>NC_133584.1:11449082-12049082 GCF_964106895.1 Numenius arquata
AGCCCGCATGCCTGCGGAGGGGCGGGAGGAAAAATAATAAGAATTACCAAAAAAAAAATAATAATAGTAATGCGGGAGAACCGGCGCTGCCCTCCCATCCCCCCCCCGCTCCCGGGGAGGACGGTGATGGGGGGAGCCCCGGTTCCGCGGTGGTCGCCGCCGGGGTAACCCGTCTCCCGTCCCCCCCGTCCCCCCCCCCCCACGTCCTCCCACCCGCGCAACCTGCGCCGTGTTTCTCTCAGCCCCGCGGAAACTTTTGCCACAACAACAACAACAACCGCCGCCTCCGGGGGGAGCGGAGCGGGGGAAGGGCGGCCGGCCTAGACCGCCGGGGGTGCCGGCCGACCGCCGGCGCGCAGAAATGCGGGATTCCCATCCATTTGCTTATTTTACAATTAAAAACAAAACAAAACAAATACAAAAACCAAAAAAACAACACCCAGGCCGCCTCACCGCC
Organism: Numenius arquata; assembly: GCF_964106895.1. NCBI lineage: Eukaryota > Metazoa > Chordata > Aves > Charadriiformes > Scolopacidae > Numenius > Numenius arquata. Next base: position 11,449,540 of record NC_133584.1, read on the forward strand.
CCTTCCCCCCCGCCTTTCGCCAGCTCACGGCTCGGGGGCTTCCCCCCATTCCTCCCTCCGCAGCCCGCCGTTACACCGGGCCGCAGCCCCCCTCCCGCAGGCACCGGGGCCACCCCTGTCTTCCCCCCCCCCCCGGCTCTGCCCCCGCCACCGTGGGGTAACGGGGGACCGGCTCAGCGAGCGAGGGGGCTCTGCCACACTCAAGATGGCGCCGAGAGCACTTCGTGAGGCAACCACACGGTTTTGCCGCCTATCGGGAGCCGCTCCGCGGCCCGCAACGGCCCCGTGAGCGAGGGAGCGCCGCCCGTAAGCGCATCCCGGTGCGGAGAGTGCGAAGGAAAAGGCGAGGGGGCCAGGAGAGGGGCCCCCAGACGGAGCCGCACGTCTGCCACACTCAACATGGCCGTCAGGCCGAGGCACAGCCTCTCCTCGGAAGGCGGGATATAGGGATCGAGCGATGCGGATTGGCCGGCAGCGCTGAGCGAACTCAGTGCTGACGCTTTGCGGCTTCTTATTGGCTGAAGCGCCTGTCTGTCTACAGCGGAGTGGTTTTGAAAACCCGGAGCGGGCGCGGAGGGGAGCGTAAGAACGGAGCTGTGGCCGCCCCGCGGGGGGTATGGGGCACCCTGCAGGGGCGCGACACCCCCCGGGGGCTGCCGTGGGAAGAGGGTGCGCTTCTCCCGGCTGCTGGGAGGCGGGCTGCCCCCCCCCGCTCCCCCCGCCACAGCTTCAGGAGAGCTGCGGAGAAGCCATGGTAGCCCTTGCATCGCCTGGCACCGGGCGTCGCGGCACGAGGCATCATGGCGCCCGCCTCCCTCGCCCTGTCCCCACACGCGCCCAGCGGCTGAGCACCGAGGCCAACAGGGTGCCGTTTCCAGCGCAAAACGGCCCTCACGCAAATCATAGTGGCACCACAAACAAGCTGGTCTGTGCCTGGTTGCACCACAGAGCACTTTTCTCCTCAGCCTCGGCGTCCTGCCCTGTGTGGGAGCAGCCCTGAGGTGATGACCATGGTGGGGGGGGGGGGGGGGGAGTGTGCCTGTGGTGGGAGCGGGAAGCACAGTGGTGGCTGAGACCCTGTTGGCCACTGACCTGGCCACTGACCCTCCAACTGACCTTCTGCAGGGGTTTCCATCCCCTGTTCCTGCTGTTCATTTGCCCCAGGGGCTGTCTCACCGGCTGTGAGCCCACCAGAAACTCTCGCTTTGCATCAGGGCTTTCGGGCACCCGGTATTAAGTCGGGAGGGGCCTTTTGAGGACAAGGAATTTCTCATGTTGGGTGTCCCGCTCTGACCTGGCGTCGGGGCCAGGTGAGAGCCTCCCCATGTGCTTCGGGGTGGGGGGGAAGGAGAACAGGGCTGTAGAAACTGGGATTTCTGGTCGCTGCTGGCAACGCCTCTCGCTCGGTGTGATGGAGCCAAGGGCAGCTGATGTCTATTCCCCGAGATGGCACTCAACAGCAGCTGTGGGTTTGGGGCAGGTTGGTAGCTGGGCTGGAGGCAGCAGCGCCCTCTGCTACAGTCGAGCCTAGGGCTGGTGGACGGTGAGTCTCTAAAAGCGTCCGAAAGAGGAAAGAGAGAAAAAAAAAAAAAAAACAAACCCAACCACTCAAGCCCAGCCCTAAAATAAAGCACTTCTGCTAGAACTTGGCTTTAACGTATGCCTTCTCCTCAAACCAGGGATGTGCCTTTGGGCTTGGGGTTCCCACGTTGCACGAACAGTTAAAAAAAGAAAAAAAAAAAAAAAAGACGTGGGATATTTGGGGAAGAAAATCAGGAATCCTCAAGGGATGGTCACACCAGGATCCCACAGAAGACAGAAAGAGAGAGAGAGAGCGGGGAGAGAAAAAGAAAAACAACTGAGCCTGGAGTGGAAGCAAAACTGCCTTAAACCACTCTGCGTCGGAAATCCATGTATAGCCCTTGCTGTCGTCCATCCGTGCGGCGGGATAACCCGGCTGGTGAATGCTCCTGCGCGTAAGGCAGAGAGAAGAAACAGGCTCAGCTCAGCTTTTTATGCCTCAGCAGTCCAAAAAGAAACAACAACAAGAAAAAAACTGTTGCCTGTAAAAGGCAGCTGCTGCTTTTACCTCTTCTCCACCCCTCCCGGCAGCCAGGGCTGGGGAGCGGCTCTGCAGGGATCAGCGGGAGGAGGAGGAGGGTGGAAGGGGACTTTGCAAAAGTGCCCGAGCATCGGGGACAGAAGTTTCCAGGGCTGAGCTCTGCCTGGGACCTCGCTCCGTCTGTGGCCAGCGATCACTTTGGCAAAGGAGCCAAGGTGCCGGGGGAGGCGGTAGGAGTTTTCCCTCCTCGTTGGCCGTTTCCCTGGCTCAGCAAGTAGCAGCCTCTCTAATCCCCGGCGAAGATCCTGCTGCTCGGGCGATTATTTCATCGTGGCAAGCTGCTCCTCGGAGGAAATTCTCATTACGCTCTTCGGAGAGGCAGGGGAGGGGCGACTGTCACTCAGCCGCTCTGGAAAAAACAGAGGGATGAGCCTGCAGCATCCCTGGGCTCCGGTGCACGAGACGTGGTAGTGTTTCTAGGTCAGGCTGGTGATGCGGGACATGAAGCCAGCAGAGATGACATCCTGGCTGTGTCACCTGCTGTTCCTTGATGGGCAAGGGTTGCACGCGGGGGGCCATGGCTTTGTGGACGTTTGCTGTGTGGGGCCTGGAAGGAGCACTGCTGGAGGGGCTGGAGGGCGATGGGGAGGTGGAAAGGAGCTTCGTGTGTGCTCACAGTGAGGGGAGTGGAGGTGTGTAGAGCACTGGGACCAGCTCATGGGGCCAAAAAGCGTCTTTGGACAAGGCTGAGACCTCACCACAGGAGGCAGAGGCTGCGCTTGGACAGCACCAGCACAGGGATGGGCTGATGAGGCTGCCCTCCTCCCCACGTCCCAGGCTGCTGCTCCTCCATCCATCCCCGCGAACCACGTAATCAGGAGGGAGCGGGTCCCTGTGGCGCGTGTTAATTAAGGGATAGAGACACTGACTTTGCCTTTCCCCAGAGGATTGCAAAAGGCCCAGGCGGGCCCCACACTTCAGCTCACGGCCATCCCTGCTCCAACACGCGTTCTGGCCCCTGCGTTGCAAAATGGGGCTCTGACTCACCGGCCTTTCCCAGCCCACTGCTCACTGAGCCTGGAGACATTTGCAGGGATCCCTCCGAGGGATGTAGGGAGTCTGGCACCCAGAGCAGGATGTGGAGGGCAGGACGTGGTACCATCCTGCCAGCATCTCCCTCGGGCCTCCGTGCAGAGCCCTGGGGTGAGGACAGCTTTCTAGTGGGGGTTATCCCCCATGACTGGAAGATACGGGAAAGGAAGAGTGACCTCTCCAGGTCCCCTGACCCCAGCAGGAAATGACACCACGGTCCCTTGATGTCCAAGATGCTCACTGATTTCTCCGTGGCTCCAGGAAGCCACAGTCCCAGCTGGCCAAGAGGTGGTGGCAAGGGAACACCCTTTTCTGCCTCCCTCGGCTGGGTGCTGGCAGGAGCCAGGGCCAGGTTGATGACAGCAATACACCCCAGTGCTGCTGCTAATCCTGCACCTGCTTATAGGCGGGGTGGGGACACGACGGGGGGGACAAGGGAAGCCTCTGGTTTGGGATGCTGGCTTTTTTAGGAGGATGGGAGCCAACATCACTTCCCTGGACGCTGAGGGCCAGCGCTGGTGATGCTATGGCCCAGGAGCCAGTGCTCAGATCCCTGTCCTTCCCTGCCTGCGTGCCAGGACGACCCTGGCTTGCCCCTGGCAGGCTGCCAGAGCCCCACGGCTGGGTTTAAAGGCATCAAAGCTGATTATTGCCTTTCTCTCAAGCAAAGGGTGAGGAGGGCATCGGGGCAACCTGCCCCCAAGGCAGAGGGAAGAGACCTGTGCCCCAGGGTGTGGGCTTGGTGAAGCTGGAAAACAGTTGTTTCCCTCTTTTAGTGAGTTTTCTGTTTGTTTTTTTTTTTTTTTTCCTCCAGTTTGAAGGCTGGTTGTGACTATGAGCCTGAGTGAACAACGCTGTGGATCAGACTCAGGCCAAGGGCCTATCACACGGAGATTACACACACCCACACCCTGCCCCGGGCCTGGGCCTTGGGCCAGAGACGTGGTTTCGCTCCTCGGGGCTCCCATCCCACTGCTAAAAGTGATGCGCGGAAGAGATTTAAAAGGAGAGAGGAAGGTGGGAGGGAGGAGGCGAGGCCAGATTCTCTTCCCTCCCTGCTTCTCCCAGCGCTTTACAAACACAAGGTCTTTGCAATGTCCTCTGGAGGAGGGAAAACAGCCCCCTGCAGGTGCCCAAGGCTGGATGCGTGCCGCGGCAGGGATTGCTGCATGGTGTGGCCAGCCCCAGGCACGCGACCCCAACCATGTCCTGCTCTCCGTCCCCCTTCTTCCTGCTGTCCCCAGCAGGACACCCTCCAGAGCCACTCCACAGAGGTCCCCACCCAACCGGGGGCCACCCTCCTGCCCCCAGCTGGCCATGGGGCATTGATGGATGTCATTCTGCAGGGACAACCGCATGGAGAGCCACTGCTCCTTCGTCTCATCCCTCCTTGCCGCGTTGGCATACCTGGGAGAAGACAGACACACAACGCGCACGCACACACTCACAAAACCAACCCCAAATCTGGATCAGTATCAGAGAGAATTAATTACTGGCTCATGCATATTCAGATGAGAAACTCGGCTGAACCTGGCGGCAGTTCGGCGCCTGGGGCGGCCCTGGAAAGGAGAATTCCTCTGGAGAGATATAAATCACCGCTCCCCTCTATCGCTTCCCCCGTGGAGCGCTACCTCCTGGGGAAGACTGAACCTTGATTTCCTTTTTTTCCCCTCCTTCTTCTTCGTTTTCAATCTGCGCGGGGCCCCTCTAATTACAATGGGCTGCTGTAGGGCTTGAGTTATTTATTGGGTAACAGCGACACACCTACCCGGCTCCAGCCGCCTGCCTGCCTGCCTGCCCGCCCGCGTGTCACGGCTTGTCCTGCCTACCCGGCAGCGCCCGCCATGCTGTGCCGTGCCGTGCCGTGCCACTTTGGCTTGAGACGGCACGGGCAGCGGCGACAAACAGGGACCACCAGCCTTAAGCAAGCCCCTAGAGACACATCCATGCTGGTGTAGCCCACGCGAGCAGGGGCGAGAGCCAAGCTCTTGTTTTATTGCAAAACACCATCTCGTACACCCGTTTGTGTGCTGCGGCGGTGGCGGGCGGTGGGTGCCACTGAAGCTTGCACTGGTTGTGAAATCTTTGGCCCCATTTTACAGGTGGGGAAAGTGAGGCACGAAGCAGGGAGGTGATTTGCCTGTGGTTATCCCGGGAGATCGGAAGAAGAACCCACACCTCCAGCTGACGTGCGGCTGGGTGAGAAGATGCCGGCTGAAGGTCAGCTCAATGCTTCGTCTGGTGGGACCTGTCCCCCCCGTGCCCCTGTGTTGCTTCCCAGTCGGGGTCCTCTGCCCAGCCCTGGCTCCGCATCCCCCTGCCCAACCCCACTTCCCCCACTTGCAGGCTTGTGCATTCGCAGGAGACGAGCACTCGGGGCTGAAGACCACATGGCTGGAGGGAATTAAATAATTGATGGGCCAGAAGTCTCGAGCAGCTACTGAACCTCCAGGGGCAGCATGGGAGAGGCAAAGCAGAGCGCTGGGCAAGCCCCTTCTCTCTGATACAATGCCAACGTGTCTCACTCCTTCCTGGGCCTTCTGGTGGCCTGAAGATGTGGGGTGCCGGAGATGAGAGCGCTCCTCCTCTTGCCTCACCTCCCAGCTTGCTCCCTGGCTGCCGGAGTGCTGGAGGGACTGGCTATCTTCCAGCCAGGCAGGGAGGAGCTGGGGGGAAAGGAGGCAGCCGCTTCCAGGTTGAAACCCTCCTGCATGGGGTGGTTCTCACTGAGCAGCACCCTCAGAAAAAGCAGGCTGAGCGCGAGGAGGAAAAAAGCCTGCGAAATCCAGGTGGGTACCCAGCTCTTCCCTGTACTAGAGCGTGGGGCCACCAGAAAGCAGCAAGCTCCACACCAGCGAAAGGGACAGTTTTTCTGCCATAGCTGTGACCTCCTTGCTGTGGGAGCATGGAAAATGGCTTTAAAATTTACAGGAGAAAAGCAACGGGATAAATTCAGCATAAAATTGGACGGAATTAAATCCAATGGTCCTGCTTGCCACTGGAAGTCCCTCAGCTCCAAAACCCCGGCAGCTGGGAGAGGGTCACTGCCCCACGGCCCCATTCCTGCTCAGGGTAGGAGCATCAGGATAGAGGGGCCAGTCACTGCTGGCACAGCCACACCAAGTATCGGGGGGTCACAAGGCAAGAGGGGTAGCCCCCGTGCGATGGCTGTGGCCATGTGGATCCTGGGCATCAGCCTCGCGTGACGGGTCTCAGTGACGGGAGGAAGAGGTTTTCCTACCTGAAACACTGATGCAGAGCTGCCGCGGGATTTGCCAGGTTGCAGCGTGAAGCATCTCCCTGCGCTAGACATATTTGTCGATATTTAATCCACCAATAAAAGCAGTGCATGACCAAATTGAATATTTGATTTAATATATGCTAACCAGGAGCTGGTTGGCATTTCACCCAATGGAAAATGCTTGCTGCCCCCTCTTTCCTTTTAACAGATTTTTCATGAAAAGTTGTTGATATTTTTCTTTCTTGGGATTTATTCACTTTTTTTTTTTCTTTTAGGTGATGCTGTTATGATCTGAAAATGAATATTTTCATTTACCAGCTCAAGAGTTTAATGAACAAGCTATTTGAATAACCATTTGGACAAGTATTAAAAAAAAATAATAAAAAAAGGAGAGAAGAATCCATTTCAAATCCTCAGAAATAGCCCCCCCTCTGCCAATTTCAGTAATTTGCGGAAGAGCTGTTCCTTCTTTTTTTTTTTCCCCAGTATACTAGATGAAACAGTTGAAAGTGTTTGAAGCTGGCAAGAAAAGCATTTCTAGCTACTGATGTCATGAAAATAAAAATTGGCAGATTTTTCACGCTGGGTCAACGTGTAGCGATAAGCACAATGCCATACCTTTAGGAGCAGTATTTGTTGGTAAACAGATGGGAAGCAGCCCATAATGTCCGTAGTCAATAACACACAGCCAACGTGCATTGGCGGGGTTGCTGTCGGAGCAATAAATCACGCATCTTCCTGGCGGAGCCTGGACCATCCTGTGTGCAGACACCGTTAAACCTGTTGTGGGCAAAACACACAACGTGGAGAATGGCAATGAATAATTTAGAGAGGACCCTTCTTCGTCGCTCTTAAACTGCCCATTGAGTCATTTCTGCTGCTCCCATTTCAAGCGGCCGGAGGAATCCTTCCTATTTTCCATGCCAAATATAGCCGTTTTTCCAGAAATGCTCAAACACACAAGCCAGGAAGTTTCCCTTCGCCGGGTGAGTCACTGGAAGTTCAGGCTGCAGTTTCACGATTGCTTCAAGCCGATCGAAATCTGTGCCGCTGCCAAAAGGAGCCGTCCAGCCCTGCCCGGTGAGTGGCCTCACTCCCTCCTTGTGCAACGAGAGTCAGGGCAGGGAACGGAGCAGGCTGGAAACAAATCCTGCTGGGGTGGGTATTTTTTTTAGAGGGAGGTTGATCTTCAACCACGTCATTTGGCCAAATCGTCCCATGGCTGTGCGGAGTTGGAGAGGAAGGTCTGATCTGAGAGGTGTGTTATAAGGGTGCTCCTTACATCAGAGTGACTAAAGGCAGAGGCAAAGGGGGTGTGGGGTGAAATGCCATGCCCGTGGGGTCACAGATGGGTGCGTGTCCCCTGTGTCACACAGCTCAGCTGCAGAGCTGATGGGGGCTGTGTTCAGACCCCTAACCCCAGGATGGGAACACAGGGAAGATCCCTGCCTGGAAGTGATTTTCTTGGGTGCCATTTCTCAGATCCATGACAAGGATGTGATTTGGGACATCGGGACCAATCTGTTTCTCAGGACTGTTCCCCACTAAGCCAGGATGCTCAGGCATTCTACTTCAGGAGACACCTGAAGATTTCAGAGAGGAGGGATATTTCAACCTCCTCTTTTAGGAGCAGGATCGCTCTCTTCCTACTTTTTCTCTCCTTTCCACCTTCCCACCTGCCCCAGCATTTTTTCTAGCTACTTTCCACATTGGTTTCCAAAGCAAGGGAGCTTTCCTTCCATTTTTGCTGCCCGTTCCCTTCTAATTGTTGCAAACCTATGGGATTAATTTTAAACAAATGTGATGGGGAGGTGAAGGGGAGATTCTAGATCTTCTTGCAAGTGTCCTGGAAACAAATGGCTAAGCAGAGGGGGGACGCTCAGTAGCACCCCCCAAGAGACTGACCACTGCAAACTCGGGCCTTTTATTAATCACCAGAGAATCTACACCGAGCACCACGGCTGAAGCGAGGTTTCAAATCTGCAATTTTCCCAGTGCTGCTCATCCCTGGGGGTGCACCTCAGCTTCTCCCAGCTTCATGGGGTGCCCTCCTGCCCCTTCCCTAGTGGATGCGGGGCCAGCATTGCTCTTGCAAGGGCTGGGGTTTTGGGGCTGCAATCTGCTCCGTGGGGCTCCACATGGGTAAACCAGCCTGGTGTGTTATGTGTTTCCAGCGCCCTCGAGAGCTGCAGCTTTCGTGGCTGGGGGATCCCCGTGGCTCCGTGGACTGCTTTTAAGGAAGGGTAACTGCGGCCAGCAAGTGTCTTGCCAGGTGGTGTGGGTTTGCTACAAAGGAACTCGCATCTCTGGTGGGATATTTTTGGAGATCAGCAAAGCAGAACAGGTTGAAAATCCCTGCTCTAGAAACCTGCATTATATTTTTTTCCTCCTCCCAACGTTTGTTCCATTATTTCTCAGAGACGGTGCTCGCCTCTTTGCAGAGAAGCCTTGCTGATGGGCAATTTCTCTGCCTGCTTTGGAAAGGCATCCCCGGTCACCTCCGGTCTCTCCCTCCCTCCCTCTCTCCCTCCACCAAGGGAGCCTCATGGCCAGAGTAGGCTCCCACTGGCCTCAATCCAGGCAGGCACTTATGCAGGTCACTGCTCCAACTCGGAAGCTGGTGGATCACTCCCAGGCTGCCCCAGGGACTAACAGTTTTTCCTGCTCCGTCTCCTGGAGAAGCTGGGGAAGGGAGGGAAGGTCTGAGCTAGGGCCAGAGCTGGCTCCGGTGCCCATCTCTAGGTGAGCTGTCGGAGGCACTGGGGTAATTCTTCCCCACCCTATGTAATACTGCTGTCCCCAGGCACTGGCACTGCAGGGTGGCAAAGCCACCGGAGTGGGACATGGCACTTCCTGGGCAGTCCAGGCTGGGAGGGCAGCCCCAGCGCAGGGTGGGACAGCCCCATCACGGTCTGCTGGCTGCCACCAAGGAAAGTTCCTCCTTCCAAGGTCTTTGCTTCCTACCTCCATCATTTTCCGTCTACCAGGGGAGACTGGGGCCAGGATTCACCCTGGCTAGGAAAGCCTCTAGGCAGGACATGCCACCATCCCTGCTTGCCCTCCTTGTCCCCAGAGTCCCTAGGAGATATGGCAAGGAGCAGCCACACTAAACTACGACTCCCTTGGATCCCTACAGTTCCTGCCCCTCCATAGGGACGGCTCCCCACGCAGGGAGCCAGACAGGCGTTGGGACACTGATGGTCCCTCCCCAGATCCAGCTGACTCCGGGTGCGGGGACATGGTTTGGTCACCCCGCAGTGCTCCCCTTGCCACTGCTCGCCTGCAGCAGGACCCAGCAGCTTTGAAAGGACATGGGGGAGGCAGGAGCAAGCAGGACTGAAAGGTGCTTCTGGGGGACAAGACCGCTCGGCACGTGCTGAGCTTGGTGCAGCCCTCGCCCTGTCACCTCTGACATGTGCCATCTCCCAAGGGGACAAACCTTCCCAAGGCCACAGCAGCAGGGACTTTGCACCACCACCACCCCCAAGCCAGGGAGGCTTCGGCACACACGATGCTCCGAAAACCCATTGGGAGGAGGGGACGGTGGGGAGGCAGGGGAGCAGGATGGTTCTGAGTGCTTGGAGGTCAGCCCACAGGGATGAATTCAAGGGATGCTACACCCTTCCACTGCATCCTTGTGCCAGGTGCCCCTGGGTCGAACCGATTCTGGCTGTGCAGGGGGTAGTGGGGTTCCCTCGTGGCCCCCCCCCCGCTGCGGTGGCCGCCCCCAGCACATCAGCGGGAGCCGCCGGCCGGAGCGGAAATGAGGCCCTGCGGATCTGCTGTTTATCTCCACGCCACTCGCACGCCCTCGGTCGGGCTCCGGAAGAGTAAATCACCTCGGCCTTCCCCAGCCATGCTGTTTCCACCCCGGCTGGGACAAAGGGGTCCTCGCCGGATCTGCTCCTTTAGCATGGCCGGGATTCCACTCCCGTTCCCCGGCTGAGCTGTGTGGGCTTTGCCCCAGGATGTGAATTTGGGTGCTGGAATTTATCCTCGGCTGTTTTGGCTGTGGCTGAACTCCACCTCCGGGCAATGACATGTTGTTTCCATAGTAGCTAATGGACTGGAGATGGAAGGGGGGAAACACATACCCGCACTAAAAAGGGACTCGTGAGTAATGTGGTTGCTCCCAGCGCAGAGGAGGAACAACTTTCTAGCACTCGACGGAGCCCCTCCTTCACCCGGCGCCTGTAAAGTGTCAAGAGGAGAGTATGTGTGTGCCGACCTGTGCGGGAACGGGGCGGGAGGACAAGAGGGTCCATGTGGGTGCTGGGGGATTTGGGGGTGTGTGGCGGCTGTGGAGGGGCAGCCTGTGCAAGGGGAGGGGGGACATGGTGAGTGTGAGAGGCTGTGGTAGGGTTGCAGCGCAGGTGGTGGGGACACACATGGGTGACACATGTCTGCAGGGGTGTCCGCACCCTTTTGCGTGCAGAGGGCGGTTCCTGGAGGGATGGGGGAGCAGACCTGGGCAGACTCGCACCATGGTGGTCCCTTGGCTCAGAGGCTGTCACAGGCAGTAGTGTGGCTGGGACAAGGCAGGCCGTGGGTGTCCGAGGGCTGTGCTCACCCATGGGACAATAAAGGGTGACAAGGACAAAGTCTGGAAGGTGCAAAGAGGCAATAAGGGGGGTTCGGGACTCTCTGTCCTTGCTGGACCCCCTGTGCAGGCTCTCGATGGGTCTTGGTGTGTGTGGTCGCGCTCACAGCCTCCCGACCATCCCCGAGTCCCATGGCTCTCCAGGAGCAGGGAGGACTGGATTTTCCTCCCATGCCGCAGCCATGAGCTCCTCCCTGGCCAGCCAGGCGCAGCACCATGGGGCCACCACCCTTTGACATTTCCATCACACTCAGCTACACCATGGACCAAATCTGCCCATGGGGGAGAACAGCTCCATTTCTCCACGTGCAAATGGAGCATGGCTCTTGGGGACATCCTCGTGCTCATCTCTGGCTGGCAGCCCCGGCCAGATCCCTGCACCCCAGCTGCTGTTACAGCATTTTTCTTTCACTTGCACGTTCCCCAGCTTGTTTGGTTGCGTAGCTCCTGCCGTGTTCGGCTCTTTGTGTTGTTTGCTGTTAAGTAAATCACTGGCAGCTCCCCAGAGCGCTGGGTAATGGCAGGATAATTCCCAGCAAGACCCTGGTAATTCACTTGAAGGAAAGCAGAGCAGAGGAAAACAGCACTATTAGCCATTATCCTGGCCTCTCAAAGGCCTCCTCGCCTGCAGAAATGCCGCTTGGTGCAGCAGGCATGCCTACCACAGCTTCCAGACGCTGCGGGCCATGGGAGGGCCTCAAGCAGCGGTGGAGGCCAGGTTTCAGCCTCCCCTTGCCAGCCAGGACCAGCAGACGAAACGCGGGTGAGTGCCTCTGCCTGCCACGGGCACGAGTGGGTGGGTGTCAGTCCTGGGAAAAGTACCCCAAGGATGGGAAACGGGCGATGCAGTGTCCATCGGGCAGCACAGACCTGCGGGGTGCTCCGGCTTCGGGTCTCCCACTGAGCACACGGGATGCACGGCAGGACCAAGGTCTTGAGCTGCAGGAGTGACCCTTTGGCCAACAGCCACCGGGCATCTGCCCTGCCGCTGGCAGAGGGCTGACAGCTGGAGCCAGGAGGACGATGGTCATGATGCTCTGAACCTGGGGGAGCTTTGCCACCTGCATTAGCAAAGATAACATCCCTTCCAGACAGCCTCAGCCCTTTTCATACCTCCCTGTTGTTGGGACATCCCGATCCTGGCTGGGGCACAACGCAGACCAAGAGCAGGATTTTGGCTGAGGGTTTGCCGGGGGCAGCTCCAGCACCCACCCTGCCCCACTGAGCCACTCTGCACCCACCAGACCCGCATCTGTGTGTGGATGTCAGCGCCAAACAGCTTCACCTGGGCTCTCCGAAGAGCTCCCAGCTGCGTTTGTGAGTTGCACGGGTGCGTGGCACAGCAGGAGGACCCACCAAAGAACTCGGGGGGGCAGCTCCAGGTGACAGGCTCCCTGCAGAAGCCGCCTGCTTCCTTCCAGCTCTGCAACGGGGCGCCGAGCTCCTTTCCAAACCTGCCCGTGAAGTGGCTGCCGGCATTTCTGAGAGAGGCCTCTGTTTGCAGAAGCGCCGAACTTTCCCCCCCCACTCCTTCCCGAGCCTCCCGGCAGCGGGAGGGAGCCGGCGGCCGCCGGCAGCAGCCCCCCGCCTGGCTCCCCTCAGCCGGGGAGGGCGAGGTGCGCCTCCCGCTCCACCCAAACCCACGCTCACACCCCTCGGCATGCTCAACACACACACACACAGAGGCACCCACACACGCAGGAATGCGTACACAAAGCTGCACGCACGCTCATATATACAGGTACAGGTTTTCTGATGCTTCTCTTCGGTTGGCTTTAGACCAAAGTCCTGGCTTCGTCGGGAGCAATAAAGGCTTCCGGGCCAGGCTAGTAGTAAAAGTAGTAAACTTTAAGGGGAAAAGGGTTCTCTGACTGTTTCTGCAGTGACGGCCACCGTTGGCTGACAAAGGCTTTCCCTCTGTTTGCTTTACACACAGGCACATTTGGTGCTGATTAATGGAGTGGGGCTGCAGCTCCAAGCACGTGGGGCAGCTCTGCTCCCCAGCACCCACAGATGCACCCACACCCACCCCACACACCGTCTCCTATCCAGGTTCTCCTTCCTGGCAGGCAAGCAAGATCTGGGAGACCCTCCCCAAAGTGGCAAGGCTTTGGTTGCTTTCCCACGGGCTCCCCAGGAATGGTTATTCCATGGAAGAGACTCGTGTTTTGATAGTCACCACCTGCACGTGTTCCACAGCAATGCCCTTTGCTCTGAGCTCGTGCGGCAAGAAATGAACGGCCCAGGAAACAGAGTGTGTTGCAGGGAGATTGGGAGCAGCCTGTCCGTCTTGGAGAAGTCATTTCCACCATTCGGCGTGCCTGAGGAGGTCTTAGCCCCCACCCCAGTTGAGCATTGTGTTTGCCCTCGAATGTTTTGTGTCAGAGGAACAGATAATGGCCCTGACCTTGGCTTTCAGGCTCTCCCACAGCCTCACACTATGGAGTACCCAGAGACAAGGAGAGCTCGAATTCACCTCAGTAAAGACGTCAAAAGTCCATCCTTTTGGAAACCAAGGGCTTGCTTCCACTTCAAAGATGCAACAATCATTTCTGTAACAGCATCGAGGGCAAAGCATTCACCCTCATCAGCTCATGTGGCCTCCAGCCCTGAGATGCTGGCATAGGACAGGTTTGACATACTTCGCATGAGTCGCTGGAGATAAAAGTGGCAACACTGCGTGCTGACTGCTGTCTCCCCAGGGCAGCCAGAAATGGTGCTGAGAAAGGGAGGAGGTGGCAGAGATGTGGCCATGTCCAGAGGGACAAGATGAAGTCTGCCAGATGGAGCAAAGCTTTACTGAGGGATGCTTCAAGGTGATAGCTGAAGGTGAGATTTTACCATCCCTAATAAAACCATCGAAGACTGGGATGCCTGCTGTCATCAAGCAGGATGGAGAAGCACCTTCAGTGCACAGTCCATCCTCCTTTTCCTCCCAGCTTTCACCCATCCCATTGTGTTAGTGGCTTTCCATCAAAGAGGCAAGGAAAATACTTCTCCACTTCTCCCAAGACTGAGGGATGTGTCCTCACATCCTGTCTTGCCTGCTTTTTCTAGGAAGCAGCCTTTCCCTACCACCTGCAAACATGATGCAGGGCCAACAAGTCTGACTCTTGTCGCCCTTATATCTCTTTGACTTCTCTGACTTCAGCAGAGTCCTTCCTTCCACCATCACAAGACAACATGTTGGGTTGCTTGTGAGAAGACAATACTGGCATAGCTGCCGTAAGACACATGAAGGGCTCTGACCTAAAGCGACTTCCCTTGAGCACCATGATCTAGGGGCTCAGCCTCAGGTTGGGGGTTAGGATTTTGAGAAGGAACAAGTTTCCTAAAGTGAGGCCTCCGAGTAAGGCCCTGTATGGTCTTTTGGGTCGGTGGCAGTTCCAGACACGTGCCAAAGATTTACGTATCAGAGAGGCTGCCAGACCTTTGCTGACTCTGGTTAGCCACTCTTTGGCTCTCCACCCTTGACTGTTTTACACTGTGTATTAAGGCATCCCTTGAAGGCAGAGAGGAGGGCAGGCTGGATGAGCTGTCTCCCCAACCCTGATTTCAGGGAGCCCATTTTCTCACCTCTGGGTCTTGGTGAAGCAGATGGAGGTGCAGTGCAGTTGGGAGGATCAGACCAGAAAGAATGGCCACCCCTCCCATGTGGCTTCTCTTACACCACAGACCATTGTAATTTTGCCCACTTACTCCTACAATGGATGCCAAATCAAACACCTCTTCCAGAAGGAACCAAGTCTTGATCTGGAGATAAACCCGTAGGGTCTTGGTGTCTCATTAGCTGGTTCGTTCTGATGATTAATCATGCATCTTGTTGAGGAAGCCTGATCATTTCTAATGTGGGTTTTCCCTGGCTTTGGAATTTAGCCATTGGTTTGTTGCCTGTTTTAAAGCACTTAGCATTGAAATGGAGGCAGTTAGGCTCCTGAGAGAGTTTTAACTTAAAAAACTTCAACTGCTAGTTAAGGTTTTTGTCAATGAGTATAAAGAGCCACAGGACCTCGAATGAAGACTAAGGTGGATGGTTTTGTTAATGGAGCAATAAAGCAATAAATCTCTTGATGTGTAAAGGTGCTAGATTAAAATGAGTGTAGATGGAGCAATAAGGATATTTTAGCATGGGCTATCCTCACAAGACAGTAACAAAGTCAGGCTGTATGAACACCACCTTCTTTGAGACACTTGTGAGGTCAAGCACCGATAATGATACATTAAGTGGCCCTAATGCTTCGACTAATGCGGAACTGATACGCGTGTGATGTTAGCCAGCAGAGGCAGGTATCCCAGGTATGCGCTGTGGGTTACCTGCTCGGGGTACGTGGAGATGAATATGTACGTTTGGATCGCTGTAGGGGATCGAAGGGTGTGTCTGAGGGTTTTGTTTCCCAGGGTGAGGTCTCCGACACCTGTGGTGCATCTTCCCTCTGCCAAGCCAGAGAGATTGGGAACACGGTGAGAAACGGCTGGAGGTTTCACTGTGTTAGAATGCGTCCTTTGTGTCAGCAACGGGCTCCAGAGTTTGTGTCTTGTTGGTTTTTCCTCTGTAAATGTTCGGTGTTACCTACAACAACTGAAATTAGCTTTCCTGCGGCCTTAGGAAAACACTCATACACCTCTTAATCTCTGTTTCATTTAGATAACCAGGCGAGGCATGTGTGCTCTTGTTCTCTCCCATGCTCAGGCTTCCTTGCAGTGATTCTTTTCTACATCTTCTCCCATGTTTCATCCCCATTAAAAACAAAACAAGACAAGATGAAACAAAACAAAGCTGAAAGGCACAGGCAGGACTTTTGCATCAGCCATGTCATTGCTCTCTGTTTAAACGTCCAAATATTGTCCCACTCCTTTTTGTCCCATATCGCAGTAGGAGCTCTGGTTGAGTTGGTTGCTCTGAACCTTTCCATCTTCCCACCCGGTACATGAAGTCCACAATCTGCTCCTTGCATTTGACTTGCTAAGATGTTTGGTTTGAATGGGTTGAGTTCACCAAAGGAGCAAACCACTGAGCAGGACTGTGATGCCCTTATCTCCTTACCCATCCTACTGCCATTTGCCAGCGTTATCAGCAGAGAGGAGGATTCAGGAGCATCCACCTTCCAGGGGAAGCCCGTGGGGAAGACTCCTGTGTGTCAGCAGAGGTCAACTATTTCTGAGGCCCACCTGTAGCTGTCTCCTGTAGGAAAGACTGTATCGTCTTATATCACAGAGTTCTCAGGCAAAACATTCACAAGAACAATGTTGTGGTCATGCAGTGACCTTCACTTACCAAACCCAGGGTCGTTTTTGTCTACCAAACCTCGTTGCCACAAAAACAGGGCAGTTCATTATTTTTGTCCTTGCCTGTTAGTTCTGTGTTGCTTAAAGCTCAGATTCTCTTCCACTCTTTTGCATGGTGCCAGGTTAACAGGTCTGAGTTATCCAATGATCTCATTTGCCTTTTTTGGAAATTCTGGCAAAACATTAACATTTCTCTGATCTCCTTGCAAATAAAGATTAGTAAGGCAGGACACCTCTGCCAGCTCTCTGAGGACTCTTCTGGGCTTGTGAGTTTGCTCTTGTATGTGCTCTAATATCTTTCCAAGATTCCAGTGGTCTGTATGATATCTCATCTGATACGAGTATATCCCCCCTCCTGCTCTCCAAATGCAATTACTTACCGAGCACAACAGCTTTTAAATATCACTGTTAGTTTTAACATCTCTGTGGTGTTAGGTGGAGACGGTATCAATGTTGTCACTTCTTTTTTTCTCCATCTACCTGCAAGTCTCCTGTCGTCCTCACCCCTGCCCAGCATGGATTTTTTTCCTTGTTCTTTTTCAGCTTTCCTAATCAATATCGTAGGCTTCCATTTTATTGACTGATTTTTAGCATCCTCCCTCCCCTCCAGTTGTGATGTGTAGCTCTTTGGTTTCCAATTCGCCACTGAATCAGAATGGGCTTGTAGCCAAACCCGTTTCCTCTCCGTGTGCACTGTGACTTGCCGGTTATCAAAAACTCCTTCTGAAGAGCTCACAATATTTTCTCACATTTTTTCTAAATTATTCCTCCCAACTGGTTTCTATCCTACTTTCTCTCAGCTTTGGAAAAATTAACCCTATGGCGCATCACACGTAAGTGAAGCAGAACTGCCCTTTTTTGCCCAGAACAAGCAGAATCAGGTCATGTTGACTAGTCCCCAGGCAACCACTGCCTTCCAGCCCAGCGATTAATTCATCTGTATCTGTCGTAAGGAGGTCCGGAGCCAGGTTATTTTGTGTCCTGTGTGGTTCCTTTCATGTCAGATCATCACCTGCGGTTTCCACAACCTTCATTCTTTGTTTTTTTCACTAGTGGACGTGTCAGACCTTCAGGACGGTCTTCACCCAGGTGTAATTTCTCCAAACAACCTTGTGGTTTATCCCGATTGCAGACCGAGGAGTAATGAGCGGCTCCTGCTCTCTGGTTCAGCTGCCTGGTGCAGAGCCTGGTGGGCAGGACCGCTCTCGGGTGTTGGCGTTAGCACGTCACCCCATGTGCAGTCCAGATCTCGCACTTCGCAGTTATCAATAATTCTAAGACGAGGAAACAGCCCGTTCATAAAGCGCTCCCTCCCACGCAGCTCTCACGCAGACTGTCCTTCTTAAACAGGCTACAGCCACCCAGTGCTTCGTTCCCCTCACGTCGACCATACCAGTGGCTTTCGCTCCTACCAATGGCATCAAGTTTTTCCTCATCAGGGAGGGCTTCCCATTCCTTTGGCTTGGTAAGCACACATCTAACCCCGGCATATATGCGACCACGATCTCTTCCAGCCACGTCCTCTGCCACATGGGCTCATGCTGTTGGTAACACATTGTGTTTCAACTGCTTTTATCTCCTCAGTGTCTTTGCCTTGCACTGTCAGCCCAGTCCTTCCCCAGACTGCCACCAGCGCGTCTCAAAGCCACGGCAGTCGCCAGCCGAGCCCCACTCTACATGTAGCTCGGCCTCCTGCACAGCCCAGGCCTTCATCTGACAAAACCAACACACCCTGACACCTTCTTGCTTTCCTTCTGGGTCTGGAAGAGTCTCTACAAATCCCCCTTGGACTTTCTTCAGTGTCTCCTCCTCCAAATGCCTGTGGCACCATTTGTCTGGGTACCCAGAAGGTCGCCATGGTGGCTCCAGCCTCTCCCCGCAGCTGCATCTGCTGGGCTGGGGCAGTGCTGAGGCACAGGTACCTCCCAGTTTGGAGCCTCTCCCCCTTTCCTTGGGCTGCTTTGGGCATCCCCAAATTCATGAGCTCCCTGGGGTGTCTCAGCGATGGACCAGACACCATGGGCACCTTGTGACATAGCAAGTGCAGGGGGTGTGTGGTATTTAGCAGCCACCTGGCTGGACTGTGGGGCAAGAAATGCAGCCAGAAAAAGGGCAGGGAGTCATTTCCAGCAGAAATCCCTCAGCTCCAGGTTGGCAAAGGGCGTGTGGGAATCTCCCAGCCCTGCAGCCAGGAGGCCAAGGTGATGGCCACTCGCCTGGGGCTGGAAGCAGTCAGCTGCAGGGGGAAGAGATAAGGGAGAGGAAAATCTTAGAGCATCTCCTGACAGCTGGGGGAGACCAGGGGAGCACAGAGGAGACAGAGCAGTGTCCTCCCCTCTCCTCATGTGCGTAGGCAGCCAGGAGGCTTTTGGGATTCAGATCACAACCCAGCAGGGCTCAGGATGCCTTGGGCTTGCCAGGAGAGGCCAGCAGCCCTGGGGCTGTGAGTTGTCTTCTGCAAATGGAGATGGCAGCGTGGGGCACCACAGTCCACACGCAAAGCAGTCTGCTTGGCCTTCTGTGCGCTCCTTCCTCTTCGGGCCCAAACAGCCCCTGGGAGGGATGTCCTTCACCTCTCCCTCTGCTCTGTCCCCGTGGTCTGTTGAAAAGTTTCCCACCTGGCAAATTTTTCTGCCAACCATCCTGCAAGGAAAACTGCAACAAATCTTCTCCATGTCCCATCCCAAGGAGGGGGACAAGAGGATGGAGGTGGTCTCTGAGCAGAGAGGGCTCTTCTTGCTCGTAGGGGACACACAGCCTGTGTTCAAGTCTTTCTTCTTCCCTCGCTGTGACGCCAGCCATTATACTCCCAAGCGCTGCCTTCTGCAAAGTGGCTTTTCCCGTGGTGTCCTCTGTCACCCCAGTCCTGTCCCCAGGAGACCTTTCTCACTCCTGAGAAATGCTGGTAACTCCTAGCGTCCAGGCTGCCGGCCAAAGGCTTGCCGGGGTGCCTGGGCAGCACGGGTTGGCAAGGGAGGGTGGCTTAGCCTGAAGGTTTCTCTCTCCCTGCCCCGTGCACTTCATTGTGGGGAAGGTGAGAAACACAGTGTGGAGCCAGCAAAGCCAAGCTGGAAACAACTGCATCCATAAATGCAGGCATCCGGGTGCACCGCTCCCCCCGGGAAACCCTCTGCGGGCACCAGGCTGCTGCGTTAGAGGAAAGATCAAGCTGCTGGTAATCAGCTCAGGGCTTGGGCCATTGGGATCAGGCCAGACTCCCGGGACATGCTGCCGGTCCCTCGGCTGCTCGTTTTGGTTTCTTTCCCCAGCTTTTCCTTCCCTTAGGCAGCGGTGACCGATCACATCACGTAGCACCAGCAGCAGCTATGACGGGTTGCTGGAGGGTACCATGCCAGGACAACGATCCATCTCGCTACAATCTGGAGCTAATTCTTAATCTGGTGATGAGCTTCGGGGATTTCCCAGCGCTAACACACTCTGCAAGTGCAAGAGCATCTGAATTACAGCCCCGATCCTCCCTCTGCACAAACACGGGCCTCTGTCCCTGCAGCAGAAGGAGGTGGTTTATAGTCTAGATCCTATGACACCGTCTTCCCCTAAAGCCACCTCTTTTGTGTATCCCAGCTTCCCAGAGAGGTTCAGCTGCAGGCAGTTTTATGGTCTGTTTCTTGGTCCTTTGCTCATGCAATGAAAACGAGCAACCCAGAAGCCAGATGGGACAGGTATTCCTGGGCAGGAGCAACTGGCCAGGAAATATAAAGCCTAGAAAATCACATTAGTTTTTAATGTGGAGGGAGGCTTCATAGGACACCATGCAGCATGAAATTTGGGCTGTGCAAGAAGGGAAGAGAGGTAGAGTGGTGCAGCTCAGAGGTCCATCTCCACCACTGCCCCATGGCAGCCAGCATGATGTCTCCCAAATGCTTGAAGAGGAGCAGCAACCACAGGGTGGGATTGCCCAGGCACTCCTCCAGCCTCTGGCCACTGGCCGCAAAGGGATGTCAGAGCTTTTGTGTCTAACAGACTTGCATGGGTTTTTCTTTCCATGACTTCTAGTCATGGATTTTTTCTTCCTAATTCTTCCATGAATGCTTGTTTATCAGCCATGTTCAAACCTGCAAGCACCTGGGGCCTCCTGCAGCGGGGAGTTCTGCAGGGAGTCCTTGCGCCACCCATTTCAGATCTCCACCTTCTGTCTCCATTTTCTGCCCCAATCATTCATCTGTTGGCGGCGGCAGGAACGGTCACCTCTCCACACCTTTTCCTTGCCACTTGGGATGTTTTAACCTTCTATCTTCTCCCCTTGGTGTTGCCATCCATGTAGGCGTTGCAGCCATTCCCTGCACAGAGCATCCTTGAAGTGTCACTCCGAGCCTGATTGGGCTCTAGGGAATCATTAGGAAATGGGAAGGCCAGCACAGCAGGGGCAGGACATGCCATGGGCAGGGATGCAAGCTGCAAACCACCTTGCCCTCCATGGGGCAGGGATGTGGGGATGCAGGGATGCAGGCTGCAAACCACCTTGCCCTCCATGGGGCAGGGATGTGGGGATGCAGGGATGCAGGCTGCAAACCACCTTGCCCTCCATGGGGCAGGGATGTGGGGATGCAGGGATGCAGGGATGCAGGCTGCAAACCACCTTGCCCTCCATGGGGCAGGGATGTGGGGATGCAGGGATGCAGGGATGCAGGGATGCAGGGATGCAGGCTGCAAACCACCTTGCCCTCCATGGGGCAGGGATGTGGGGATGCAGGGATGCAGGCTGCAAACCACCTTGCCCTCCATGGGGCAGGGATGTGGGGATGCAGGGATGCAGGGATGCAGGCTGCAAACCACCTTGCCCTCCATGGGGCAGGGATGTGGGGATGCAGGGATGCAGGGATGCAGGGATGCAGGGATGCAGGCTGCAAACCACCTTGCCCTCCATGGGGCAGGGATGTGGGGATGCAGGGATGCAGGCTGCAAACCACCTTGCCCTCCATGGGGCAGGGATGTGGGGATGCAGGGATGCAGGGATGCAGGGATGCAGGCTGCAAACCACCTCGCCCTCCGCGGGGCGGGGGCTGAGGCCGGGCCGGGGTCCCCTGTTTCGGGAAGCAATGGGATTTTACTCGGGGCTTTGGGAACCGACCACCCCCACCCCCACCCCGCCCCTTCACAACCCCCCCGCCACGCCGCCACTCGCAAGCGTGGAGCAGGGCGCCCTCTGCTGTGGGAGACTGGGGCTGCCGGGCGCGGGGAGAGCGGTTTGGGGGCGGCGGGGGGGGGGGTGGTCCCCCCCCCGCCGCCCCCAAACCGCTCTCCCCGCGCCCGGCAGCCCCCTTACGGCGGAGGGGTGGGCAAGGAGGCAGACACCGCCCCCCCCCCCCCCCCCCTTCCTTCCACCGCAGCAACCACTTGGAAAGGCTGGATCCCCCCATTGCCCCCTCCTCATGCACACCCCCGGTCCCCCATTCCCACCCAAGGATGCTGTGAAAAGGCACCCCACGAATGTCCTCCTCCACATGGGGTGCAGCACCCTGCCGTGGAGCGGGGCCTTTCCCCCCGGGGGGAAGGAGGAGAAACGTGTTTGTGCTCCCCGGCTTTTCCTCAAAGGCTCTTTTCAAGCCGGGGCTCCCAGCGAGAGGTGCTTTGCGGCGTGTCTGGGCTAGTGAATTTGGCTGCCGAGGACTTTTCCGAGCTCTTTTTGTCTCGTGTGACTCCTTCCCTCGCGCCCCGCCGCCTCCCAACCCTCCCCGCACACCCCATCTCTCTCGGGTCCCTCCTCGGAGGGAGCCATGCATCCTTCCGAGCATCCCCAAGCCGCTTTATGCACCCTGGTTTAGCAAACCGGTTCCAGCAAAGCTGGCAGCAGTGAGCTGAGACATCACAGCGTCCAGCTGGCTCCTCTCCTCCGCTGCCGGAGGGCTCTGCGTGTCCCTCGTGTGTCCCCAGTCCCCTTTATGCACCTGAACATGGCCATGGATTTGTACTCAGGCCCCGAGCTGCAAACTCGGGCTTGGAGAAATCATCCCCTGCGGCTGCCTCTGCTTCCCCCAGGGGAACGTCTGGCAGAGCCCGACACCAGCCACGGGCTGATTTATGCCGCCGCCTGAAATAAAGCGTTGCCCGTCCTGCTCTTCACGCTGGGTGAGCCGAGCCCGTTCAAAAACCAGTTTTAGGGGGAAACTTCTGTGATCCCTTGGTGTGAACCAGGCCCACACAGACAGGTATGGGGGCATGCTGCACCCCCCGGGCAGGGCATGGGAGGGGTGTTAACAGCAGGGATGCAGGCAGCTGCGGGGGCAGATGCCCTGAGTCTGCGAGGAACCTTGGGCAGAGCCTCCCCACAGCTTGCTTAGAAGAAAGGGAGACAAGGGGCTTTTACTAAGTCCCCAAGTCCCCTTCATCTAGGTGGATCTGGGTGTCACCGCTCTGGGGGTGCAGCCTGCCATGGCACCCAGTGGGAAGCAGTGTGGGGCATGGGGCAGCACCTACCCCACTCCCGCCACGCACTGGATGCGTGGACCCAGGGTCCCAGCTCCCTCCAAATCGCAGCTGGGACCCGGTGCGACTGCCCCCTTCATGCCTCACATCCTCCAAGTGACGTGTGCTGCCCCCCCAGCAATGTCTTGCCCTCTTCCCCCCACCCCTCCCAGCTCCAAAACTGCCCTTTGGGGAAGGAGGGGGTGGTCTTTGTGCGCCTTTAAGACGCGGCGATGCTTTGCCAACGCCAGCTGCTCCCCAGCCACACACGCTCCCCTACAATGCCCTTTTCATGCGCAGTGGCCGTCTGGGCAGTGAAATGCCCCTTCAGAGCAGCGCCGTGCCCGTGCCAGCTGTGACTCTCGCAATGCGGGTGCTCTCTCGGCATGGCACAGCATCCTTGCCAGCTCCGGCGCGAGCGATGCCAGTGAATACCCCCGGACGGCGGGAGCGGGCTCTCGCTCGGTGCAAACACGGCATCGGCAAAGGTCGCTGGGCATCACAGCTGCCCGGTCCTCCCGGCGTTCCCAGGGATGCGGGTGCTGGTCTCTTTTACCCTGCGCAAAATGCCTGTCTCTGCTCCAGGTCACCCAGCAGCGCTGCAGTCATAAATCCCGGCCACCTGCCCTCAAGGGCCGGCACAAACGCCGCCTCGTTAGGTTTAGCTAATAAAGCAACAACAACAACAACAAAAAGAGCTAATCCCCCAGCGCTGGCGCTGGGCAGCGAGGTACCATATTGCACCGGGGAGGAGCCGCGAGGCAGCCGGGCCAGGCAGGCTGCGAGCGGGGCGGACGGGAGCCCGCAGCCATATGGAGTTGACCTCGGCTCCGCTGGGAATTACAGCAGCGGTGTTTCCAGGGAGGAAGCTGGTGTCCCAGGTCTGGTGGGTTTATTTGCAGCCTCCAGAGAGGCAGCGCATCCTCGGGTGCGGGGAAGGGGAGGAAATGGGTTCAGGAAGAGAAGCAGCATGATGGAGGATGCTCGCAGGGTCGAAGGGGTGGGCATGAGCCCCCCCCGGCCCCGTGAGGCTGCTGCTGCGAGCAGGAGGGTATACAACCCAGAGCCAGGCACCAATAAGGGCTCCCTCTTGAAATGTAGAGTATGGCTGTCCTTGATGCCTCTTTCAGCCCAGTTTTGCCCCCATTAGGATGCCCCATCAGCCCCAATGTCAGGGCAGTTCCAGCACAACACATCCCAGCCCAGCATTTCTTCCCAGCCCTAGTCCCTCCACAGTGCGGTGACATCATGCCAAATGCCACAGCGAGCAGATGTCCCATGGCTCACCCAGCTGCCTCCTGTCCCAAGGGAAGCCTGCAGCAGTGTGGGGCAGGTTCCATGGCTGATGCTGCTGTCACGCCACTGCCCCTCTCTGCCCTGGCCGTGGCTCCCTTGGACAGCTTGGCTGAAGTTGGTGTGAATGTCGCACCACACTGTAAGGGGACATGGTTCTCAGAGAAACCCCAGACACCCAGGGATGGGCTCTTCAGGTGCTTTCGTTGCTTGGACATTTTGGGAGGAAGATCCCTTTCTTAGTATTCTCTCCAAAGTCTTCCAGACGTGACCAGCCCTGGGGACTGCACGCAGCTCAGGCTGTGACTCCTATGCTGAATCACACCTGATGTGAAGCCATGCAGATGTCCTTACCATGTGCCCCTGCCTTCCTCTCTATCACCCTTCCCTTCTCTCAGGAAAGTCTGACATGGCCCACATCCCTTGCTGCTGAGTGTTGTGCCGGTGTCCAGGATGGGAATCAGAGCATCCTTAACTTGCTGGTCAAGGTGGAGCATCACTTTCAAATGAGCTGCATGTGCTTGCCACGAGGACTGGGGTGTCCCAGCAAGGAGCTGCTCTGCCCTTAGAGAGAGCAACGTTGCAGAGAAACACTCCCTACTGTGATGCTCTGTTGGGTGCTGGGACTCACCGGCCAGTCTTAGGTGCCATGAGCATCAGTGGATTTGGGCATGAAAAGCCAAAAGGAAGCTGGTATGTCATGGCTGCCTACCAGGGTGGTTGATGAGCTGGAACCCGTTTGACTGCAATGCTTTGTAGCGCTGAGGCTGTCTCCCCTTCCTTGCCATGGACAGACCTGGCTACCACACTCCAGCCCTGGCTCACCATGGGCAGCCAGCCTGAGGAGGTGTGGCAGAAGAGCGAGACATTCAGCATCTTGGCTTCTCCCTCAAAACGCCACCAGCCTCAGACAGGGGCTCTTCATCTCTCGCAGGCGTATTTCCCAAGGAGAAGCGCATGCTCACCACTTTGTCCTGAGCTGCAGCCCAGGTTGGTCATGAATAATGTATTGGATGCCTCTGATCGATGCGTCTCACCCAGACGGACTCGCCTCCTCTCCGCCAGCCTTCCCCCAGCACCTTTGTCATTCTGCACGGATGGACCCACCAACACTTGTCACTTGTTTGCTCTTGGCATCATGGAAGGATAATTGGGACTTGCACCTGGTGGATCAGTGGAGTCGGAGGCACCAGTGGCCATAGCCAAGAAGGGAACTGGCTCCATGGATTGTTTCATATCCTGTTTCCAGTGGGAAATTTGGCAGATCCAGGATCTTCCACCCCACCAGATGTTTCCCTGAGAAGCAGAGCTCAGCATCAGCAATCAGCTCCTCCACAGCAGCAGGGATGGGAGATTCTCATCCAGTGGCCTCAGCCAGAGGAGGACATGGACCTGAGGATGCAGGACCAGTTCCATCAGGAAACAGAGAAGGCAGGATCAGGCCCTGAGGAGCTGCACGCACTTCATGAATGGGACAGCAGCCTCGTGCTGCCACCAGGCCATTTGCTACGGGAACAAATGGGTCATTTTTATTGGGCATCCCTCTTGGACACTGTGTCACCAGGCAGAGCTCCCCACGTGAGGGGCAGTGGGGCACAACCCTTCTGAAAAGCCCTCTGAGAGGAAGCTGCTGAAGCCTAATGGGATTTGAGGCTAAGGGATTTGAGCCAGGAGCAGGAACAAGGGCTGAGACAACCTAGAGCAAAGGGGGATCAGCAGAGGCGGATGCGGAAAGGAATGGCCTCTCCTAGGGGTGCGTGTCTGGGCACACGCACAGCCACTTGCCTGGGGCTTGCAAATCCAGATGGATTTATCCTGCCTCCAGGACTTTGGCCAAGTAACGTCTTGGCAGGAATTTCTTGGCCAGACGCAGAGACAGCTCTGGCCTTGGCAAGGCCAGCTCTGAACCTTTCAGAGAGGCCAGGACCAAGAAAGTCTCTGACCGCCTTAGACTTCCAGTGGGACGCAGGTACCAGGGCTCCAGTTGTTCCTGTTAACTGGGCTGTGCCCAAGCATCCTCCTCTAATGCAGCAGCCCATTCATGAGGCTCCTGCAGCACCTCTTGGGTAGCTCCCAGCCAGTGAGGAGGGCAAAGAGATGCTCCCAAGCCTTGGACTGCAGTGATTTGGCTGGTTCCCATTGCATTTCCAGGTCACTTTGGGTCAGGGTCACCTGTCTATTGCCCACTCAGTCACCACCTTCACCAGCTGAATGGCAGCCTCCAGCCTCACCTGGATGAAGTCATAGCCCCGTCCCCCACTGTCTTCTCCACGAGCTCAGCATCTGGCTCAGCATCTCAAGTCCTCTGTTCACAAAATGTTTTAGGATTTCACCATTACCAGCAGGGCCAAGACCTGATCTCTTGGCAATGCTGGAGATTAGCTCCAAGGCCTTGAATTGGCAATGGAAAGGGAGGCAGAGGCTGCTTGGGGCTGTTTCCAACTGGGCTGGGCACGCAGTTAGAGTTGGAGGTAATCCCTCCCCAGGGATGGGGATGGGGGAGGTGGCAGCTGACAATCGCAAAACGTTCCTGCATCCAGATGATGCTGTCCGATGATGGTCCCACAGCCCCTCCAATTCAGAGCCAGGAGCAAACCCCGCGGGCTTACCCCTTCCCAGGGAGTTAACCTGCCTCGTCCCACCACATCTCTACAATTTAACCCACCACCTGCTTTTCCTGGCTGATGCTGCTTCACTCCATCTTTCCAAGAGCTTTGACTCCCTCCCTCTCCTCCTCCTGTCTCAGAGGAAAGTGGTTCCCAAGGTGTTCAGAGCAGCGAGGCCAGGAAACCAGGGCGCTTCTCCAGCTCACCTAATTGTTGGTTACTGTCCCTCTCCCTTGGTGCCTAATTAAATAGAGCAGGAGAAAAGCCCAGGAGAAGCTGCTGAAGGCACAGGAACACGTTTGCATGTTATGGAGAGGCTGGTGAGGGGCCTCATCCAGATGAGCTGCTTCAAAAACAACAGGAGGGGAGCGATTCCAGGGAAGAAGCAGGAGCAGAAACCAGACCTACTCTCCAGACTTGGATGCACATGCACGAAGCGATGTCTGCTTCACACAGACTTGCTCCTAAGTGATCTGTGAGACAGCTATTAGGTTAACAAGAGGAGAGAAGAGAGCTCATTCTGGAGGCAATGAGTAGGCATGAGCGTGTTCAGGGCTGGTGGTCAGGCTCGGGTTCTCAGCTCCCAGCCAGAGCATCACCTTGCTTGTCTCCCACCCCAAACTTCAAGCCAACCTTTTTCTATTGAAGTTTCATCATGGCTGGCTTGAGCCTGGTCCCAGGAGTGCACAGGACATGAAAGACCATCTCCAAACTGATTTCCTGGCTCCCTCATTCTTGAAATCCCACAGAACCATGGGTGGAGTTGGGCACTGGCCCAGGGTCCAGCTGAAAAGCCCCGAGCAGACCTGACTCCTTCCCCCATTGCTTTGAGATGATTTCAAAAGACCCATTTCAGCTCTCAGTGATGGACTCAAACTTGCTGCAAGCCAGGGTTGCCTGGACCAGCCTCCTGGCTGCGAAGTGTTGAAGGGGGAGAATCCCTCTCCATCAGTGCAGTAACTGCAGAGCTGCAGCCCTTGGGAAGACATCAGTGCAGGCAGAGGAACAGCTCAGCTGGTATTACACTCTATCCCAAACACGATGCCAGCCCCAGCTCCCCACTGGGTCACCGTGTTCCCACGGCCAAACCAGCTCTCGTTCAGTTCCTACTCTTGGCTGGACGAGGACAAGCGGCCGGCCTGCCGAATTCACCCGTGGTGTCCTGATGCAGCCAGTGCATGTCGCTGCCCGCGGGCAGAGCCTGGCCCCACGCATGCCTAATCCACGGGAGAGCGGCGATGGCAGGAGCCCGAGCGCAGGCAGCACAGGCATCCCTGCCTGCACTCACGCCTGCCCCTGCTCGCAGCGAGCGCGGGACCGGCCACCTCATGGTTTTCTGCAGCCGCTGGCTTTCCCCCCCTCTCCTGCCCAGCGTGTTTTTCCTGATGACAAGTAGTCCCTCCGTGTCACTGAGGGTCGCGCTGCTGTTAATGTTTCTGGCTGAAAGAAGCACAAAAGTCCTGGGTGGGGTCTGGCCTTTCTGGCTCCGTGGCTCCCTCCCACAGCCAGCCTCGTCCCGGGGGGCTGCTCCGAGGGGCGGTGAAGCAAACTCGCCAGGACCCCGCTTAATAAAAAAGGGGGCTTCGCACGAAAGCTGGAAGAAACGCTAGCGGGAGCGGTTGCTTTGCCAGGATGCTCCAGCCAGCTCCAGCCAAACTTTCCCTGCGCTCTATTTGTGTTTGTTTTCCCCCCGTTGCCTGGGCTATTGTGGGAGATTTATCTTCAGGAGAGAAAAGGCAGCTGGGTTTGGTGGCATCTCTCTCCTTCAGGCTCCGGCCCATTTTGGGCCATGCAGAGATGAGCGTGAACTTAATGCATGTGACCTGGGCTGGGCAGTGACTTCCACCGGACTCAGGAGGATTTAAGCAGCGAGGTGAGTCCCAGGGATGGACAGGGCATCCTGAAGTACCATGCCACCCCTCCCTGCCTGCATCCCTACCCAGGCAGAGCCCAGGACCCTTCAAACTCCACCGTACCTTGCTTGTGCCAGCGCCAGCAGCCTGGAGACCTGCCGTAGCCACCGAGGAGGTTTTCAGATGCGCTTCTGAGCGGGTCTGGTTTCACACATGGGCGCTGCAACAGGGCTGCGTGGTTTTATATACACGGGGATCTTGTTAAAGTGTGGGTTTTAACAAGTCTTGAGGGCGATGCTGTGTCATCATTAGCGCTGTCTGTCGGGGAGCCCCGAGCACTGCTAACCCAGACAGTTCAGCCCCAAGGTTAATTCTTGTCCCCAAGAAGCCAGCCTGATCAAAATCCCTCTATGGTTTTACCTACCTGCACAGTAGCAGTACAAATCCAGAGCCAGGTCAGGTTCCCTATAGGAAAAGAAAAAAAGAAATCAAAGAAACTGAGCCTGGATACAGCCTGTGTATGATGTGGCCTTATTTTTTTTTTCTGTATGCCCACTGATCTTCAAGGTGGACTCACCACGAATGGGTCTGCCCCTCCGTCAGCAGCCGCAGAGGCCGCTTGCCCTTAGTGCGGGTCCCTTGCAGTGTGGGGACAAGCTCTGCTCTGGGAACAGGTACAGGGGCTGGAGAGGGAGAGTGGAGGGGAAGGATCCGACTTTGAATTAAAATCTGGGGGATTTTGGTAGGTGAACAGGCTTGACACAGGCTTCTGTGCCTCAGTTCCCCCCCCGGAGGATACCAGCCGCTCAGGCAGAGCTACCCACAAGTCCGACAGAAGATGCACAGAGAGGGAAAGCGGCCACAGCATCCGACTCTATCTCCATTGCCGTTGCCATTGCCAGGGGGAATTCTTCATGAAGACGTGAGACGACGGCCACACAGCATGCTATGGAGAGAGTACTCACTGAGTTAATTTGACTGCCAAATTAACAACAAGGAGAGTCATTACTCCTGGCTCTCCTTCCCAGCACGTTGCTGCCCGGGGCCCAGGGAGGTGAGCAGAGCTCAGCAGCAGAGTGAAGACGGATGAGGGGCCCTGGCGAGGTGTTCACCCCATGCCCTGCCATCAAAGCCCCGTGCAAGCGCTGCCATTACAGAAATTCAAAGCAAAAGAGGGGCTTGAGACTGGCATTCCTGGCGGTGCCTGTGCTGGGACCACTCGCTTCCCTGGCAAGCCCTCTCCTTCCTGCAGCCATCCCCAGAGCATCCATCCTGTCCCAGAAAGGCCTGGGCGCTGCTCTGCCCTGTATACACCTGCATGTTTGCACACACATGCACACAAGTGTGCACACACTTCTCAGCCATGTGTGGACACCGCTCAGTGCTTCCCCTTTATCTTTGCTCCTGCTGGAAGGCGGCCGGCACTGAGGGGTGATGCTTCACATGGAACCCCCAGAAATTATTAAAAGAAAACAGGTTGTGAACAATTCAGACTCAAGCATGATGGAGATGGAAATTTCTCCTGTCAGGATGGGATTTTGCAAGGTTTTGGACACTGGAAAAAAAAAATAATTCTTTTTCCACCCCTGCTCATCCTCTCTGCATGGTCACAGCTTGAGACCAGGGGACAGGAGGAGTGAAAACAGCGCCAACCCTGCTGCTGGGATGAACACCCCAAAACTCTTTGGTGCACCCCTGGAGACCTGAGGCTGGCGGCCAGCATTGCTGGAGATCAGATGTGCGCTGCCCCCCAAAACTTGGCAGTAAGAGGCTGGTTGAAGCGGGGACTGTGGTGTGGGAGGTCTGTGAGAAGTGCGGCTCTGCTCCAGGGTGCTCCAGGCTGGGGACAGGGATGGCAACAGGGGCCTGGGGCTGTGTAAAGTATTGCCCGTGCCTCAGTTTCCCTCTCTGTAGCTGGGTCAAACATATGCTCAGAGCCTGTGAAGCCAAAATAACCCTTGGCCAAACACACAGCTACCGGAAAGGCATCACACACCAGTACGAGCATCCCTGGCTGCACCTGGGACTCTGCTCTGCCTCTCTGCAGCAGGCAGGGCTGTCCCGCCACCCCAAACACTACATGTGCTCCATCCGCGTCACCGGGCCCCAAAACATCCCCCTCCTGCCCGGTGCTCTTCACAGCAGCTCTGGTGGGATCAGAGGCACCTTCCCACGGGTGGACAGGGCGAGGAGGATTGATTGCCCTGCTCACCCACCGCCCCGTGGGGTGCACCCAGAGGCAGCTCAGCTCCACCGTGCCGGTGCTGGTGGCATATTGCCCGCCGACCCCGGGGGTCTGGCAGCTCGCAGGGCTCCTGCCTACCCGCAGCCTTGAGGAGGGGGACAGGGCTGGGGACGGGGACCCGGGATGGGGGCCAGCATCCTGGACAAAAGGGCTGGATTATTCGGTACAAGCATACCCCCTGCCGACGAGCTGGAAAAACACAGCTCCCCGGACACCCCCTCAAAAAAACCCAAAACAAACAAACAAAAAAAAACCAAAAAAGAAAACCAACAACCAAACCTAAAACCGGGGGATAAAACAGAGCGGGGGGGGGGGGGGGAGGCCCCCGGCTGGAGAGCGACCGGGCGCAGGCAAGGGGCTGGAGCCGGGCGTCGCCGGTGACACGCGTGGACACCCGCCCACCCGGGTTTCGCCAGGCCCGGCATTAGCAAGTTTTTTCCACAGGAGGTTTGCGGTTTCCAGCCCTTCCCGGCCGCGTGTCCCCTCCGCGCATCATACGGGGTCCCTCTGCCAGCGCCCCCCCCACAGCCCCGCAGGCAGGGGGGGTGCCTGGCGGTGCCCTCCCTGGGGCATCCCCGGGGTTGGTTTTTCCGGTGCTCGGGGTTGGTTTGCACTTTCCCCTCCGCTGTTTGCTTTTTTTTTAAAAATTATTATTTTTAAATATTTTTTTTAAATTCTTCTTCCTTCCCCCCCCCCCCCCCCCCCCCCCTCGGTAGCGCTGCCCCGACCAATCAGGGCCCTGTGGGGTTGGGGGAATCGGGCCGTGGGCTTTAAAAGCGGAGCCCTTTGTGCGCCGGAGCCCGGCGGGGTTGGGGGAATCGGGCCGTTGGGCGGCCGGGATGCGGGGCCGGGATGCGGGGCCGCCCGCAGCCGCCTCCGCCGCCGGGAGGAGGAGGAGGAGCAGCAGCAGCAGCAGCAGCCGCCCTGGACCACACTGCACCGGCGGCCTCAGGACCCCAGCTTCCCCCCTCGGCAGGTATTTCTTCCCCCTCCCCTGTAGCCAAATAAACGTGTGGCAGCCCGGCTTGCCCCGCTTCCCATTTTGCCGGGTCTGGGGTGGTTGGGGTTGTTTTGGTTTGGTTTTTGGTGCGTTGTTTTTTTTTTTTCTTTAACTGTCTTGTTTCCTTCCTTCTCCGCACCTGCTGGTTTGTTATGGTAGGGTCTACCAGATAGGGCTGGATGTGTTGTGCTAGTGGTATGGGGGGGCTGAAAGGGCTGGGATGATGGGGGCTGTTGGTGGAGATGGGGGTGCTGCCCACTGGTGGAGGTGTTGGAGCTTGTTGGGGACAGCTTGGTGTCACTGGCTGCTTGCGGGGATGGGGTGAGTGTATAACTGCTCCCTGGGGCCTGTCTGTTATTGTAGGGTCGCTCGAGGGAGCGGGATCAGCGCTGCCCATCACTGCTGCCCCAGGCTGGGTGCTGTATGTGCACCTCCAGGCTCTCCTCCTAGTGCCCATGGCTGAACACCCCCCAATTCTTTGAAATTTGGCTCTGAACAGACCTGCAGCCCAACTCAGTCTCTTCCCAGGTACCATCTCTGGGGCTGGCTTGAACCTGACCCAGGGTGTTCCTGCAGCTGCCTTGTCACCAGGTAGTGCCACAAGCGGTGGCCCTGGGCAGTGGCCACAGCCATGCTCTGTCCCCAGCCTGCCTTGCTGCAGTGGGACCCGCCTGCATCCCCACAGTCCCCAGTTCAGCCCTGGCCCCCTCTGCATTTTGGCCAAAGCCCTGCTCTGCCCCAGAGCTGTGCTGTCCTCGAAAGAGGAAAAGCTCCCTCCTGGGCTGAGCAGTGATGGTATGAACTGGCCGAGAGCATCACAGGCACTGGATCCAGCCTGTGTCATGCTTTCCTCCATGTCCCTGCCCTCTGTACTGGGCTGAGAGGGAACATGCTGGTGGCTTAGGCTGGAGATGGGAGAGAGGAGAGGGGTCAGGTACATGGTAGTTAGCCATCCCACCTGGGTTAGCTTTTTGCTCCTGAGAGCACCCCAATCCTGCTGGGGACGCAGGAGGGGTGGGGAAGCAGCAGGCTCTGCTGGGAAGCACAAGTGGCCCTAACCTTTGCACAATGGGAAATCACCCAGCAAACCGCCAGTGAACTTGGATGCCAGAGCAGCGCTTCTCTGCCAAAGCCACTGGCCTTGAGTGAGCAGAGGATGGAGGAGACTGGTCACAGCCACACCATGGAGCCATCTCTCCTCACCCCTGTTGTTACAGGGATGTGACCACCCTGATTACTGGCTGGAGCGTGGCTGAGCACCCACGCAGCTCAATGCACCCCGATGGGGCTTGCAGTCTCTCCTGTGGCACTTGGGATGGGGATGAGCCCTGGCTGGGGACCAAGGGCAGGCACTTGCAAGCCCCCACGTGCAGGCAGCCGTTGGCACGGCCGTTTGCATGAGCAAGAGCCAGGGCTGACCGCAGGAGCCTGTGGTGACCACAGGGGGCCTGGTCACTGCAGGGTCCCGGTGGCCCCAGGGAGCAGCTTGGGGGCTGTTACGCAAACCGAGGGGAGTCAGGAAACCGGTCAAAGGGCTGCAGGAGGCAGGGGAGTGAGTCTGGATTTCCCTTCTCGCCTCTGAGTCACTAGGGCTGACTTCCCTGGCTCCGAGATGCTGCGGTGGTGCCGCCTGAGAGCCTTGGCCAGGCTCCTTCCAGCACAGCATCACTTTTGCACCTGGGCACCAGCTGGTCCTTGTCCCTGTGGCCAGGCAGGGCTGGACACTGAGGGTCCCCTGCTCCCAGGCTTGGTCCCCTGTACAGTGCAGCCCCATGGTCCCCACACGAGCTCTGCAGCTGCTCAACCACAGCCAGGACCTACAGCTGTTTTGGGAAGGGGCTGGGAGCTATGTGGGTTGGTGACTGGCTGTGGGAGGGGAAGCTGGTGGTGGGACAGAGTGGGGGCAGTTTTGGGAAAGGACCAATTCTGGCTGTTCTCAGCTTGATCTTTGTTCCTGGGGTCTCTCCACATGGCTCTGTAACAGCCCCCAGGTATAGTGGGACTGCTGTGGGGTCCTGATGGAGAGGACCCCCCTGTGGCACCTCTGCCATGGGAAGTAGATAGGCAGGTAAGTTCTTTGGGAACAGAAAAGCTGGAAAAAGGGCACTGGTGGCTGCCAGCATGAAATTGTCCAAGGATTTGGCCCTGGTACAGTCTCCTGAAAGTCACCGTTGTTCCTTCCTTGTGACACATTCCTGGGGGAGCCATGGGTTTGGGGAGGCTGCCATCCCCCTGGAGGGCAGGGGCTGGTTCTCCTCTGCTCTGACCCAGGACGGTCTTCTTGCACAGTGTCCTTTGTCACAGCCCCCTTGGCAATAGTGTGGGACCATGTCCTCGCACATCCCCAGGTACCATCATGGCAGCGTTGCCACGCTCTGCCCTGCTGTTTGCACCCAGGCAGCCTGGTGGCCCAAGAGACCCATCTCCCATCCTGTCATGGGCACAGGCAGTGGCTGTCCCCTGGGAATCAGATGCTAGGGGACCCTGTGATTTCACATGCAAATGGTGGCCGGGCTGGAGGCGGCTGCCTTCTGTCAGATACAAAAGGCATCTCTTTGCCTGCCACAAAGGAGGCAGCATGCGTGCGTGTGTGCATGTGTGTGTGTAAACAAGAGCAGCAGGCTGCACCCAGGCTTCGGCCACTTCCTTGCCCGGCAGGAGGGACACGGTGGCCCGGCTCCGAGGGATGGCCACCACCAAGCATGCCACCCGGTGTGGCCAGCTCTGCAGCATCCCTCCTCCCTGCAGAGCAAGCCACAGGTGAGCACATGGGACATCACCTGCCTTGCAGAGCCCAGACCTTGGAGCAGCTCCTGATGTGTTGGAAGTGGAGACATTTGCCTGGAGCCTGGCCTGGCTTGGGGACGAAAATTAGTTCACGGCAGCTGAAGGTCTCCATCACTGCACACCCTGTCCCAGGGCCTGCTGGAAGCACCCTGGCAGGCAGATTTCCTCCAGGATGAGTGAAACACCAGTGGGGAAATGCCCTTGTGCCAGGGAAGACGTGAGTCCCTACAGGATGGGGTGTGCATTCCTCTGCCCCAGGCTGTTCTCCACAGGAGGAATGTCATGTAATGATCCTGGAAGTGCCTTTGGGTGACAAAGGCCAGGCACTGCATGGCCCCGTGACACTGCCCACAGACTGCCACCATTGCTCTGGTGGGACACGCTGACCTTTTGCTGCCCTGAGGTGGGGTACGCAGGGTGAGCCCCGTGCAGCTCTCTGGGTTCTGGCTCCTGCCACAGCCATTTGTCCCTGTGCCCTCCTTCCCAGCCGCCTTCCCGCGCCGGAGGGGGGGCAGAGCATAGCTGGAAATACACCCACTGTTCCCGCCCCCCCCCCCCTTCCTGCCTGTTTGCTTCCTCCTGGCCTTGCTTTTCAGCATGGCTTCCTAAGAAAACAAAGGTCGCACCATCACGCTTTGCCTATATACACACACAAACAAACACACACACACATGTACGTGTGGCTGGCGCTCTTCTAATAAACTTTGACCACATTTCCATCCCGGTGGACAGAGGGGCAGCAATCTGCAAACATGCCCAGGTCAACGAGGCTGGCAAAAAAGGCACAACTGGGGGAGGGAGAGAGAGAGAGAGAGGCTCCCCTGTCCTTTAGCACAGAGGTGGGCTGCTCTGCAGCTCAACCCCTTATTAGACAGCAGAGAAGCCACATGTTGGGGCACCCAGCACGCCCCACCTGCAGGAAGGGCTTTGATCTGGGTTCACATGCGAGCCACGCTGCTGTGGGAGCTCCCTGGGGGCTGACGGCGTGACTGCCAGCCCACGCACCCAGGCTGAGCCCCGACAGACTCATTCCATGGCTGGGGAGGAACTGAGGTGCCAGATATCAATATAAAAAACATGCTTTTTTCTCTGAGGGGCATCTGCTGGTATCTAAAAGTGCCAGTTTTCTTTCATGTGGAATGGGAATGTGTCCCTTCTCGCTCCCTGGCCACCACCTGTGCAAGACCCTGTCCTCTCCCCACGTCTCCTTGGATGTGTTCTAAGCACTGGCAGAGCAGGAGCACTGGGGGGGCAGGTGTCCATGCCCAGCCAGATCCAGAAAATCCCCCCATCTGGGGATGGAGTAATGGGACACAGGCTCCGTCTCTGAGCCCCGTGCTGACACCACAGCCCAGCTCCCAAACCCCTGGCAGCCCCAGCCTGCACCCCCCGCACCCCAGAGATGCTGCTGGGCAGACGTCGAGCTCCACCAACTCAGAGGCAGCGGGCTGCCATCCAGTGTGCTCATCCCACTGCTCCCCGCTCCATCTTCCCTCCAAAGAAGCCCCAACTGCCCAAAACCCACTGCAAAATCTGCCCCTCGGAATCCATGTTTAGAGAGCAGGGGTTGCAGTGACTTATCTGCTGTAGTTTTCCAGAAACTTCCACCCTGGACTTGGCGTTACCGCAGTGTTTCCATGCTGTCTCAGCAGCAGGGTGCCAGCAGGGACGGTGGCTTTAGCCTACACCACGCTCAGCAGAGCTTGGGGTGGCACCAAAGATGCCTGTGGGTTGGGGACACTGAGCAGGTAACCTGCGATGCCCCGCGGGCTGTGCTTCCTTCACCCCGTTCAGTCTGAAAAAACAGTTTAATTATTAAAGTACACTTTGAGAAGAGCTTTAGGTTGAGCAGGGCAAACCCCTCCCAGGCTGCATGGCAAAGGTGAGCCTGGAAGATCAAAGCACCCTCCGCGCTCGGTGCAGGTGTGACTCCTGGGCATGACGTGTGACACATGTCCCTTTCTGTCCCCAGGCTGCAGCCAGTCCTCGGGGTGGGGGGAGACACTCGATGGGGGCCAGGCTCCTCTTCCTGGGACGCGGCATTTCCAGCGCTGTGCTCCCCACTCCTGGGCGAGTAAGGGCTGCCATATGCCGAGCCCCGGCGCCCCCAAGCCCACTGCTCGGTGCTGCGGGCAGCTGCCACGTTGTCCCGCGCCTGCCCCCCATGGCAGGGCTGCCACGCGTGCTGCCCGCAGCTCGGCACGCAGTCCCCCGCCGCGAGCCAGCCGTCCCTCCGCCCTTCCCCGCCGCCCGTCACACGTCCTCCAAATGGGGTTTTATTGCATCCTGTTTTGCAACGGCGGCAGGGACGGGCCCATCGTGGGGCTCCGGCGGGTCGTGTCCCCCCCAACCCCAGCAGGACGGGCTGAGCCGGGGCGGGAGGGGAGGCTGCAGCTCTGCTGGCCCCAGCTTTGGCCGCTGACCATTAATGCTGCTTTTTTTTTTTTTTTTTTTTTAACTGTCAGTATCACCAGGACGTGGTTTATTCCCAGGAAGGAAGCCGGGCAAAAGCACGCTCTTAAAATGCTCTGGTGGCCTCTGCAGCGGGAAGCCCTCGGGCTTTGCCGAGCAGACGCCTGAAATTAGGGTAGGGGGAGGCAAGGAAGTGGCCTTTGAGCACGGCAAGGTTGCCCCAGTGCCCCCCATTGCCTCCTTCCTTGCTCACCCCACCCCAGGGCTGAGCAGGGGGGTGTAGGGCTTGTTTCCCCCCCACATTGCATGGAGGCAGGAGGGGGCAGATTGAGTTATTCCCCTCTGCCGGGGAGGGGGGAGATGAAGGCGGGCGCTGCTCTGGCACCCAGCCCAGCGGCAATTACTCCAGCGGCATCGTGCGCAGCGATGATGCCACGCTGCAGGAATGGCAGGGGTGGCTCGCCTCTGCTCCAGAGCTGGCGGGAACCGCCAGGCTGGGATGGGGCACATCCGGCCGTGCCCCGTGTGGGGTCCTCCCAGCCCTCCTGTGGGGTCCCAAATCTTCTCAGTTGTGACCTCCCCCAGCCCGGTGCTGTCCTGGATGTTTCCCCTCCTGACTGCAAATGGGGAATGTCTGCCTTGCAGTAAGCAGCTATCCGGGGTGCACCCTATGGGGACATTCCCATGACCTGGTGTCCTTGTCCCCTGCATGCTTTGGGCCTGTAAGCAGGATTCGAGGTCTCATTCTGACCACACACAGCATGTTCCTGGTCTTCGCGGTCACAGAGGGAAGCTTGAAAACAGACCTGAAGGCGGAAAGAAAAGGAGCCCCATGGGCTGGTGCTTTCTCCCCGGGGTTTGAAGGCAGCCGTGGTGGTGGGACCTGGAGTGGTGCTTTCCAGCTTCTCCTCAAACACAATTCACTACTCTTTCCCCAGCTATAACGTTTATTTCTCTCTGAAAAACACCCCTGCTGCCACCGTCACCCTTGCCCCCGCTGCGCACTCAGGCAGCAGGACCTGGTCCCTGTCCCACTGCAACAGCTGCTTCTTCCCACCGCCCTCCCCCTGTCCCTGCTCAGCACTGATGCCCTGGGCTCCCAGTTGCACTGGTGGATACTGGGATTGTGGCTCATGGCCAGCTTCCCTCCCTCGCAGCCTGGGGTGCCAGCTTGGGCTCCCGAGGCTGGGGGTGCTCACATCCCATCTCCCTCCATCCATGGGCACCCACTCCAAATTTCTCTCACCAGCCTCGGCTCTGGGTCAGGGTTTGCTGCTGCTCTGCCCCAGAGAAGGGACCCCAAGCCCCAGCGCTTGTCTAGCACTTGGGCCTGCCCCCCCCCAAATAATATTTCCCTCCTTGCAGACCTCCATTAGCTCCGTTCCCCGTGCCTGCCAGCCATCCCATGGGATCTCAGCAGGGGGACAGCCACCCACCACCCAGCCCGCTCCTGCTGCAGCACGCAGAGAGTCCCCTCACTCCCCCCCCCACCCCGTGTGACCTGGTTTGGGGCCCGATGGCTATTAATCCGAGCTCAACAAGCAACTCCTCTCAGTGAACAGGCCAGCTGGTACTTAAGGGGTGGAGAGGAATGAGGGTAGGGAAGAGGGAGCAGCTCCTGGCTAGATCCAAGCCAAGATCCAGGGTGGGATGCGGGGAGAGCTGAACCCCGCATTGCAGCAGGAGAGCAGCCAGCAGGGGGGAAGGTGACCCCGGTCCCCAGGGCCATCGCCTGGCCATGTGCTGGGGGATGTGGCTCTTCTCTGCCCCCAGCCGCTTCTGCAGGAGGCTGGCAGGCAGCTTCCTCCCAGACGCGTCCCCCAGCGCAGGGCACAGGCAGGCCAGCGGGTTCATTGGGATGCTGAACTCAGTCGCAGGGAGGGGATGGAGAAGGCAACTGAATATTTAATGCCGGCAAAGTGCCTTCACGCTGGCGGCTGGAAGGCACCGGGGAGGGGACAGGAGCCGTCTTGGGAGCACTGCTCATGGCACAGCTCACACAGGGCAGTGTGTCACCGGCGCAGCAACCGTGTCCTCTGCCCTGGCCTTTTGGACCCTCTGCTGATGAAGGCATGGGTCGCCGGCCCCACTTGGCACCCAGCAAGAACACCGTGGGGCAGAGGAGAGGGGGTACAACAGGGGCTGGGGGCTCGTGTATGTGAAAGCAGGGGCTCCGGGGCTGAGAAGGGCACCAGGCTCTGATCCCAGACCATCTGCAGGTGAGCTTTGCCCTGCACAGCTGCTTGGCTTGATTCCTCCTTGGGGGACTACGGGAGGGGCGGGCGATGCGAGCCCAGGGGGGCTTGGATGTTTTGGTTGCATCCAGTTTAAAAGTTGGGTGGTGCCGAAAGCCAGGGAGAGCTGGGAAAGCTCCTGTGCAGTGGGAGGCAGAAGAGACGGGGCTGTCAGTGCCGGGACGAGATAAACCTGAAAGGGGAAACGGAATCAAAAGCGGCTGGGAGACAAGCGAGGGAGCCGGGAGCGGCGCCCGCAGCAGCCGTTCGGGGGCAGGACCCCGCAGGCGGGTCCCCGGGCGGTGGCGGGGGGCATTCCGGCCGCCTCCCCTCATTTCCCGGCCTCGCACGCCCTCCAGCGCCGCCCGCTCCCTCCTCTTCCTCCTCCCGGCTGCTCTGCCCGACGTCCCCCCGCCGGCACCGGGGAGCGGGACGGGGCGGCGGAGATCCCAGGCTCCCCTGCCGCGCCCCCCACCCCGTTCCTGACGCTCACCAGCGACGGGGAGCACGGCTGGGATGGGTTGTCCCTCCTGTCACCCGGGAGGGACACTGCGCCCTTGGCACCCTGCTCTGCCCAGGGACTCTCCTGTGCCCGTCCCCACGGGGTGACGGGGCCAGCCTGCCCGCGGGCTGGGGCTGTCCCCGTCCCCCTCTGTGCACCTTCCCCTCCGGATGGGGAGCACAGCACCTCCCGCTGGTTGCCCCCCGTAAAACAGCGCCCCCCACTGGTTGCCCCCCCCCCCAGCACAGAGCCCCTGCTGACAGCCCTCCCTGCCAGCACCCTGGGGGGGGGGACCTGGGGCTCAGGGCTGTGGTCCCAGGGAGGCTGGGAGGGGCCGGAGCCCCTCAAATGCTGCCTGGGGTGTCCCTCCATCAGCCTCCTCCCATTGGGGGTACACACACACACACACACACACCCACCCACCCACCCCTTTGCAGCCTCACATTGAGCCCTTGCTGGAATGCTGACGAGGAAACAGGGGGCACAGCCTGAACACTGCATGGGTGCCACACGTGTGTTCCTGCACACACATCACACACACACAACACACACATGCACACCCTGAGCCACACCCTCAACCCCGTCGATGTTCATATGCACACATGTGCACACTCACACACTCTCTTGCTGTCACACCCCTGCAGGCTGGCACACACATGCACACACGGTCACAGGAGCACATACAGTGCCATGCGTGCAGACACACATGCACTGTCGCACGTGAGCACTCACGGTGCCATGTGCACAGGCTGGTGTGTTTGTGTGTCTGCACCGTCACACTTCAGCAGTGTCCCATGTGCAGAACGTGTGCGTACACAGTCACGTGTGTGCAGTGTCACACATGCAGACTGCCATGTGTGCACAGATGCACACGGCTGCGTGTGCCCACAGCCACATTGTCACATACCTGCACACCCAACCCACATGTGCACGCGCTGTCCCATGTGCTCCATCACTTGTGCCCAAACTGTCACACTAGTGCCCAAATCATGCACATACATGGTCATGCATCACCTGTGCACACGCAGCGCCTGTCTGAGCCTCCCTTGCAAGCGTGTCATGTCCCTGGGAGACCATCGCAGCCCTAGGGCAGATGCCCTCTGGTGCCGGGGCAGGATGAGACCCGTGGGGGACCAGGACGGCAGACACAGCGGGGAAAGAAAGGCCGGCACCCCAGCCCCAGTGTGGCTCCCACCAGGCTGAGGACGGACCAAACTTATCACACACGGGCGTGAGCTAGGCCTGAAATAACATGCCTCAAATACAACTGGGACACGGCGAGGAGGGCGGGAAGGTGGCTGCGGAGCGGGAGGGGGACACGCGTGTCCCCGTCCGCGGTGGCAGGGGTCGGGTGGGGGGCTCTTTGTTCCGCCCGCCGCCGGTCCTCCATGATGTGGAGAGGGCGCGGGCGAGGCCGGCGCTGCGAAATGGCGGCCGGGGAGAGGGGCGGGATCGGGAGGAGGAGGAGGAGGAGGAGGAGGAGGAGGAGGGAAGGCCGGGCGCCCTCCCCGCGCCCGCCGCCGCGCACACAAAAGGCTGCAGGGAAAACACGGAGGGCAGCGGGGCGCCGTGCGGACCGGACCCCCCCACCCCTCCCGCTACGGGGCAATCCCCCCCTCCGACCCCGCACCCGGTGGCGCACCCCGGTCCCGCGGCGGGGCCGCCCCCCAACGCACAGGTGTGACACACACACACACACACACACCCCCCAACATCCTTCACGACACGCACACGCGTGGCGGGGGGAGCCCCCGAGCGGGACAGCCCCGAGTGAGGGATGGGGCGGTGAATTTGGGGGGAGGGAGGCGTGAATCGGGGCTGGGGAAAGGCGGCTCGGGGGGGGTGCGTGCCAGGAGCGGAGGGGAAGGGAAGGCGGGGGGGGGGGGGGGGGGGCGCCGTTGCCCCAACCAGTGCGGGCAAAGTGCCGCCACGGCCCCCATCTTTGGGGGCGTCCCTTGCCCGTGCGCCCCCCCCCCAAGGGGAAAGAGGTGGCTGGCATCCCACGCCCGGTGCGGTGGCCGGGCGAGAGCCACCGGCAGCGGGATCCGGCCACCTCTGCCGGTGCCGGAGCCCGTCCCGGCGGGTGCGGCGGTTCCCGTGTCCCGTTGGGGAGGGCTGCGGGACTGGCGGCGGCGCGTGGCGGCGGCGGAGCCGTCGAGCGGGCACCGACGGGCACCGGGACACACGCTTGTGCCCGAACGTGCCCCGACCTCTGCACCGGGACAAAGCCGAGCTCCGGCGGGCAGGGTCCGGGCACACAGCGGCTTCGTGCCGGGCTCTTTGTCTGAAGGGGGCTCAGTGGCTCTTTCCAGGGTAGCCAAAAGATACCCCATGGCTGGCGCCCCCCAGGTGGCAGCCCATGGGCAACGTGCCCCCTCCCAGCCCTCTATCCCCTCGCTTTTTGGGATGGGGCCCTTCCCGGGGGAGAGGCTAGTGGTGGGGAGGGAGGGGACCTGCCGAGCAGGGCAGCCTGGGTCTCCCAGCAGGTCTGGGCTCCCCGGCAGGTCGGGCCGGTTCGGAGAAGCTGCGGGGCCGGGGTGGCTACCAGGCAGCCCGATGGTGGCTCGCCGGGGCCCACGGCACCCACAGCAAGGAGCTGGTGTGGGAGGATTGAGACTGGGGCAGGCTGGCGGGGGACGTAGGCACTGAAGCCCATTAAGCTGGGAGAGGATATGGATGAGAAATCACCACTCCTGACCCCCCCCATCCCGAGTCATCCCCTTCGTCTCTGCTGTGCCCACGTGATGAGTTTGTTCTGGTCTCAGCCTTGTGTAAATGAGGACAGGGACCAGACTGTAGCCCCCACCCCACACTCAGGTGTGAGTCGAGCCTCTCCAGCTCTGCATGGGTTTGGAGTTACTGCAAGGCGGGGGCTGTGACACCCAAAAATGCCACGTGTGCCCACGTGCTGGACACAGCAGGGGAGGAGGGAGCTGCCAACCCACCCAAACCACCTAGAGACCCCATGGCTTCCTCAAGCTCTGCTTGCTTCCCTGCAATGAGGACACCCTTTGCAGCAACACCACACGCTCCCCCTTCCTGTGCCACCAAGGGTTTGACTTGCCACCCTGATCACCTCCGTAGACAGTGTTGGCACTGCCAGGTGTCACCGTGGCTGTCCCCCTCCTCTGGTGGGGGGCTCTGGCTGGCTGGAGAGGCCAAGCACCTGTGAGGCAGCAGCAGGCAATGTCATCACCCCACAGAGGGCAGTGTCCCCACCATGTCCCTCTGCAGGGTGCAGGTTTGGGTCCCCGAAAGGTGACACGGAAGCAGGGCACCATCTGGTGGTGCCTGGGCACAGCACACGCCAGCCCACACGCATGCCGCCCACCCACGCGCTGCTGCCCCACTCACACAGGGGGGCCCCCGCACACGCATGTGCACCCCACTGCCCACACACTGGTGTGCGTGTTCGTGCACACACACATGTGCGCCGAGCACACACACAACCACACCTGTAAATGCCCACCTCGGCGTTTGCACGCCCAGTTGCCCACACCCACTGTGTGCATCCCCACGCACGGCTGCGCACAGCTGCAGGCACGTGCAGGGGAGTGTGCAGGGGAGCCCACGGTTGCACACACAGGCCCAGGGCTCAGC
Source organism: Numenius arquata (assembly GCF_964106895.1). Taxonomy (NCBI): domain Eukaryota; kingdom Metazoa; phylum Chordata; class Aves; order Charadriiformes; family Scolopacidae; genus Numenius; species Numenius arquata. The sequence goes on from NC_133584.1 coordinate 11,492,779, forward strand.
AGGACACCCGGCCCACGCATGGCCTGTGTGTGTGAGCACACGCAAGTGCGCGGGGCGAGCACACCGGGAAATGGTGCCGCGCTCTCCAGTTTTTGGCCAGCGCTAGTGGGGTGAGCACACATGTGGGGCAGTGCCCCCCCCCGAATCCCCTGTGCTGCCAGGGGAGCAGCCCTGGACGGGGCTTTTATTTCTTGACCCCGAGCAGGGATTTCCCTCTGTCCCTCCCTGCTGCCATTCAAGCCTTGGGCGTGTGTGGTCTGTGTGATTTTTTTTGCTCTGCCACAGCTTCACTGGGGGGACCTCGGGCATGTCACTTAACCCTTCCCATCCCCTCCAGCTTGCCTGGGGCTGGGGTCAGGGCTGGGGTGGCTGCAGGCATGGGTCATCGCAGTGCTGGGAGGTGGGGGGGCAGAGAGCAGCCAGGAGGTTCCTTCCTGGAACCCCAAAGCCCCCCAGGGTGGGCAGCCGCTCTCCAAGGGGTGCGTACAGCTGCAGAAGTTTTGGCTGCCAGCCCGGCTCGCACAACCGGAGACGGAAGAAGAGCTAAATTTAAAGGCGTCTGGGGGCAGCTGGGGGGGGGGGGGACGACTGGCTGGCGCAGGGCTTCTCCTCGGCCGCCTGCGCGGGAGGTGTGGGGTGTGGGCATGTTTTCGGCCGCCGCACCCTTTGTTTTTTTTCAGCCGGGGAGTTACAGGCCTGGCAGGGAGAAAGAGCCTATTTCATCAGCGGGAAATGACACTGTGGGCTGAGCTTCAGCGAGGACGTCCCTTCCCCTGCACAAGGACCTGACCTGGTCACAGCAAGCACCCACGGACGCTCAAGCATCCCCAGCCACGCTCACACCCACCGGGCACACTTGCACACACACAGCTGGACATGTGCACAGCTGGACACACAGACACCCCAGCCCCTCAACACACACACCCCCATGTCCCCCCACAGCCCTGGTCCTTCACCCCCTGCAGTGTTTTGGGGTTAATAAAAATAACGTTTGAGGGTGCTTACAGCTTTTATTTAAAAGAACCCTTTCCGGGATGATTTTCAGGGCTGTGAGCCAGGCACAAAGTGTGTGTGTGAGCCTCTCGCAGGAGGGTAGGGAGTTAAAAAAAAACCCCACAGCCAAAAAATGGGGGCCGCATTGCGCTCCAAAAGCTGCCTCTGGCCACTCAGGCCTGCAAACCCTGGGGTCAGTGGGAGCACCCGTGTTTTGGGGAGCAGGGAGGCATCGAGCTGCTGGGGTGCCCACAATGCCACCCCAGCATCCTCAGGCGCTGGGACAGCTACATGGGTGCTCTTGCCCCCCCACCCCCGCCAGACCCAGGACCCGACAGACGCCAGCAGGCTTGGAGTTGGCTGAAATGAAAATAGAAAAAAAAAAAAAAAAAAGCCTGGGACGCCATCCAAAACTGCTTAGCATTAATTAATTCGTACCCACGACGTGATCTGCCCTCAGCCCCAGAACATCCTAACATAGTCACGGCCGCGGCCGCCTGCCCCAGCCTGCCTGCTGGCCAGTGCCTTATTTTAGGGAGGAGATGGCGCGGCCGCCCTCCCGGCCCTTCAACACAAATTGCTGCTTCCCACTGGGCAGGTTTCTGGGGGGTGCTGGGGGCTTTCCGACATAGGTGGCAGAAAGAGGACAGCCATCCCAGTGTGCAGGGCCTTGGCTACAGGGCTACAGCCCTGCTTGCCCTACAGCAGCCTCCCCGAAAAACACCCCAAGAGCTCCGCAGAAGCTGGGGCAGCACAGCAGTGGTGCCGTAGCGGGACTCCCCATCACACCCCTGTGAGTCCCACTCATCCCTTTATCCCCCCACAAGGTGGGATGAGGGCATAGATGTGCTGAGTCTGTCAGGTGCCCAGTGCTGACACCTCCTTCAAGGGCAGAGCTGCCTCGTGTGCCCATGTGCCACCACTGCTGTCCCCCCCTTCTCCTGCTCATACACCCCATTCCCCTTTGATGGGATCCGGGGGCCGGGCACAGCACCCCAGCCTGGCCCTCGCCTTGGGGTGCAAAGTGGCTCTGTCTCCTCTGCCTGCTCCTGCCCAGCTATTTTTATCCCTGTCAGCAGGCAGTGACTGTGCTGGAGCCACAGCCACCAGTGGGTCTGGGGGCAAGGGCTGGGGCCGTGCCGGCAAGCCAGGTACTGCTTGGGATCTGGCTCTCTGCAAGGGGATGTCCCGGTGTCATGGGGTTGGGGACAGTGATGCCACCCTGCAGAATTTGCTCCATAAATCCCCAGCTACTGGAGTCCTGGGATGGGGGAAAGTAAAGCTAACCCCGAGCCTGGCCCTGGGAGAGGCAATCCCCCTGAGCGGGAGTGGGGCTGGCTCGGGGGACACCAGCCACCGCTTTTGGGGCTGGGGGTGGGAGGGAGGGAGGGGGAGGCAGGGGCGAGGGGAGCAGGCAGCGCCGTGACTCAGCCTCGGGGGTGGCAGCGGCTGAGGTGTTTGTGTTTAGTTTCTAACGTTACGGTTTCCACAGCACCGGGAAGCAGCCCCGGGGGGCCGTAAGGGACCCGGCGACACCGAGGGTGGGATGGGGCAGCAGCAGGACCGGAGAAGCCGATCTGCCGCTAATGCCACAACAGCTAAAAATACTGCGGGCTATTGTCACCGGCAACAAAGAGTCTGGCGTATTTTTAGCGTTATCTTCACCGCCATCGGCTCTGCCGCCCTCCCGGGAAATGCTGTGCCCGCTCCACCCGGGCACTGCCCTCCGGAGAGCCGGGCAGAGCCTCCCACCGGCCCCCGGGCACAGCCCCCGCAGCCGCTGTGCCTCAGTTTCCCTCCCGCGCACCGTGCTATGGTGCCATCCCCCATCCTGCCGCTGTCATCCCGCCCCCTCCATCCCACAAATGGCCCAGAGCTGCCACACTCGTCCCCTGCCCCTAACGAGTGCTTGGGGACCCGTGGCTTGCAGGGCAGCCGTCTCCGTCCGGGCAGCTCCAGTCCAGCCCGGGCAGCTGGAAGGGGAGGGCAGAGACTGGATGCAATGAGTTGGCCGAGTGTCACAGGAGACCGGACGGTCCCTCCTCCCTGCCGGGGCACCAGCCCTCCTCCTCCTCTGCTCACTCCGGCAGGCAAAGCCAAGGAGGCTGCAAAGCCGCCCCGTCCAGCTCCGTTCAGCAGGGAGCTGTCATTGCTTGCCCTGAGTGAAACGAGTTGGCGCGGTCTCAGCGCAGCGGCTGGGCGGCCAAGGAGGCGGCAGGGAGGGCTGTGCCAGGCTGCGCGGGCTCTGCCAGCAGCTGGGCACAGCCCCAGCCCCATAGCGCCAGGATAACACTGGATTTGTGCAGATTTCCCCACCAAAACAGGGAGGGAGGGAGGGAGGTTTAACTTGCCTTTTCCCTGCCAGAGCAGCCCGGCTTTCCCTCCCTTCGGCGAGTCCTTCCCTGCCACGGAGAGAGCAGATCGGAGTGGCTCATCCACAGCAGCTCTGGGGCAGGGGCGGGGGTGGCGGCGATGACCCAGAGCTGGGCTCGGGAGGTGGGTGGCCGGAGACAGGTTGGATCCGCGGGTGGGCTGTGGCTGCCAGCACGGCTGCCCACGGGCGCTTTGCCGGGCAGGGGGCACAGCCAAGGCAAGCAATGAGCCCGTCTGGTCGGGTTTGGATTTCACAGCACAGTCCAAAGCTGGGGCTGCTGCGGCCCCGCTGTGATTCCCGCCCCCCCACCCCCCCCATCGCCCGTGTAGGGAGCTTGGGGCCAGGGGACTGCTCTCACGGTGGCACAGAGCAATTAATAACTCACCCAAGGCCATCCAGGAGGGACCCCTTCCCTCTGCTCCTTAAATACCTGGTGTTCCCCCCCGTCCTTGGGACAGTCCCAGCGTGTACCTTACTGCACACCGGGAGACCCTGCTGGTTTGCACGAAGTGAGGGTGGGGTGTGAGGGGGGGGTGGCTCTGCGCCCCTCTTCTCTCCTCCCTTGGCATCCCGCCCCATTCTCAGCTTGGGGTCCTGCTTGCTCCAGCTGCAGAGCCCCCGGGCAGAGCAACCTCTCCCCGCAGTACAGATGGTCGGGGGGATCGCCGAGTGAGGGGAAAGGGGGGGGGGGGGGGGGGCGGAAACCTGCGTCGGAGGGGCTGGGAGTCCCCCTTCCCCGGGGGGGGGGGGACAGGTGGGACTGTGTCTCTGCAGTGGGACTGAATGCCGCTCATGGGACATTCGTGGCGGTGGGGCGGGGGGGATCATCTACACCCCGGAGTGGGGAGAGCTGGAGGGGGACCCCGCCAGCAGCACCCCTGGGAGCAGAGATTGAAGGGCGGGTGGAAGAAAGGGGTCTGGTAAGAGCAGAGCTGGGCACGTAGGTGCGGGGGGGTGCTGGGGAGCCGAGGCCGGGCTACAGGAGACAGCAGCAGAGATTTGGGGCGGGGGGGAAGGATTGCAGCGGGGGGAGGGTGTGTGTGGTGAGACCAGATCCCCCACTGCAGCAGCGACTGCGGGGCCGTGGGGGGATTGGGGTCCTTCCCCAGCCGCAGTCCCGGTCCCCGTTCCCCCGGCAGCTGGGCGGGGAGCCCGCAGCCCCCCCGGCCGGGCCCCGCTGCGGCGGCCCCGGGGAGCGGGAGGCAGCGGCGCAGTGCGGGGAGGAGCGGAGAGCGGCGGCGCCGACACCGGCTCCGGCGGCCCCGGCACGGCGGTGGGTCGGTACCCGGCGGGCTGCGGCAGCTCCGGTACCTCCGGGCGGCTCCGGTACCTCCGGGCGGCTCCGCACCCGGGCAGTTCGGTACCGCCGGTACCTCCGGGCGGCTCCGGTTCCCCATGGCGGCTCCGCACCTCGGCGGCCCCGGCGCAGGGCAGAGGCGAAGGATGCAGCGGCCGCGGCCAGGCAAGCGGGAGGGGGCGGCCGAGCCGGAGCTCAGCTCCCCCCGCCTCGGCACCCCTCGCCCGCGCCCCCACCGAGGGCAACGGGGCACCCCGGAGGGATTCTCCCTCCGGGGGGGGTGAGTCCCCAGGGGGGCCAGGGTGGTGCATGGAACCCCCTTGCCGTGAGGGGGCCGGAATTGGGGTTTGCAAAGAACAAAGGACCAAGGGGGGTGTGGGGTGTGGAAGAACACACGGCGGGAGGGGAGCGTTGTTCGGATGCAAAGCAGGCTGGGGGGCGACGGGGCGTCGTGCGAGAGCTGGGGGGTCTCAGGGCACCCTGCCTGCAGCACCCCACTGGGCTGGGGGGCTGCTCGGAGCTGGGGGCTCTGCGAGGCACAGGGTTTGCACTCATCCCGATGGGGGGAGGCAAGGAGGTTCTGCCCCTCCCCAGCCAAACTACTGCAGGTTTTGGAGTACATAGGGGCTGCAGGATTTGCACATGGATTAGGGGGTGCAGAGTGTCTGGAGTGCGGTGTGGGGTGTGTGAATAGATGTGTGGGCATGGAGGTGCTGCCCTGCAGGGGCTTTGCGGCTCTGTACGAGGTGGTTTTAGAGTTGCCGTGCTTGTGGGGGTTAGCAGTGGGGGAAAAAAATGCCTGGGGGGGGGGGGGTGTCAGATGGGGATTCATGGGGCTGGCATTGCCCCTTTTTCTGTGCTGGTGGCAGAAATGCCGCCTGCGCGTGCCCCTGCGATCCGCCCACCGCTTTGCCTGCCACTTCTCCGCTCTGCACCCCAGTGCCCTCCCCATGAACCTGGAGATGGGGGGACTCCAGGAGAGCCGGCGATGCTGCGCAGGCATCCGGGCAGCAGAGGACTCGCACGAGGGCAGCTTTTCCCCTTACGTGATCTCGGCTGCGTGACCAAGTCTCGCAAAAGGAGATATTTATAGTGCTGCTCCACTAGCCCGAGGTTTGCATGGCCTGGAACCAGGCTGGCAGCGGCCTCCCCTCCCCCCCCCCCCCCCCCCCGAAGCCTCTGGATGCAGCTGAGCTGTTTTCCCGGTGGGGATGGGGTGGGTGGGAGCCTGCAGGGTTCAGCGGGTTGCATGGAGCACGCAGGGGCTTGCTGCCAGACTACAGGTCCCGGCGTGCTCCGCTGCCTGCACCGCTGCCTGCGTGCTGGGTGCTGCAGAGGCCTCGCACGGAGGGCGCAGGGAACAGCTTTTCCTTTGGCCTTGGCCCAGGAGGCTTTGGCAAAGGAGGACGGCACCGTGCAAGGATGGGGGCAGGAGGGAGAGGCCACGTTTTGGCTTTGCCATGAGATATGGATCGGCTAGAGCTATTGCAGCCTGTGGGAGAAGGTGAGGAGACAGGCTGGACTACGTGTCTGGCAGTGTTTGCCACGTGCTCTGTCCCTGTAGCTCCAAACACCACGTGTCCCCAGGTCCCAGCAAAGGGAAATGAGAAGTCTGGGAGCTCCTAGTCTGTCTGCGCCACTCCACACTCTGTGTCTGGAGCAAGCATCCTTCTCTTGGGTCTTCCCAGAGCCACTAGCGCATGGGGATGGCCAGAGCCATGCTCCCTCTTTGTGTCACATGGTCCTACAGACGTAGTCCTCTCCTGACCAGGCATCTGCTCTGCTGATGTCCCCGGGCTCTTCCCTCCCCTGGCATGACGCCCCTGTGCGTGCCCCAGCTCCTCTCCGGGCCCCCCGATCTGCACGGTTTGCACGTGCCAGCCAGATGCCATCGCTCTGCTGCTGTCACCGCCACATCCCAAACCCCCCTCCCTCTTTTTTACCCCCTCCACCCTCGAAACGCCGGCGCCGGGCCGGCAGCTGTTTTCCGCCCTCCTGCCGTGCTCGCTGGGTGGGTGGCATGTGCTCACCCTTGGGTGGGGGGGAGCAGTGGGGCAGGGCGAGGCGGGAGTAGGAGATCAGGGTGAGGGATAAAGCCGGGCCTATTTTTATACTGCAAAGTAATTACCAGAGCTTTCCAATCCTTAATCTGCCGAGAGCACCCTAGTGCGATTGGATCCCTCCCCGAGCCTGGCAACAATTCTCCCATCACACGTCTTCTGCGTCAAAGCCCTGTACACTCCCACACTTGGGCTCACACTGGGATACATGTGCTGCAGAGCCACTGTCACGTCTGCACCCGCCCTAACCAGCAGCCCCCAGCCTGGGGAATGGGGATGGGGACCCCATTTGGGACCCTGGTTTGCGGCTGGGAGTGGGGATCTCACGGCTGACCCCCAGCAGGACGGGATGCAGGCTTGCACCCTTGGCCACCTTTCTCACCCACCACGGGCATCTCTGTCCCTGCCCCTTGGCTGGAGCCAGTGAGTGGATTTGGGTCCCAACCCCATGCATGCACTAAATCCAGCATGTTTTGCCCTACAGGTGCATCCCAGGGGTTTTTGGCCGAGGTTAGTGGCCCACATGGCACCCTCCAGCACTGATCCAACTCAGCTTCTCGATGGGATCTGGGGGGCCCCTCTCCTGACAGCACATGGGGCTGCTCTGGCCGGCAGTGCCGAGTCTCGGCTGGAGCCTTTCCCAGCCTCTCCCTGTCCTGTCACCATGCCAGAGGGTTGCTGAAAAACCTGTTCCATAGCTCCCGCCATGGAGGAGAAAATGATGGGCGGTGTTTGTGGCAGCACCTTTCATCCCGGGGCTGGGGGACTGCTTCGCCTCTGCCTGCGTGCAGCCGGCTCCAGGATGGAGCACAGGAGCTCATCAGCTTGTGGATAGAGGTGAGGGCTTGGGGTGGCTCTCGTCTCCCTCCACCCACCCTGACCCTGGTGCCCACCAGCTCCATGGCACCTCACCCCAAAGCTGGAATGGGGTGTTCAGCCCTGTGCCGTGGTGGGGGCCTTTTTATACCACAGTTGCCCCATTCAGGACCCTGTGGTCAACACCTTTGTCGAACACTTGGGAGTATCCCTCGCTCTGTCCATCCATCTCAGTGCACAGCAGCAGGCATAAACTTGGCAGTGTGCCCGATTGGGTGCCCCCAAAATGCTGCTGCTCTATGGCTGGACCTAATGCCCAGAGCTGCGCAGGGTGCGTCACCTTCAGGGCATCTCCGGCTGACCCCAGCAGTGTCCCTTCCCCCTGCCTGGCAGGGACCCGGCGGGCTGGGAAGCCACCCTGGCTGCCGCCCTGTGAGAGCCAATGGCCATAAAAGGCCTTGAAATGGAGGAGACAGGCGAGGGGCTGGGCTGCTCCTCGCACCCGAGCAGAATCGTCCCTTCTGCCCACACAGGCCAGGCTTGCCAGGACGTGGGAATGGGGGGCTGGAGGTGGGAGAGAGTGGCCCTGGCAGCCTGGAGTAGGGTCAAGGGGCTGGGCACACCGTGCACCCCTCGGCCTTCCTCTGCTTCCCTGGGGGGCACGTTTGAGCCATGCCCTGAGACGCTGGGGATCTGCATCACCTCCCATGGGGGGGCTTGGGCAGGGGATAAAGCTGCCTTTTCATCTAGCACCTGAGCTGTGGGATGGCGGGGGCTGGGGGGGCTGCAGGGCATGCAGCGGGCTCCCCCGCTGGCTCCCCGCCACTCTCCCCAGACAATGGCCACCCTTTGTTGGGGTTTTATGCGCTCGGCCCCCTTCCCTGCAGCCCAGCTGGTGACATTTTACCACCTCCACATTCACATGGGGATTCAAAGGGCACAGATGCACCGTGAAACCACAAAGCACAGCCTCCCCCCCGGCTCCCCCTCCCCAGTGCCTCAGCATCCCCAGGGAGGCAGGGCCAGGATGCACAGCCAGGCAGGATGCACGCACTGGGAACCTCCCTCTGGGGCTATTTCAAGGGCAATCCACCAGCCCTTGGGACTCCCTCCACCTTCCTGTCCTTCCCCTGCCATCAGCCCTCCCATCCCTTTGTCACCCTCTCGGGGTCCTTGCCCCCCATCCCTGGTCCAAGGGGGCTCGACACACCAGAAACCCACTGACGGGAGAGGAAGGGAGGCGGTGTGGGGACCGTTTCCAGGCTGGTGACGCCTGACCTTTTGGAGATGGAGCTGTGTGGGTGGTACCCACCTCTGTCCCGCAGGCGCCCGGCTGCCAGAGTAATGCCAGGCAGGCTGTCGGTGCCAGTCCTGGCATCGCCCCGGGCTCCTGGGTGTAGCCAGTCTGTGGGTGTAGCCGGTCTGGGGGATGCACAGTGGCCTCCATCCCTTCAGAGAGGTCCCGGCACACAGGCGTCCTACTCCTGCCCCTTCTCTTCTGATCCCAGACCTCTGCAGGGTTTCCCTTGAGGACCTGGGCGAGCAGCCCAGTTCCTCCCAACTGGCCGTTGCCTCCGCGGGGGCCTTGGGAAAACAGCCTGTAAACAGGCAGCCGGAGAGCATGAGTCACAGCGACTGAGAGGGAAATTAATGCACGAGGGGAATTTTCAGCGTGCATTGGGTCATGGGGATGAGCTTGGCCTCTCCCAATGATGGTGAGTGCCTCACATGGAGGTACTGCCCTGTGGAGGCAGCCGTCCCGAAAAAGGGATCATCATCCCACTGATGGGACTGTGTCCAGGCAAGCTGCAACACAGACCACCCAGCCCTCTTCCCTCACCAGAAGCGTCCCCTTCATCCTTGCTGCTTTCATCCCAAGGGATGAGCAGTCACCACCCCGGAGGCGGCTGTGTTTCAGCGCGCAGCACCCTGTCCCGACAGCCGTGCAGATCGCTTCCCCGCTGAAAGTCACCCCCACCCCGTTATTTTTGGCTGGTGGCGGGGCCGGAGGAGCTGGCTGTCTCCCAGCCGCTGCAGCGCACCCCGTTTGGGATTACGTCGTGCGTGGTGGGTGAACAGGCTGCCTTCAGCATCCCCTCTCCCTGCTGCCAAATACCTGCCAGCTCCCTCGCCCCTCTGTAAAGCAAGAGTGCTATCTAGTGGCTAATCCCACTGGGAACACCAGTGACGCTGGGGATTAACTTCTGCAAAGGCCTCCGGTGGCAGCGGTCACCTCTATGAGCGTAGCCTTACCCCATCCCAGTTTGGGGAATGGTGATGAGAGGTTTATCCAGGGTCCAAAAAAAGCTGCTTTTTTTTTCCCTGGCCTCACTTGGGGCTGGTGGGACATCCAGGGCTCAGAGCCATGGGAGAGGGTCCGCAGGGCCTGGGACGGCGTTTGCCAGGGTGATGGATGCTCCCATTAGGTGGGGGGGGGGAAGGATGCACCTTATGGGGGTGAAGGGTGTTTGCTTGGGGGGCAGGAAGCGTCTCACACCAGATGCTTTGCCCAGGACACGCTCTTGCCCGACTGCCCCCCAGGGAGCACCCAGCATAAACCTTTTCATGCTTCTCTGTCAAGAGCCACCGCCGCGGTGTCCCTCACTGTGCATCAACCCCAGCAGGGTGGGGGGAGCTGTGCCGGGGTTAGTGCCCCCCACCCGGGCAGAGTTGGGATGCGGCTAAGCGATGCTGGGGGTTTTGGGGAGGGGGGTGTGTGTGCACTGGCCCTTTTTAACCCCCCCAAGCCCTCGTGAGGGCCGGCCGGGGCTCTTTTCCTTATCCAGCCCCCCTGCAGTTGGCTGCAGCGGGGCCCTGCTGCTGACGTCACTAAGATATGCTGATTTATGCGCATTAACCCTTTACCCGCGGGGTTCGGGAGGCTGCTGGGGAGGCGGCGGCTGCGGGCCGGGGGGAGCCCGCTGCTGCCCCCGCCCCCTCCCCCGGGCCTGGGGTCTCCCCGCCAACGGCCCCCGCCTCCCTCCCTGCCCCGCGGGTTGCCGTGGGAACCGGACCGGGCTTCTGATGTCACCGGGACGGTTGCTACGCGACCGGTCCGTTCGCCCGTCCCCGCATGAGGTCACTGTCGCCATGGAGACGGGACGGTGCCGGGGGGGGCGGGGGGGGGCAGGTGAGGAGGGGGATGCGGGGCCTCCCGCGGGGCCGGGGGGCGGCCGGGGGCCGGGCGGGGCGGTCTGCGGCGGGAGGGCGGTCCCCGGGGCCGGAGCCGGCGCCGGTCGGCGGGGGGAGCCGATGCCCCCGCCGCCGGCACGGATCCCGGGGCTCCACTCATCCCCCCGGGGCGGGGGGCAGGCACCAGTGCCGGAGGGGGGGTCCTCCCCGGAGGAACAGCAAAAGCTTCGCATTAAAACAGTCAAAAAAGGAAAATAAAGCTTTTTTAAAAATTAATATTTTGGCTCGGCCTGAGTTATTATTTTTAGAAATCCTGGCGGAAAATCTGCCCGTGTCGGGAACGTCCTCTCATTCCACGGGAAATGCACTTCTTTGTGGAAACAGGCAGCGGTGGGGCTGAGCTCCGTGGGGAGCAGGGCACAGGTGGGCCAGAGCGGGCTGGGGGTGATGGGATCCGCTGGGGTGGCATCGGTGCTAAAGCTTCAGCCCAGTTTCCACTCTGGTCACGGTCCCTGTGGCTGCTGAGAAGCTGTGGGTTTTACATTTCACCCAGCTCACATTCCTGCTGGAGGCGATTTACTCCTAAGCCATGACATCTGCTTCATGGAAAGCGATGGAGCTGCTCCTTCCGAGGAACAGATCCCTGCTCCCCTCCTGCCACCCACTTTGGGGCTCTGGCTGGGCCAGGCAGGGTCACAGCCAGGTGGCTTTGCTCCACCAGGCTGGCAGTGGTGGATCTGCGGGCATGCCCACTCGCTGCCTCTTTTCCCCATGGACCTGTCCTGTCCCTCTGCCATGCCATCCATGAAGCTGCCTGCCACACCAGTGCTGCTAGTGATCCCACTGGCCATGAAGCCGTGGGGATTAGCAGCTTCCTCCGGCTGGGGATTTAGCCAAAGCTACTTAGTGAGAGCCGTGCAGGGGGGGGCAGTGGCCAGCTTGGTTGGATAAGGGATATAGGGAAAGCCGGGATATGCGGCCTGAGCCCTCCTAAGGATGCTGAGTGGGAAGGGGGTTGCCCGGGGTTAATAGCTCAGCATCTCTTGGTGGAGGATCAGCCAAACCAGGTGTCCCGCAGTGTCTTCCTTCACTCCAGTGAGCTCCCAGCCTGCCTGTCACCTCCAAAGCCTTGCAGAGACCTTCAAGCCAAATCTGCGTCCTGCACAGGCAGGACAGAGGGTGGGAGGGACAGGGAAAGGGCAGACCCTGCTCGCAGGGTGCTGCCAGTCGAGATGTAGGACAAGAGCTGGCAGATGGAGGCGGGCAGACGGAGGAGCGTGAGACTGCGCTGAGATGCTGTTTGCTGTGATGGGATTTTGGCTCGCTGATGGTTAAACAGCTGCTGAGCTTACTGGGGCTGGGGGGCTCCTGGGGGAGGAAGGGGATGTGGATGGGGAGCTTGGGTGACTCCCCAGCATGGGGGGGCAGCTGGGGAGAGAGCAGGCAAGGACTCGTCTGCTAAAATCATGGAGATAATGGGTCTGGCTGAAGCTGAGGCTGGGGGATGGAGTATGGGATGGAGGGGTCTTGCAGCCCCATCTGGGACACATGCCCGTCCTGCTGATGGCACGGGGAGCTCTGTGTGCATCGATGCTGTGTTGGACCCCCCTGGATTGCTGCAGAGACCAACAAAGAAGACTCCCCACCGAGCCTACACAAAGCAGGCGAAGCTGTGAGCAGCAGAAAGCCCCCACCCTGCGGAAGCACATGGGCGAAGGAGGAGCTCCTTCAGAGGGCCCCCAAAACTGCTCTGGGCTCCCTGAAATCCCCTCTGGAGGCCTCATCCTCTACTAACAAGTGTTGTCTTATGGGGAGGGGCTCGGGAAAATCTGGCTGCAGTGGGGAGAGAGGAAGGACCCCATATCCTTGTGGGAAGAGTTCAGCAGGTGGAGGAGCAGGAGGATCCTGGCCCACAGCCATCAGTCTGAGGCCAGGGGAGGGGGCTCCGGTTTGTCTGGCAGGGTGGGGAGGTGGGAGGCCCTGCCCATGCTGTGGGGAGCTGTGGGCCAGGCAGGGTGGCTCTGTGCACACCTGAGCCAGGTGAGGTTTGTAGGGAGAGGTGACAGCAGATGAGACCAGGGGATGGAGCAGAGAAACAAGGACCAGGTTTTAAATACTTCCCTCCTTTTTCATACCAGAGCAAAAGCAGGAGCATCCGAAGCTGTAAGGATGCCGAGACGAGCTGCTGGCTGGGAGCTGTTGCACAGCCCTTACCCTAAACCCCCTCCACGAGTGGGGCACTGCCAGAAAAACCATTGTCTCTCCAAGGTATGGGGTCATACAGCCCCGAGGTGCTGTATGGTCCTGCCATGCCACCCCAGCTGGGGACACCGCTCCAGGTCTGGTGCCATCGTGTGGACACACGACACTTCCACAAACCCCGCGTCCCCGTTGCTGTGCTCCACAGCCTTCTCCAGCCCGAGGGACCAGGCTTGGCAGTGCTGCTTTCCCAGGCTGTCCTGGGGGGTTTATGTCCCCCTCCCACCACCCCATGTGCCCCAAAACCTTGTTCACTGCCTGCCTTTCCCCCTCAGCCACCAGTGCTGCATCCTCCCTCCCTACTCCATCACCCCCACGGCTGTACCCCATCTGCTCTGGCCACCGCCATACTGTGACCGCACTAAGGGGCCAAGCTCCCGCTGAGCTGGTGAGGATACCCCACAGATCCCCTGGGCGAGGGAAAGAGGGACAATAAATGACAACAAGTGGCCAGACATGGAAAGATGTGATGGTGCTGGGGGGATCTGCACTGCCCCCGCCCCCGCCCCCAGCCCTGAGAGAGGCTCTCCCCTGCATGCCAACCTTCTCCCCCACAATTTCACCTCTTCTCCCCCTGTTTCATACCTGTTCTTCCCCATTTTCCACCACATGGCCCCAACACCCTTCCATGAACAAGCCCATATTTGCTCCAGGCCCCTCTTTCCCCAGGAAGTCATCATGACAGCATGTCCCCAGAGTGTCCCCATCACTGGCTGTGCCCATGCCCAGCCGTGTGGGCATTGCTACCCAGGTCCCTGGGGGTCGCATTGAGCAGGCACAGCGCGACACACCCCCCCCCCCCCCAGCTCACCATGGCCGTGCAGCGGGGATGCAGGCAAATGCCTGCCCTGGCCCGCAGCCTCACACCAGCAGGGCCAGCTGGTGGCTGGTGGTGGCCGGTAGTGGCCGTGGCACATGCCAGATCTCCCACATGTTTCCACCAGAGGGAGCCAAAATGCCACGCATCGTGGCCACAGCATGGTCATGGGCGCCCATCATCGCGGCGTCGGGGCGCCAGGCCACGCCACAGCCCTGTGAGGCCAAAAGAGGACTGTCACCTCTCCATGTGGCTTTGCAACCTGTCAGTAAACCCCCTTCCAACTGCCACACACCCCGAGGAGAAAGAAAATGTGCGTGTCTGTCCCTCTGTGGGCTGGCCAGGGGGGCTCGCAGCCCCTGTCTTGGGGGGCCATACCCCACTGCCAGCGCTCTCTCCCAGCCCAACTGCCATGAATTTGAGCCCGGTCGTGTCTGAAAATAGCAGCTGCAGCAGCAAAGAGGATGTTCCCCGCATCTTAGGGTGGCCCCAAATTGCCTCTCTGACAACTGGGTTTCTCCTGGTTCAAAACATCACCCAGCACAGTGTCCAAACCCAGAGAGGGGACAAAGAAACTCTGCTCTGGTCACTTCATAGTGGACATAATTAGTCCACAATTAATGCAGACATAAAGCAAGGGAGGGCTTGAAATGATGATCTTGGTGGTCTTGGAAATGGCAGCTCGTGGCATCGCACCAGAAGCTCTTTCCCATTCACACCTCGCTGTTCCCTGGGTTTGGGAAGCGTCGGACACATTATTGGTGGGAAAAGGGAGCAGGATGGAAATAAACTGCCAGATGGGGATGGGAAGCGGGTAGAGGGAGAGTTGGAGAAGAAATATCGCAGGCGATGCCGCATGGTGCCAGAGGAAAATCTCTCCCATTTGCGCAGCATTTGCTCGTTTATTTAAAGCCTGTCATTAGCGGCAGCCATGTGGGATGGGATTCACACCAGTCCTGAGTGAATTAGGTGCCATGTTTTCGCCATGTGTCTAATCCACCCAAGTCTTCTCCAAGCTCCTGCTTCCCACTGACAACTGCTGCTTTCTCCAGTGGCCGGGAGGTCTGGGGGTCTCAGGCCCTCACCCGTGCGCGGGAGATTTTTGGCACACCAGAGGCTGGGGCTGAGAGAAAGGGGCTGCCACAGGGTTGGCAAGAGGGAGAGAGGCCATGGGCTGGGGAAATGCATGGGGTAATCGGGATGAGGGCCCAATCCAGGCAGGCAGCGCCAGGCTGCCGCTCAGCTCTGCTGCCAGAGAAACCTGGCACAGCCTGGGAGAGCAAATCCCAGCCAGCTCCAGTGTTTAATCCTGTCTTCCTGGTGGAGCAGCTGGAAATGCCAACCTCCTGGGGACTTTGTGCCACGGGAAGTGACCAGAGGCCAAAACACTTCTGGGAGACCACCGAGCCTGGCTGGGAAGCTCCATCTGAGAGCTTCAGGGTCAGCGGGAGGAAACCCTTCTTTAGTCTGAGTTTGTGCCCTAGATCCTTCCCACCAGTCCAAGAGATGCTGGAAGTAGGGTGTGCGTGCCGCAAGTCCTGTGGCAGGCTTTTCCTACAGCCTGACACCACCCCGGGGCCAGCTGGGATGGGGAAAGATGCCTGCCTGTCTGGGAAACACCTCAAAGAGGGGAAAAGAGGAATTCCCTTAGAACCGCAGTAGCAGGTGGGGACACAGAGGAACACTGAGGCAAGGGACAGTGGACTGATGGGACGGAGTGAGACAGAGCAGTTGAAACGTGTGTGCCAAATATATGAAGGCACAACTGTCCCCGACCCTCTCCTCAAGAGCTGTTGGTGAGGGCAGTGTTAGGCTGGTGGCTGGCGAGCAGAGGGTTAACCCATCCCATCCCTGCACCCAGGTGCTCTCTGCCTGGCCCAGCTGTGGGTGTTTCCTGGGGCTATAAAGCGGCTGAGAGTGGCTTGAGGAGAGGCTATAGGAAGGGCTAATAGGGTAGCAGGGGATGCTACTGCCTCCAGGCTTGGAAAGGGGTGGGGGGAGTGGTGGCAGCAGGCCTAGGCAGAAGTGGGAGTGCATGCAGTCACCCCAGAGCCTGTTCCCCAGTTTGGGAGCATGTTGTACTGGACAGCACTGGGAATTTTCCTGGGGTGAGGCTATGCCAGCCTGATGGTTTTCACCCACTGACTGCCATTCTGCCGGAGAGAGGAACTGCACTGGTTGTATCTGCTGCGTTTGTGAGATGTGGGTATGGCGTTATCCTCACTGCTTGCAGGTGGGATGTTTAATTATTCATTCTGGTTTCCTTCTGAGTTTGGAAATCAGGCTGAGAGTCTCTCATCTCTATCCCTCCTCTTAAAGAGAATTATCATCCCTAATCTTCTTCCGTCCCCTGGGTATCCCCAAGATCTCAGCTAAATGCAGGGTGACTTTGGTGTCTTGCAGTCGTCCCCCAGGGTGTCATCCAGACCTGCCACCCTGCACGTGCCTGCTTAACCTGTTAGTGCCTGTGTCCTCACCTTTGGCTTCACTACATCATTGTACGTCATGCCATAATTAAGCTGATGTGACTTGGCCCAGTGGTTTCTCGTTTAGACCCTCTTAGGCCTCACTGAGTGGGTGGGTTTGCTAGCATACCAGGGTACGTGGTTACCATGTGCTTTATGGTGATGGTAGACACAGGCTGGCTTTTTTCCCCTGTGTCCCATCCTGTACAAATGTGGCCAAAGAGGGGCCAGTGAGAGTTGCACAGGAGGAGGCAGGGAGGAGGAGGATGTGTGTGGTGGGGTTGTGTGTTTGGGCTGACTGAGGTGTGTTGCAGCACTGATGGGCTTGGTGGGGTGGGCAAGCATGGGAAGCAGTGTTGGCCAAAGGCAATCTCATCTCAGAGGAGCAATCAGCTGGCCTGAGATGTGGTGAGCTGTCACTCTTGGAGGCTGTTGACAGGCAACTCCTGCCTGCCCACTTTGGTGACCTCCACTGGCTGCTGGTGGGGGTAGGGTGATGCTAACAGCCCTGGAAAGCGCAGATGAGCCCTCTGCAAAGCCCAGGCCATGGTATTTCTCCCATTTCTCATTTTGCCCATGGTCATGTGATATATTTGATCCACCCCAGGGCAGAAATCATGTTTCCTGGATGCTTCAGTCTCCCTGGCCTCTGCAGTTGTCCCTTCCCTCTGATGAAAGGGGGCAGGCAGGCTATACAATAAGCTGGGAGCTCACCCAGGAGCTCTTTTTGTATCCAGCTCCAATTTACTGGCAGCAAAACACTACAAGTTTCTGAATGGGCTGGATCCACCATCCTCCCCAGTGGAGCTTGAGCATCTCCTGCTCTCTAGCTTGACAGTGCTGCTGGCAGCCCCCTCGCAAATTGAGGTGTTGTTTGCTGCCTGTGCTCAGAGTTGAACCCTGCTGGCTCCTCCAATTTGCTAGATGACTTTTTCCTCAGTGGGCAGGAGTATTTCAGGCTGTTTGCTCACATTTTTAGTTTTCTTTCCTCCTGTGGGGGCTCAGGCCACTTTCATTCATGCTACAGTTGCTCCATTGGCATCCCTGAGATCTTGTGGTGTGCCTTGAGTTTTGCTTCTCTCTAGCTGAAGCACAAACTTTTCTGCTGGTGAAAAAAATGAAAGTGTGTGCATGTGTCCCACTTCCTTGAGTTGAATTTATCTTTTGGATGCAGATCAAGCCTGGGAAAGTTCAGTTCTGAAGTTTGTCAGTGCCTGGAAAGTGAGGCTTAGAGTAAAAACCTGTCCCAGGACCTGGAGAAGAGCTTGGTAGTTCTTGAATAGAGAAGATGCAAGGAGGGCATCTTGTCCTATGCCTGGCTGTCAGGCTCTGTGGCCATGTGGAAAGGGTTTGAATGTGGCATGTGGGACAGGCAAGTCTGTATGGAGGGCTGGCAACACCCTTGGCTGCCAACTGGGTCCTCACCAGGCACCCTGGGCCAAGCTCTGCTGGGAGATTCCACCCCTTTACCACCAGTACCAGGATGCATACTTGGTTCAATTACTGTGTCTGGGACTGCTGTGACATTTCAGGTGACAGGGTGACCATCAAACCAGCGTCACCATCTCCAGAGCCTTCTCACCACTCCCACCTGCCCCATGCAACTTTTCCTGTCCCTTGCGAGAGGATGTTGCAGATATGGGGAGGAGTCCAGGCTCTTCTCCCCAAAGCAGCCGCCTTCTTACCCCCAGGCCTTTTTTTTTCTCCTAGTGAACCAGTAAAGGTGCTAGCAACCCCGTGTAAAATACTCCCACTACAGACCCTGTGATGATCTTCCCTCTTTCTAGCCTACATCTCTATTTGCTGCCACGTTTGTGTTTCCTTGGGAGGATGTTGTAGCCATTTTGTTTTTTGGTGGTTTTTTTTTTATGGTTGGAGGGTTTGATCTTGACTTGGAGAGTGAGTCACTATGTGGCAAATGGGATAACAGAGGCATTATTTCTTTGTGTGGTGTTCTTTACAAACAAGGTTTTGCAGAGCTCGGGCAGCTGCTCTTCCTTCTAGCTGAAAACCTCTTCCCAGTCCAAATTAAAGGCTTATGAATCAGGTGCCGAGAGCAATGTGCAGGCAGGGAATGTGTATCTACCATGGGCTGGGTGGGAGAGCTAATAAAAGTCGTGGCAATGAATCCTGGCAGACCTAGTGGGCACCTTAAATCAACTTGCAAATGCAAAGTGGCTCTGAGCCAAAGGATGGAGAGGGAGAGGCTGTCCCCGAGCTGTGCCATGTAGTTATCTATCTTTGATAACTGGCAAAGGAGGAGGTTTGAAAGGGAATAAATAGAGACCATAAAGTGACTCCTTGATGCTTGGGAAGATGGCCTGGATCCGTGCTCCATTTAAATGTGCTCCAGAGAAAGTCTTGCTGTAGCTGAGGTGATCCCAAGCTCATTATGTGTTGGCTGGGATATTTTCAGCTGGTGAAATGCTCCTTTGGGTGTCCCCTGGCCTGGCTGCATTGCTGGGTGAAGGCAGGGGTGGTTTGGCCAGGCCCCGAGCCCCTCCTGACTACTGAGCGTGTCACCGTCTTTGCCATGGAGCAGCTTTCAGCCAGAACAAGGGATTTCCATCATGGCTTGTTTGCTGCTCCTTGGGCCCACAGACCACTCTGTCACAGCTCTGGGACGTGCTGCAGGCTGCCTCTCATGCTCCCCAAGCTGGGATTTTCCAGACTAAGGAAAATTTGGCAGTAGCCATGCCCTGAGCATGGGGCCAGGGGATGTGAGATCTCCCTGCTTGCAACTGCACCTCTCCTCCCCAGGGATGCTGGAAAGGGATGCAAAATGTTACCTCCATTGCTGCTTCTGGTGCCAGGATCTGCTCCACCACCTCTGCTGACCTTGCATGGAGCCATGGGGCAGTGTCAGACAGGGGCTGAAGGAGGTGGCGAGGAGAAAGCAGGAAAATTCTGTGTTATTAGCGAAGTCCTGGTTGACAGACGCATCTGCAGCTTGGGGAGAAATAACCTGATGCTTTTTTGATCCTGGGTGATTCATCCTGGCCTCTGTAGAAAAACATGGTCTCCAGCCTTGTGCTGGAGGGGGGATGCAGCGTTGGGGCTGTGTGGCTTCTTGTCGGGATACCCTGGCTGCAGCCAGCCTTCATCCTGCATGTGGGGCGGTGATGGCCGAGGCAGCACCCCCAGGCAACCCAGCCTGATGGGGATCTACAAAAGCCCAGTGCTCCTGCCAGGTGAAAAAGCATTTCAAGTCTGTGCTGGCCCTGATTAGCAAAATTATGGTTGCCATGGAGCCCAAATACCTGTTCAGAGAGTGCCTGCCTTCCTTGTCCCCCCAGCAGACCTGGGGGCCACATGTGGTGGAGCAGAGTCCAATTTTGCTGCTCCTTAGAAGGCTGATTGCTTTTATCCAGTGAACATTGAAATGGTCTTTTTTTTTTTTCTTCTTTTTGTTTCCTTTTCAGCCCTGTTTGGGGTGGAGGAGAAATATCCCTTCCCAGCAATGTCTCAGATGAGCTGTGGGGCTGTAGATACAGTGGTTGTTGCAGAGAGAAGCCCTGGGCTGGGAAGAGGCTCGTAGAGTGACTGCTGTGAGCAGCTTCCTGGCCCCCTGCTCCCACACCTGGAGGCAGAGCATCCAGGGGTACTAGCCCTACATCCCACAAGGACATGGTTAGCTGTCCTGGGGGAGTGAGGGCTCCTCGCTGGCTCCTTTGCCGGGTGCCTGCATTCTGGAAAGGATGTTGGCAGGTTATGACCAGCTCAGGAAAGAGGACCTGGAAATCTAGAAAGAGTTGCCACTACTGGGAGAAGTTGTCACCTACCTCAACTGCACAAGAGCAGAGGTGGTGAGGGTAGTGATCCTGAGATGAGATTTTGGGAGTGGGAACGGCTTTTGTGTGATGGTAAAAGGCCTCTGGAAAGTTAGAGGCTGGAAATACACAAAGTGGTGGTGGCCAAAAAGATTACTAGAGGAGGGTGTCCCACACCAGACAAGGATGTGTGAGTGGGCTCTGCTGGGTAAATGACAGCAGTGCTGCTTTGGAAAGGCCACCCCACTGACTTGCATTCACCCCTGGCTACCTTACTGCAAAATTACTCAGGTTCAGGTCTCTTTGGTGACCTGTGCGTCCAAGTGACCCCTCCCAGCTTTGGGGTCTGAAACGAGCATCCTCCTGCTCTGTGAGATGCACCCTCTGGACACATCACCTCCAGGTGACCAAAGAGGGGCAGCTCCCAGCAGGGAGAGAAGCCCCTCTTACATGCCTGTGGCCAGCAGCTTCTCCAAGGGGAGAGGGTTCATTCCTTTCCCAAAACTTCATAACCTCATTCCATCTGTGCTGGCTATCCCTGCCTGGGAAGATTTGCTCCAGCGATACCCTGCAAAGGGGCTGCTCATCTGCTTACTTCAGTGGCAGTGAGAGATGCACCCCGAGGGCTCTTGCCTGCTGCAGGATGACACAAAGGGGACAAGTGACTGTCTGTGCCTCAGTTTCCTTCTCAAATGCAGTGTCACTCTGTGGCTTGGTGGCTTTTTGTCCTCAGGACCAGAGGGTGTGTTAATTAAAACTGCAAAGCAGGGGAAGAAATGAGGGGATGGAGCACAGACAGCTCTGTAAGAGCCTGCACTGGTCTGCCCTGCAATTACTGTGAGTGGTGTGTCCTTGAAAAGAGCCAGGAGTGGATGCGGTTGGTTATTAAGGCTGCAACTCTCGAGCTTCAAAGCCGCTGCTTGTCCTCTCTTTCAGCCTCTTAATTCTCCTGGTGATGCTGGAGAGCCAGCCTTGATCAACCTCTGTGTTCCAGCCTTAACCCCCATGTGGAGGGACCTGACCATGGGCAGGGACAGCCTCTGTACCCGCCGGCTTGCAGGGAAGGATGGATGTGCAGCAGGGAGCAGGAGGAAGACTGGGGAGACCCCTCGAGCTGGGGTTATATAGAGTGCCTCATGGGTGCCCCTGGCTTGCCAGCTTGCTGCTGAAATTTCCAGCCCAGAGGTGCTCTGACCATGGAAACAGCTAGGCTGTGGCTGATGGGTCATGGAGAGAAGTGAGTTTCAGTGTATGGCCAGCCATCCCCCCTGCTGACTTCCCTGGCAGGGTTAGTATAACCAAGGGTCTGATAAGGGAAATAGGCTGAAGGGTCACGTCCCCATGTGCAGTTTGGCCTCTTTAAGCAGTGGGGGGGCAGTAATGGAAGAGGGGTTGCCATTTCCTGGTTATTTGGTTTGTCAGAAAATTGAAAACCAGAACAGATTGCTCTGAAGTGCTGTCAGGCCCATGAGGACTCTGGGGGGGGTGTGAGGGGTGTATGTGTAGCAAGAAGCAGAGATGCCAAGGGAAAGAAGTGATTTGCAGTCCCTGAGAGCCACCAACTCTTCCTAAATAGAATTGATAGCAGGCAGGGTAGGAGCAGCTCTTAAGTCCCCAGTTATGGGGGATGCTCCAGCAGGCTGATGGGAATGGTTGAGGAAAAGGGGGGGGCAAAGGGAGAAGGACCTGTGGTACAGTGGTTCTGGTGTCCTGGCAAAACTGGGGCTGGAAGAGCTGGACCATGGGCAAGCAGGACAGAGAGGTCTGTTGTCACATGAAAGCCAGGATCCAGAAACTTGGTGGGGACAAATGGACCCATGGCTCAGCTCTGAGTGAACTGAGCTCTGTCTGGTCCTTGGTCCTTGCAGACCACCCTTACCCACATGCCTGTTGTCTTCAGCTAGGAAAGGAGACTGCAGGGAAACAGATGTTGAAGTTTGGTAAGAGCTCAGCAGCTTCTCTGTTGCCCTTCTCTAACTCAAGCAACCTCCAAACGCTCCAGCAGACGTCCCCTCACCCCCATGGGTGTCCCTGCAGGGACAAGGATGCAGGTACAGAGTTTGGGGGGTCCCCAGGGACTGCCCTACAGCTAAGCCTGGGCAGGGGTGAGGAATGGGACAGGGTCAGGAGGCATTGTGGCTGCATGCAGGGATCAGCCTCTGCCCCAAGGATGGGGGAGATGGCCATGCCATGGTGCACAGGGCCTGGGGAGCCGCTGGGATGGTGCTGGGAGCCAGCTGAGTGTGTGCATGCTCAGCAGGGCGGCCAGAAAACAGAGGGAGGCAGATGAGGGATGGAAGGGAGAGAGAAAGCATGGAGAATGAGAGAGAGAGAGAGATTTCCAGGAATACTTCATCCCCTGATGCAATCCCTCAAGTGGGCCTTTGCTGAAGTTCCTGGTGCCTCAGTGGTACAGCACAATCTGTCTGCACCAGCACGGATCTGACCCCAGCCTTGGGCATCCCCCTGGGAAAAAGCAGCCTGTGCACAATTTGGAGGCAGGGACAGAAATCTGTGCCCATCGGCTACTGTTTCTAGCCCTGCCAGCCGTACGCTGTGGCCTGACATGTGCCAGCATCCCCAGCAGCATCACCCACCCCAGCATCTGCTGAGCCAGCCCCACTGAGCCCCTGCTAGTGTGGCCCTGCTGCTGTCCGTGCTGTCACCAGCCCTGTGACATAAGCTCCCAGGTTTTAGCATGTCTCCGTTGCCAGCGGGGACGATGTTTCTTTGCCTTTGTCACTCCCATAGGAACATGCAGCACCTCTTCTACCGCCTGGTTTCAGACACTATTTCCAGCTTGTTGGTTTTTTCCCTTGCGTAATGTCTTGTTTACACTTTACCCTCCAGCCCTTTGGCTTCAGCAGCTCCTCTGCTGTGAGAGATGATGTCCTGAGGGAAGTCACATCTCAGGGCAGCCCTGGACCCTTCCTGCCCTCCACGTGTTTGCTTAGCCAGCTCCCCTCTGTTTGCTGCTGGGAGCAGAGGCAGGGCCAGCTTAGGGCCACCAAGCTGACACAGAGCTTTGCTGGTCTTGTCCTATCATCCCTCGCCTGCTCTGAAATTTCTTTGAGCAAAAACATTGAGCTCTGCTACAGAGCCAGACTCCTAGCTCTTCGGGGCTGGCACTGGCACGCAGTGCTGCAGCAATGGCTCCATTGGTGTCTCCACGGCCTTCCTCCTCCCCCCCCCCCATCACTGTCACCCGGCGGGGACAGAGCCAGGCACAGATCCATCGCTCCAGCACAGCGGGCAACCGGCCAGAGAGGCCATGGGCTGGTTTTGTCTTTGCTGCCAGCCCATGCAGAGGCACAGGGTGTGCAGAGGTCAGGCGCTCTCAAGGCTTTTAGGTTCTTTGTGTCTTAGTAAACTGGGGAGGAAAAATGTCTCTAGGACTCTGGGACATCGGTTCCCACTTGCCACCCCCTTGAGCGGGTCTGAGCTCACTGTCCCCACCTGCCACCCCTTCTTCTGTGTCCCTGTCCTCTGCTGCTCTCCTTTGGCTTTGTTTCACCAGTCAGCAGGGAAATAGGGTGTCAAGTCCCTCCTCAGCGTGAAGCTGGCACCCTGCAGCCCAAGGGTGCTCTGGGGCAGTGTGCCAGGGTGTGCAGTCCACGTGGGTGGCTCCCGAGCAGGGCCTGTGCTGAGTGCCCTGCCCCAGTGCCAGCCTGTGCCCGGTGGCCCTGGGGACATTTGTGCCCAGCCACATGCTGCCAACCATCTCTGGTTGCAGCCAGGCTCTGTTTGCTTCCCTCTGCAACAGCGACAAGGCAGAGCATTCCTGCAGACACTGGGAAGGAGGGTACTGGTGGGATCTTGATGCCTCAGTTTCCCAGGTGAGGGGCGAGTGGCGCTGCTCCCAACTGCTGTGTGCTCTGGCATCATGAAGGGGAATTGGGGGTGCAGGACCCCAGCCAGGGGCAGTGCCCTGGTGCTGGAGCTACCAGATCCAGGCTGCTCCTCATGACCCAGCTGCAGATGTTGGGCTCAGAGGTGCAGTGGGCTGTGCTGGGGCTCAGCCCGGGTTGGAGCAGGGGGCTGGAGCCAGGTCTCTCCAGGCTCCTTCTCTGACATCCCTGTCCTGCCTGCTCGAACCCAGAGCCATCGGAGGCTTTTTTACCTCCATCCTGCCCGGCTCCACTGTGCGTGGCGAGGATGGTGCTGGGGCAGCCACGGGACACGGGGTCCCCCTGGGCCCTGCCACTCTCGGAGGGGATGAAGGGACCGATGTGTGCACCTGTGTCCACGGGTGCCTGCCCGTCCCGCGGGGGTGGCAGTGCCCTCTGCCGTCGCACGGAGCGGCGGAGCGATGCGCAGCCTCTTCCCCCCCTTACTCCGAACTCCTTCCCGCCAGGCACAGCCGCCCCCCCTCCCCTCCGGTGTCACCCCCGGCCACCCCACCACCTTCGGGGGGCCGGGACGGGAGGAGAGCGCGGTCGTGGGGGAGCCGGGGAGCCCCCGCCCAGCTCCTCCGCCGGCAGGAGCGGGGGGGGGCCGGGGAGGCGAGGAGGGGCCGTCGGCGGTATGAGCGCTCGGGGGCGGGCACCCGTGGGCTCCGCCGGCTCCAGGCTGGGCTCGGACCGGTAAAGCACGTGTTGGAGCAGAGGGGACCCGCGGGCGGAGCGGGGACACGCAGCCCCGCCACGCGTCCGTGGGGCACGGGAAAGCGTGAGTGTGTGTGTGTGCGCGCGTTTGCACGCGTCTTTGTGTGCTTGTGTGTGTGTATTTGTGTGCATGTTTGTGAACATGTGTGTGCATGCATGTGACCAGGGGGTTATCAGCAGGGCAGGGTGCCAGCGCAGAGGACAGGCAGGAGCACAGAGCAGACAGACAGACAGACAGACATGGGGCGCAGGGAGGGAGCACAGCCCAGCGCGGACGCTGTGAGCGCAGCAACTCCCTCGCACCAAAGTGTGAGCGGAGCCGTTTGGAGCCACCTGCTCCATGGGGGAGTGAGCCGGGTGACCCAGGGGTTGCACATCTGGAAGCAGGGAGACCTCAGGAAGCCACGGGGGTCTGTCAGCATCTCCTCTGGATGAGCCTGGATAACCGGGGCCCCTGTGCCTGGCAGTGTCAGGACGGCAGCGGAGCTGATCGATGCCTTACTCACCACGGAGGCCACGCAAATGGCAAATCCCGGCGTTGTGAAGGCTGCCGGTGGGGCTGGAGACAGCCATGCCGCCCTCCCCCGGGACTCTCTTAGAGTCGATGGAGTTTATTACTTTAACGTTATTTCCTCTCTCTTTCTGAAGAGCATCTTTTCGGCAGTGCTGCTTTGCAAGGAAGGAGCCAGCCCCTGGCAGGGGTAGCGTCTCAGCACCGAGCTCTGCTTGCCCAGCGGTGGCAGAGGAAGCCCCCGGCACCCCCCTGGCTCACCTGCCAGCCTCTCTGCTGACGGAGGACGAGAGGAAGAAGGTGGATAAGTGCAGGCGGCTTCTTTGAGCTGAGCACCAAGGGGAGAGCAGTGGCAGGATTTCATTAGCCTGCCTCTTAAGGCAGTGAAGTCTCCATCCCCACCCACACTCCCTCCCCGGCCTGATCCTGTCCAGTGCAGGGGTGGTGGGACCTCAGACTTCATCTGGAGCTTCCCAACAAGCCGTAAGTCCTTCTTGGGTTGGAAAATCAATTTTCCTTCTGGCTGTTTTATGGTCGCCCCATCAACCCCTCTACACAGCTGGTAGAGTCAGAGCCAGGATCGGTTTTTGGGGTTGGCTTTGGGGCGGTATCCTGGTCTGCTTTGGGAGCAGGGAGAGGGGACAGTCCTGCTGAGATCCCCCTGATGATGGGGCAAAGGGATCAAGGTGGGCTGGGGAGCTGTCAGGTTTGTTTCTGGATGGGAAATGGGGCAAGGAGTGCTTGGGAACCCCAGAGAGAGGTTTGGGGGAGATTTTGGGTGGTTTCCCAAAGAAGAGGCTATGACTGGGGCAGGATGGGGGTGAGAGTGCAGACCCGTGGTGATCAGCAGCATCCTGGCACCCTGACACCAGCAGCGAGAGGGGCAGAGCAAGCTGGGGCAGCAGAGGCATTGGGAAAGCATCCCACAAAACTCCCTATCTTTCCGCAGCCATGAATCCCTACATCAACTGCTCTGGACCCGAGTTCCCCCTGCCCCAGCGAGACTTTCCTGTGGAGCCCATCAGCCCTGACCTCTGCAACAGGACTCACCCAGAGACCTTGTTCGACCCCAAGGATGCCAACCTGACGGAGGAGCAGTTGCGAGATAAGTACCTGGGACCTCGACGGTCCAGCTTCTTTGTCCCTGTCTGTGTCATCTACCTGCTGATCTTCGTGGTGGGAGCCGTGGGCAACACGCTCACCTGCATCGTCATCCTCCGGCACCGGTTCATGAGGACGCCCACCAACTACTACCTGTTCAGCCTGGCTGTCTCTGACCTTCTGGTACTGCTGCTAGGGATGCCGTTGGAGCTGTATGACATGTGGAGCAACTACCCCTTCCTGCTGGGTGCTAGCGGCTGCTATTTCAAGACGTTGCTCTTTGAGGCCGTCTGCTTCGCCTCCATCCTCAACGTCACAGCCCTGAGCGTGGAGCGCTACATCGCTGTGGTGCACCCGCTCAAGGCTAAGTATGTGGTGACCAGGAATCATGCCAAGAGGGTCATCGTCACCATCTGGGTCTTGTCAATCATCTGCTCCATCCCCAACACCAGCATCCACGGGCTGCAGCCTCTCTACGTGCCCGGCCGAGGACGGGTGCCCGATTCGGAGATCTGCACCCTGGTGAAGCCGCGCTTGACCTACAACCTCATCATCCAGATCACCACCATTGTCTTCTTTTTCTTGCCTATGGGGACCATCAGCATCCTCTACCTGCTGATTGGCCTGCAGCTGAAGAAAGAAAAGATGCTGGAGACCTTGGGAGCCAAATCTGGTGGCGGCGGTGATGGCCGCGACTGCCACAACACCCGGGGGCAGAAGAAAGTCAAGAGGAGGCAGGTCACGAAGATGCTGTGTGAGTCCAATGCTGGGGACGGGCAGAGCCAGGGGGTATCTCCCAAGGCTGTGTTGGAGGGTGCTGGGGGAAACTGAGGCAAGGGCCAGTCCGGAGCACTGAGGCTGGGTCATCCCAGAGAAAGGCTGCGGGGCTGGCTCATGGGGTGTCAGGGCAAAGGCAGATCTGGTGACTCCACTCCAACAGCGGGGATTGCTTGTGCCAACTCCCTCTCAGCTGCGAGACCTCCCCTCCTCCAGGAAAGCGCTGGGTGGGAAAGGGAAAGGAGCTGGGATGGGATGGGGGAACCTGCTTCCCATCCCCCAGCCCAGACCTCGTGTTGGTGGTGCTGGTGGTGGCATTTCCCAGAGAGGGACTGGTTCCTTCCCAGCCCCACAGCCACTGTAACCATCCCAGGGCAGTGAAGCACTGACCCAAGGCTGGACTGGAGCATCCTTGTGTCCCACCGCTCTATGCTTTTGCTCCCCTCCCCAGCCCTGTCCCCGCAGCCTCTGGCCCCCTTCCTGGCAGCAGGAGCTGGCTGCCTTTGGGTAGCCGTCTCTCTCCGGCACGCTGACCTCCGCATGCTCCCAGCCCTGTGACGGCACAGCGATGGCGGGTTGCCCAGCCCAGTCCATCGGCAGGGCCAGGGCTGCTTCTCCGTCCTGTCCCAGACAAGTGGTAACTCCGCTTCCCCCGGCACTGGGGATGGGAGAAGGACAAAGGGGACCTGTCCCTGTGTGCCATGGAGATGCAGCATGGCATGGGTATGGCAGGGCAGGGGATCCCAGGACTACCTATACATCATCCCCTTTCCTTTCCATCAGCAGAGCTGGGTTACAAAAAAAAACAAAAAAAAAAAACCCAAACCAGAGCACAAGGAAAGAGCTTCTTAGACTTTGCTGGCAAAGGTGGTGGAATGCCCAGAGGCTGGGTGCCCACAGGAGTGTCCCCCAGCCATGCTGCACGACCACGGGGGCTGTGGCACAGCTGGCTACCTGCCCATGGGGAATGGAGACACATGGCACAGCAGGTCCTGGAGTAGCCCTCGCAGGAGATGGAGGGAGGGAGATCCTGTCCAGACCTCCAGCCGTTCCATGGCAAGTGAAAAAGGCACTGGGGGGCCCTTCCTCTCTCCCCTTTCCTCTCTCCCATGCTTCTTTGGGTGTTCTTTGCTATGGCTGAAGCTGAAATGGGGCAGTGCTTGTTGAGGGACTAGAGGCCCCGTGGTGGGGTGAGCCCTGTCTAGCACCAGCTCCTTGTCTCCCCACAGTCGTGCTGGTGGTGGTGTTTGGGATCTGCTGGGCCCCCTTCCACACCGACCGCCTCGTCTGGAGCTTCGTCTCCACCTGGACCAGCCACATGCTCCACATGTTCCAGTACGTCCACATCATCTCAGGCGTCTTCTTCTACCTGAGCTCAGCTGCCAACCCCATCCTCTACAACTTGATGTCCACCCGCTTCCGGGAGATGTTCAAGGAGGTCATGTGCCACCCCGGCCACCGCCCACCACAGTCACGGAAATACTCGCCCAGCGTCACCCGCACCACCACCCGCAGCACTGAGTGTGAGCCCATGCCCGGCACCAACGGGCTGCCCCTCTCTGATGCCGAGGAGTATGAGCTGGAGGAGGTGGAGGGGGGCCAGGCCACCACACATGCAACATCTGTCTGCTGATGAGCAGGAGGACGCAGGGGGATCGGGACTGGCTTTCCCCACCACCAGCATCCATCTTTCCGTGGCACCCATCCCATGGTGGGGAGGGGGTAGGGGTGATGGAGGGGTTCCTTGCCTCTCCATGCCATCCTGCTGGCATGTGAAGACTGGTTTTCTCGGCAGCCCTGCTCCGGGGACACAGTGGTCGTGGCCATGCTGTGCCCTGGATGTGTTGCACCTGCTGCGCTCAGCACCGGGGCTGGTCAAGGCCAGGGTATCCCTTGGGGTGCGGGAACAGCTGGCTTCTATGACAGGGATAACAGCAATCCCCAAAATCGCTCAATCCCTGCAGCCCAGCGGGGTGAGCCTACGGGTATTGGGGGTGTCAGGCACCCTGGGCTGTTTTGGGACACTGTGCTTAATGGGTGCCCTGAGAGGTGCTCACACCCAGGCTGAGACCCACAGGGGTGGGAGAATTTCGCACAGGATGGAGCAGGGAAAAAAGAGTCTGTGGGTACCTTCTTCCTCGAGACCTCCCCAGGGCCCTCTGGCACCCATGTGCCCCTGGTTTTCTTGCACATCCCTTTGATGGTGCCAGCTGGTGTCTGGCTGCGGGGTGCCGGTACGGCTCCTTGCTTCCAACCTTCCTCCTGCTTCAGCCCACCAAGGGCAAGGGAAGGAGCACGGCTGCTCCCTCCAGAGCTGGAGCCTGCAGGGGGAAATATGGGACAACGGGAGCCCCAGGCTGCCTGCAGCCCCGAGGCACAGCTTTGCACTTTCCCTGTGCCCCACAAATGTTCCCTGCTCTCCCTCCTCCAATGTGCATCTGGTGGGTGCCACCCACCTCTTCCTCAGCCCGCTGTGGCCCCCTGCACCTCTAGGGAATGTGGGTAGCCTTCTTCCATCCCTGCCCTGGATGGGCTGAGCCTCACTGAGAATTAAAAAAAGACGTTGTTGGCCTGATTTATGCCCTGGTTGTGTCCCCCAGGACCTAGCTCTGCTCCCAGCATATGACTGAACCTGGGCCATCCTCCTGGGGGGTGTCGGGCAGGCTGTGTGCCAGGGGGATGGGCACCAGGGGTGTCCCACCACCTCTGCCTGTGGGCTCTGCTGCCATGGTGGGTCTGTGGGGCTGGTCAGGCTCAGGGCACGGCAGGGAAGGTGTGAGCGGGATGCAGGCACCCTTCCTGGTCTCCGGGATGCTCAGATGGAGCTGGGGCTGGGGCCAGCACAGAGGGGGAGCTGCCTCTGGAGCAGTGGCAATCAATCTATCCCCAGACACACGGCTCGGGAAATGTCATGAAAATGCCAGGGAGCGCGGGCTGGCGGGTTGCGCTCCTCCAGGCTGGAAGGACCCATCGATTTACTGTCGGAGATCGATGCCGCTGACTTGGAGGCGTATGCCAGGTCCTCTCGCAGGATGAAATATTAAGGCTCCAAAATGCCACCCGAGGGGCTGTCCGAGCAGCTTGAGCTCTTGGCTCACACAACTTCCCCAGCCCCAGTTCTTAGCCGGAAAGGCAGCCCTGGCTCGGCATCCTGTGGCCGTGCCTCTGGGCAGCATAGCTGTGCCAGCGAGGCTCACCCAGGGACCCGAGCAGAGAGTCCCAGGCAGAGTGCTGGCAGGGGCATCACTGCCTGGTGCTGCTCTGCTTCCAGCCCCTCCTAAGCACATCCACAAGGCTGCAGCCAGGATGGCGACCAAGGAGGGGCAGGGTTTGGGGCTTGCAAACTCCCTCTTGCCCCCATTGACCCAGTCCCTGTGTTGGGGGCAGCATGATCAGCTGCCCATCCCCACAGTAAGGTCTACCATGCACAAGGCCCTTCCTTGGCCCTTGTGAGGTCCTGCTGGGTGGGGATGGGCACGGAGCTGCTGTAACTTTGTACCTTAGGGTCCTGCTGGCTGCTCACAGTCCCTCTCCAGAGGATGTCGGCATGGCCAAGGGCGTCAAGATCCATCTATTTCCTTCCCTCTCTGGCTCCCATCACTGATGGTCCTGACAAGGGACAGCACCCTGGCAGCTGTGTGGGGCCCCTCATAACTGCTGTGTGGGTGGACATGACTGATGCCTCCTTGATGGCTGTTATTTCCCTATCTCACTTCACCCCGCTGCTTCCCACCTGCAAATCTCCAGGGAATGGCTTTTTAATAGGCAGTCGATAGCATTTTATTATGCAGCGACAGCTGCCTGCGTGGAGCCTTCATCCAGCCTCATGTCCCCAACTCCCCTGCCATCCCCGATCTGGGACTCCCCATCCTCCTCAGCTACCCCAAATTCCCCTCTTTGAGATGCAGGGGGTGAATGTGCTGCCGAGGCTCCGGTGTGTCGGGCAGCGACACTGGGGGCTGCCTCACTGCCCACCCCTCATGCACAGCTGGGCCAGGGATCACCCCAAAAAGCATCCCGAAGGCTTGCCAAAGCCATAGCTGCAGCACGGCTGGTGGCACCTCCTGGGTGGAGATGTGCAGGCAAAATTTGCTCCCCTCAATGGGGTTTTGCGACAGTGTGGGGAGACCACCCCAAGTCCCTGGGTACCGCATGCCAGCTGGGCTCACGAGAGATGCTGCAATCAAAGGCTCCTGGGCAAGTCCTTTAATCCCATTATTAATTTTAGAAAAAACTGCAGTCAGGGCATGAAACCTAATAAAAAAGGAACTGATCTCCTGGGGGAGAGCGGTTTCACAGAGAGGGTTTTACGCCTTTCCATCACCAGGAAGACAGTGGCTGTCAGCTCCTGCCCACCCTGGGCTCGTTGCAGCCCCCAGGAAGGGAATTATGGAGCCTGTTTGCTCTAAAGATAATGCTCCCCACTGCCCTGTGCCCTCAGGATCAGCCTGGTCCCCTGCCACCTTCCTGGTATAATTAGAGAGATTATTCCTGCCGGGGAGGTGGTATAGAAGCAAAGAGCCCTGCAGAGGGGCAGGCAGCAGAAGCCAGGAATGGGATGGGTTGCTCCCACCCATGTAACTGGTCAGGTGATTGACCAGAGCTTCAGGATGGCCATGGGGGAAGGAGGATCCACAAAAACTGCCTGGGAGTTCTCACCAACTAAATGATCCTTTCAGGACCCAAGGGTGCCCAGAGAGGACAGAGCTGGGGGGCTGAGAGCTGGGGGGAGTGTGCGGATGCTGTTGCTCTGGGTCTTTGCTCGGAGCTTGGGGGAAGCACCTCTCGGTCCCTGCAACAGGGAGCATGTGGCTGGGTTGGGATCCACGCCACCATCTCCTCTCCAAATGCTTTCTTTCTAAAGAGCCATTCCCCAAAAGTTGTCCCTCTGTCCTCCCAAATGTCCAATGGCCGTTCCTGCCTTTCCACCTGCTCCCAGCCCTGGGGGAACCCTTGTGCCTCCTGTGCCCACTCAGCACTCCCATGGTGAGCACCCATCCCTCCTCTATCACCTCCAGCCCCGCTCCCAGGAGACTCCCTGTCTCCCAGCAGCTCATGGAGCTGTTTTCCCCCGATGCTGCCGCACGCCCTGAGTGACACAGTATCTCCGGAGCTTCCAATAAAAAGATTTATCACCGTAGCTTTGAGGATTAAAAAGTAATCCATCCGTGAGGCTGCCCCAGCCTTGTAAGGCTTTTTTTTTGTGCTGTGGTTGTTTGCAACAGGCATGGGGTGTTTTTCTTTTTTTTCCTTTACGGAGCCAAACTCAAGTATTACAGTGATTGCCTCATATATTTGGAGCTATGATAGATGGCTCCAGAGAGCGCCAGCAGATTTTTTTGCCGCCCCCTCTTCAATAAGCCATGGGAAGGGTTGTTTTTTGCTTCCTTCACACAGCCATGGTATGGGGAAAACTCATACAGCGTGAATTTGGCAAAGCCCTGGCGTGCCTGGGAGCGAGCGGTCCCTGGCTGGGGCCGGGCGGTGGGGCAGATTTGGACTGCCCAGCAATCGGTATGGTACAGGAGCCTTTCCCACTGAGATCCCAGCCTTTGAGAGGGGAGCAGGGAAGCAGGAAAATGTGAATGCCAGGAAACCGCAGGAACGTGCTGGGTTTGAGCTCGGCAATTATTTAGGCTGCTTTTTGAACCATATTTCAATTATTCCTCTCACTCCAGGGTAGTGGTGGTAGTGAAAAGCTAACACCTAGTGCCTACAGACAGCCAATGGGCAGCACAGAGGTAGGCAGGAGGGCAAACGGACAGGTGAGGGAAATATATGTAGGGCTTGATTCTGCTCCTCAGGGACACCCATGGGCTCAGTTTTTAACCCCACATCAAAGGCATCTTCCCACTCAGCTCCTCAGTGGCTTCCCAAAGAGCCAGGGCTCCCGTAGGAACCAGCTTTCCAGGTAGACATGCGCTGTGGGGAGGCTGGGAAGGAGCAGCATGGGAAGCACAGCCCACCCCAAGGGCCCTGGATGGAGGAGCTCAGCCGCAGCTCTGGATGCTCAGGCTGACTCAGAGCCATGTTGCGGTGTGACTGTCGCCTGCGCCGGGGATGGTTTTCTCCACATCGCAGCGAACCCAACAGCTCTGGAGAGGCCAGGCAACATGCAGGGAAGGGATGGTCTCTCTGTCCCCCGCCTCTCCCCGCTTAGGACACACACGGGGACTAGGTGGGCAAAGGGCATCTCTGAGATGTGAAGGTCTGTGTGTTATTTAAGGACTTTCCTGCCTGAAATCCCACCATCCTCATGGCAGGCTGATGGGAAGGACAGAGGTGGGATGCACCTTGCCCTTCCCCACAGCCTAGCGGCAAGGTGCAGTGACAATTTCAGGGGCAAAGTGACCGTTAAAACCACTGGGCAACTTAACAAGCACCACCTGGGGCAGGACTAAGAACCCCACCACAATGGGTGAGAAGAGACAGACTGTCTGCTTAGCCCACGCCTTCTCCTGTCGCAACGTGCTGTTGCTAAAGATGCCAGAATTGATGTCAGAGGAGCCTGTGTGATGCTTAATTTGGTTCACGGGGACACTTTGGTTAAGAAATTAAAGTAACGCATAATTAGCACGGCAGTAAGTGGATTAAAACTGGCTGGATGGCAGAGCTCTGGGGCAAGCAGGGACTGCTAGTAACTGGCTGCGATTGCTGGTGGGGTTGGGGGGGATCAGGCTCAGCCCAAAGCCCCCACATCGTTCCTGAGCAGCTTCATGGGGCATGTGGAATGCAAGTGGAGGACTTCAGGACTGACCTGGAAGACCTCAAGACTGACCTGGAGGACAGTCATCTGCAAAGGGCTTCCCCACAGCCCACAAAAGCTGTGTTTGGGGTCCCCAGTGGACATGTCACAGGGGTCTGCCCTGGTCCACTGTGTGGGATGCGGAGGATGAGGGGACATCAGCTCTCCAGTCCTCACGGGGGTGAGAAAAAAATCCAGCATGAAGATGAAGGCTGGGATTCTCAGACTGGAAAAAACTTATTTTTATCTATTTTTATATATATTTAGGACCAGTGAAATGTGAGCACAAATTCCCAAGGCGGGTGGTGGAGTCCCTTGAGGGGAAATGCCTCCCTACAGATCAGGTGTTTTTCTATAAGGCCAGCTTCTCTTCAAATGGGGTTTTGACGGTATTTGCTTCTGCTAAGGACCTGGTCTGCATTACAGAGTCAGGAAGGGAATGACAGCCCTTGCTCCTTCACTCCACCGTGCCCAGATGGCATCTTCCCCTCCCTCCTGGCACCTAAAGCACCTGGGCCGTACCTGGGCTGACCCCCTCCAAAATGAATTTGCAATGAAAACAAGTAAAAAGCCAAGACATGTACCCACACTCAGGACTAGACCCCATCTGTCTCTGCTGCAACATTATTATAGCAGCAGACTTTAATTACGGGGCTTTATCACTCTTTGTGCTTATCACAGCAGCCAGGGTGAGTCTGCCTTCTCAATTCGGGACTATTTAATGTGACACATTGGAGAAAGCTGTCTGAGAGGCATCTGGAAGCAAACGCATCTTTCTTCTTATCTTTCCTCGGCAGGTAGAGCAACTATCTTGTGTTAATGACCATTAAAGTGATGCTGAGACCAAGCATGAGACATCCCCTCCTGCCCCCGGAGCTCTCATCATGCACAGGATAGTCCCAGCTGGCCCTGGGGCTAAAATCCAGGCCAAAAGCTCTATTTCACACAGGAATCAGCCTGGGGCTTCCAGGAGGGGAGGACACAGATCCCCATCAGGTATTTGGCAGAGACGGGATGGAGCGGCTTCTCCAAGCAAGCCCCTCTCCATGTCCTGGCAGGCAGGTGCCTGCATGCACAGGAGCTGCCAACAGGCAGCAGAAAATAAAGACAGAGAAATAAATGTGTTTTTTTTCCCTCAGGTCCTGTGCCTGACCTCTGCAGGGGCAGCCGATAAAAACCCTTTGCTGCCTGACGCTTGCCTGCACAGGCTTAGAAAGATGTTCAGCAGTGCTGCCTGCTTTCGGGCATCCCCGGCCGGGGGATGCTGCTGGGAGGGGGGAACTCCCAGGGGGCTGCAGGTTTATGCCAAGTGGTGAACAAGGTCCTGCTTTCCTCAGGCAAGTTGCTTTTGGGCGACTTGCACCCCAAAAAGCATCCCTACAGGTTGCCTGCCTCTCTCTTGGCTGGGCCAGACCCCACAACCCATCAGTCTCCCATAGCAGTGGCCTCAGCTCACACATGGGTGTCCCCTCCCCAGCTAGACCCCACTGTGGCAGGCACCTGCTTTTCAGTGTCCTGTTTGCAGGGAGAAATGTCAGCCCTAACCCCACTTCTCCCTTTCTGGCATCTCCCACCACCCTATTACTGCAACCCTCAGATTATCACTAGCCCAAAACACCCCCTCCAGCACTCAGCTGGCCTTAATTCCTTTTAATTTCTCATCCCATGCTCAGAACAGCTGGGACCAATTCACTGCTGCTGTCACCAGAAAGAAATCAAGTTAATGACAAGAAAGTCATTATAATTTAGGAGACCCATCCAGCCTCACTGCTGTATTAACAAGAAATAGGGGAAGATATTGCTGCTGCCTGCTCTGCTCTTCTCTCCCAGACATCCCTGGAGCCCCTTAGCAATCCCAGCGTCAAGCTGCCTTTTCTCAGGTACTTTTATTCACACCATGGCCTGTTTAAGAGCTCTTTGCTCCTTCTGGTGTTTTCAAGGGATTTCTGCTCTGGTTAAAGGAAG
This sequence comes from Numenius arquata, assembly GCF_964106895.1. NCBI lineage: Eukaryota > Metazoa > Chordata > Aves > Charadriiformes > Scolopacidae > Numenius > Numenius arquata. The sequence goes on from NC_133584.1 coordinate 11,528,465, forward strand.
ATCCATGTCTCTGTCTAGCTCTTTGGTTGTCCAAACTAATTCTGGCCCCAGATCTGAACCTCTCTGCTGGGGCTGTTTTAAACAACCGCCTCGCACAGATGGAAAAGCAAATGGTTTGAGCTGGATTTCTTGTCTATTTTTCTGCGGCAATCCCGGCTCGCAGGCGGTGAGTCCATCTGGCAGGAGCCTGAAACACAACAGCAGCAAATACCATGCAAAAGCGTCATCTGTGTGATCTGGGAGCCCTGCAAGATGAGGGCTGGGTGAGGACTTCTTCAGCCCCCTGCCAGGGAAGATGGGAGAGAGGTGAGAGTGATTTCTACTGACTGTGTGGTGGGTAGTTGAATTAAAAATACACCAGCAAAAAGCTAAAAGAAAGAAAACACCAGTAAATGGTGGTAATGGGACTGAAAAGCACCCATTTACACCTGGTCAGGGTGGGTGAGTGTGGCGATTGAAGCATTCAAAGGGTTTTTTCCGCCTGGGAAGAGGATTTGTGTCTCTCTGCTGATCTCCCTGTGCAGATGTAATGGGGAGTTTAACTCTATTCCAGAAGCCATGGGCTGCAGTAGGAAACCAGCCATCCTGGGAGCTGAGACTAGTCTGATGGGTCACATCTGCGAGTATCCCTTCCCTTGCTGGGACCTCCAGCCTTTGAAAGATTTCTGTGTCCCCTTGCTGTTCCTCCCAGCTCCTAGCATGCTTCCTTGCCCCAGAAGTTTAACGTCTCCCCAGCATAACATCTCCAGAGCTGAACAGGGCCTTTGGCTGACACTTGAGCAACTTTATTCTGCACGTGTGGGTTGGGAGAGGCTGGGGTCATTGGTGAGACACCCTGTGCATGGCTCATGGGTTTCCCCCCAGAGCCTTCTAGAAATAGGTTTGGGGATCTCCAGCCCCATTCAGGGGGTGCCAAAACCCAGCTTTTTTGTGCCAGTGATAATTTTGGTCACAAAGCCTGACTGTGCTCAAGCCAAGATTTGGGAGAACAATTTAGAACAATAGGAAAGACCAAGCCAAGTTCTGGTGTCCTTCGAATTTAGCACCTGGAATGAGCCAGAGTATCTCCAAGCGCAAGCTGCAGGGAGACGTGGTCCCACCACAGCCACCTCTGCCAAGGGGCTTGCTCCCTCCTTGCCGGTGAGGACAGGTCCTCTCTCATGTCACAGCACCACTGGGTGCAAATTCACAGTTGCACCAGGAAAACTGTTTTTGGCAGCTGGGGCACACATGGGTATGATGTGACCGATGCACGCTTTCTGGCATCTTCAGGACCTGCTGATCTAATTGTCCCTCATCTGAGAAGCTGCTCTGTCTCATCCACCACGAGAGGGATTTAGGATTTTTTGCAGAAAACGGCCAGACGCTTTGCCACAAGCCACTGTATCGCTGCTGTCCCCTCCGACCCCCCTTGCTTCGCTGCCTTTGCTCCAGCCTCAGGTGGAGGATCTCCTTTCCGCAGGTGAGAGCAAGGGCAGAAGCAGAGCCAGAAAAATAGATCCAGATCTTGTGCAAATAGGAGGTGCCAGGGCAAAAGAGAGGATTGGATACGAGCGAGCAAAGCGGGACTCCCCCTGCTTGGTGCATTTTTGCGCGCTCTCAGTGCTGAATGCACACTTAAATACCTAGAGGGTAAAGGTTTATGTTATGCAGCACTGCACAAATCCTGTGCAGCTTGGTGTTCTTTTAGAGCCATCAAGGTTTCCCTTTTGCTGGTTTTCCAGGGGCAGGGACCTGGGATGCTCTCCTCTCCCCTGCCTTTGCTGGGGTGGGAGCAGCTCTCAGCCCCCCCTGCTCAGCTGATCTGCAGGATCATTTTGTTAGCCCCAAAGAGGTTTGTGGCAAAGGCTTTGGCAGAAGGTGGATGGTGAGATGAGGCTCTGCATTAACCTCTGCGCTGCCACTGTCCTGGTGTGCAGGAGGACTCAGGCCAGTCCCGTACAGAAATTGTGTGTCTCCTCTCTGGGTGCAGGCAGCCTTCACGCACAATGTGACCGGGCTGCTTGAAAACCAAAGGCTGAGGAAAACGCATTTAAATAAAGAAACTGGGAACCACTGTGGCTGGAGGTGTTTGGGCTTCCCCTGAAATTTCCCTTTTCCCTTCTGGACCTTTCACCCAGGGCGACCTCCTTTCATAGGTGGGTTTGCCTCCTCCCAGGCTGTGGCTTGTCCGCCTGGGGATGAGAGAGATGCTGGTCTGGGCAATACTGGTCTGGGTGATGTTGGCCCCATGGTGGGAAGAACCTTATGCAGAGGAGCTTAGTTTCCCTGAGCAATCCCCTGAGCTAGGGCGAGGATGCAGGCGCAGGATGAGCCCCAGCGAGGTGGTGGGACCGGTTTGGGTGCTCCTCAGCTGAAAGGAGCAGGGTGAAGCCACCTGCCTTGCAGGAGCCCCAACCGATTTCAGCAAGTTTAGGCATGAGGCTCCAAAGCTTGTGGCCGGGAGGGTGCTAGGTTGGCAGCCGTAGTGATGATGATTAATTCTGCTCCCAGAAAAGGGTGCAGAGTGAGCACTGCTCCACGGCACAGACCCCGACCTCTGCCCATTGCTGATAGGGCACGTCCCGAAGCCTCAGAGCAAAGGGGTGTGGAGACCCAGCAATGCACTTCCCTTACCCTCACAGCTTCCTCAGGGAACATGTTTTGTTCCTAATATCCCAACAAACCCTTAGTGAGGCTTTTATACACACATATGTACCAACATAGGTATGTATTTAGGCTAAATACTCAGAAAGGCTTTTCTAGAGGAAATGCAGCAGCTCGCTGAGTCAGAGCTGCTCACCTTGCGAGGTGGGATACTGGGAGCACCAGGCACTCCTTCTCCTCCCCTGATAGTATCCCCCTTTGGCCATTCCCAAAGAGACGGAGGCACCTTCTTCCTTATCCCTGGGGGCTGTAGGGAGGCATCTTCCCTTCTCTTTCTTTCTAGCCTTTCTTTTTTTCTTTTCTTTTCCCCCAAGACTCTTTAAAGAAATACACTTAAAGAGGCTGGATTTCAAGCCATGAATCAAATCTTTGGGAGAAATGTAACTTCATGAAGTTAAATCAGGTAATAAACAGTGCTTGGAGGTTTCTTATCCCACTCATAATAACTGTGAAAAAACCTCTTTTTCCAAACAATGGGGTACCCAGGGAGCCTGTTCTCCTGGGCAAGGCAGAAAGTGCCAACTACTTGTAAATTATATCAATGGACCTTTTATTGGACAGATGCTACACTATTGGACTATGACATGGGGCAGAGAAAGTAATGAAGTCAAATGGTGCACAGCCACCAGAGAAACAAATCAAATAAGTGTTTGACAGCATGATCTGTGCTTGTATTTGCTCAGAGAAAATTGCAAGTGCTTTTGGTCTTCACACTGGAGGCCAGGAAGAGCTGCGCCATCTCCCCTTATCCTTGGGCAGGAGGTTGCTGACAGGGATTTGAGAGCCTGGGTGGAAATTATGCCTCTGGTGGCTTTTGGGGACGTGTCTGCTCTGTCCCTCGGAGTAGCTGCAGGTGAGCTTCTGGGTTAACCCAGCATGCCGTGGTCGGAGGGGAGATGTCCTGCTCACAGGGAGGTGGGGAAAAAACTCAGCAGAGAATGGTCTTGAGAAGGGTCCCTTCTCCCCATGCTGCTGCAGGTCCTTCTTTCCTTCACCTTCTGTATATGGGCCTTATCCAGCCTGCCTGGGCATGGGACATGAGACTCCTGCCATGAGCTGGGCTCTGAAAGTCCCCACAGGTGGGATGCTGAGCAGCCACCATAGCAATCTCCATCCTGTGCTGGGTGAGACCCCTTGGGTAGTGCACGGTACCCACCAGCACGTCATGCTCCGGGGATGGACACCACATTTCCCAGGGAGTAAATCGCCCTCTCCAGCTTGGAGCAGCACCCACTCGGCCACATTTTGGTGCGGTTAATCCCAGGTAAAGTGCAGGCTCTGCCCTGTGCTCTACATTGTCTGCATAATAAATAAGCTAAAGCAGCCAGCTAATTATTGGAAATACAGAGCCTGGCAGGAGATGGGCAGACCCTGATCACGCTTGCACCATGCCTTGTTATAAAAGGGTTGCTCTGCTCAGATTTATGATTCCATGGCTGACAACATCCCAGAGCTGTGCTGGGTGCAGCGCTGGTGCTCGGAGCCCAGACCCCCATCCCTGTTGCCCATCCATTGTGTGGCTGGGGGGCTTCCCTGAGGTAGGGGCTGCCTCCCCAACCCCCATCCATGGTCCTTATAGCCCTTCCCTGGCCCCAAGCTACCTGGGAGAAGCTCTTGCTCCTGCAGGTCATCATGGCACTAATTCAGGTCCTAAGGGTTTTTGCTGTGAGCTCCCATCCCATGTAACTATCATGTGCCTCAGGAGTGGCTTGTGCCCCTTCCTCGCTGTGATATAAGCGATTATTAATGCATTAGTGTTGGGCTGCCGAACCATAATGTCTTTATAGTCAATAGCATTAAGCATTTAATTACCCAGTGGGATGAATCAATGGTCGTCTTTCTTTGCTCTACAATTAAAACCGAGCAGGAGAGGCACAGTGTAATTTTGAGTCTGTTTTAAGCTTCCTCTGCCATTTTGTGCACGGGGAGATGAGCTGATGACTTGTAAGGGACAGGAAGGAGAGGACTTTTCTCCAAGAAACCATTTTCTTGCCTCACTCCCAGAATGCGGACGTCATGATCACACACTCGCCCAGCTTAATGAGACACCATTGGGTCATTCAGGACCACGTTTCGGGTCTGACAACACTGACAGTGGGGAAATTATTGCTCCAAGTCTTATTTTTAACTCCAGTCCTAGGGAGTTTGAAAGCAGTTGTTTTAACTCGCACCTTGCCAGTGGGAATTTCCGCGGCGAGAGCTGGTAAGTGAAACAGCCTGATGTGCTGCTGGGACGAGAAACAAGCAGCACAAGAGCAGTCTGGCCTGGGGAGGTACTTTCAGCCCTTATTTTTAACCTCATTTTGATGTAGCTTGCGGCGGGGGAGAGGCTGGGGCAGATGGAGGGTGAAAGCTGGGTGGGTTAAGCATCCCTGGCACTGTGCTTGTGACTCCTGGGTGGTCTATACCGCTCAATGCCAGCCTGGGTCATTTGAGTTCTGTGGGTAGAGTCAAGTGCAAAGTGACCCTTTCTAAAAAGCTCAGCTTGTGGCTGGACCTCCTGATGCAACCATGGAAGCCCTTGCAGTGGCTGGTCCCTCGTGGTGGCAAGTTGGGAGCAGGAGCTCTGCAAACCTTGTGGATGGGGCTCAGTGGGCAACTTTTGCTGGGACAACACAGCACAGCAGCTCCCAGGGGAAACATCTGACCATTTCCCACTAAAATAAAGAAGCCACACAGCACACTTTCCACCACCAGTTCCTGATCCCAAGGGCAGTTTTGACTTAGCTCTGATGGCAGGGACCTGCTGGATCCCTGGCAGAGGCTGGGGCATGTTATATTGGGGACACGTGTGTATGTACACCTGGGGACTGCAAGGGGCACCCCGAGAGCAGTGGCAGACTGTGGGTCTGCTCTCCCCAGTTTCATTTATCTCTGTCCTGGTTTTAAAGGTAAGGACGTGGGGAAGCCCCAGGTTCATCGTGTCACCCTGCTCACTGCCTTCACTGAGCGGTGGGTGTGTGGGGTTCCCAAGGGAGGGCTGGGCTCACCCCCTCGCTCGGGTACAAACACAAAAATGGAGGGAACTGAGGGAGACTCCTGCTTTTCCAAGTTGGACTTAACAAAGATTCAGTTTTTTGTTTGAGAAGGAGAGGGGGGGAAAAAAAAAAAAAAAGAAAAAAAATTCCCCTGGTTTGGGTTTGTTCCAGACAGAGCGTCTGCCTTCTGCTGGCCCCACGCCCGGGAGCTGCTGTGAAATGGAAATAGCCCAACATGAGCCTGTGAGCAGAGGGAGCTTCCAGCAGGTAAAATGGGAGTGAGCTGAGGCAAAGCCCCAGGTCACTGCACTGTGGGCAGATGTGCTGAGCCACAAGCAGTTTGCAGATGTATTACCTGAATCTCCCAACAGTCATCCCCGGGGACCTGGCGCTTGTCTGGATTCCCCTTCCCTGTTGCCCTGGCTCTGGGAGATGAACAGGACGCACAGAAATGCCTTGTGCAAAGAGGAGGTCCCCCCCTGGGCTGTCTCCACGAAAGAGCACGGGAGATGTGGTGCAGTTGCATGGGGCAGTGACATGTGCTGGCTGCTGGCCTGGGATCACTGAACTGGGATCACCTGTAACTTTTCCCCAGGTTGACTTCCATATGGATTATAAAGGCATTTGCATGTAGTGCTTTGAAACGCCTCCCTCTTCCCATCTCACTGACTTTCTCCGTCCTGATGGAGGGAGTAGGGCGAACTGCTCCACATCTCCATAGCCTGTCTTCTCTGCTTTATCTCACACTTAATGCAAGTCCTCTGTGTTTCAGTCCCACTTCTGTCCCTCGCACCGTTTTTTCCAGGGCTGCAGTAGTTTCTCCTGCTGAGCAGAGCCAGAGGGGAGTCCCACCTGGCCTGGAGGCTCTGAGTGGCTGCGTGGGCTTGCTGGGGGCTCACAGGCAGATGGTCAGGTCCTGCTGCCAGCTCCAAGCAAAGGGTGTTCGGGAGAGGAACCGGGCTGCCAGAAGGGACATCTCAGGGGAAGTAGCGTCTTCTGGAAATAGAAAAGCCCTTTTTCTCTGCAGGGTACCAGGAATGATCGCATTGAGGAATACTCAGAGGTCACAGGTAGACTAAGTGCTGCATGTACAAAACTCTCTGTGTGAGTCACCAGGACTTTTCCTTGTCACGAACCCCAGGAAATGGCAGAGCCTCATCCAGGAGGGATGTGCTGGGTTATCACCCACCATCAGCCGGAGGGGCAGAGGGTATGTCTAGCTCCAGGGGCCCATGCCAAGCCCTGAAGCATCCCGCCTCAAGAAAGGATGGTCCCCAGAGAAGAAATCCTGTACTCTGCCAGGCACTGTTGACTTTCATCCCTGCAGTGCACTGTGTCCTGAGCTGCCCATTTCAAGGCACAGGACGTGGGCTGGCATGCAGCCACTTGAATTAAATGCCATTTATCACAGCAAGCCCTGGGCCCACTTCATGCTCATCATCCTTGAGGGGTCTCCTCGGCACTGCCAGGTGAGTAATGAAGAAAAGACCTAATTTGTGTGCCACACAGACCTGTCTCATTTAATGCCCTGCATTAATCAAGGCCTGGGGAGAGTTTTCTCCACCTGCCAGGTATTTGAAGTGAGCTGTGCGGTTGGAAAGAGAGAGGACAGGTCCTTTGTGCCTGACCTCACTGGATTACCATCCATCAGCTGCTCTGCGGTATCTGCTGGGGTGACTCTGGCTGGCAGCAAGCGATGGGCAGGGGAGCAATGTGGTGGGGTGAGGTGGGCACTGGTGGCAGGCGAAGGGGCCTTGCTGGTGGGACATAGGGATGCTGAAGAAGTTTTAAGTAATGCCTAGTCCTGGGATGGGTAAATTTTGCTGTCACCTTTGCCATGCCATGCCCACGCCAGGCCACTGCTTGGACCACATAGCAGCTGAGCCACGATGCCAGGGAAGGAAAGCTGGGGCTGGGGGAGTCAGGGCCACATTTGATGGCTTTTCTAGCTTGTTTCCCCCCTCTCTGGGCACCTGCTGAGTGTTTGGTTGAAGGACCCTGATAGTTTTCTGGCAGGAGATGCCTATGCAAGCTACAGGTGAAACTTTTCCTCTCCTGACTGTGCTTGGCTGCTGCTTTTATCTGGGGAGTATCACACGTGGGGCTCCTTTCAGACTCTCCTTCATGTCCCGAGATCTCCTGGGGGAGATGCAGCAGGCAGGGTGGGATGTCCTCCTCTGCTGCACCCACGGAGGCGTATTTTGGAGAGCTGGGGTAACCCGGCGGTCTCCCACTCGGGACAGGCATTGAAGCCTTTTGTCACCATCTAGTGGAAACACCCAGCCGTGACCAGGCACAGGCTGAACAGGGTGTCTGGGGACACTCACTCCACTAGCTATGGTCCCTGTGAGGGTGTTGTCCCCCCCAGCTAGTCACCCATCTTGCCTGTCTTTTGGGGAGCCGCATTTGCCCCCGAGCCCCCCTCTCTCCCAGCCCTGGCCAGCAGCAGCCAGGTAAGGTGTCCCCAGCGCTGCCAGGCTAGGAACAAGCACAGGGGACAAGTGTCTGCTGTGCCAGAAACTGCAAATCCTCAGCAAATCCCTCATGGGGTCTCTATTAAACCAGTTAAATTCCCTTTAACTGTAAAATTAGATCAATGGTCCCAAGATGCAGCTATGCTGCAACAAGGGACAGCCATAAAAGCACCTAAAATACATTCGCTCCACAAATAGAGCTGTTAAACCTGCTCTTTTGGCCAAATTACTCCTCACTGATGCTGCTCAGCAGCCCTCCTTTGGCCCTGAAATTTCTGGTGGTGCCTGCGGAGGAGCAGGGCTTTGCTGTGCCACTGGGACAGCCTTACAAGGTGGTGTGTCCCTGGGGAAAAAGCTGGCCTTGCTGCCGCTCCAGCATCTCCTACCCAGTGCTGGGGCTGCCCAGAGGTCCTGACCACAGGTAGGATACAAGGAATAGACCAGCCTAAATGCTGGGCAGTGCCCCGGCTACCTTCCTCCCCACAGCATCCCTGGTCCTTTATGGCCACAGCAGTGGTTGGCAGGGTCAGGCTGTATCCTGACCTGCTGAACAGTGCCTGGATTAACAAAGTGCATGGATTAACGCAGCATCACGGGCAGTGTTGGTTCTCCCTCCTCCCCACTCCTTCCCCCAAACACTGGGTCCAGCTGCAGCCTCGGAGGTTCCAGTGCCAAGGACAACCTGCCAGGCCCAAGCAGGCTGCTGGGACAAGGGATGGAGCACAGGCCATACCAAGGTGGCCCCTGACAGGGCTGGGAACCGAGGCTGGCCAGCTGCCAGCCCAACCCGCTGCTGATCCCACCACTGGCACTATGTTATTAGACGCATGCAGTGTCCCGGCTGCCAGAACTACCCCTGGCTGAAGCAACAGTTATTCCTTTCCCATGGCAAAGCAGTCCTCCCGCAGCATGAAGAGGAACCAAGGCCAGCCCAGCACTGGCAGCAGGGCCGTACGAGCAATGATGATAATTTTGTTGCACGGTAAGGAGGGTGCAATCAGCTCTTGCCTCAGACAGTTAAAAATTCCTGCCAGGTCTCTGCCACCTCCTCCATCTCTGTCACCCTGCACCCCCGTGGGCCACCCTGGGTCTGTGTGGCTGATTCCCCTGGGCACTCAGGGATGTCTCCTGCAGCACGTGGTGGGACATGAGCCAGATATTGCTGCTTCACGTGTGGAGTCCAGCTGCCCTATACAAGCGGTTTCCCCAGGTGGGATCCTCATCTGCCTGCATATATGACCAGGGCTGGGATATGGGCAGTGTCGCACTCTGTGCTAGCTCCCTCTGTCCCTATACTGGCTGATGGTGGCAGTCTCTCCACAAGCTGTCTCACTCCTGGAGAGGCTGACTGATCCCATCACTTCTCCATGAGGGGATGCCCTCAGCTGTGGCTCTGCCAGCCTGGAAACTGCCTAGCCTCACCCAGCAAAGGAGAGACGCATGACAGCCCAGGAGACAGGCATATCACCTCACCCTCAGTGTGCCCCTTCCTTTCAGGTGGCACTGAGCAACCCAGGGGCGTCCCCTCAAGGCCACCAGGGCCCTGCAGGACTGAATTCATTGAGAATCTGGTCTTTGTGGGCTTTCTATTATTTTTTTAATTATTATTTTAGGGCTTCCTGGGATCTTGTGTTCCCCACATTAGGGGCTTCTCTCAAGCAGGCCTTGGAAGGGCAAACTGTTATAGTCACGCATGACATGGGTGTGAGTCAGGAGCCCCCAGGAGCTGGCTGGATGCCCACTTTAAAGTGGGAAGGGATTTTAGGCAGCAGGGAAGCCCCAGCAAGAGGGTGCTCATGTCCTTGGAGAACCCCACGTCAGGCAGGGGCAAGGCAGCACTTACACCTGCGTTAAAAACAGGGGTGCAGCATTCTGCCCTGGGGTCATTCCTACCCTGACTTTATAGCCATGGGGGTAAAACCCCACAGGGAGAAGGCTGCTGTCTTCTTTCAAAGTATGAATTCAAAAGCATTCATCAGGCAAGCTCAGGTTTATTTTTTTCCCCAGCATTGGGCCTTTTCTCCTCACCAGGAGCCAGTGGTGGCAGCGGCAGGGTGCTCCGGTGCCAACTGCAACCTCAGCAGCTGCATAGTGACCAGCTCCGGGGAAGCTTCAAGTCGCCTAAGGGGGCTTAGTGCCTCCCGAGGGTCGGGGAGGGGATGCCGGGGGAGCGGAGGGGGGTGGCAGAGGCAGGGCTGGGGAGGTCCCAGCACTGAACCCTTTGCCAAGGCCAAAGGAAAAGTAAAAAGCGTGCTCAGGCCGAGTTCCATCCCTAGAGCTGAGACTGGGAAGCCGGCCCCGGCAGGCTCGCTCTCAGGACCCCCGGACCCTCCCCTCCCGGCCCCGGGACCCCAGGACACACCTGTCCCCGCCCCGGGAACCCCCCTCTCCCGACCCCGGGATCTCTGGACCTCTCCTCCCGGCCCCGGGATCTCCGGACCCCGCTCCCGACCCCGGCCCGGCTCCACCACGTGGCCCGCCGATCGCCACGTGCTCTCCCGCGGCCCCGGCCACGCCCACCCTCCGCTCAGCCCCACCACCCAATCAGGGCGGAGACGCCCAGCTGCCGCTCTCTCATTGGTTAACGCCGATTCCTCCGGGCGGGCGGTGCGTCCCCCCGCTCTCGCCCCCCGCCTCGCAGACTCCCTCCGTGTCGGCGGCCGTAACGCGCTTTCCCGTTGGCTGATCGTAAAGCACCGGGGATTGGCGGGGGAGTTCGAGGGGCGGGAGCGGCGATTGGCCGGGCGGCGCAGAGAGCGCGGCGATTGGCCGAGGCGGGGGCGGAGGGGGCGTGGCGTCGCGGAGGGCTAGGCAAGGCGAGCGGAAGGGGCCTGCGCTCGCCCTTTCGTTTCAGTCCCCGGTCCGGGTTGCCAGTGCCTCGCCGCCGCTCCCACCGACCGCCCGGGGCCCGCTCCGCTCATCGTCGCTACCTCCAGCTGGGAGGTACCCACCCTTCTCTTGAGAGACAGCTCGGCCGCCGCCCCTGCGCCGCCCAATACCGCCGCCATCATGGTGAAGATCGCCAAGGTGAGGGCGCGCCAGGCGAGGCGGCGCTCGGGGCCGCCAGGCGGGAACGGGCGGCTGCCGCCATGGCGGGGCGGACGGATGGCGATGGGGGGAGGGGTGGTGGCTGGAGAGCGGGGGCAGCCGGGCCGCCGTTCTCCTCAGGCCGCGCGGCGGTTTCCAGGCCTCCCTTCTCTCACCGGGAAGATGGCGGCGAGGGGAGGGGCGGCGCTCGGTGGGAGAGGTTTCACGCTTCACCTCCCTTCTCCCCTCTGCTCCCCGGTCCCGTCCCGTTTTCTTCCCTGTTACCGCGGGAGGGGGAGCGGAGGGGGGGAATTTCGGGGGGGGGGGGGGGCACCTCGGCGCGCACCGTGTGCGAGCGCGCGCAACTGGAGGGGGGGGGAGGGGGGCGGGGCTACGCCGCCGTGCGGCCACGTGGGGCGGCGGAGAGCGCGAGCACGTGTGAGCGCGGGGCGCCCCCCGCCCGCCCCGGGACGGCCCCGCCGACACCGGTGTGGGGGGTGCGGGAAACCCCCCGGTGGGTCCCTCACCCCCGGGTCCGTGCTCCCCCGCGGTTCCCGGGGCGCCGCGGGGGCGGCCACGTGGTTGGGACAATTGGGGCGGCGGGGACCGGGGTGCCGCTGGGTCGCGGGCGGGGAAAGGAACGTCGTCTAACGGCTCGGTCCCTCCCTCTCTCTCTTTCAGACTCCCAAGAATCAGATAAAACAGAAAAAAATGGCTCCTCCCCCCAAAAAGGTGGAGGAAAGCGAGGAGGAAGAGTCGTCCGAGCTGGAGGAGAGCAGCGGGGAAGAGGTGATCCCGCTGGGAGTGAAGCCGAGGGGACGCACGTGTCATAAAAGTGTCGTGAGGGTTTTGGGGGGGGGGTGGTGGTGGTAAAGAATCAACGTTAAAAAACAATTGGCGTCTGTCAGTTAACTCTGGCTGAAGAATAAACCAATAAGTGGTTTATCACACATGAATAATATGGAAGCCTAAAAATTTCAAGCTACTTATTGCTACTAGAGACATTGCTGGTCTTGCTCCAGGACCAGGAAATTTGGAGATGCTTTAATGTTCTATAAGTAGTCTGTTAAAAGCATGAAAAACATGGTTTTGAGCTTTATTAATTCAACAGAATAGACAATTAAGGTCATCCAAGAGAAATAAAGTATGTCAGAAGGCTAGTCTTTAGACTGCAGTTGCTATGTATTTGTCTGACATTGAAGTAATGGTAGTTTAAAGGGTCAGTGTAAGAGTCTCACACTAATAATGTATTTCAGATGATCCCTCCGAAGAAACAAAAAGTAGCAGTTACACCAGCCAAGAAGGCTGCTACCCCTGCAAAGAAGGCTGCCACTCCTGCAAAAAAGGCAATTACACCTGCTAAGAAGGCTGTGGTTACTCCAGCCAAAAAGCCTGTCACTCCATCACCTAAAAAGGCTGCTGTCCTAGCCAAAGGAGCGAAAAATGGGAAGAATGCCAAGAAGCAAGAGAGCGAGGAGGAAGATGAAGATGACGACGAAGATGATGATGATGATGAGGACGAGGAGGACGAGGAAGAAGATTCTGGTAAGTTACTTTTGAAATGTGTGTTCGTCCTTGTACAAGTTGACTAAAGCTGGTCCAGTCAAGTTGCTGAATGACTACCTTTGGAATCGAAAGTTTAGTGTGATTGAATACTCTCAGGAGGGGGAATCATTGATTAAAAGGTGGTGAAGAAGGAAAGGTGGGGAATTGGTGATGTTTGAAGGAGAACTTGGGCTGCAGCTGCACTACATGCAGCATGCTAAGCATCTTCTAGTTTCCTGATCGTTCTTTCCTGAACTTTGCTGAAATCTGGTGGAAGAAAAAGTACTTTTGAAGGCTGAAGTAAACACTTACTGTACTCTTGTTGCAGATGAGGAAGAAGAACCGGCAATCCCTGTGAAGCCTGCAGCCAAAAAGCCTGCAGCAGTACCAGCCAAAAAGCCTGCAGTTGTGCCAGCAAAGCAAGAATCTGAAGAGGAGGAGGAGGATGATGATGAGGATGATGAGGAAGATGATGGTATGTGGGATTTAGGAAAACTTTGTCTGACTCGTTTAACAACAAAATTAAAATAATAAACACTTATGGGGAGTTTGAGGGGGTGCAACTTAGTGGATTAGTGGGGGTGATGCCGAGTGTGTGTGTGTGTGTGTGTCCATGTAGCGCCCAGTTGATTTTAGCTGACTACTAGTGACGATCAGATGTGGCTGAGTGTGTGTTTATTTCCCTGTTGCTAGTAAAACTTTTTACTCTTGGGATACAGGTATTATTTTTTAATGCAGCAAAACTTGAGAGAGGGGCAACTTTTATAAGCGCTGAATATATTAAACTCCTTTTCTGAGAACATACAAACTTTAGGAGACGTGAAAAACATTATTTTATTTCAGAAACAAAAGGGGCTTAATCTTGAACTTGTCTGAAATCTTGTGCTTGACTTTTTTCAGAGTCTGAAGATGAAGCCATGGACACAACCCCTGTTCAGGTGAAGAAACCTACTCCAGCAAAGGCTGCACCAGTGAAAGCTAAGGCAGAATCTGAAGATGAGGAAGATGATGAAGACGATGATGAGGAAGATGATGATGAAGAGGAGGAGGATGACGAAGAGGATGCCGAGGAGGAAAGTGAGGATGAAAGTGAGTTTAACTGGTTTTGAGAGTGTAATAACAGGAACGATGCCTGAGGAACAGTTGCTGTAGTGACAAGAGAAGGTCCTGTGTGTGGCAGATGTAAAGGTCCTGTATTGATCCAGAATAGGGAAAGCTATTTTCTACTTTTATTTCATGTTGTTTGTGCTTTATCACAGAACCTGTCAAGGAAGCACCTGGGAAGAGGAAGAAAGAAATGGCCAATAAAAGTGCACCAGAGGCCAAGAAAAAGAAAACAGATGGTAGGTGATGTGGGATCATGAAACGATGCTTGTTTGAGGGGCCGTTACTGGATTGTTGGGTGAGGCACCTAACTGTGAAGGGACAGGATGCTCAGTGGGGTTTTTCTCAGCACAAATGATGATTATAAGGGACTTAATACTGAAGTATGATGTCACTTTTGAGCAGAAACTGATGTGCTAAAGCTGTCTGGAATTTGACTTCGAGTTCTTTTAACCGCCTTAAAAACCCTGATTATCTTTTCATTTAAAGGGCCTGCTTCGGCTTTCTCCGTCTTTGTGGGAAATTTGACCCCCACCAAGGATTATGAAGAACTGAAGACTGGCATCAAAGAATTCTTTGTGAAGAAGAACATTGAAGTTTTGGACGTCAGAATTGGTGCTTCCAAGTGAGTTTATCAGTAGAATTTTGCTGTTTCTTTCTTTTAATTGGCAGTCATTTGTTTGGAGATGTACAACTATGCTGATGCTGGTTCCCTTCAAGATGCTGGGGTGGTTGTTTGATGGTGTGTGGAAGCTGGAAGAGGCACGGTACCGATAAGGGTGTAATAAATACTTGCCTGGCTTGCAGCTTTCTTAGACAGCATCTCACTAAAGGGAGAGCTGCCACTTTGGTACAGAGTTGTTGTTTTGGTTAGGTGGGCCAGTTAGCATTTATTTTATTAACGCTCTAACTTGACCAGTGGGGGCCTCTCTGGTTCTGGGTTTCTGTGTTCTCAGTTACTAGAGAGAGATCAGCTTTGAATAGTAAGGTTACTCTTCTTTCAGGCGATTCGGCTACGTAGACTTTTCATCTGCTGAAGATCTGGATAAAGCTCTCCAACTGAATGGAAAGAAGTTAATGGGTTTGGAAGTCAAACTGGAAAAAGCAAAGAGCAAGGAAACAATAAAAGAAAATAAGAAAGGTACGGCCCATTACTCTCAATACTTGTGCACATCAAAGAAGAGTTGTCGCCATCAGGCCTCGGAGCAGGCTTGCAGTGTTACTGATGGCCGCTATTCTGCTCTTTTAAGGCAGATCTTCCTGGTTTGTCTCTATATCTTAACCATTTTCTCAAACGCTAACATGGACAGGCAAGTTCAGACTCTAGTCTATCTGGAAATCTGATCCCAAGAAATAGTGCATACAGGGGGGTCTGGAGGAAATGTGGCTCTTTCTGAAGCCTTTGGAACCTGTTTTCTGAACTTGATGCCCTTAAGAGAAGTACAATGGCAGCCTAATTAACTGCCATAGTAGCTTATTTTTCAGCTTCTGAAAATGTGAACGCTTGTTGTGGTTTGTTTTCTGCTGGATCAACACACTCTGGTTCTTACTGAACTGGCAGTGTAGATGAGTAGGGATTTTTTAGCTGGTAATGCGAAAGTAACTTTTTTGTCTCTTTGCAGAGAGAGATGCTAGAACGCTGTTTGTGAAGAACCTGCCCTACCGCTTAACTGAAGATGAAATGAGAGAGGTGTTTGAAAATGCACAAGAAATCCGAATAGTAATGAACAAGGAAGGGAACAGCAAAGGGTACGTAGCTGAGAGGGGGCAGCAAACATCAAACACTCCTCAAACTCCTGGCATGTTTTGACAAGCTCATGTTCTTAACCTGCCTTAAGGGACTGCTGCATTAAATGTACTCAACATGCTAACTTTTGAAGCATTTTACTTCCACATCACTTCCCTCCCCCCAGCGCCATGAACTTAGGTGTTCCTGGAAGGAGGCATTTGCTTATGTTCTTTTCTGTGCTATAGGATGGCCTACATTCAATTCAAAACAGAAGCTGAGGCAAACAAAGCTCTGGAGGAGAAACAGGGCACAGAGATTGATGGTCGTGCCATGGTCATTGACTTCACTGGTGAGAAGAGCCATCAAGACCATCAGAAAGGTACTTTTCCAGACCAATAATGTGCACGCAAATGACATTTAGGATTTAATTCCACTTGTTTCAGAAGTTTGCTAGGGATAGAGCAATGTGAAGAACTGCAGGAAAACTGTGAGGTATCAGGAAGGCACCTTTTGCCCACCTTGTTCTATGCATCCTATGTGTTTCTTGTCTGACACATGCAGTAGAGACGAGGGGGGGACAACTAACCTGGGTGACCAAAACAGTGTTGCACTTAGTCTTGTGCCTCACCTTGAGGTGAGGAGGGAGCAGCAGCTGCTCTCACCCTAGAGAGGATTTTGGGCCTAGAGGAAGGGAGCGCTCTCCTTCTCCGAACTTGCACTTACAGCACTGGGTTTTCTCTGTAGGAGGTGGAGAGAGGGAGTCAAAGACCCTAATTGTCAACAACCTCTCATACGCTGCTTCAGAAGAGACTCTCCAAGAACTGTTTAAGAAAGCTTCTTCCATCAAGATGCCACAGAACAACCAGGGCAGGCCCAAAGGGTATGTTGTTCCTTTCTCCTGACTCCAGAGTTGGCATTGCCAATGACTTACCTCCACAGATGCCTTCTGCTCCCAGGCTAACTGAAATCTTCCTCTCCAAATAGGTATGCGTTTGTAGAATTTCCCACAGCTGAGGATGCCAGAGAGGCATTGAACTCTTGCAACAACACAGAGATTGAAGGCAGAACAATCAGACTGGAATTCAGTGCACCAGCATGGCAGAAAGGAAACATGAATGCAAGAGGAGGATTTAATCGTAAGTGTTACATGTTTGATCATAAAACAGCTGTGGCAGGAGTGTACCATTCATGCAGACTCAGGGCATGCTTTAAAGAAAAAAGGCATGCCCGTGGAGTGAGAGACTTGCGTCGTAAGCGAGTGTGCTGGATATGATGACTGATTATCTGAAATGCTGATGAAACTATTGCCGAAGTCCTCTAGATAGTCAAGTGCTGATCCAGCAGTGTCTGTCCAGTTCGTATCCCTATTGTTAAGATGCAAGCATCTAATTAAAAATAAACCAAAATTGACAGCACCAGGTTGGCTGCTGGAGATCCTTTAACATCAGGTTCTAACTGCAGTCCTGAAAAAGTTTCCAAGAACTTCTTTAAGTGCTTGAGCTGTTACTGCAAAACAAACCCCTTAGCCCTGTGACTAAGTCCTAGGAGCAAGTAATCCAAGCTGGACGTGATGTTAAGAAACTGATGGTTGCCTTGCTCGGATCTCTGAATGTATTCTCTTTCCATAGAACAAAGCAAAACATTGTTTGTCAGAGGCCTTTCTGAGGACACCACGGAGGAGACGCTAAGAGAATCGTTTGAAGGCTCGATAAGTGCTAGAATAGTCACAGACAGAGATACTGGATCATCTAAAGGGTATGTTAAACATCACCTGGGATTAGTTCAGTCTCTACAAAGAGACTTGCTTTTAACTGATCTGTGCAGTGCAGGGTGTTTCTCATGCTCATGCGGGCGATTCTTTAAAGCTAGTTAATTGCATGGAACCAGAGAACAAGCTTACAGCTTCAGCCTGTTCGTAGAGAGCAGCGTGTCCTCACTTCTCAATGAGCTCCTTCCTGCCAACAAATCCGTGGCAGCCTATGGATTCGCACGAGAAGGATATTAACTGTTCAGTACTGGCCAACTCGCAATGGGGCTCCCATCGGTTGTGATGAGCCACTGCTGGTCTACAAGTAACACGGTCCTTACCTCTCTGTGTGGTTGGAGAAATTTGGGTGTTGTTTCTAAAGGGATTGCTATCCAGTACCTGTAGGTGGTGCTACAGCTCATGAAGTATAACTGACTGTCTCTGAACCCCTTTCCTAGGTTTGGATTTGTGGACTTCAGCTCCCCAGAAGATGCCAAAGCAGCTAAAGAAGCCATGGAGGATGGAGAGATAGATGGAAACAAAGTCATCCTTGATTTTGCCAAGCCAAAGGGTGAATTTCAGCGTGGCGGCGGATTTGGCGGTGGATTTGGTGGTCGTGGTGGCAGAGGAGGAGGCCGAGGAGGAAGAGGAGGTGGATTTGGTGGCAGAGGTGGTGGCAGAGGATTTGGAGGTAAGAGAAGGGAAATGCTGCTGTTCCAAGAGGGTTTGCTCAAAAAATTAACCCAAAGCCATTATTGGGAACATGGTGTGGTTGGTGGAACATCACTGAGCACTTGATGTGAATCAGGATGGGCTTGGAAGGGCAGTGGTAGCTGTGCAGGGACACTGTAACTCTGCTTCTTGATCCAATTTTCTTTCTAGGTAGAGGAGGTGGCTTCCGAGGAGGCAGAGGAGGAGGTGGAGATCACAAGCCGCAAGGGAAGAAGATAAAGTTTGAATAAACTACCCCTTTTCTTTCCCTTCTCCTGCTCTCTGAGACTATCTGAAAGGACTCCGGGGGTTTTTATTCTCCTTTTATCTTGTCGGAGCCTTCGGAGGACATTCCAAGATGCGAAGCAGTACTGTGAGCCACTTGGAAGATACAATTTTCATTTCAAGGAAGAGAGAGCAAGCCATTTTGACTGCTTGCCTATTCACAGGAACTTTTTAAAAAAAAAAAAAAATGAGCGATAGATGTGGGAATTTACCCCTTGTCTGTGAGTTGTCTTGAATTTATGTTTTACCCATGTACAAAAATATTTTTTTTTTTTCCTATAAACTTCTGTAGCATTTTTGCTGTAAAAATGCAGGATGTTTTATCATTTGTGCTTCAGCACCCTGTCTTGGACAGATTAAAGGACCTAAACTGGTTCGTGTTACTTCTCTGCCACTAAACTGCAGCCGGGCTCTGAGAAACAGTGTCCCGAGCCTTCTCTCTCCTGAGGTCATTAACGTCACAGGCATCAGCTCTGCTCCGGCCCTCATCCTCTCCCAACAACGTACGTCTGCTGTGCTTGCAGGAAGGAATGGGGCGAGGAAGCTGACGGCTGGAGCAAGCGCTGTGGCTTTTTTTGGGGGGGGGGGGGAGGGGGTATTTTTTACTGAAGCTGTATGTGATGTTGCATGCTAACCACTTGGCTTTTTTACTTTTTAAACAAATGAGTAAATTGGATCTTGTACCAAGGCCCTGTAGCTCAATCACGCTCTTAACGTGCGTTGCCTCTTGTGCTGTGTTCCCCCTTCTCTCTCTTGACCTGTCCCAAAGTGTGAAGCAAATACATCGAAACGTGGGCTCAGGAGAAGCACCTGAACTTTGCTCCCTCGATCAAACTCACACCTTGGGCCGTTCCTCAGGCTGGGAAGGGTGAATGCTTCCACCAGCCTGGGAATGAAGGTGCTAGATCCTGGCCCTGTCCCTCAGCACTAGTTACTGCCTTTTTTTTCCAGCCAGGCACTTGGCTGGTGGCCTGTGGTGGCAGCTGTGAAGGGGACAACACTGCTCTTGAGCGACTGCGGCACGTGGGTGCGGGAAGCCACGGGCGCAGCTGCTGCTTTGGTGTCACTCGGGGCAGCTTCAGCTGTAGGGCTGCTGAGCCCTCTGTACAGATACCTGTGGGCTCAAATGTCTGCTGAAAGGTCCCCTGCCAGGACGGGCAGTGACCTTAAGCTTCTGCTCTGTGGTTAAAGATGGTTCCACCCTCCTTCCATAGCGTAGCAACGCTGGGAACTTCTTGCTGTCATGGAAAGCCCTCCCAGCCCCTCAAATGCTGATGTGGTCGTTTTTTTCTGTGTATGGATTCCCAAAATACAGCTCCTGGAGGAACAAAGGGGTTCCTGCCCATGGGAATACTCAGTATGAACCCAGGGGGAGCGGTTGCTCTGGGTTTGAGGTCTCTGTTTGTGCCGGCGACCCGAGGAGGGGTCCGTGTGTCCTTCCCCACCCCTTGAGCAAGGCCTCCTCTCCAGCCGGTCGGGCATCAGCCATTTTAAGAGCCGGTGCCCCAGCCCCGCCGGCAAATGGTCGGAGGGTGACGGCGGGACCGGCCACTGGGGGGCAGCACCCGCCCGCCATCGGTCGGCGACGCCGGGGCACCGGGACCGCCCGCCCCGGGGTGAGGAGCGGCGGCGGCCCCGGGGGGCGTTCGCCTGCCTTGGTGTGGGGGTTTGGTGTCCTGCGGAGAAGCCGCAGGGCTCGGAGACACCGCCACCACCACCCCCCCGCGCCTCCGTGCGAAGGCGGCTGAGCCAAGGGACGTCCTTCCCACCCCGGGTCCCTGTGGTCACTCGCCGCCTCCTCCCGCGGTCGCCCCGTCCCAGCCCTTTTCACACACACCCCTGTGCCCACTGCGGGTCCCTGGCTGGTCCCCCGGGGAGAAGTCCCTCGGCGGGAGGAGGCAGCCCTGGGTTACCCTGGAGAGGGAAAGGGCAAGAGCATCCGCTCAGCATTTGCCTTTTGTCCCCACCTTGTGAAATTTTTGGTGCCACGGGTAAGCTAGCCCTGGTGGCATGTGGCCCAGCCGGCCAAGTCGAGCATGTCCTGGTCCCCTTTGCTGGATCGCCCTTCCCCATCACCATGTTGAGTGGCCAAGCCATGTGTTTGCCCTGGAAACCCAGTCCCCAGTGCCCAAACACTGAGGTGGGACCCACAGGCTCAGCCACGGCTTCACCTCGGCACGGTACAAACCTGACGTGGGTTTGTCCTTACGGACATGGCGCTCTCTGGTGACCCATGGTGTGTGTGTCCCATCGTACTATGGTCAGGGAATGTGTAACCCTGTGGTGGTACTTTGGTTGGGGAAAAAAAAGGCAGTGAGCGCGGTCCTGCCGTGGAGAGGGTGACAGGGACAGCAAGGGGAGAAGGTGATAGGGACAGCAAGGTGGCGAGCTCTGTCAGCACAAGGAGAGGGTGTTTGTTCTGCTGAAACCACGGAGGTTTGCCATCCCTTGTTGAACACCACTGCACCAGGCTCCGCAGGGCAGCCGTGCCAAGCAGGAGCAGGGCAGCCACAACCCCCCAAATGCCCACCTTACCCAGTGGGTTTGCCACTGTAGCCCATTACCAGGTTCCATTCCCAACCAGCCAGGCTGGCTTGGCCAGCAGAAACCCACTGGCAATGACACGAGGTGAGCGCTTGGGTGGTTTTTTTTTTTTTTCCTTCTCCTTCTTCTTTTAACCTTTATTTAGAAACTAGAATATTCACCGAGTCTACAAGGTTTCTCCATAACAGGTCCCACCAGGTGAAGAGCAACACTGAGATTTCTGCACACAGCCTTGGCTCGCCGTACGCAGCGCGACGGAGCGCAAGAGCCATCCCTGCATATAGGGTAAGTATAAATATATACAGCCTAATGTACTGTACCTGACATAAATTAGGGAGGTGTCGTTTTGGAAAGTATTTCTGAAGTCGCTCCCGCTGGAAGGAGGGAGGGGACGGGAAAGTAATGGAGTGTTGTGTGCTGCCTAAGCCCAGCCGGCACCAAAAATGCCCTTGGGGCTCTGCCTGCACTTGCCCCGGGGACACGGTGCCACTGGGTGCATCGAAAAAATCACATTTCACAGTATCTCCGCCGGCCCCAGTAACAACGGCCGAGCCCAGGGCAGCAACGGGCTCTTTCTCTTCCTTCTCCTCAAATTTACAGCTCGTCGCAGCAGACGAGGGGCAGTTGCTGAGAAGTGGCGTGGCTTGGCAGGAGGGTGCCTTTTTTTGGCTGGTTTATGCCCCTTTTTTGTTTGGTTGGTTTGTTTTTTGTTGTTTTTTTTCTAACCTGGGGAAACGTACAGACCGGGAGTAAATGAAACAGGCCCGTTTCCAAAACACATTAAGAAAAGGAAAGAAGGAAAAAAAAAACAAAACAAAAAAACCCAAAAAAAACCCCAAAAACCGCACTGCACAGGGGAACCTTTGAGGTAGTCAAAATTTTTTCCTTTCAATGTCTGGCACCAGAGGGGTAAAGAGAGAGAGAGAAGGGAGCGCATGTGCCCATGTTTCGCTGTGCGTGGTCAGGGCCGTGGAGGTGGCTGTGCGTGTCCACCCGCGCGCAGGGACATCTGGACGTGCCAGCCCCGTGCCTGGGGACATCTGCGTACGCAGAAGCCTGTGCCTGGGAGGTGGCACCTCTGTGCCTGTGCCTGCGTGTGGCTTTGCTCACGCCTGCAGTCGGTGGCTGGAGAGCATCCGTGGCCCCCGTGGGTGGCCGCGTGTCTCTGCCTCGGGGTGGGTGGGGGGTCCATCACAGCAGCTGGCTCGGGGCTGCCCCCGACAGCCCCAGTGGCCCTTTCAGCCCAAAGAAAACAGGCCACGTCTCGTGACGCCACTCCCTGTCACACTCCTTGGCCTCATCCTGTAGAAAAAACACTGCAACAACCCCCTGAGAGGAGCAGAAGTGCAAAACACCAGCGCCCCCCCTTCACCTTGTCCCCTTGGACCCTGGTCCATGTGCTGGGGTGAGACCGATGCTCTCCAACCTGCCCTGGAGCGTTGTGCTCACTGCAAAACTGGGGCTGAGCACAAAGATACACACACGGGGTCTGTGGGGGCTGTTGTCCCCCTCTGAGGCACCCCACTAGGACAGCCCTGCTGCAAGGAGAGGGTCTCCCTGCAGAAAGCCCCTGGGACTCCTGCACTTGAGCTAGGGTCCCAGATGTGATAAGCCCATGGGCCACTCCAGCCAGGGCCAACTGGGTTTCTCTGCTGCTTCCTTGGCCATGGGCAAGGGCAGTCTGCCTCGTCCCTTCCCTTTCCTGCCAGGAGGAACAAATCCCTGAGGAATTTCGGCTGGGTGCATTCCTCCGAGTGCACACACAGGGAGGCCAGTAGAGGGGTGGGAGAGCCAAGCACAGCCCGGGCTGGTGCTGGGAGCCACCATCATCTGAGACCCTCTATCGGGGATAAAGACCCCAATTCCCCAACTGCCTGGCTGAAACCCTAATGGGGGCTTGGGGCTGGCAAGGTCTGGCCTTGGAGGAGAGCTCTTCCCCCCCCGCCCCAGGCTGCATAGTGGGGACACAGAGAGGACTTTGGCAGGGGTGGACCCAATGCACATAGGGTCAATGTCACTAAAACCCTTGACATTGGAGACATGGGAGTGCTCATGCTCTTGTAAACTGCTTAACTGGATAGCCAGATCCTGAATATCTCCAAAAAACGCCTGTGCCACATCCCTCCCTGCCTCCCCCAACCCTGCTGTTCATCATGCTCCAGTGGAGGTCGTACCTAAAGCAGGGCACAAAACCCTCTGCTCGCTCTCTCTCTCTCCCCCCTCATTTTGTGCTAGATTTGTTGTGTTTTTACTTTTTTTTTCTCTCTTCTTTTTCAGCAACCCCCAACCCAGCTGGAGATAAGTGAACAACATTACAGTACAGGAACAAACATTATCGCAAACCCTGCCCACGAGCACAGTGTCTTTGCCCTCCTTGCCCCAGAGGGAGATGCCCCCAAAGGGCTTGTGTGCCACCAGCAGAGGCTCATCCCATCCTGGAGCAGGGATTGGTTGTCCCAGCCCCTCCAGTCCCAGCTCTCCAGGGAGGCTGAGCTAAAGGACATTGAGTTTTCTCGAACATGTCAAGTTACTATGGACCAACTCCCACATTTGGAGTAACTCGGGAGGCAGCAGTTTATGAACTACCAACATACTCCGGAAAAAACATGGCTCCTTGTTCATCTTGCTGTTCTTGTTCTTCACAATGCCAAACGTTTTGAAGCCCTCGTGCCCAACAGGTGATACTTTAAGGACCTCCAAGCACATTCCTAGGAAGACATCGTCGATGGGGTACAGCTCCAGTGTCTCCGAGGTCTTGTGCAGCCTCTTGGCCAGGAGCCCATCCATGATGAAGCCCCCACCCCCTGCATAGGGTGGGTAGCTGTTTTTGTTGTAGAGAGCGCTGGGGATGTAGTACTTGTTCTCCTTCCTCCGGATCGGCCTGGCCTTGTAGAGGACATCCCCCACGAAGAGGTCCTCTCCCTCCTTCTTATCTTCCAGGAACTCCAGGATGTTGCTGGGACTCACAAACACATCATCGTCACCTTTGAAGATGAAGCGGACATTGTCGCAGTAGATGTTCAGCCACTTCAGGAAATGGACCTCTTTGAGGGTGAGGTTGAAGAAGCTATCCAGGAAATCCCACTGCAAGATGTCTCCATAGATGTGGTTCTCATAATCCAGCAGCTTCTGGTAGTTGGCTCTCTCCTCCTCCTTCGAGGCCGTGCCCAGCAAGAATAGCGTCTTGATCTTCTTGCCATCTACATCCTTCTCCTGGCCCCAGGTCCTCCGGATGGCCTCGCGGCGGTCATGCTGCGTGATGATAGACTTGACCACGATGAGCAGGTAGATGTCCTCACTGCATTTCTCCGGGTGGTTGATCAGCATGGGGAAGTAACGGCAGTGCCGATAGAGCAGGAACTGCTGGAAGTTGGGCTCCAGTCCTTTGAACCAGTCCACCTTGCTGAAGTTCTGGTTGGCCGAGCAGTTGCTAGTGGTGACATCCCAGGATTTTTCTTGCTTTGCTGTCACACTCCTGCTCCCCTCCTCCTCCTCCTCCTCCTTTACAGGGGCTTTCTCTTTCTCACTCTTCCAGAAACTGCTGGGGATGGAGAAGACGCTGTTTCTCTTCTCAGTTTTCAGGGGCTCGAGCGGGGACATCTCTTTCTGCTGCTGGCCCTGCATGAACTGGCTGGGGGCCATTCCCCGTTGCAGCACCGTCACCGTGATCACCAGCAAGAAGGAGAGGCAAACTGTCTTGTAGATGGTCTTCTTCCTAAAGGGATGAGACAGTGGGATTAAGGAGGGGAAACTGCAGACTGTGAGAGGCTTGTTTGCAAAAGCACCTCCTGGAGAGGTCATGGGATGCCTGTAATCTATGTCCCATCACCTTTGACAAGCAGCAGCATTGTGGGAAGAGCCATGGAACACCTCCACGCATGCTCTTCCCACTTGCATCCCTCTTGTAAGGGGTGGGCTCTGGGGCCACACTCGACCACAGGAACAGGCACAAGGCACGTGGCAGGTGCCTGCGGTGTCATCTAGTAACCCCCATATCTGCTCAAAGAGCTGGAAAATGTTTACGGGAAGGAAGAAAATGGGCCCAGAGAGAGAGATGAAGCCAGGACGAGTGCTTCAGCAAAGCAGCTGGTTCGGAGGAAAGTCCCAAGGCAAACCCTTGTTTCAGTCATCTGAAAATTGCAGTTTAGGATAAGAGCAGAAGGGAATTATGTTTTCCACGTGCTGCCCATGGCCGTGGACTGGCACCACAAGTTACACAACGCTGAAAAACTGGAGCCAGGAAGACTGCAGGAGTCAACACGAAACAGGCATCACTGTTTCATTTCAAAATGTCAGTTCGGACCAAAAAAAAAAAAAGCCATTTGAGACAAACTAAAAGGTTTGGTGGGGAAAAAAACATCCCTAACTCTGCATCCGCCATGAGATCCAGCATATCTGGGGTCACTGCTGGGTGTTTTGGCCAGCTCTTGGGACCCATCGCTTTGCTCTGTGGTGCTAAGGATAAGGACATTGGATGCACCGTGGGGAGTCACACCACTGCACACCTCAAGTTTGGGAGTAGATTTTCCCAGCCAGCAACAAACTGAACATCTTCATGTCCAGGGTCTCTGGGGCACCAGGGGGACTGAGGGTGGTAGATCAAGCCCAGCCTCTTGCGGGGCCATCCCACCACCCAGCTGGACCCCTGGCCAGGGGAAGCTGCTGGCTCATGGGGCAAACCCTAGTCCTCACCAGGGGCTTGAGAGGCACCCTCCTGTGGTCCTTGGGACAGGGGAAAGGCTGCACCCAGAGATTACTGATGCACCAAATACATACCCTCCAACCTGCTTTTACACACAGTTAAAGGTGGGTTTCTCATCCTGCTGCTGTGGAGGACGGGAACTCTGCCCATGTGCACTATGTTGCCCCCGAGTGCCCGTCTCCCCTCCACAGCTGGCACATCTGCACCAATTTCCTCCCAATGGAGTTCTGCTTGCTCCAGTTGCCTTGGGCCATCAGGCATGGGGTGGGGGACACAGTGGCTGGGCTCCACATGCCCACCAGGGTCCTTACAGCTTCCCAAAGGTAGTCTTATCTCCGGCTGCTCCCACATGGAGGGGACACATAAGGTGCCCAGCAGCCTCCCGGAGTCCCCTTCCCTGCCAGCAGGTGAAAGGGACCTTGGCTGGGGAGCCAAAAGAGATGGATGTGGCACCGGTCTCATGGCTCCCCTGTGCTTGCCCTCTTGGTGACTGAAGCCTATCCCAGCCCAGGTGCCACCTGCTGAGGACAGCCCTCAACCTCCTGCTCTCTGTTAGCGCCAGGAAGATCCAAGATAATCTCTAGCAGGCAGATGGCACCTTCACTTTGGGATAGTTCAGAAAGGAGCTTGGGGCTGAAATCTGAATCATTTAACCCAAGTAATTACCAAATAGCAAAAAAAAAAAAAAAGCCTTGAAAGTCTCCCGGCCCTGGGGGGATGGACTGTGATGAGCTCTGCCAGGAAGTTGCTGGGGTTTTGGGGCACAGGCTGCACCAAAGCACCTGCTTGGTGGGACACCCTGATGCCCCCCTGCTCACCAGGGCAGGGGACAGCATTGCTCCTGGGGACTCCAGCCACCCTGAAACAATGGAGCCCCAGATGGGACGCAGGGGAACCAGGAGCTTTTGGGACCTCCTGTCTCCGGCTTCTCCCTCAAGCACAAAGAACTTTTCAGACCTACGTTTACGTGGGAAGACTGTGATTGCTAGCATGGACTGTGAGAGTGAACGTGGAAATAAGTAATTACAGGGAAATGGATAGATATTCCCCATCAGGTTTTATATGTGGCCACTCATCTGAGACTGATGAGGGAGCAGTTCTGATTAGATCTCACCATTCCCTTAACCCTCTCCAGCCCTGGTCACACAACTCTGAGGTTGTTCTTAGAAACCCCACAGTCTGATACAATGGCAACTTTAACCCCTGCACAGCCAAGCAATGTTTAAAACCTCTCATCAATACTTGGCACTGCAGCGGAAATAACCCTGGTCACCTCTGTGCGGTAACCCCTATTGCATCAACCCCATCCCTGCACTCCCCACCACTCCCCAAGGGCATGTGATAAAATATCTAGCCTGAAGTATGGCCAGTGGTTCCCAGAAGACACGGGCGGGCAATTACTGATATAATTTTAAAAAATTTGCATAGGTAGGGCTGTCATTAGCTGATATGGATGAGTCTCACCCGTGCCTGCCGGAGACAGGAGCTGCATGGAGCCGCTCGCCCCCATTATCCTCCTTGGGTCACCGTTTTCTGTTTCAGGCCAGACAGAAGACACTACCCTGGGGGCGAGGGGAGAGCTTTAGTAAGAGGTGGAGGGTTGGGTAGCCCAGGCACATCTGGGTATATCGCCGAGGTGTCTCAGAACAGCACAGAAACTTATTTCTCCTTCCTTCCGTGGACACCATTTCTGAGCTCTCACCGGTGCAATGTCCAATTTTTGCTTTGTTACAAAAACCTATTTGGGATTTAGCTTATAGGTCTGACTCTGAAAATCACGGGGACATCACCAGGTCCTGCAGGAGCCGGGAGCCCCTCGGCTACCTTCTGCCCCACAGAAATCCTGTCCCTGTGCTGGCAGGAAAGTGACAGGGACTGGGGGGACCCTGAGCCACAACCACAGGTGATTTCTGTATCAAACCAAGGATTTTGGGGGGCCAAAGACTAACAAGCATATGCGGGTCTTTTCTGATCGCGAGTCTTTCTGTTCTGTGATGTCTTCAGCTGGGAAATACTTTAGAGGGGAGAAACCAGGTCCTGCTCTCTGGAGACCCCAAGAACCGTGGCTCTGCAGGACCCAAGGGACGCACTGTGGGTTCGCTGTCATCTCAGAGAAATGACCCTGCTGAGCCCCAGCGCCCTGCTCTGGGGCACAACTCCCAGCCTGTCCCCGGCAGTGTTCCCAAGACCCTGGAGCACCGGCTCTGCGGGACCCGGGGAACGGCAGCAACCCGCGCCTGTCCCGCCTGGGCTCCCACCGGCGCCAACCGGGACCGGCTGCCCCAACCTCCGGTGTCGGTGCCATCCAGAGAGCTTTGAAAGGGTCCCAACCCGCTCCTCCGCTTCCCTTTTCTCCACTAGGAGAAGCTGAAAAGCCTCCCTGTGAGACGGCCGCGCCACCGCCGGCGGTGCCCCGGGAGCTTAAATATAAACCCCCAAATTAGCGGTGGGCACTTTCCCTTTCAGGTGGTGGTGCTGTGGGGCAGGAGAGGCCCCGGGAGACGGGGGCTCTCCATCCCCGGTCCCCGGAGAGGCACACAGCCACTTTTGATGCGCATGAAAACCTCTTTGATCGGCCAGGGATATCTATTTATTTGGATTTTTCTGGCCCCTCAATTAGTCCCAGTCACGGAGCCGGCGGAGGCACCACCAGTATAGAGCCCTTTCTGTTGGCGGTGCCAATGGTTTGGGAGAGGGGATCTTATCTAGGGGCAGAGGCTGGGCAGAAAGCACCCGCGCGTCTCCAAAAGCAGCCCACGCCGGCTGGGTGCAAGCCGGGCCCCAGCTCACGACGGTTGTCCCCAGTCCCGGGGTGTCTGGGACACGTCCCCTTCTTACAAAAGGCGTCTGGTTTAAATACAAGGCGGTAAAAACACAGGGCTGGGTAAGAGACAAGAATCGAAACCCAGGATGTTTTTCCCCCGTGGGCATCTGCCCCCAGGCTGAGGCTGCCGTGGGACAGGGACCCCACGGGCAGGTTCTGCCGTCCCCGCGGCCCCGTTCTCCCCGGCCCCGCCACACAAACCAGCCCTTCGCAGGGAAGGGCTGAGAAAGGCATCCCCAGGGAAGCGGGGGGACACTGACCGCCAGCCCCTGCCCGGTGACCCCGTCCCGGCTCCCGCTGTGCCGCCGGGCCGGAGCTCCGGGATGGGGCGAGGTTTGCGCTGGGAGCCTTCCCGGGGTCCCCCGGCCCGGGGGTGGTAGGGGAGGACCCCAGCCGGGAGCCCTCTGCAGAGCCGGGCCGGGGGAGAGCGTCGCTTCTGGGATGGGGACATTCAGACGGGACAAACAGACAGGGGACAAGGCGCCGTCCTTTGTCCCTTCCCCACACGCACTCTCCCCACCAAAGCCGCCCCTTCCCAGCCAGCCGCTCTCGGGGCACCCCTCGGAAGGGACCCGGTGGGGAAGGGACCGGGGGACCCCTTGGAAGTGGCTGGGTGGGGAGGGGACCGGAGGAGCCCTAGGAAGGGACCCAGTGAGTAGGGGACCGGGGAACCCCTCGGAAGGGACCCATTGGAAAGGGGACCTCGCAGCACCCCCAGGCTCCGGGCAGGACGCAGCGGCGGGACGGCGGTGCCGGGCGGCGGGAGCGGAGGGCAGCAGAGGACACCGGGTCTCAGACGGTGCTGGAGGGGGACAGGAGCGGGGCTCGGGGTCCCCGCTCCCCGGTAGACACTCACCACTGGAACATGCTGGGAGTGGGACGAGGCGGCCGCTCCGCTGCTGGCCGGGGCTGCCCGCGGTCCGGGCGCTTCTCTCTGCCCTTTTCCTCTCCTCCTCCTCTTTTTTTTTTTTTTCCCTCTACTTTTTCCCTTTTCCCTCCCCTCGGCTCTCCGAGGTGGAGCCAAGAGGGATGGCAGAGCAGGTAGGTTAACTCTTGCCCTGCCCCTCCGTCCCCCCCCCAGCCGCACCAGCAGGCAGCGAGCTCCCCAGTGCTGCCAGACGAAGCGGTTTAAGGGTGACACCCCACACGTCCCCCTGGGGACCCTCCCCGCTGCTGACGGGACACCCACCAAGAACTGGGCGCTCGGGCGGGTTGGAGGGGGGGGAGCCCACCCCGGCATTCCACAGGTTCTTCTGCTCCCCGGGCACAGAGCCCTCTCTGGGGGTCCTTAGCCCTGCCCCATAGCTGTTAATTGCAAAGCATTTCAGTTATGGGAAGAGGATCCCAGTGCTCACCAGGAGAGGTACTTTTGGCAGCTGGGGTTTGATCTCTGGAAAAGGAATATGGGCCTTTTCTGCCTCCCCCAATATAGGCAGATGACTTTGGGATGAACCCCAAAAGGGAGCCAGAGCTCAACCCCAGTTTCTCATGGGGACACTGAGAGCCCAGCTTTGCCTCCATGCACAGCATGGTTTGGGATCTCCGGAGCAATGGAGCCACACCTCTCCCGGGACCCACACCTTACTCAGGATCCCAACCTCTCCTTGGGCCCCCACCTCTCCTGGGACCCACACTTCTCCCAGGACCCACATCTCACTCAGGATTCACACCTTGTCAGGGACCAACACTCTGCCCAGAACTCCTATCTCACCAGGTACCCATGCTCTGCCCAGGACCCACACCTCACCTGCGTGTACAGGGAGTCAAGGGGAAGTGTTGCTGCAGCAGGAAGGTGCCTGGTCGGCATACCAGGACTTGTCTCATGGGTCAAATTTCCGCCAGAACCACAGGCAGGCGAGGTGTCCTTCCAAACTCTTCCTGCAACCCTGGTTCAGAGCAGTGTTTCACCAGCATCCCTGCTGCAGCCATGGGACATCCTATTGCCCATTGAGAAGCAGATTTAAAAACTTTCTTTCCTCTTAAATGTAGCATTTCAGTTGAGGGTCTTTGCCAGCCATGAGAATCAGCCCCCGTCATTTCTGATGTCTCCCTTTTTGTCATCCTCCCATCCCCACCAGCCGCTCGTATCAACCACGAAGCCAGGCTGGGAAGCCCACAGGAAATCCTTTGGGATATTTCCTTTCCTGCCCAGCAGAGATATCCTAGTCCCTTTCCCCGCAGCCTCCCTGCATTTTGCACAAATGCTGAGGGTCAGGGTCTCCCACAGCTCTCACATCCCCCCGAACACACTGCACTTGTCATGAGAAAGGCTCTTCTGTTCTGAGGCTGGACACATGGTAGGACCCACACAACCTCTGCTACTCAAACAGCATTTGGCCCTGCTGCAAGAAAACCCCAAGACCAGCTCAGTTTTTGGAGGAAAGTTGCATTGCTTTCTCCAGATTTGCTTCTCTCTTCTTATCTTGGCTTATCGCTTTCCCAGATGCCCTGCAGCTCCACGTCCTGGGGGCTGTGAAAGCTTCCCAGGAAATATTGCCCAAACAGGCTGCACCAGCTCTGCGGCTCCCCACAACCTTATCACCACCATAGGTCCCTACACACCTGCCCTGATTCTTTGTTAGTCTGTTCCCACTGCCCATAGGAAAGTCTGTATCTGATGAACTCATGGCCCCAGTAAACTCATGGCCGTCAGATGCACAGAGAAAGGGTGTCAGGAGTATGATGAGGAGCCACACTGAGCATCAGCTTGACCAGAGCAGGATGCAAAAAGGACTCATCTCATCCCTGTAGCATAGGGATGGTGGGTGCATGCCAGCCCACGGCTAGGAATTCACTCCACATTGCAAAGAGGGGCTCATGGTGGAGCGGGACCCCACTGGAGAACCTCCCCTTCACACACAGGCACGAAGGGGTGTGAACACCAAAGCCTCAAAAGCACAGCCACCACCTCCTTGCAACATGGTCTAAGACCATGACAGCGACAGGGATGGCAGCATCCTTGCCGCGGGGAGCTGGAGCAAAACCCAAAACACAGCCCTGGAGTGGCTGCTGCAGCCTCGGGGGATGCCCAGATGCTGTGGGTGTGCGACAAGCTCCTGGGGCTCTCTGGACCCCCCACATCAGCATGTTCAACTGGTGAGCCCAGAGCCAGCGTGTGCCCGAGGGCTGTGCTGCTCCAGCATGGAATTGGCCCCGCTGTGGGGTGAGGAGGGCTCCTGGCAGCCTGCGGCAGGGAGCTCCGCCAGCCATGCTCCCAGGCTCCTGCCTCTCCGATGGCTGCTTCCGTGCAGGAAAGCAGCAGGGCCGCGAGCGCGGGGACTTCCCGGATGCTCCCGTGCTGCTGCGCAGGGGTTTGGCTCAAACAACCCCCTCTGCGCAGGCAGACCCTGCTCCCACCTCCCCCTGTGCGGGAGAGACGCGCATCCTGCTGCGCGAGAGCACTGCAGACCTGGGGCGTGATGGCTCTGCACAGCTTTACTTCGGATGCCCATTCAAGACTCAAATGGCGTTAGGTCTGGGGCTACCAATGGCAGAGATGAGCACTGTCCTAGGCACCCCTGGCACCACCAGCTCCTGTTTCAAGGCTGAATCTTAAGACGAAGCAGCATTTTTTACATTTGTTTCATCCTTACACAGAAAAGTTTAGGACAAGCCCAAGTTTTCAGGCTCTTCAGATTCAACCTAGGAAAGAAGAAAGGCATGAGGAAGGTGAGAACCAAACTGAAAGTGATTTTTTTTAAAAAAAAAAAAAAGTCCTCCACACACCTTCTCCTTGCCTCTTTCCAGCACCTGGCAAGAACAGGTTTTACCCGAGCAGCCACAACCCCTCTGCTGAGAGCAAAACCTGAAAAAGAGAAACATGAATTTTTTTGTTTGCCCAGAACTGGAGGCAGAGGCAGCATCACTTCGCCATGAGCAGACCCAGCCACCAGCAGATCCCTGCTGATCCTGCCTGGCCCTGCCTTCAGCAAAGTATCTGGATCTGTTACCTTGCCCACCCCCCCCATTCCCCCCCCCCAGCCCTGCTGCAGCACCCAGCACCCTTATTTCTTAGGTCTAAGCCACTAGACTGAAATTTAGAGGCACTGGGTGCCTTTTGGGCACTGTTAGGAGAGCTGTGGGTATCTGGAGGAAGGCTCTTGGGTGGCAGGTGCTGTTCAGGCATGGAAAAGTTGAGCTCCTTTACCTTGCGCAATGCTGGTGACATTTTGAGGTGTGCTGAGCCACCACAGTCCCATGAGAGCTGGCAGGGGACCTGGAGAAGTAACACTCGGACACGTTATTGTTGGATTGTATGGGGATGCAGGAGGGAAGGTGGACCTTCCCAGGTGACATCCAACTCACGGCCAGGGTAACATCAGCTCCTGCAGACAGCAGCCACCTCCACGGTCTCCGGCTCCCAGGACCCACTTAGAGAGAATCGGTATCAGTGCCACACACTTACCTCCCATCTGAGCATCCCTCCTGGTGACACGGCTGGACATGGGGGCGAGTGACCTGTGGGGACACAAGGCTTTGGAGCTGGCATCTAAGGGGGCTACGGGGCACCGTCTGGGCAAAGGGAAAGGGCGAAGACTGAGGTGATGCCAAAGTGGCTCATTTAAATGTTCTCATAGCAAACCAGAATCCTTTTTTTTTTGTTCAAAGAAGCTTCTTTTCATTTCAAAGTGGACCTGAACTAAAATGTTTTATAAAAAAAAAAATAAGTACAAAGAAAGAAGTGAGCTTTTTTTATGAAGTTTATGTAATCCCAGAAGACTGGCTTGTGGCAGGTTGACCCAGCCAATGTTTTCCCACTGATGGTTTGGGTTTTGCTTCACTGGGAAAAGCTGCCCTGGTTTCTTTGCTATGGGGTTTTTTTTGGTGTTCTTTTCTGATTTCTTTCTATTCTAGAAAATTATACACATGTAGAAAAAAGTCTCATCTCTTCACCCAGCAACTCTCACAGCTCCTGGCCACTCATGCCAGCGCCGTGGTCCCCAGGCTGGGTTTCCCACACAAACCAAGGTCCTGTCGTCCTGTGACCTGCGGGGACACGCACACCACCCCTCTCCTCCCTAAACCTCTGAGCGCCTGGAAGGGGACCAAGGGCTCAGCCTGACCTGAGACTGGCAGCACAGGGTGGACACACATTTGGTTTTTTCCTCGTTAAACCACTCACCTGTGACGTACGCCAGGGCGGGGAGGGAGGCCGAGGCTGCAGCATCCTGCCGAGATCCCCATTTGTTTAGCTAAGCCAGACTCACACCACATCAAGACTTCGCATGCACTCGCGGGCAAACATCCTGGATGCGATAGGATGGGGACCATCGCTTTCTCCTTGCACGTTTGTTTGCCGAGCACCTTTCGTGACGCTGCTCGGGCTGTGCCGGCAGGTGGAGCGTAACCCCGGGGGGCTGACCCATCACCACTGCTCCTACGTGGGATGCTGGGGGCTACGACCAGGCACCGACACTGCCTCCATCCCAGCCCTTGCTCAGAGAAAACCCCCAGGGTGGTTAGGATTAATTATTACCCCTGTTTATTGCTGAGTGCACACCACCAGCACGGAAGCTGGGGCAGACATCATGTACCAGCCGGCTCTGACGTGGGATGTCAAGAAAGACAGCCACCCCCACCCTCCGCCTGCCCAGCATTAACAGGGCCATAAACCAGACCCGGAGCGCGGGGATGGGTTTATTTAACACATTAACCCCAGGGCCTCACAGCCATTTCCATCCCAGCACCTCCGTGAGAGTGGGGTTGTGCTGGCTCCCGGGTGGAGGCAGGAGGAGGTTTTCTGCTTTCTCAAAGCTGGGCTCTCCCTCCAGCTCCATCAGCATCATCAGCTCACACCGAAACACCAGAAGCTGCTGAAACACATGACTTCTTCCAAAAAGGGGAGAGAAAGGGAGGTTGCTTTGCAGGGCGATGGCCAGGACAGCCCTCCCCCTGCTCGAGGGTCCCCAAAGCCCCTGTTGCCCTCTGCAGCTCTTACCTGCCTCTGGACCACCCCATGGGAGTGCAGTGCTTGGGGCAGGGGGGTGGGCAGGATGGACACGATCCCCACAACCGCTATGTTGGGCAATAGAAGGATGGGGTGAGACCTGGGTGCCATGGGTTTGGGGAAAGGCAGGGGACAGGGTGGTGGAGGCGATGCTGTTGCAGATGTGTCCCCGGGTGGGACAAGAGCCTGGGCTGTCAGGGAAATGCTGCCTTGGCCTTTGTGCCAGGAGCTGCAGGAGCAGGGCAGGGGGAAGCCTTCAGCAAATCTTGGGGAGCTGATCTGGCGCTGTAATCCACCCAAGGATTTGCCTCCTTGGGCTGCCCCTTCCTCAGTTTTCCCAGCAAAACGGCCCCACAGAAAGCTGGAGCTTTGGGGCTGCTGCCCAGCAGGGATGCTGCCTCATTTCCCCAGGGGTTTTGTCCCCCTGGGATGCCTGGGTCTCCTGGGGAGCCCGGTGTGGCTGTGCTGTTGCTTTAAATCAGCAGCTGGATCCAGCTGTGACTGTGAGTAACCCTCGCCGCAGCCTTGCCCAGGCCTTTTATGCATTTTCCAGCGGTTCCAGAGGCGCTTGGCGGCAGCGCACGGGGGAATCTGGACTCACGCTGGCGAGCAGGGAAGGGAGGGGAAAGGGAAAACATTTCCCTTCCCAATGGAGCAGGGGGAGCCCGATGCTGTGGCTCTGGCAGCAGGCACGGGGGGAGTAGGCAGCTGGTGGGGCTGCCTCTGCGGCGTGATGCGAACAGCCTTGTGGTTGGACACAGCGAGCCAGAGGCCCTGGCTCATCTCTCCCAGCCCAGCGTGCCCCTGTGAGAAGTGCTTGGCCCAGTGTGCCTCAGTTTCCCTCTCTGTCCTTGCTCAGTTCAGCCTCACAGACAGCCCCGAGGTCTGGGTTTGTCCCATGAACCCGCAGCAGGATGGCAACCAAGCACTGAAGAAAACAAACCCATGAGGATGGAGGATGGAGAAAGCCAACAGGGATGGGCACATGAGGTTGAGAAGGGAGACACAACACGTTTGTGCTGCACATATCCAGAAAGGAGGGAGGAAGATGTTGGTGTGCTTGGCTCTGGGAGGAGAAAGGAAGGACCCATCCCGCTGCTGGAGGGGACCGCTCACATCCCCGACCCTCCCAAAGAGCAGAGGTGGAGGAGGGAGAGCCACGAGGGAGAAGTTCCCAGATTGGAGGGTTGGAAACCAATATCATGGCAGCGCTGAAGCCGGCAGCTCTGCCCACAGAGATGCTCCCTCTCCCCGCAGGGACCATGGGCCTTTCCTGCTCAGCCTTGCCACCCTGACTATCCCGTAAAGCCGGCCACGGGCACAGGCTGAAGGCGAAGCCCTGGTTGGGCATCAGCCATAGAAATGGCTCTCCTAGCTCCAGCCTGGGAAGGGCTGGGCTCGGGGTGCCGGCATGCTGCGCTCGCAGCCCCGGGAAGCCCTGCTGCCTGGGGGGACTGGCACAGACCCAGAAGCCACGAGCTGCACAGCGGCGGCGACGTGTTTTCCATCGGGCAGGAGAGCGCTCGCAACATCTCTCATGAGTCAGATGGAAAGGGCGGCTCAGGAGTCACCTGAGCCCGGCGGCTGCCTGCCCGCGGCCCCTCTCCAGCCCAAGTGGAAAAACATACGGCCCCGGCACAGCACTCGCCTGCCGAGACCCCGAGCTCCGGCCGGGCCCCCTCCTGGGCCAGCAGATGCAGAAACGCTCATGTTAGCCGTTTTTGGCCAAATAGGTTTAGGAGGGAGGCAGAGGCGACTCAGACATCCCTGGCCCTGCCACTCTGCTCGCCGTTAATCATCGCTCTGCTGCTGCTCTCCGCCTGTGCCAAAACCTGGGCTCTGCTACAGCCACTGGTGGGTTTGTCTCCAGCAAGAGATGGAGCAAGGGAGAAAGAGGGCATGTGGCTATGAATTTTGCCCCCCCTTGGCAAGTGCTACTGGATTAAGGCCACAGCAAAGCTCCTTGCTTCCGTGTGAGCAAGAAGGGAGGGCAGCACTCAGCATCCATAGTGCCACCCCCAGGCAGGCACCCCCCCATCCACGGGGAATGACCCCTTGCATGGGCATCGCTCCCCAGCCCAGCTTGGGGAGCTGGTGGGAGAGGTGGCAACAGCAATTTGCTAGCCTGGGAGCTTTCTAGCCATGTGAGAGCCCTCAGAAGAGGAGAAGAGAGCCGGCACACCCAGCTGCATTCCTGAGGTTTGGTTACCATGGTGGGATGTTCACCCGACGGTGAAGTCATGCTGTGGGCTGAGGTGGCCAGTGAGTTAATGCATGGATCCGGCGCCTTCCCTGATTCACAGCAAGCATGGCTACAGGCCCACACCGTCCATCGGGCTGACGGTTCTGCCGTGCTGCCGTGGCTCTGGAATTTCTAGCATCTTGCTCCCGGGAGGCTCTGGAGCCTCCCACTGCTGCTGGGTTGATCCCCGCCTCACCGTGGGAAATCAGCTCCTGCTGCAGGGTGGAGGGACATACTGATGGCTCTCACGGGTCCTTCCAGCCCATTTGTATCATCACACTGTGCTCCCCGTAATGTTTTACTTTCCCTATATCCTACTGCTGCCACCGGTGACAACATGACAGAAAAGCACCACCCTAAGAGGCCAAAGCCTTGAAGATCTGCCCACAGTTAGGGAGAGGTGGGGAAGGATGGTGTCCTGGTTTCAGCTGGACAGCATGGAAAAAGCAGGATGGAAAGCCCATTGGTCCTCAGCAAAAGGTGGCAGGGACGCCCCCTGGCACCAGCACCTTGTGATGCCAACACGGGGCATGTAGTCGTGGGAGTTCAGCTGCTGGGCCCCACAGATCAATGAACAAGAGGTCTGGTGGAAAAACTGGGCCTGGGACAGCAACCAGTAAGCTGATAAGATTAATCCCAGCCTCTGCAGTGTGTTTCCGAAGGTCTGGAGGCATGGGAATGTGGCTGTTCTGCCCAGGGCCATCAGCCACCCTCCCCATTTGCTCAGCTGGCGAGACCTGGAGCTTTTGGGCTGTGGTTATTCATGCTAGAGGTAAGTGTCTTTGCATGACTTTTCAGCAAAGATCAACTCCTTTGCAGTTCAGTCAGCTGAAACCCCATTAAAAAGCATATCCGCTTAGGATGCATTTCCTGATCAACCACCACTGCGCACACCCTCTCCACACCAGTTCCAGACACGTCATAGGGGACCTCTCCAGGTGCAGGGCTGTTTGCTTTTGAGAACCAAGACCTTCACGCACAACACAAGGTTGAACCTTGTGTTCAACCTAAGCCAGGAAACCCTCCTTGCTTCTCAACACACGTGCAGCCAGACGCAGAGGTCCTAGCTGGGATGTCATCAAGAAGCCAAGAGCCCTTTAGAGGCAGGCACTAACCCACCAGCAATGTCCCCTGCTCCAGGAGGGGACAAGCTGCCTCCTGGGCCTGTCACAGCAGGTGACATCCCTGGGGACCTGGGAGATGAAGCTGAGGATGCATAAGGGGCTGGCACAGCCCAGCAGCCGCCTGGGTGTGGACCAGCCAGACCGGGAAACGCTCAGCCAAACTGAGCCAGAGCTACAGCCAAAGAAAACCAGTGGCTCCAGGGCTGTTTTGCACCAGCCAGGATGGAGCACCAGCCCTGCAAGCCAGTGCTTGGGGCACCGAAAGGTGACACAAGGCAGGTCCCTGTCTTCAGGACCCTACAAAGCTTTCCAGGGTTCTCCCAGCCCTTCCCCAGGCTTCGCTTCGGTTTGACACCCAAGCCACGTGAAGGTTAAGTGACATACCTGGGGGACGGATGGACCCATCCCTCTCCGGACCCATCCCTGACCCCACTCACACAACCAGGCGCGACAGGAGGATCCTCCAAACCCCTCTGCCCCTGGAAACGCCGCCTCCCAGCCTCCCTCTTTCCTCAGGCCCTTCTGCCTCCACTCCACACTAATGATATTCATTTCGCCGTCTTCTCCCGGGGCGCCGGCCCCCCCTGCAGCAGCTCTCCGCCGCTCTCCTCCGCCGGCTCCCAGCTCCCCTCCAGCCCGAGTGACTCACGCTCAAGCACACACTGAGCCCTTTCAGCAGCCCTGGGCCCCGAACACTGCCCCAGTCTTTCCAGCGCCGGTGTGCCGAGCTCCCCCCCAGCGCCCGCTGCCGGCACAGGCTTCTGGCCAAGGGGAGACATCCGCGCCCTCACTAAGAGAGTGGCTTTCAGGGCTGCCGAAGAGAAGCCGAAGCCCTTCCCGGTGTGCTCAGAGCCAGGACGAGGTGCAGGCAAGCGGTCGAGCGGTTGGGACGGCCTCGCAGCCCAGGTCCCTTTGAGCAAGGGCCAGCAGTCTAAAAAAAATAAATAGATGTATTTGAAAAGACAAAAAAGGATCACAAGCTCCTAATGGGACCGTTTTTGGCTCCAACAGACGAAACCTGCCAGGAGCCTTCTCCTCCCTTCTGCCTTCACCAAACTTTCTCCGACCAACAGCGGGGCACTGTCTGCTGTGCAGGGACGGGGGCAGAGAAGGGGCTCCTCTGTTCCCCGGCTGGCAGCGGGGTGGGCACTGCCATATAAACTGCCCCTTCACCTGGAAAAGTTGCAAAATCCTCCATCAGAGGAGCTGCTGGGAAAGCCGTTTGCAGGAGGAGTTGTTCGGGGCCAGGGCTGCGCGGAGAGTGGGGCTGGAGGCATGGCATCGGGTCCCGCTCGTGCAAGGGGACTTGTCACCCTCCCTGGGGACTTGTGTCTTGTGGGTGAAGTGCCGGAGCCCAGGAAAGTCCATATGCGGTGTACAGTGGAGGGTGGCTCTCGAGCGTACCCCAAAAAGAGCCTTACCCACCTACCACAGCCTAACGCCAGGGCTTTTCAGCTGCCACAGCCCCTCCAGCAAGGTGTGCACACCCCCGGGGGACACAAAGAGACGGGTGAGCTCCCACGAGTACAGGTGACACGGGGCGGACACACACACACACACACAAACCCAGGGGAAGCCTCTGTGCACGAGTCTGCACGAGCATCTCCTGCCTCTTTCCTTCCTGCCTCTTGCTTCCTTTTTTGCCTGTGATTTTTCTCTTCAGGTTGCCAAATTAGCCGAACTACCTGAAAAAACAGTCACACGGGGAAAAACCTAGAAACCTGACTGTGACAAACCACAACAGGCAGGCAGCCAGGCTTGAGGGGAATCCCCACCTGGGCCTTGCTACCAACAGCTCTCTGAGGAGCCTCGGCTCTCTCCCAGGCATCGTTCCTCGGAGGGGACAGCAGAAAGATGCTGCCCTGGGGCTGGGTGTGTTTATTCTCTTCCAAGAAGTAGGGCCAGAGAGGTGAAATCTTGCAATCTCGGCAGGAGGAATGTGGCGTCTGAAGGGCTGAGATGTGCATCGCCGCCGCCCTCCCCTCCGGGTGTTTGCCAGGTTTCGGTAGTGGAGAAGTCCCTCTTCAGCTCCTATCTCCAGTGAAACTTGCCACAACAAACGAAGTCATATTTCATAGGCCTAGAGAGAAGGGTGAGGGTTTTTCAAGCTATGCTTAACCTGGGAAAGGTCACCCAGCACTCCTGGCCACAAGGACAAGCCGCCAGTGCATGGAGACCACGACCAGCAGCCAGAGAGCCCTGGGACCGGTGGCAACGGTCCCACAGCCCCAGCACAGGGGAAGGACGTGGCTCATCACCAGCCCCCTGCACACCACAGCAGCGAGCGCAGCCCACAGGGCTGAGCTGCCTCAGAGCAGAGAGCAAGTGCTGCTGCATCAGGCTGCGGCGGAAACAATGCCTGGCAAGGCTTTTTTCCACTCCCTTTCTCCCCAGTTGTCCTTCCGTCATCTTCTCATTCGTTAAAGACTTAGGGCACAGATCCTATCACCCCCTCAGCACAGCCCAGGGAGCACGTGGGGAGGATGAGACCCACCGCAGGGGGCAATGGCAGCTGTGCCAGATGTTATGATGCCAAAGGGGAGCGATGGCAGCCACAGGGGAATGGCTGATGGATAAGGCTTAAATGTGTAGTGAGCCCTGGCAGTAGAAGCACCCAGAGGGACCCCATTTCCCAGGCCCAGTGTGACCGAGGCAGGGACAGAGCACGTCTCCCCATGCCCCAGCCCTGCAGGGCACTGGGGTGGGCAGGGACGGGGTGCCCCCACAGGCAGCTCTACCCCAGGCTGGTCCCGCATCCCAGGTGGGTCCCAGTCCCCTGGAATGAGCTGGAGGCACCTGCCACCTGCTCCCAGGGCTGGACCAGTATCTCCCACTGCTCTTATCAGCCTGGGGATCAGTGACAGAGCCTCGGGCCAAGATGCAACGCTGCTGGCAACATTATCCTCATTGCTTGCAAAGGGAGAACCAACATGTTTCACACCTAAGAAATACAGAAATTCTCTTCTCAATATATGTGCGGAGGAAGGGGAGAGGCAG
Organism: Numenius arquata; assembly: GCF_964106895.1. Taxonomy (NCBI): domain Eukaryota; kingdom Metazoa; phylum Chordata; class Aves; order Charadriiformes; family Scolopacidae; genus Numenius; species Numenius arquata. The sequence continues at coordinate 11,569,091 of NC_133584.1, forward strand.
AGGAATGTACGCTGTATTTGCAGAGCTTTTCTTTGTCACTGGTTCCTGCACGGCCAGGCCGGACAGTTCTGACCTGCTCCAACCTGCTCCCTCCTTTGTACAGGAATAGATTGGCTGAGTAATACCCAGCAAACGCACCAAAGCAACAGAAACCTGACCAAACGCTGCCTGCAGATAACAGCGCGGCAGGAGAAAGTGCAATTTAGCCTGTGAGCAAAAGGGAGGTGCGTTAGTCCCTGCAAGGAGGCCTGTGTTGCACTATTACTTTGCATCCCATTGGCTGTGGGTACAATAATGGCAAAACCTGGGCTGGGTTTACGCAGCCCCGACCTTTGGCACAGGCTGCACCTTCAGTGGATGTGGAAGAAAAGCCAGATCCTGTGTAAGAGCTCTTAACTGATGCAGGGACAGCACGGGCCAAGTTTATGCAGATGCAGGACCAAAAGTTTTGCAATTTCACTGTGAAACTAATAGGATGTATCTGCTACCCATGTGTCCCCGCCCTGCCTGCCCGCTGAACCGTACAAGTGGGGGAGATACTCTGTTGTCCTGACAAACAAAATCTATTTCTAGCCCTCAGGGTCACAAATACTGGCTTCAAACTGTGCCTGGAAAAGAAAATGAGCGTAAGCTAGTACTGATAGTGTTAGCGTTTTAAGTTTCCAACCAATCTCCAGCTGCAGCGATCCCCTAAGCACAACTTTGCAGGTCTCCCAGCACAGGGGCTCCGGTGTCCCCAGCTGCACCCTCCCCACGCACAGAGCACCCCTCACACCATCATCCTGCACAAACCATCTTACCTGGCTGCACAAACGTGTGTGACAACAACAAGGGGTCACAAGAGTCACCCCTACCAACACCAAACGGGAACCCCAGATTAAATAACGAGGATTAAAAAGCAGGACTATCCCTAAAACTCACTCACTACATCTTTGCAGCCCTCCTAACCCAGAGCCCTGCCTGGCCTCAGCCGTCTGCGAGGCTCAGAGGCAGCCCCCCATCTCCCCTCCTCTGTCTCTTGGATCTCCCCATCTACCCCGAGGCAGATGCAAAGATCTCTCAGCCTGAAAAGAGTTAAAATAAGGAGACACTTTTAAGCTACTATATTTGCATTTGAGACAAGCACCCAGAACTGGAGCCACAAAGGTATTTCTCAACTTCTTTGTGATGTTCAAGGAGGCCTGAAAGTGGGTGTGGTGACAAAGTTTCTATTCCCTGTTCTGACTTGGTCATGAACGACCTCAATTTCATACTAATCTAATCTTTACTGCACCTAGGCTATCATATGACCTTCTCCACTGTTAAGAGCCTAACAGACACTAACTGGTGCATATATCCATAAACGTGTGCAGGTCAAACTCCAGATTTGAGCTGCCGTAAGAGAATCCACGCATAAGAACAGCACTGGGAAATAAAGCAGACTGAAACGCAGCTTTCTTACCCAGCTGGTGTTAAACTAAAAAACCAGAGCCTTTAGCTTCTTTGCTTTCCCCTTCCTTTTCTTCCAAAGCACAACTCTGAACTGAAAGCCAGGCACAGCCGCAGCACTTTTGGGGCAGTTGCTGCTCTATCATGTCAATTCATGACAAGACAGAGAAGAAAAGCTCTTAATGATTAAAAAACTGATACACTGCTCCTTAGGGCTGAAAAGGAGCCTGCAAGAGCTCGGGCACAGTCAGGCAGTGACAGCCTGACTCGGAAGAGCTGCTGCAGCAGCAGGAGCCTTTGCCAAACTGGTGAAAAGGGAGCATCACCTCCCAGCGCAGTTTTGCTCCCTCTGCTCCAGCCCCAGTGCGTGAGGAACGACTGACAGAGCAGAGAATTTGGGGGAAAACCCTTCCCCAGAGCTCCCCCCAGCCCCGGTACCCAGGACTGCAGGGCTTTTGAGTAACCTTCCCTCCTGTCCAGTCCAGGGGTTTAGAGGTGCCTGGTGGGAAGCCCCTGGAGATGGAGCAGATGACCAACAGGCCTCACTCCTTCCAGGGATGTATGCCACATCCTCTCAGCTCCCCTCACAAAGGTTACAGAAACCCTGATTTCTACTCTCTCTGTAACTGGCCTGTGTCCAGTAAACTGGGTGCCAGCCCTACACCAGGCTCTGCTGCCATCTGCCCAGTTCCTCGGGAGCACAGCTGGCCTCAGAAGAGCTACCGCCTCTCCCGAGTCTTACTGGGCTTCTACTGGTAGCACGCGATGGCCTCTCCACGTCTGCGCATACGAACAGAGGTGCACCTGGTCCTGGTTTTGGCTGGGACAGAGTTAATTTTCTCCAGAGTAGCTGGTATGGTGCTATGTTTGAGATCTGGGACCAAAGCAGTGCCGATAAGGCAGGGATGTTCTAGCTATTGCTTACACAGCGTGAAGGCCGTCTCTGTTTCTCACGCTGCCCCGCCAGCGGGCAGGCAGGGGGGGGCACAAGAAGCTGGGAGGGGACAGAGCAGGGACAGCTGACCCCAACTGACCAAAGCGGGGTGTGTGTGTGTCAGCTTTGGTCGCAGACATCACGTTGTGCTCAGCAATAAAAACAGGGTGAAAGAAGGAGTTATGGTGTCTGTCTTCCCAAGTAACGGGTATGCATGATGAAGTAAACATTCCTGCTTTCCTGGAAATGGCTGAACACCTTCCTGCCCATGGGAAGCAGTGAATGAATTCCTTATTTCGCTTTGTTGGTATGCACAGCTTTTGCTTAACCTATTAAACTGTCATTATCTCAATCCATGAGTTCTCTCACTTCTACCCTTCCGCTTCTCTCCCCACCCCGCTGGGGGGGAGTGAGCGAGCAGCAGCGTGGGGCTGAGCTGCCCACCAGGATTAACCCACAACAACCCTCCATCATCTCCAACGTGCCTAAGCAAGGACGTATTTCCCCAGGAGCTGATTTTCTAGTGAGGACAGGGTATTCCCGGTACAAACCACATTAACAGCCCGGAGGAAGGTCATTCAAAGAAACACATGGGCAACACCAGTAACCATGCCAGGCAGTAGGACCATTCAGCTTCACAGAAGATAAGGCAGCCTGGGACCTGCTGCTTTGCCCAGTGCAACAGCCAAAAATATCCTGCCAGATCATCCAGTAACCAGCTGTCCCGTTCCCATTGCTCGGGAACGGTTTGGGAGGCATCTAACGAAGCCCAGAGGTCTCACCATTGGACACGCAACACTTCACGGCTGACTTGCCCTAAACTGTTCTCATTAGGAAATGGTTTTGCATAAAGTGCTGGCGTCAGAAGGTAAAGTTAATATGAGATGTTAATCAGCCCCAGCACAAAAGGAAGGAGATTCCTGCATAAAAACAGAGCTGAAAAGCTCTCCTTTGGGATCAGGTCTGCGCTGCAGGAAGAGGTGAGTACAGGTGAGAGGAAAGGGGCTACAGCCAGCAAGAACCAAGCATCCAGCCAGTTTTCAGAGAGCTCCAGCCTGGGACAAGCACCTTCCAAAGCCTCCTTTGCCTCTGTAATGCATGAACACAATCCAGCCCTATGGAAAAATTCCCACTGCAGGAAAAAATAAGGCAACCCCCCCCCCCTCCCCGGCAACCAAAACAAAAAGAGCAAGGGAAGGAAGCAGAGACAGGAAACTACACGGATGATCTTCAGAGAGGGCACTGCTGCAGGATAAAGGGCCAGATTTTTATGCATATGCTGAGGTTCCTTCTGAAACTCACTTCAGGCACCTGAACAAAACTATCAGCTCTCCACAAAGGCTCAAACCCTCCCCTGCTGCCAGCGGGGAGAGAGTGCTTGTAGAAAACGAGCTGCCTCCTTACAGCTGCTTGGGAGAAGCTGGACTGACTTGAAATACAGGACATATTTCTAGCAACAAGTAATGAAAATAATGAGATTACAGCAAGGATATCTCTCTTTCAGGTTGGACTCTACAGACACGAGTGTGTTATTGTCACCAGAAAGGTGTAAGATCACTTGGGTTGGTTTTAGTTAAAAAGCCTGTCATGAGGGTAACGAGGGTTAGAAACACAGTCTTACGATGCTCCCTCCTTGCCCCTGCCCAAAGCATGCTGAGGTTTTAAAACATGGCAGAGGAAACAGCTATTTAGCTACTCAAAGTTTTTCGTCTATGTGGAAAACAAATCACAAGTAAATTATTTATCTCTCATTCTGCACAAATGAGGAACCATATTCTGCAATGGTCAGGTCCTGAGTTTGAGTGAGAAGACTCTCACTCAATCTTCCAGTCAGCTCCATGCATGTATGACTGAAAACTCGACCAGACCAATTTTTAAGTTTTGGGAGAAGCAAGCCAAATTCTTCTTGCTGTTACTGCGTACTGTGGTAGCACCTAAAAACCTTAGTTATGGGCCAAACTGCTCGTGTGCCCATGTCACATCAGCACTGAGGTTGACTATGAGCTATGGGACCAGCTGTCCTGGCTCACAGTCCATGATTTGCCCCCAGTTGTGGTGTGGATACACTGGTGCAGCCGCTCTGGACAGTGTCAATCCCTGGATCCAAGCAGAAACAGGACAGGGATGGCTGTGGTCGCTGATATTGCTGGGGCATAGTGGGAGTGATGGGACCCTTGAGAACTGCTATTGTACAGTGCCTGTGGGTCACTCACTGAGGTGGTGGCTCATGATTAGGACCTCCCTGGCATGGAGTTTTTGGTACAGTTAGCCAGGATGGAAATTTTGGCTGTTTCAAACAGCCCAGTTTCCACAGGGCTTGAGGATGGAAGGGGCTTAATCGAAACAGAACTCTTTTCGTCAGTCCCAGAGCTGCCTCGTTTCAGTTCCCAGCTGCTCACTTGGAAGAGGAGGGAAAAGAAAGGAGCCAGTTTTGTGGAAAATCATGGAAGGCCACGATCTGCCAAGTTGACAAAAAAAAAATAAAAATAAACAAGTCATCTGCTTAATAGGAGCCAGTCCATTAGGATCCTGCAAATGTGATCCAGGGGGAAAGCAGTTGCAGAAAAGGGTAAACATTTCAGCAAGACATGTTGTTTGACAAAGAATTCATTTGGTGCTAATGGTCCTGCTCCTTGCTACCAACATGAACCACGCTCCCAAAAGGCAGTGCATGAGCAGCCATGAACAATAAAGTGATTTGTTCTCAGGAAGCATTCAGCCTCTGCCAACAGTCAACCGGATCCAGACAAGGGCTAGGGCAGTCAGACCGGCACATGGCAGACCAAACGAGGAACTGTATCATTTGGCACAGAGCTGCTATTTCCAGCACTTACATCCCATCCTCACGTTAACTCAACCTTTTCACTCTTCAGAGGAGGAAGACTACGTGTCTGTAATGAAATCTGGATCTACAAAGCCCAGAATTTTTCCTTGAGATCAGTAGAGGGAGGTGTCCTTGCCTCGTAAAATCCCTTAGTAGGTGGTCTGATTTTCCGATGGCCCCAGCATTCGTAGGTGTCAGCTGCAGCTTGATATATAAGGCACCTTACACATCTGCAGGATAAAACCTTATTGTTTCAGGTATCCCCTCACTTTTATTTGTCCTGTTTATAATTTACTTATCAGAATTAACTCTCAGCATCATTATAAGAAAAACAAATAAAACTAAGTAACACTTTAAAGACTTCTATGAAGAAAACCAGCAAGGCATACTGGAAATAATTTTTTATATTAAATACAGTGCTAGGTCACTGACACTCAGCGTGAACAAAATTACTGACACTCCCCAAACCTGCGGACTTAAAATAATATCAGACCAGTATTTCCCATATTTGAAGACGATAAGAACAAAACAAACACTTAAAGCTGTCACCTGGATTACTTTCCATTTTTGTGAAGCATTTTCACTTTCATGGCAATAAATTACTGCCCTAATTTATTGGAAACTTGGACCTTATGACTGCTGAGAGAACTTGTAAGAAAAGGAGGACATGTTCCAGAAAGTTATTAGATGTCCAAGGGTGTGCCACTTAGCATGTTGTTTGGAGAGCATCACATCCTTAAAGAGTGGTAATTTGGATAGTGATCGTGTAACTGGATGCAATGCCCGTCCACCGCAGGGTAGAAAGCAGCCCAGAGTTGGGAAGAAGCTTGCTTTGAAACATCAGATCCCAACTGCTGTCAAGATGCCAGGCTAGAAGAATTACTGGCCTGATAACACAGTAGGACAGTGTTCTACGTTCTGCACCCAGAAGCTGGTTTCTTTTTAAAATCTCTTAGCAGGAGATTACCATGCAGCTTGGCCAGAACAGTCTGGTCTTGAAGTCTGTTTTGTTTGCCTTGAAACACCTTGCTGTTTCTCACCCGTCAATAAATTCTCAAGAGTCCCACTCCCTTTACAATTTATACGAATAGCAGAGGTTAGGAAAGTGCAGTGTGGCCTGGAGAAGCCCACATGACTTAGTCACAGAGGTACTTTGCTACTGAGTTCCCATCAGGGTGAGTGGAGGTTTGCAAGGCTGCTTCTATACCCTCTTTGCTAGCCAAGCTCGCACACCGCCGTGAGCTCAGCGTGCCACGTGGCACAGTCAGGTGTGTCTGAGGTGGCCTGTGGGTCTCACACGCTCCTCGGTTAGATCACGCTCGCTGAGCAAGGTGCACCTCCAGGCTCTCCAGCATTTCCTCTCCTGGGAAATGGCTTGTTCCAGTATTGAGCCCTGAAGCAAGCGTGAGGATGGTCCAAACTGCCAGGAAGTTCTGGCTCAAAGATGAATTCAAGCCCCAAGCTAGGAGTCTGGATGTGATGTACTTAAATACCCGGAAGGATGGTAGCCTGTTTGCTTTTCTGCAAGCACTATTCTTATCTCTACACTGTAACCTCCACCATGATTTATAGAGACCAGCGGAGCTTTGTTTAGAGCAAACAACTCAAAGCCAAACCAAGCAACCACTGTCCCTCCCCATCATGGCAACATTTCGCCACCAAAGAACTTCCTTGCTTGTCTACCCCTACACACTTAAATCCTCCGGCAAATAATACTTCTGACACCAAACCAATGCCACTGGTGGCATCCCACATTCCTGGTCTCTCCTCATGAGAGCCCACAAACAATGAGTGTCTCAGGCCGGCTTTGCAACACTTCTGAGCAAACAAAGCTTCCCCTGCAGAGGCTGCACAGAAGGGAGCTGTGTTCTCAGATCAGGCAGAGACAAAACTGTTGGGGTCAGAATTTGTCGATAATAAACCAGAATGAAACGTGCAAACAAATGCACACCCTAAGAGTTCATGAAACCCCAAACACACCTATCAAAGGAAAAAAAAAAAAAAAATCCCTTTAGAAGCATTTTTACCCACTCACTGCCAAATAATTTTAAAGCACTTGTACAGAATGAGCCCTCCACGCAAATTTAAATAGACTCATAAAGCTTATACCTCTCATAACATTGTCCATAAAGAAATTTAGACTAAATATAGAGGAGGTATATCTAAAAGGCATGCTAGCATAGCACTTTTGTCCTGCAAAAACTTCCCTTGCGGATTTGTTTGTTATATGCAATAACTGTGTTTGCTTATTGTAAACAAAATCATAGCTGCTTAACGTACACACACCCCGCTCATTCAGGCTGGCAATTTCCACTGCCCCCATTGCGAATCTGCCAGGGTGGTGGTTTATGGAGCAGCAGCCTCTATGTGGCATATAGAAAAAAATACCTAACAAGTTTTAAGAGTGAGGTGCAGAATTTGCTATGTGTGTGTTACTGACCTCTATGCAGGGACCTTCCAACCCTGAAGAGTGGCAGAATCAACATTTTTCATTAGCTTCAAAACCTTCCAACTGGCATCACAGGGGGGTTCGTGAACAAGACAGCGAAAAGGAGGACACACTACTTCATTGGCCTCTCAAATTACTGCTCAGGTGACAATTTATTTCTAAGCATATCCATAGTTTCTCTTAAGTATTCGGAAAATGAAGTTTCTCAAGCATTAATATAAAAAAATAGTCTCACAGTTTTCCAACTCTATACTCACACTCCAAAACCTCAAAGAGTTGAACATGGAAAAATGTGCATACAGAGCTCTGCGTTGCAACAGACCCGAGTAAGAAACAAACACACACGCACATACCCTTCAGCTTGTTCCTTTTAGTCCATTTCTGCAAGATGCATTTTGGTTTTCACTAATCTTGATTTGCTGGAGGACACCTACCACCTCCTTAGCTGACTTTTAAGGAGTGGTACAGTTTTGGGGGTGGTTTTGGTTTGATTTTGTTTTTCGGTTGGTTGGGGGGTTTTTTTGAGGGGGGGGGCTTGTTTGTTTGTTGGTTTGATTTTCCCCTCCAAAAAGGAGTCTGCACTTTTGCACTTTTCAAAAGCTGCTCTGCTGTGAAATTAATACAACTGAACTGCAGGAGCATTCTGTGTTCTCTGCATATGCAAATGCATGTTCTTAGCACTTCAGTGTTAACAACAACTTGGCCATTACATGCTGGAAAAAAAGACAGCATTTCAGAGGAAAAAGAAAAACTGCCTACCCTGGAAAACCACTAGGCTGCTTTCCCTTTTGTTGGCCCTTTTGCGAACCAGAGGACAATTTTCCATTAATTGGGTTTATCAACTCTGGGAGGAAGTGGGTGAATCTAAGCGCAAGTCAGAGATTTTCTGTGATTTATTTCTCCAGCATGGAGATCTTTGTGACAGGGGCTATCAAGTGTCTATAATCACTTTATGTCCTGTGTAGTTTGGGAGAGAAAGCAACACCCACCCTCTGCCTGCTTCATGTTAGGACTGAAGTTACCAAGTGGCAAATTATAACTTCCACATGAGTATGACTAGATTTTAAACTGGGGAATGTCTTTTCCTACAAAAGATCCTGATTCCAATCTGAAGTCTATTATCCAAAGAGTTTACATGAACTTGTGCATGGGACCCTTTTCTGCAAACATCTGACCCAGCGTCACTGATCTTGTGGGTCTTATGGCAACTACATCACATGAGAAAATGGCCTTGGCTCTTTAGTTGCCACCATATACCAAGAGGCATAATTCAAAGTCTCAGTAGAAGCATAAAGCTTTCTTCTGGTCATATAGAAATGACTGGTGGCTTTACAACTCTTTACTCTAGGGGAAGGTGGTGCCACTATTGTAGTTGCTTTATCTTTCAGGCTGTGTTCCATTTGTTTGTTTCTCAAGGTGAAACTCCAAAACAAAAGCCTTCCCTTCTCGCTTTTTGTACCTGTTAAAGCATTTGCTTTTGAAATCTGCCTATGACAAATACAATCCTCGCTTTTTGTGCAATTCTGCCGCAGTGGCAGCCAAGTCCCCAGATAAATTGCATTTCTGGAAAAGTTGTTGCTGTTGTCATAACAGCATTGTCACATGAGGGGATGTTACTGCAAAGTCAACTCCCAGTGAAGACTTCAGTGCTTCCTGGTCACTGTTACTTTTGAGCGAAAGAACAACAAACAACAACAGCTTCATAATTCACTGGCAGAACTACCTGCTGCTTTTTAACTTATTGGAGGGCTTCCTGATCTCTCTTGCCTAACCAGCACTTCATATTCACTGAAGACCAGCACAAATTCCATAAAGACATAACCAGTCATTGCTCAGAAACGAAGAACATAAAAAAGTGACAAAGACCAACGAAAATTGTACACAGCCACAAGTAAAGAGAAAGCTGCTTCTGATCTGTTCACATTCTCATGGTTTCCTCTATGAAGGAAGAAACGAAGTTCTTCATTCCAGTGGAAAATATGGATGATTCATTCCACAAATGTTAAATAGTAGAATAAAAATGTAAGAAGAAGTAATAGGAGTAATTGCTGCAGATAAAGCTGCTGATCAGCCTCTCGCAGGTGAGCATGGATGCTGCCTTGGGCACTGGCACAGTGTTTTTCAACTGCCACAGGTCAATCAGAAGTTGATGAAATACTTCATCTCCAGTCTCTGGTGGCCCAGCACAGATCTCACTCCACACAAGGCTGCTCTATGCAGTCAGGCTCTGCACATATAGTGTACATTTTCCCTCCTAGTGCAGATCCTTTGAACACAGATATCTCTCAACTCACTCACAAAGGCATAATTTTAAAAAAGCAAGTGACAGGCTAGTTCAGCAACCAATATGTAAACAAGACACCTGCTTGGTCAGAATCCTGTGCTGAGCCCTACATACAGTCTCCAAAGGCCGTTTACTCTGACACAGAAGGCAGAGAGTAAGAGCTTCTTCTCAAGACAGCAATGTCACTTTAGAGTAAACTATCAGAGACACTGGGACTACATTCATCTCCCGTATCCGTCCTGGGTTGCTGCTGAGACCTTGAATCGTAATAACAAGGCCCTTGTCTTAGTCACCTTTAGAGATAACAGATGTAGCCCATCAGATAATCCATGAATCACCATGCAAGGTGTATGCCATGCAACGTCAGTAACTTCGCTCTCTTCTCAGCAGGTTGCCAGTAAAGTTCATTACAGGAAGCTGACTGTCCTTCAACAATGTGACAGGTGATTCTCAAGTTCTCACTTCCTGTAGGACTGGCTGCCTGCAGAAAAACAGCAAGAAAGGGTCTATCAGCTGAAAGCAGGATTTATTACAAGACAGGAGCTGCCTGAGGGCAACACTTGTTCAACCTGTACAGTGACACATACACCACAAAGAACATGCACAAAGGCACCTTAACCACTGATGATGCAACTTAAAAATGCAGGATGTATTTATGGCAACCACTTGTCAGGGAACACTGAAAAAACTTGTGGAGGAGCAGGGAGTCACCAGGGCCTGGTCCCACTCCTGACAAAAATCATTCCTCATTTGTCTGGTAGAGATTTTTGTACTGCTCAAGCTCCCCTGTGCCCTGGACAGAACTCGGTGCACTGCAAACAGCTTGAGTGTGCCCACATAGAGGAGCTTGGAACAGATGCAGAGTAAGGAACAGGACAGATTAAACCATTCCACCATGTCCACATGGAGCACATACGCACAGTTGAAAAAGTCTAGAATTGGAGGTCCACCCTACGTTCTAACCGTGCTGCCAGTGTCATCCTGTACCAGCTAGGAAGTGGAATCCACAGAAAATCCCAGCATGGCTGGTTTTAGTTGGAGGAGCTCGGTTTTGCTTTAAGGTACAGCTTTAGAGCTTGGCTAAGAGAAGCAGGCTACATCTCAGGCAGGAATCTGGCCCCAGGCCTGTAGCTGCACTAAGTACCTGCGCTTCCTCTGCATTCCTTGGGCATTCCACACACTCCATGCTTCAAGAGGAGCAGCACAGCTCGTTCAGCTAGGTTTATGTAAAAGCAACTTATTTCCAGAAAATACACCTCTAATAAATATTAAAAGCAAGCTAAAAATGTGTCTTTAAAATAAGTGAGCATACAAGTTAAGTAAAATCAGAATCTCATCTTTTTCTCTTCATGCCCATCAGCTATAAAAAGTTGTATTTCTCCAGAAATACCAAGAAATCTACAAACTAAAGACAGTCTTCCACTGGGACAGAGTATTTTGATATGTAAAAACCTACATACCTATGCAGCAGGGGAATGGGAGGAAGCAATTGCTGAAATCTACTGATAGCTGATACCTGTGCATCTGATAATATTTTTACCTTACAGATAAGTCAGCTATGAAATTAAAGGAGCAGTAGTACAGAGCTTTACTAGGGAAACATTAGGGACTCGCCTGCTTCAGATGCCTCCCTGCACCTTTAAGTGACAGCTGGGAATTTAATTACCTTTGAGAACCTCATATTTGGACATAGGTACTTAAAGCTCTTTTTAGTCCTTTAAAAAAATCTGGTCCTTATCACCTCCCTCTCACTTTTCCCAACCATAAAAACCTGTGTGAAAGGCCCTGCAAGATGGACAATAACTAATAGGTGTTCTGTGACAGCAGACAGCAATGCAGGATACATATACACAAAGTGAGTGGAAGTAGACTTGTTTGCAAAACATGCTATTTTTAGCAGGAAGATAAGAGTTTAACATTCAGTTGCTGACACCACACCTGTCTCATGGCACATGTGGACAGACAGAAAACAATCACCTGGAATCCCAATAGAAAAGTCGGGAGAAAAGGTAAACGCACACATAGTAATATGTGATGCCCACTATACATTCAGATTTAGGATGCACAGACACAGCAAAGATAAGAGGTATGTTGTAAGACAAATCCTATCCAATAAGAGTTAAAAGAGCCCAAGAGCCTGGACTTACATATAGTGAATCATCAGAGACCCCCAAGTGATGTAGAACTCTGATTACGCTCTGCTTTAATGCAATTCCAAAATAAAATACATTATGCACCATGCCACTGGAAAAGGAACTTACTCCAGGACCCTATGAAAGCAATATATGCATGTTGCATTTTTCAAAGGACGCACACCTCCAGGAGTGTAAAGCTGCCTTGGAGAAACTAGAACATGTGGAGGAGTTTTTCTGTGCGCACACATACACACACACACACACACTATGCTTTTCCCTGCTTCAGCAGAGCTTCTCCTTTCCAATGGGCTCGCACTTCTGTAAATGAACTGAAACAGGAACCAGGGACAGACTCTCGGGTGTTAACACCACATTCAGTCAGAGCAGGACAGTGCTCCTATCACAGGAAACAGAAAGAACTAATGTCAGAGGTAAAACACGGGGCGTACACAGCAAAAGTAAATCCAAAAGAGCCGGCAGTATTACCTAAGCACAAGACTGCTCAAAACAAGCACTCTCTAGGTCAAAACCTCCCTTAACCACCAAGGACATTCCCTTCCATCGCCTCACCTGTACGCCCTGAATGAAACCACCCCATCTCCCTGCACATGCAACTGTGTGGAACGACAGTGCATGAGCAACACAGAAGACTTAGGATGCTCTTTCCAGCTCTGCTGCTGAGTTACTAGGTTATTTCAACTCTCTGCATTTCATTTTCCCTACTTGTAATGAGGAGCTAATAGTATACACATACCTCAAATTTCTTGGGAACGTTTGCAAGGTATTACGAGTTGTCATGTTTTTGTGAAATGTTTAAAGATAACAGTTACAGCTAAAGAGCAGAGCTGGTGTTACATTGTGATCAGGTAATCATTACTAAACCTCTTATGATACATTTGGAATTATACAGGACATAGCTCCTGCCATTGTCATTGATGATGGACCCAGAGGCGTATTTGAATCCAGCTATTCCTACCCACAGTCCAGAGAAAAAGCTTACTCATTAGTGAAGAATGTGTCTTTCTTCCTCCTATCCCCCCAAAAAAACCCCACAGCTTACACACCATATATGTGTTTACTGTTGCGTGAGCATCTGAGATCAACATTTCCACTTTACTGGGCTTGTGTTGGCTGGCTTAAAGCAAGCACCCATCCTTTCCCTCCAACCTCAAGTCACGGCCCTCTAATCTTCTGAGCCTGCTGCACACTAGTACTGCTCACACTTCTTCAGACAATGACACATTCATATGGTTCTTGAATACAAGTCTCCAGCAGAACAATGACTGCCACAAGCAGCACCCCATGCTTGGCTGCCCCGAGCCCATCTTCTTAACTGCCTGACATCGGGTCTACATTCAGTTGCAGTGTAGACACACCCAGGGATCCATATTCAAGAACATTAAACAAGTTACACAGCAGATTGAACAAGTGTCAACAAGTGTCTAAAGGAAAGCAAAAAGTCTAATGACATCTAGAGAAAGTCTAATCTGAGACTAAATGCTTCCCCCCAAGCTTCTGAGAATTTGGGCCACTTCTCCACCCAGAGACAAGAAAAAGCATGTCTCTTAACGGCTCACACGACAGCCTGGAAATAGGAGCAGTGTTCATCAGGATATAATTACATGGTTGTATATCCTGCAGATGACAAGTACAATGTCATATACTCCTGGCACATTTGTAGCATACGACTTCATTCCTGGAGAGCTACTACAGCACTCCCTCCTTTCCCACCCCAAGGACTGACAAACAGAATGATGACTTTTTCCACTTACTCTGTCTGCTCCTTGTGGATGATCCTGAGGAACTGGGACGGCTTGTTTGTTGGGGTCCAGACTGAGAGAACTGGGGGGCGATGGCTGGCATCTTTCCCTTTCTAGGGCTGGCACTCTGCACTTCAGGAGTGCGAGGTATCTTAGGTTTGCTGGTGAAGGCTGAGGGAAACTCGCTGTAGGAGGAGATGGAAAGGGTTAGCAATGCATGGAGAAATATGTATGCATAGTAAGTCTGCAACCAACTGAAACATGCAGTACATGCTGTGACAGCATGATAGGCTGCTCAAAATTCAGGGAGACTGCAAACGGAAAGGAACATGGCACCACAGGTACTGCCCTGGGGCATGTACTCTCACACAGCATCTAAACCTGGCTCTATCCAAACGTTTATCCTACCCAAACGTGGTTCTTTGGACAACAGGATTGAACAGGTTCAGTTAAATCCCCTGCAAACAAGTAATAGATCTGTAACGTGTTTCCTCCATTGTATTTATCACACACACAGCCTCAGTCTGAGGTGCAAAAACCCTATAGAAATGCTACAGCACAGGAATACATGCTTTTAGGGCACAGACACTATTATTTCTCCTAGGTATCGGTCACAATCTTGGCAGACACAGGCAGCCTCCCTGGCTCCCAGCTGCGATAAGATTTGTAGAACTCCCTGAAGGCTTTGTCAAAAGAGCAAAAAGCTGTGATGGCATCTATGAAATAAAATTCCCTAAGCACACAGGTTCCTTGTTCACACGGAAAACATGAAACAGCTGCTGCTGTTTCACAGTCTGCATGTGCTGCAAGTATACCATTCTTTAAAATTTAGTCCATGACAGTGTGAGGATATACCATACTTCCCTGCCTCCCACCATCAATATATTCTTTCCCAGGTGAAAAATGGAGGCTATCAGGAAACAGCAAGTCTCTAAAATAATTCTGAATCGATGTTCATGTTTGCTTTAGTGAGTCAATTTTATCTTAAAAGCAGAAAAGGTTAACTGAAATAACAGCTACCTGAAAAAGCTCATCATATTTAAAAAGCAAATAAAAGCAGAGCCAAAGGCACGAGATCGAAAAAGGTGCCATCTGAAGACAGGTGATTAAAACGGAAAGTCCCCGTGTTATTAGCTCCATCAAAAGAACCCTTTGTGACTATCAGAAAGGGTGATTAGGAGGATTTTCAAGACATTTAATCTCCCCTCCTCCCCTGGGAATGCTGCTGAGTCAGTGCTGATTAGCCCTTCCATACCCCTGCTTCACCTTCCAGGAAGATTTGAGCAAGTGTTTCTTTTGTATTTTAAATAGCATTAGTTGTCGGTATTTTGCATATGTATATGCTAACTATTCAGGACAGAGACATGCTAACTGGTCTGCTAAGAGCCATCTCTGCAGCCCTCTACATATCTTAGAAGTATTACAAGTATTACTCTTGTCTTATTTCGAAGGAAGAGGTAGCAGATGGCAGCAGAAACATACTAGCAAAACAAAGCCAGAAAAGTAAGATTGGTTAGATAAAACCCAAGGCCGTGGACCACAGACATATTTAAATATCTATCTCCATAAAACAGTCTCACTGTTATTGCTTTTTCTTAATTTTATTCACTTTGGTTCAAGAGCCGGGTTTTCAATTCACTAGTGCTCTTCCTGGTAATCTTATGTACTATGTATTGTGATCTGCTACGGTAGATAAAAAAGGAAGATCCAACAGCCTCACTGCAGTTTCTGAGTCACAAATGAGATTTTTTTTTTTTTTCCTTATTCAGCAATAGATAACAAAACCCTGACCCTGTATTCCCATACATAACAAAGAGTTTTTATAGCCATCAATAATCTTCAAAGAGTTTCACCGCAGTAACTTAGGGCACTACCAGCATTTTGGAGCCAAAGCAGAGTAATGCAACCACAGTCACTACACTTCACCAGAGAGAGAGATACACAGTGGTCGCACAGGATGGCTCACATCTTTGCAAACTCTTCAGGAAAGGATTATATGAAATCAACTGGTAGCAAACACTGTGAAGTTGAAAAAAACCTGCTGTCTTTCTGACAGGATTCAAAGCAGATCTCGGGCTCCATGTGCCCAGGTGTCACAGAACCACCTCGTCTTTTACTACATCAATAAATAGGCCAAGATAACAGGAAATAATTAATTCTCAGACTAAGAGAGAAACCTGCTATTTGGATGAAGAAAGAAGCAGCAAAATCTACTGTGGGAAAATGTTCCATAGTGTTCGGTAAAGGAGTCATTTATGACAAGGTGTGGTAATTTGAAAGCAAGGGCACCAACAAAAAAACCCAACCAACCACCAAACAAAAAACCAAACCCACAACAAGCTTACACAGAAACCCACATCGGCATTGAGAAGAAGGAAAACTGTTTACTTGGAAAAATGGAAATAACTGTCTATAGAAAGTGCACAACAGACTGACACTGGGATTGGAATAATCAACCAGGAGATGTGACGGGACTTGAACATACAAAGATGTGCTAGACCATTTTCTCCAAGAGAAATATACTTGGACTTTTCACCGTTTTTACCAGATTATCAGAAAAGCAAGACCATTAGAGACTTAAGAAGGCCCCGTGGAGTTTAAACTCTTTATTGTGATGATACTAGACATAGCCACAATATAAAAATAAGGACTTTTTAATCCAGCCACAATCACAGAATGATCTAGGTTGGATCATCGAGCCCAACCATCAATGTAACACTGCTAAAACCACCACTAAACCATGTCCCTCAGTGCCACGTCTACTCATCTTTTAAATACCTCCAGGGATGACGATTCCACCACTTCCATGGGCAGCCTGTTCCAATGTTTGATAACCCTTTTGGTGAAGAAATTTTTCCTAATATCCATCCTAAACCTCCCCTGGTGCAACTTCAGGCCATTTCTCTTGTCCTATTGCCTGTTACTTGGGAGAAGAGACTGACCCCCACATCTCTACAACCTCCTTTCAGGTAGTTTCAGCCTCCTTTTCTCCAGGCTCAACAACCCCAGCTCCCTCAGCCGTTCCTCACAAGTCTTGTGCTCCAGACCCCTCACCAGCTTTGTTGCCCTTCTCTGGACACGCTCCAGCACCTCAAAGTATTTTTTGTAATGCGGAGCCCAAAACTGAACACAGTACTCAAGGTGGGGCCTCACCAGTGCCGAGTATAGGGGGATGATCACTGCCCTAGTCCTGCTGGTCACACTATTGCTGATACAGGCCAGGATGCTGTTGGCCTTCTTGGCCACCTGGACACACTGCTGGCTCACATTCAGCCGGCTGTTGACCAACAGCCCCCAGTCCTTTTCTGCCAGGCAGCTTTCCAGCCACTCTTCCCCAAGCCTGTAGCGCTGCATGGTGTTGTGACCCAAGTGCAGGACCAAGCACTTGGCCTTGTTGAACCTCATCCCATTGGCCTTGGCCCATCGGTCCAGCCTGTCCAGATCCCTCTGTAGAGCCTTCCTACCCTCCAGCAGATCAACACTCCTGCCCAACTTGGTGTCATCTGCAATCCCCTCGTCCAGGTTGTTGATAAAGATATTAAGGAGAACTGGCCCCAGTACTGAGCCCCGGGGAGCACCACTTGTGACCGGCCGCCAACTGGATTTAACTCCATTCACCACAACTCTTTGCGTCTGGCCATCCAGTCAGTTTTTTTACCCAGCGAAGTGTACACTCATCCAAGCCATGAGCAGACAGTTTCTCCAGGAGAATGCTGAGGGAAACGGTGTCAAAGGCTTTACTAAAGTCCAGGTAAACAACATCCACAGACTTTTGTTCATCTGCTAAGTGGGTCACCTTATCATAGAAGGAGAGCATGTTTGACAAGCAGGACCTGACTTTCATAATCCCACGCTGAGTCGTCCTGATCACCTGGTTGTCCTTCATGTGCTGCATAATGGTGCTCAAGATGATCTGCTCCATAACCTTCAGGAGGTGAGAGGCCTGTAGTTCCCCAGATCATCCTTCTGGCCCTTCTTGTGGATGGGCATCACATTTGCTAAACTCCAGTCAACTGGGACCTCCCCAGTTAGACAGGACTGCTGATAATTTTTTTTTTAATTTTACAATTGTAAACTCAAGTCTATTAAAAATTTATCCTCAATTAGCTAAAAAGCACAACAGATTTATATTCTTATATGATCAAAATGCAGCAGGGAATAGCAATGCAAGGGCAGCTGCCAGTCTGACATACATCAGCTACAACAATCATTTATTCCTGTGGAAATAAAACAACTGCAATAGACATGAGACTAGGGCCTTGTTCTTTTCTCAGACTGATTTAGCATAATTTCACTGATCTCTATGCAGTTAAATCCCCAATTTATACTGCTAAGGAAGAGGGGAAATAGCAGCGACTGCTTCATCACCACAACTCAGCCTTTCTTTTCGCATACATACCTCTTCTAGGAAGGTCTTGGTATTTGCCTAGTAGGAAGGAGACATCTCTTACAGTGGTCAAAATTATGACCAAAGCAGGGATTTATTATCTTTGTTTGTTTTGCAAACAAATTAAAGTACGCTCCCAAGAATTAAAGAATAAAGAGGCAGGTCTAGCTATTGCAACACCAACATATTAACAAAAGACCCTTGACACAGGAAACCCTATGTTCGCTTGGACTGTGAATGGCTACATTCCCATATCCGTAACTGGAGGCTGCATTTGTAAATAGGAATTACTATACACATGTGAAGGAAGCACGCAATGAAAAGATATTATCTTCTTCGGCAGGATACTGCACACCTATGCCTTCAGTTAGAGATCCATCTATTACTGAGATTTAGATATACATTTATGAAGAAAAAGTAAAGATTACCGGGGACATAGCTTTTTAATAATAGATTATGACTGTAGAGAAGCAAAGCTGTCACCAAGGTGGATGGCAAGATGCTGCCAATTTGGCTTGCTTCTTGCAAGCCAAAGCCTGAAAAATAATCTCTCTCCCCATCACAAAGCAAGCAATCTGCCCATAAAATTCTCATGGTCTGTTTGTATTTGTAGTATGTGCTTAGCCACTGTTACAACAAGCAACAGAAATGAAACCAGTAATGCTGGGATAGGTGTATGACTACTAAGCACTTCAACTGCTAACCAGTAATAATTTGTTGACAATATATAATTTCTCAGATCTCACAATGGAAACAGTACAACTTGGGAAAAAAAAAAAAACACCACAAAACCACACCAACCCCCCCCAAAAACCACCAAACCACACACAGGCATCTGTAGGCCAGAAGGAAACAAAGCTCTAAGCAGAGAGTCCAATTTTCAGAAGTGCTAAAGCTTTAACTGACACAAATAACTAAACACTTCTGAAAAATCAGATCCATAAAGAGTTGGTAAAACCTTTCCTTTAGCACATCTCCACCCATTCTGTGTTTTACTTCTGGAATGTACTTGCTTTTAAAATTTCTCTATGCTCACTGTTTAAAACTTGGCCCAATCAAACTAGCTATAGGAAAAAGCTGTTAATGTCTGAAGGACACATGCGGGCACTGAAAGGCTTCAGTAAACCTTGGTCCAATTGCTAATGAATTCCTAGTTCTCATCCAAGATATAACATCACAGTCCTACATAGGACAAAGGCTTCAGAGGTCTACAGGTATGAACCGCAGAAGGAGAGCAAGATCTTTCATCTTCCTTTGACAGAAATTGTTTCAAGGAAGAGTTGAAACCCATTGCTGGGAGAATTTATAATATTGCCTCCCTTACTACCCATCTAGTGGACAAATCAGGGACGCTGGTCAGCAGTGCTAGCAACTCAGCATGTCTAACCACTCTGAATCCACTTAAATGCTTAATTTTTCTTTCTTCTGCAAGCTAATTCCTGCCCTGTTCCTACAGTCCTACCTATTTCTTTGCAATAAATAATTTTTCATGGGTTAGAGTCAAGTCATCTAAGGAAGCAATCAGGAAGTTTTATTTGCAGAAGACTGCATTGTGCATACATGTGAAGTTCATTAATAATGTATTGCTTGAGATTTCTCCCATTCTGGACCAGATGCTTAGAAATTGAACAGCTGCCTCTGGCACAGCTAAGGGTATTTTGTTTGGCAAGCACCACCACAGCTGTCTCAGACCAGACTACATCATACATCAAATGACTTCACAGATTGTCTTTACAGCAGCATGGAACTAGCTGGTAAGGCCCCTCAGACTCCTCTTGCACTTTTAGATACTCCTCTGGATAAATCATACCTGTGCGATTGCCCATTTACTTTGTCCTGGGTGAAGTCAGTAGACTGGGAAGACATATTGTCACCAGCTGGGATGCTTCGGTCCATTCTATGGCCTGACGAGAATACTTTAGATGACTTCACTTCAACTGCTACTTAAAAAAAAGAAACACAGTTGAGCGAGGAGTTGTTTCTTTACAATTTTACTAGAAACGCAATCAAGTCACAGTTCCTGCTGTATGAAGGAAACCCTGAGATAATGGCAGGCCACTGAGTCAGTGTGGCAGGCGTTATGGCTTACCAGTTGAGCCAAGCCAACTGCAAGTGTGCATACTTCCAGCCCTTTGCAGTTGGAACATAAAACATGCTTGGATCGTTTTCAAAGCAGCTTTACTCTGCATTTGCAATGGTCTAAGAGCTTTATATCATTAGTTATCAGCTAGTGACTGATATCTAATTAATGGCATAGGAATGCAACCACTAGTTGTCTGTACATATCCATAGTAACAGGCAGCCACTGTGGACAAAAAACAGCGTTTTACACTTCTGTCAGACTTGTATTTGTTCAATAAACCTCACTTTCTGCCTGGCACTAATGGAAAAGGGAAGGACAGACAGTTTACTGAGACACACAAGGCTATAACATGTGCAAGTTCAATAAGAGTTTAGGGAAAATCCCTAGCTCTTTCCTCCCATGCTCAGGACAGATTGCCATCCTGGTTTGCTGTCACATGCTGATACAGATGCAGATCAGGCCACTTTCAGACAAGCATTTGGCTGCCCAGCACATGTTCTGTCTGACACTCAGCATGTAGTGAGATGATCAGGGTTCATCTTTACTCCACAAGTTTTCTGCTCACAGGAGGCAAAAAAGAAAAAAGCACCAGAATTATTGATTCTTTACCAAAGTGATAAAAATGGGGGATGGACCCAGACAAAAATAAGACAGATTCAAGAACAGCTGAATGAATCCAGGCATGGAGGACATTAAGAACTGCTTTCATTTTTAGAAAACAAAGAGGATCAAGGTTTCTTGAGGCTAAACTTAGCTTCCTTGAGATATGACCTTGACGATGGTAACTGTTCACATGAAACTTTTATTCTAACCGCTTTTTCACTCTTGGTCTCTTTCTAGTCATTTCACAATTTGATTGCGTGAAACTGTATCCCAAAGTATTTGTGTGATGCTGGAAAACACATATTCTGAAGTAAGCAGGTTCCTGGTACTACATAGTGACCAACAGACCAAGATCAGAACTTAATAAACTGCATATTTATTTCACTGCAAAGATGTTTGGCAGGGCATGATGAGAGTCTCTAGAAGCAGTACAATCATTTTTAACACCTTTCTGTTATGTACTGTTCCCTGCCATATCTTAGGAGGCACTAGAAGAGAAAGGGTTCATTTTCCATTGTCTTAAATTAAAGCTTTTCCAATTTAAGAATTACTAAACCCACCGCCTTTTGGAAAACAGGGGATGTCCAAAGACCTAGTCCAATTATCATTATACAGAATGAAAGTCCTGTCACCGACATGAACAACCAGGAGATCCAGCATTGCAGTCTCTCTTTCCTCTTCTCTTAACCCTAATTTCTAAATCACAAAAGGTAAAACAGACAAGCATGTATTTCACTGGCTACTTTCAAAAACCTGAAATAAACCTCTGGCAATCCTTCAAGTAGCTCAGTGTTGTTTTATAGCCTGGATTAATGCTAGGAAGAATTGTCTCTGCCACACACAAAAAATATTTGTCTTTTTACATGTATAATGCATATAACTTTGCAATATGCAGTATATTCTGACGTCCAAGATTTTTCTACAAGAGAAGAAAACAGCGGCTGTCTAAAACAGTGGCTACAAGCAAAGGTCTGACAATATAAAACATTAAAGTTGGCAGGAATTTCTTCAGCATGAAGGCTGAATATTTATTTAATATTGTCCATCAAAAAGGAACAACATTTACTTTGCTGACTTACCCAGGATCCCTGTTTAAACCTCCACAAATCTTTACAAGCAAACCATCAGACAGTATCAAAAGCATGGAAAAGGGAACAAGGTGAGTGAACGCGTTTCACTGGCAAGATATTATCAGAATGCGGTTCAGAAGGCACGCTGGGCTCCTGGTGGCTGCGCAATGCCTTAGAAATTGCATCTAATTACACTTTAAAACAGCAAATAGGAACACCTTTGATACCTGCTTGGCTTATTTTCCTTTATGGGGCATGAATATGTAGAACTCCTTTTTTTTTTTTTTTTTAATATAGGAAAACTGTCAAGTCAGTGCACTTTCGATTAGTTTACAACCTCTGCTGTCCCAAGCTGCTGCCTCCGGCCAGCCAGCCTCTCTGGAAAACGGGCTCAGCTTAACTCCAGGTGGTACGGCAAGGCTTGGGGAGAGCAGCTTTCATTCCTACACAAGTGCCCATCTTGGACAGGAGCTTCAGCTGCTTCTGTCATATGGCTTTCATTCAGCATGTTATATTTATCAGCTCTAGGCGTTACGCAAGCAGATTCCTGTCTGCAAGACCTTCGTTACTTTTCTCAGAATCCTTTTCATTTCCTCTAGGAAATTTAAAAAAAAGAAGAGAGAGAAAAAAGTATGCTATTCCTCTGCTGCTTCAAAGCATATTTTTCAGCAAAGTAAAGGCATGCTTTGTCTGAACTTATTAATAATTCTGTACCGGATATTCTGAAAGATCCTTTATCTAAGACTTCAGAACATTTTGCCTTAAATCCCTAATTGGAAATGTTAATGAATCCCTGCAAGAAGGTTGAAACTCCCCCATTCGAAGTTCCATGATCCTGTGAATATCAGTTCAGAAATGAAATATTTCAGAAGCCTATAACCTTTTCAATTCCATGACATGTTTCTGAGCTCGCAGGTCCAGCTGAGTTTGCATTAATTTCAGTTTAAGTTGCAAGGACAGAATCTTTAGCAGCATCACCCACAATGTAGCTATACAGCACAGGGCTTCCCATCCTCCACAGCTTTTTGTGGTTTGAATGTAGTTGCAAATCTAAGCAGATAACTGCAGCTGCCTTCAACTTTAATAAAGAGGTCAAGCCAGCAGAGCCTGCAGGTGCCAGCAGACAGTGATGCATTTAGATCCAAACAAGGATATATTTGATCAAGTAAGGAGCTTTGCCTGTTGGGAAGTGCACAGACCCTGCGCTGCAGCTCTTTCCCTAGGCAGAGGACATTGCGGAATGAAGTATGCCTTGGGTATGATCCTTGGCCCTTCCACAGGAAACAAGACGGAGCAAAGCAAGTGAGACCATTGGTCTCTGCTGACCACACGTTACCTTCCATAGCTACAGCTCTATTCAGCTCCAGCCAGAATCCAACCATGTGCCCTAAGGTCTTGCAGATTGCTCCAGAGGGCCAGTTCCAAGGCTATATTTAAAAAAAAAAAAACACCAAACAATCTACAACACATGAGTTAGGCCTCAAATGCCTGCCCCAGTCAAGAAAGCAACAGTTAACAACAGCATTCACCGAATATCCTTACATGAAGGGGAAATGCAGAGGTCAGAAATGCTGGACCTGCTCCCACCACAAACGGGAGGACGACCACTCGGCAGAGACTGCAGCTTCTCATCCCTATCATGACATGAATTGGTATCGTTTTCTGGCCTGGAGGAGAAAGGGGAATTCAGGGTGATAAATGTTTGCAGTATAAGAAGTTGCATGACAGTAAATTCTAATTTCTTCTAATTGCCTGTAATGACATAGAAGATACTGAAATTATTTTATATTTCACATTGCAAACTAGTGCTAAGGACATAATTTAACTGCATGACTGTAACTCCCCCAAACCAGCTGACGTGAGATGTATTTGAAATTAACATTTTTTCCTACTGCAATAAAAGAGCTGAAGAAAGGAAACGGTAACTCCTTGCAGTCTGAAGACCCAAAATGCCAGCAGGACACTTAAAGAAAAAGACTGTAGCCGTGGGCCTGAGAGATCTTCAATACTTAGCTTTTTCAAGGATTTAAGATTTGTTCCTGAATATTACAAGGATTTCACTTCACAGAACAATATGCAACACAGACTTAAAACACAGCAGATAAGAAGCGGAACTGTTGATTTCCCAAGCGAGGTGGAACAATGAGAAACTGAAGTAGCTGAAGGACAGAACAGGGACAAGATTGCTTAGTAATAAGCAATAAAACACAGCAGAAGCAAGAGCAGTGTGAAAAGTGTGTGAAAAGATGGCAGACACAGAAAGATTCCCTACCCAATATCAGGTTAAGATAACCAGACTATATTTCTAGTTAGAAAGGATGCAGTCCAAGGAGGCAGTTAACGATGTCACAGCTAAATCAGTCTCTAAGGAAACAGCTAGCAGAATATTAAGTAGTTCAGTCCCCCTTGAGTGATCTCAGCCAGTGAGTCTTTAAAGAGGAGGGGGAAAACTAAAAGGGGAGGGGGAGGGCAGGGAGAAAGAAGCAGCTTTCCAGTATTTCCTGGCTCCCTCAGCTCCATACAGCAGGAGCTTGTCCATACAGGGATCCCATGACAATTCATCTGTAGTAACTAGCGCCTTGTCTGCACTAGGAAGTCATAGAAAAATTAGCATGGAATAGTTGCTACATGTGCAGTGGCTATTCCGCATTAATTCTCTGTGTGAATACTTCTATTCAGCACTAGAAATCTGCCCCCCTGCTCCCCCTGCTCTTTTGGAGATACAAACCAACAACTCAAAGAGATACATTATAGTATCTCCATCAACTGTTTCCTCTTTCACAATGTTTTAAAAATGGAATATGTTACATCGAGTCTCATGTGAAGAACTTCAAACAAGTTACATTCACTTCAATTCTGAATGCAAGAATTTACACACATTTTTAATGTAGTTTAACTATTCTGCTGAATAAAAAAACTTTAGATAATTCAGTTCAACTGTCCTGGATTGCCCCTGTGTAGACAAGCTGCATACAAGGCTAAAAAGTTTGACATTTTTCACGCCATTTCACCTAATACAAACACGAGCCACTTAAATAATTTAAAATATGAAATACATCCAGTTCAGATATCGCTTTCAAATTACAGCAGCTAAAATTTGGTCACTTTTACTGTTTTCCTCTTGCAAGGCTTGCTAAGAGAGTATTTCATCATTTTAGTAAATGAATTTGCACTAAAATTAGAACAGCATAAAAGCCATCAAAGCTTGTCCTTTTCTGTTGCAAAATCTAGTTTAAGAATGTCTTCACCTATTTACTGCGGTTTTCTTGCACACAAATTAATTAGATATAAAATACAAACTTCTCATTCAAGGTGGTATCTCACGCTTCCTACTTAAAACACGGGAGAACCAAACACTCATATTATTTCCACCATTTGGCCAGAGCAGGAGGGAAATATATTTTCAGATATTTTCACCATGTTAGATTTCTGCTGATTACGTTTTTCCTCTCTAGTTTGCACAGTAGGGCAATCTGAAAAGACTGCTTCATACCATCAAACTAACACTTCTCTTAGACCCAGGGCTATCAGAACCAGTATGGTAGGAAGGTGTTTTTAATTTGTACCCAGCAGTGACCTGAAGCTGTCTCATGGAAGCATGAGCTCCACAACTGTTCACAAGCAGATTCAATTTTTCACAAAATACAGGACCAGTGTCACTCTGGTATCCTGGGATACTGTTGTGTAAACATACTACCCGGGTAGATTGTGGTAAAAGGAGGCATGAGATCACTTCTAGAGATTATTTCTGATACATAAATTGCAGGGTGCTACGTGGCAACAGCAAATAGAAGCCACTCCAATGGTTTTGCCACCGTTTTTCTGACTTCCCATAGGTATTTTGCTTCCTCAGTCGGGACAGTGAAAAGGAGAAGTCTCACCCCAGAAATTAAAGGATTAAGATACACTTGTTCTAACAGAAGACAGATGCAGCATATTCAAGGAGCTACATACTGTAAGATTTCTTTATTCCATTTACAATGCAGCCTTCTACCTCTGACCCAAATCACACCAAGAGCAAGGCATCATAGACCCTCCTGTTGGAAAAAGTATTTCTTCCAAAGCAGGAAATCTGTCATACCAAGATTTTTCTTTCCCATTTTCTTATGGCTGGGTAGCAAAATCTCCCCCAAGTAATATACTTTCTTGCTTATAAAGTGGAAAATCCCAGGCATTTTAGACACTCCATGCAACTTACGAAAATAATATATTATGAGAAGATGAAAGGACTATGAACATGCAGGATATAATGCAAATTTAAATCAAACTGATCAGTAAACATTTACTCAACTATTCCAAGTATGTGACCTCAGCCAATGGACTTTTTTCTGCCTATGATATTCCCCTCCTTTCTTTTTTTGAAATTATCTTATCTTTCAGGAATGACAATAGCAATGCACTTTTAGCTAGGGAAGGTTTCTTTATCAGGCATTGTTGGGAGGCTTTTTGGTGCTGGTTTTGTTGTTGTTGTTGCTGTTTTCTAAAGGAGTTTAAAAAATATCTGACTTGGTCTCTTTTTTTGGACTTACATTAGGTAGACAGTTCTGTGGTAACCTGGCGTCACAGGTCTCTGGAGTGGCTCATCTATACTCTGATGGACACCAGGAAACATCTTCTTCTTGGTTTTTGGAGTATGAGTCATTATCTGATACGCAGGAAATAAAGAAATGGAAAAAAAAAAAAAAGAGAATGCAGTGGAAAGACAGATAACTGAAGCCATAGAGAAAATTCCATAGAAACATTGCATTAGAAACTAAGTTGCATTCTGGTGTCACTAGATAAAATTCCCTGGAATCACTGTAGGCTGTTCCATGACATCTTATCTTTCCATCATCAGCATTGGTAGACATATGGAATCTGGAATCCAGAAGGCATACAATCACATTTATCTCAAATTCGTGACAGCACACTAAATGACACTCATGCCAACTTTACACTTTTTTACTTAATGGCTTTTTGCTGCTTGAGGTAAGACATACAATACCTGATCTGGCATAACGCCTGCAGGAGCAGTTAACTTTTCAATGTTTTTTTTTTTTTCAAAATAATTTCAGACCAGCAGAGTGTTCCAGTATTAACTTGCTCAGCATTTTGCTTTGTGTGCCCACAGAGTCACTGATGTAGCACTAGAACCCTAAGGCTGCCTTTATCTTATTATTAAACCACAGCCTGACCACCTCCTGTAAAAGGGTAGCTCAAACTTATATCACTTCTTCTGAACACCAGCTAATAAAACAGACTGTGAAAGACGTGGCCTGCTATGGAGGTAGAACCTGGCTCTTCAAGCAGCAATTTGAAGAAGAAAAGATTTTAGAAAGTGATGAAACTGCTGAAACTTAACACTTAATCCAGCAAATTTATTTATTTCAAGATGCTAGTGAGTGGTACTCACTCCCAAGTACTCAGTTGTTAGCAGCTTCTCTCCTGCAAGCTCTCCCAGCTGAGGTTGCAAAACCTCATCTTTGTCCAGATCAGCCTCCATGATGTCATGGTCCTCCTGAAACAGCAACATGCACGTTATGTGCGCCCATGTTCCAAGAAGTTTTCATTTCAAATTTAGTTCTCGCTTCAGTAGTCACTTGGATGGTATGTACTTTCCATATTTATTGACTGTTAGTACAGCACATGTAAGTAGTAATGTACAAGCACTTCCTATCAAAGTAGACATCTAAAGACAAACTTATATAATCTTTTGATATAACCAACAACTAAAGAATTCTGGGAGAAGATAAAAAACCACCCCTTTTTTCCACAACTACAATGTACAATTGTACAAAGTACAGTTTGCCTTTCAAAAGTTGTTCTCCTTCAGATTTCCAACCCCAAATAATTATTCCTTGCTTGACCTAATAATGTCTTAGGAAAAATCTCAGGCATTAGTATCTTTGTAGAACAGTGCATGCTAGTGTGAAGAGAGGTGCAATGCTCTTCAGCGTGCAATAATTAAGCAGCAGCTGGCATGAAGTTTGGAGTTTTAGTTTCTGCAGAGCTGCTGAAGTCAATCTAGTCATACAGTACAGACTAAAAAAAAACCCTGATCGCACTTTCTCAGCCACACTGGATGCTGAGAAAAGGTCACTCTTGGTTAAAAACACCCTCTCCCCCCCAAAAAACCACCCCAAAACCCAAGCAACCAACCAGACAAAAACCACAAACCCTAAACTTAAGGGATTTCAGGGAAGTCAATTCTAAAAAACAAGCCAAAAAACCCAAACCCCCACAAGGAAGTTATCATTCAAGCAAAGAGGATGGTAGGAAACTTGACAAAAACTTGTCTGGATCTTTTAATGAGTCAGTATCATCTGCACATAAATATAATCTAGGCTATAACAACTAACAGTAAAAATAAAGGAAGTGCACCTGAAAAAAAATTCATAGTCTTTCCCGAACATGATGTTAGCATTCTATGAGACTGAAACACCCTATGCCCCTCCCGGACCAACAATCAGACCAGGACCTAACAAACCCTTTGGGGTACATCCCTCTATGTTCACAAAAACGCTTAAGTAATTTATTGCCATGCATTCCCCAAGAAGGAAAAAAATCCCCCAAAACATTTTATTACTCATTTCCAAGAAAGAGAGGCATAATTTGTAATTACTCAATAAAAAAAAAAATTAAAAATCCTTATTGTTGGGCATTCAAACCCTCTCCTCAAGCAGTGGTTTCTGAAAAGTGGGACCGTGGGTGTCTGACAGCAGCTTTTTTAGAGCAATATGAAGCAGCAGCAGCAGCTACTCAGGTTTGCAAGGAAGCTTTAAAGCTGGCAATATGGGGCTGGTAAAAGATTCTTGGAATCAGTACTTTAGGATACAAATATCATACAAGAAGGCAACAGTACTCTGTTGACTTTATTCCACAAAAGCCAAATATAATCAACTTCTCAAGTGAAAAGTACCAAGAATTCACTCTCCTGTGTCTATTTCTAGTATAACCATGGGTGATTCATCCTTCATGGAAGTCCTGCAGCTTCTACAGATCCACAAGCGAGGAAATTTTAAAGTTTCAGGGACTCCTCCAGCAAACCAAAAGTAGTAATACAAGAACAAGACAGTATTTTTGCTTGTGTTCTCCTACTGAAATGAAAACTCTTCTGTGCTGCACAAGATACCCTAAATAAGACCCACCCTAGATGAAAGAAATGTAATTTGCTTTGGAAACAGGTTGTGACAGTAAGTGTAAACGACTGTCATAAAAAGTCATTCTAATAAAGTATATTGTAATAGCAGTAGAAAGTCTGGCATAAACTCCATTAAAAACAATGGCCACCAAACTTTGATGAGCCCTGGAGCACAAAGAAAATGAAAAGGAGTTTTGCTTTAGTGAGATTTAGACTCAAATAGTTTTAAATAGCCAAAGTGTTAAATAGCCAAATCTGCCACAAAGATTAGCCAATAGTATGGATGCTTGGACAGTGCTCTACAAAAACAGCATGAGGAAAAAAACGTTGGAAGTGTGTATCAGGAAGGTATTTCCTACAATGGAAACGGCCAACTGACTCCAGCCTTTGTCTGATGCAAAATAACAAGACTACCATCACTCAGACCAAGTAGGTGTTGGTCTCCCCAGAGCTCTAAAGGCTTGCCTTTTTTCGAGTTTCATGACCTCTGTACCAAATGGCTTAAAAAACATAAATTTTGTTTTGATTTAGTTATTGTCATTGCTCATCACCTCCTCATTCGCAGGTGTCAAGCAGAAATAAATACCACAGACACAAAGGCCCCAATTCAGTAGCCCACAGCAGCATCAGTTCCACTTTGAAATATCCTGCCTGGTCTTCTACTGCAGCTCTGAGAGGGCACAAGCCTCTCACAGGTCCCAAGTCATACCTGTCAGCCTTGTGCAGGTGCTTCCAATGCTGTAGCTAATCTTAAAAGACATTACATGCCCGTTTGTGAACAACTGAAGCAGTTACAGAAATACTGCCAATAAGCCCCAGAGTGTTCTAAGGTTCAGAGTAAAATTTTCCCATAATTTATTTGTTTATGATTGGATTTAATAAAAAACCTAGTTCTTCTGTAAGTGTTTTGAAAATACCAGATTGTTAATCGTCTTCATCCTCCTAAAGGTACGTTCTCTAGTCTCTCAGCCATAAAAGATAAGGCAGTATAGAACCTCAGAAAGGTGTTCAATCTCCCTTTTTTCTCCAATGCAAGATAAGTTACAATCAGCTCCTAATTTTCTGAGAAGCTGGGTAGGTGTGAAAAATAACTGGAACAATATCTCCAGATAATGGAAAACCACAGATAAACACTTGTAGACTAGGCAACAATCATCTGTATCGAGCAAAACAAACAAACAAACAAAACCCACCCACACTCTGAACTCCACAATATACTGTACTTTGAAAAAAAATAATTTAAAAGTTGCAAAGATGAGCTTTATAAATAGTCTGGCAGAAACGTTTTTAATATGTTATGTTAATGCAGCATCAAGAGCTAACAGTATTCTTCGAGAGCGCTTAACAGAAGACTTTACACTCTGTCTGGGTAGAGTGTTACACATTCGAGTCAGAACATCATCCTGCTTTTTCATCCAGCTCTCTGCATGCATGATGTATTTACCTTCTCCTCACAGGCTACTTTGGTTTCCCCAGGTTCCACCTCTCCCAATATTGTTTGACGTGTTTTTGTCGCACAGAGAACTCCAATTTCTAGTTTTCTTCCTGCCAGCCTTGCTCCCTGATGTTATTCAACATACCCAGTAACTGAGCCTGAAAATGTCCCTCCTCTGCCTCCTTGTACAGAAAAAGAGCTTTGACAAACGTGCCATCATTCCACCACTAAAACAACACAATTGGTGCCCTGTTTACCATTGCTCACAGGCTGCAGCAGATGTTGGCAGCAAATAACATAAAGGCTTGAGGTCCTGCGATGAGGTCTTGATTAAGCTATCTTTCTTTTGATGTGTTGTCTAGCTGAAGTGTATTTTCACACTGCAATTTACTGATTTTATTGCCAGGTGCTGAGTGATGAAGGATCAGAGGGTGTCCAGTAAATCGTAACTGTATAGTTATCTCAAGTTTGTCACTGAACTTCTGAATTAGAGCTACAACATCATACATTAACATTTACAAGCAGCTTTCAAAGATGGTCCAAGTCAGATAAAAAGCAAACGTAAAGATCAAAAAGTAAAGATAAATTAAGTTAATATTTAATAGAACAGTCAAGAGAATATTACGTACCAGAAAATACACACTGTCACTGTGGGTGTCAACACACCCACGATGGCTGACATAATGAAGGTGGGTATGTTACTCCAGAAGTCAGTGCATCCTGAGCTCTACACTAATTAATTAAAGGTGAGCTTAAAGCTGAGCAGACAAACCCAAAAGCCAATTTAATTTTGAATAACAGAATAATGTAGACTTTTTTTTTTTAATTCCGTTTGTATGCTCCAATGTCACACATTACAGAATCTTAAATTTCTGAGTGTATGATGCCCTTAGAAATCCCAAAATTATCTGCCAACTGGCTAAACCACATCTTGGCAGCAGTGTTTAGGAGAAAGTAGTCATTACCACAAGATCTGCTCAAAGCCAAGACAGGATTCAACAACTCTAAATAAAACACAGATAAAAGCAAAAAACCATGAAAGATAATATTAACAGCATGGGGAACCTTCACGTGCTCTTGGAAACAATAAAAGCTGGGGCAAAACCTGCAAAGTAAATCTGCATAAAAGTGTCTTTTGTTGTTTCTTAACTCGTGAAGGTATCAATATTGATATTAAGCAGATCAGCAACAAATTATATCAGCAAGCAGTCTGAATGCACGTCATTAAACTGTCAATATACGGACAGATTCTGAAATACAGTCTGTGGTAGTTTTTTTAAAGTTACGTAAAGGCAAGACTTCTGGTAAAGTTTTCCAAAACTTTCTGTTGCCAGATCACAACATCAGATGTTATCACAGAACCCCAAAGAACAATAATTCACTGCATTTCCAAAATACAAAAGGGCTCCAGGCATTGAGGCATTAAGTCAACAAATCTGCTTATTTAACAAAGTAACAACATTATGCATTTTGTGTAGCATTTTGCTGCCATGCTGTTTGTGTACTCTATTTTCTAAACTGAGGGACTAAGAAACTGGTCCTCCTTGCAGGAGAACAGAATTATACTTCCCAGCAGCAATAAAGCTTTAGAACGTGCCACTAGACAGTTTTAAAATTGGTGTGATGAGACTTCTTCTTTTCAATATAATGGCAAAGCTAATGAAAAACTGGAATCAGACATTTGTCTGTTTCAAAAGCCTACTGTTATTTTTGAGTCAAATAATAAGAAGTGACAGAAGTCCGTTTTAATAACATGATGGTTCAGTGATAAAAATGCATTTCAAAATGATTTTACCTAGAACGTTGGCTAGGATTGTGAGCAGCAGCAACTTGTCTAGGTGGTACAACTGAATAGGAGAATTCACCTTCCTTTCGTTCCCATGAGCAGGTAAAGCAATGAAAATGTTCAAGGCTAACATGCAAATTCAGTGCCACATCTTTCATGAGGGAGTTCCTTATCTCTGTGCTTTCCCAACAGAACACAGTATCCTTCCAAAAAGTATACTAGAGTTCAAGAGAAAATACCACCACCTTGGGTTCTCAGGATACACCTAAGATGCTCAAAGCCTTGGAACATCAGTTAAAGGGTGTTAAGCAGCATATTAAGGAAAGGGAAGTTATAATGGTTAATCCCCAGAAAGCCCATCTTATACATCAAGCATTGATTTTGGGTGAGAGGAGTGGAAGATTATTGAAAACTCACTTCAGGACTGCAGGAGGCGAAAGAACTACAATAATCTAATCCTATTAGAAAAAAAAAGTTTACTGTACCCCCTTAAAACAAAAGGGAGAGAGCTGATTGTTAAATAAAACTTCTTTGTAGCTCTAAAGTTAGAATTTCCACATAGCTCTACGTTTAGGCAAAGTCACAAGGGTAATCAGTTCTCCTGTTCACCACCTGTTGTACCACAACTCAGAAAATAGCTAAATAATGCAACCAGTGCAAAACTTCCCTGGACACTGCCAGGCAAAGGCTGGACCCTGCAAGGTGCTGCACCGCGGCAGCGGAAAGCACACCACACCTTTTACAACCAGGACACACATTTTTCTCTGCTTTCAAATTATAAAACGCTCAACGTACATTGAAAATGCACTCAGTCACCCTGCAGCAGCAGGGCAAGGTTTAGCCTGTGGCATGCTTGGCACTGCTCCCTAACATTTGTGTTAAAGCGCAATGAGGCAGTGCAACGTGGATCCATCTGACTTGGTAAGTTTTATGTGTCTTATTCTTTGATGGTTCAGGACAAAAGCTTTCTTTTTGCCTTAAAAATTGGTTTTCAGTAAATATATGTTCTCCACTAATATTTATAATAAAAGAATGTTTTGCAGAGATCACTCTCAATGTCACTGACTTCTTCAGGGCAGATACATGATATAAATGTATATTTGCTTATACACTCATCTAAATACACTTAAGCACTATTCAAAGAATATCTACCATAGTTGTTCTTCTAAATTTCTCATGCAAGACTTTTCAATAAAAGAAAAGTGCTATGTAGTAGACTTCTTTGAGATAGAACTCCCACGTAACTGCCTACACAGTAGATTTTCAACACTCCGTGTGCATTTATGGCAACACAGCAATGGCATCACCAGTGAAGACTGGGTTTAATATTTCTCTTATAACATTTACACATTCCTTTGCTTGTTAATGTGGATGATCAAATACGCTGTGTTGTCTGCACCTGGGATCCCATTATTCTATGCAGACAGCTTCTTAAAAAACGCTGAAGTATTGGTATAAAATGCATTTATTAGCAGAGCTAGAAATACACAGGTAACCAATTTATATTTACTACAACATAGTTTCTCATGCTTACTTTCTCAACTTTTTTTTTTGCTTTTCTGTTCTTATGGGACTTATTTTTTAATTTGTAATTACTGTTTTTCCTTCATTACATACAGACAATTTATTAAAAATATTTCAAAGTTTCTAAACAGGAAAGAAGTCATACTCTGAACAGATCATGATACCTTAAGAAAAAGTAACAACCTGTTTATAAATGATTCTGGCAATATACTGATTCATTTGGTTCCTTTACTTTTACCTGCTGAAACAGGTCTGCTTGAAAGCAAGATTTCTACTGCTACAGTAACTCCTCACCTCTTTACTTATTTCAAGCTGTCACAGAGGAGGTGACTTGCCAAAATAAAAGAGTAGGACTTCGAATGAAGATAAGGTAATGGAAACAGATGCAATTTTCTTGTTAATACACCGTGGTAATTAAATAAACCCAAACAAAAACCCCCGAAGTCTGGCTTATTGACACCTCCTGTCTAGAAGATTGAGGATTTTTCTAAAAGGTGCCAGAAGGCCTTTAAACTTACTTCCTCATCCTCCTCTTCCTCTTCATCGTCAGACACAATACTATCATTTAATGGCTCTTCTAGAAAGAAGCAAAACAAAATGGTGTAAGAGTACACGTGCAACTTAACAGAACCTCTAGATATTGCCCCTCTTTTACAACAGTAAGATTTAGCTTGCTTCTCATATAGACATCCTATTCTTTTCAAAACAGGTATTGGAATTATCTGCTCTCATAAAGCAGTCTAGAAATCACTGAAATCAATTCATATTTGGGAAAATGGCAGAAACAGAAACACCCTAGAATAGTTCTTTTCTCATAAATCCCGCTATGATGTCCCAGTGTACTTACTGACAAGACTTGAATGAAAGTGTGTGCACTTGCAAGTTTGTCCATTTTTCAATTGATTTTCAGTAAAAGACTGTTTTTAATAAAAGACTCTACTTGTCCCTACAAACACTTCAATATTAGACCAGGATGGGGCTTTGAGCAACTGGTCTAGTGGGAGGTGTCCCTGCCCATGGCAGGGGGGTTGGAACTAGATGATCTTTAAGGTCCCTTCCAATCTACACCATTCTATGACTCTATATTGCTTTTATATGTAAAAAGATAGTACTCACACAGAATACTTATTGTAACTTTTGGACAAACTCATTTCCTTAGAAAAAAGCAGCGAGGCTTACGCCGGAAATCTGTACACTCACTTTTTGCTCACTGATTGGACAAAACCTTTCAAAAATACCATTCACTGGTAGAAAAGAAGTGATTCTATAACCTTGATGAACAAGTATTGCATAGTGGCAATACAGTGCTTAAATACTTTATTTGTTCTTTTACAAGCTAGGACCATAAGATACGCTGTTTTCTGCTCTTTCCAAAAGCCAAAGAAAGCAGTCAAACTTGTTCTATTTTTACTGTACAAAAAGATTAAATCAGAATTCACCTCCTTTTCAGTACTTGCTTCTCTTTCTTCAGCCTTCCTTTCAGCCACAGGAACAGAAAATACAATAAATATTTCACCTCCTTACACTTGTCTGTATTAACACAGCATCTACAACTCCTGGGACACATCAACATACTTTCCAAAAAGGACGGTCTCTGCCCCCTATTCAGGATAAGCCATTTCACGTAACAAAGCTACACTCCTCAGTAGAGCAAGCGATGAGCACAGACAGACCTAGTCCCTAAATCTTGCTTTACAAATTGTATCACCTTTTTATTTTTGCAGTTGACAGCAGTCTCTCACTACTATGAGGCCACTGGCATGAAAGAAAACCGTCAAGGTCATTCTATTTACAGTGCCAAGACTTTGGGATTGAGACCTACTCAGCCTTTTATTTCTTCTTTATAATCATAATACAAAAGGAAATTTTAAAATACATCTGAAATTCAAATCCTGACATTCACTATTCACCCTCTCTCAGACCATCACACTATAGCTATTCTTTGAGAGTTTCAACACCAAGTAAAAACATGAGCTTTCTTATGGCTTTTGTGAAAGATTTACAGCTCAGATAGCTGCATCTGTTCTTCTGACCTGAATTGAGCTGCTTGATAATAAATTCAATCTGCCGGATCATCTCTGCATTTCCTTCCTTGATAAAACAGCGCAGGATTTCTTCCATTCCCTGGATGTAGTGGAAAACATTGCTAGATTAGTATTTCATGTGACCACAGTGACAGAGTTTCGTTAGCTAAAAAGTAATTGTTTTGTCAGGAAAAAGAGAAGCAGTGTGAAACAAACCACCGTGTCCAGCTCTAAGCA
Organism: Numenius arquata; assembly: GCF_964106895.1. Classification (NCBI taxonomy): domain Eukaryota; kingdom Metazoa; phylum Chordata; class Aves; order Charadriiformes; family Scolopacidae; genus Numenius; species Numenius arquata. Next base: position 11,605,174 of record NC_133584.1, read on the forward strand.
CTCCGTTTTGTCCATACACTTCCCCCAAAGACAAAAGAAATATTCTGTTTAGATTGCTTCTAGGTTTAAATATAGAAGTATCCATGGTGAACAGCAAAGTTTTACAGTAGATCTGCTGCTTCTGCTTTCTGAACTCAGTACACAGTAGTCAACAGAAAAGGGAAAATTTGCATTCACAGAGACAACAGAACAAGATTCAGAGAAGGAAAGCAAAAAGCAGGACCAACTCTGACCTTCTCTTAAACCCAGTTTCTCTATTTGTGGCCCTTTATAGGCTTGATGTTGTGTCTTTAATCATTTTAGATGACTTCCAATCCTCTGTGCTCTGAGGTAAAACATCTGACAACAATTATGTCTGCGTAACTCTCTAGGTTAATTCTTAAGATACAAAGATACACTGCTATCCCAGGAACGGCTTCCTCAAATCCAGAAATTAAATCATATTCATAACCATTAGACTACCTTTCACAGGAGATCAATTCGTAGTTCTGCTAAAACCTTCCTCCTGCTGCCTTCCTCAGCTTACCATGTCTATACCAGGCAGAAACAAAAGCAGCAAGAGGAACTCATCCTCTTAGTGGCTATTCACTGGTGCAGAATGAGTTAAGAAGAGGAAGAAGTAGCAGGTCAGATGAAAGCATCTCCTTGGCCACATCCAGTCTAGAAAATGCTAAATGGACAACACTATTCTACAATAACACCTTTAATTTATAATTTAGACAGAATCCTTCACACTCCTGGGGCTCCACTTTTGGGGAAGGACCAGCAAATACGGCAAAAGTGTTTCAGACATAACATTTGTATCTGCCCGAATATCCAAGGTGAAGAGCCTCTTATGGATTCCCTTCTCAAAATGCCATGGCTCCTACCTCACAGCCTTGCTGCATGCTGCTTAACAGGTACCTGTGTGCATGCCATCTTTGGCATATGCGTTGATCTTTGTGCTATGCAAAGCAGCACTTCTTACCATTGCTCTGGCTTCTTCTCGGACAGAAGGGATGGCAAGAATGCTGTACAGTGCTCCGTTCACATAGGGTTGTATCTAAGAGGAAGAAATAGTCATTCCACCAAGAAAAGCTCTTACATTCACCCCAGCTGATTATAAGCAACATTTAAGAGCGAAGGTGCAGAACAACTATGTTCGGAGAGTTTAACCAGGCTATCCTGCACTTGCAAAAATTCCCACTTAGGAAGCAGTGAACTTTCAGGATGCAAATATACTGGGATATGGTTGATCTAAATCAATACTGCTGCATGCTGATTTCCTCCCCACCCCTTTCTGAAAATGTATCTTGCAAATTGACCTAGCCCATAAAAAAAAAAAAAAATCAGAAAAAGGTTTCTGTTTCTGACAAACACTAGTGAGGGTACAAAATATGCGACAAAGAACAGGGACAAGACTGTGTCAGCATGAACTCAGGTTAGACTTCAAGCACTGTAGCCTTAAGCAAGATGATAAAAGCTCTAGCAGCTTAAAACATCCTCTCACTCTGCTGCCTCTTACTCGCCCTCAGTAGAGGCAAAAACCAGCTAGCATGAAAGCTCTGCATTGTGGTTAGTGAAAGCCACCAGATCTGTCAGACTAGTTTTATCAGCACTTATGAGACCCTTTGTATTGGTCAGTGCCTTTTGGAGCGTTAAGATTCAGAGTCATCCTCTTTCTATGGATTGGAAAAATGAACAATAAGCAAGGCTGGGAGCAAGGGAAGCACAGAAAGGTAAGGGACTGGGATTTACACAAGGATTCCACAGCTTCTCGGAAAGCTCTCCTGGCACCCAAGAGCATTGCTTTCTACCTTTGACTTTGATAACAACACTTCTATCAGCTGCGCTGGTGCAAACTAGGTTGTAAGAATGCACCCTCTGAGAGAAATTTCAAGGTCATTCTAAGGTACAGAATTCAACAGTATGATGGCATTTCTAAATACTTCAGTCTACGGATTGAAATGTTATCTTTTATTAGTATGTATTGTATGAACACTCGTCATTCACAAAAACAAAAGCTAGTGAAAGAGTCCAATAAAGGTATGCCAAGTTTAATCTTAACCAAAATAGTGCTAGTAAAGAATTGATCTACAGCTTCTAATGAATTCATAAAACGCGGACTAAACAGTTCATTGAAAATTATTCTCTACTTTCAGTTTAAGCTACAAACAAAAAACCTGATGATACAATCATTGCATATAAACGTAAGACACCAGAATTTATAATTCATTTTTACTAGAAGTCCCCAAACACCTTGCACAAGTATCAAGGAATCATTCTAGAATACCCTGGTAAAAATTCTCCCTCCCCATGATTTCAGCCTCATTCAATATTTGCCCACATTTTCTCCTGCCTTGAATTTTACTCCATGGTCAAAGAAGGGCCCCTCTGCAGAGGCAGCTGAAGCAATGCTTTACATAGCAGACAGCAGATATCAGAGTGATTTGCTAAAAAGCACTAAGTAGAAACAACTAATAATTTTTAGCATTTTCCTCTGAGATAGTTTAATTTCGTATCTAAGATGCAAATGTCTGGAGACAGAAAAGAAATGAACCACAAAAGGGTTGTGGTTACAGATACAGTTACACGGATGTACTGCTTTCTTATGACATTCCTTAAAACTACTCGCAAATTTGCTTTTTGCACCTGATGTTTTGCATAATGGGCTTGCACCACACATTGTTCATCTCATGAACTAGTTAAGCTTGGAATGATTTGGTGTGAGATGACATTTAAACAGCATCTGAAACTGCCATCAAGAAGGCATGTGGATTGCATGATAACTATGCATCTAAAAGACTTTCGTTCTTAGCTGCCAACATTTGTTAAAAGAAGATGTAATTATGTCTAGAAAGACCAGTGTCCAATGAAATAAAATTTACATAATTGTGAATTTTAGGAAAATTTCACACAATTACATGAGGGTCTAACAAAAGAAACAAAACCAATTTACTTTTTTCCACTTCTTCCTTTTTTAATTTTTAATTTTTCTTTCCACCTTTTAGTTAGCCCAAAGTTTGCTGTATAAATACCTCATGATTCTCATGGCCAAGAAGATTAGAGAGAACTTTGAGCACGTGGTTTGCAATCCTTGCACACATTTTCTTCCCTGCAAATGGATAAAACAAAAATATGCTTGAAAAAATATAACAGATCAGAGCAAGCTTCTTTCTTACTTCTTAAAATCAGTACTAAATATAATTTACATGGGGCAATACTATTCCTTGTTCCTGCCAAATGCTGCTCAGCATAACTGAGCTGAAATCAGTGGAGTTACTCTGGATTGATACAGGTGTAATCTTGGACAGGATGCAACACAGAGGGATTTTAAAAGATTCAACAAAGGCATTATTTTGCTTATGGCAAGCAGTCAATTTTTCACCCTTACTTTCCTTTCCTTTCCTTTTTAAAAAGAAACTTTAAGCTTCTTTTAAGTCTCTTGGACATAGACAGGACCTTATTTTCTTGGGGGGGGGAGGGAAATCTCTGCATTGTAGAAGTGAAACATGCAAGTATTTCACTCCACAAGGTGAAGGTTAAGCTCCTTGCCATTACTCATCAACTCAGTTCTGACTTTCTTTCATACAAACAAATCTCTTCCACAAGTATAAAGTGTCCTTTGAAAAGTGGGCCTGGAATGTAGAAATGGCTGTCCTCACATGCAGATATGAAAAAAGAATCAAATCTTAGAGGGTTCCATTGATTAACTGCTTAATTGCTTAGATTTTGGTGAAGCTAACCTGCACAGTCTGGGATTCTTGGGTAAGAGATCTGCTCAAAAGCACTGGTTATAACCACACTGAAATATCTCTGGTCATGTGAGTCCCTGCTACTAAGTATAGTCACTTGAAAGAATCCAGGTATATCAGAAAAAAGAATTCACAATCTTCCCTATAAATTTCTTGGAATAAGGTTGTAATTCAAAAGGTAAGACACCTGCACTCCGCAGACAGAGATTCATGAGCAAGGCAACGGAATACTCCAGCGTGTAATCAGACAGACAATCTGTATCTCTTAGAACATCCACCAGCCAGAAAATGAGCCCATCTTTGATCATTGCCGACTGCAGTGCACGCCTAGGATTAAAAACCAAAAAGCCCACAGAAATAAGACCACAACATAAATAGCTTTCAAATACTTTTATAGCTAATATAAGCACATTAAAACTCTATGTCATCTACCTGCTATACACTAGCCTGCCAATAAAACCAACCCAAATCTACCCATTTTGGTAGAATCAATTAAACTACGGAATTAACAAAGCCTGAAGAAATTGAAGATGCAGTTTCCCATAGGGTTAGAGGACTAAAATGTTGTTGGGTAGACTGGGTTTTTGGAGGGGGGTGTGGGGTGTGGTTTTTAGTGTTGGGTTTTTTTGTGTTGTTTTTTTTGTGTTGTTTTGTTTGGTTTTTTGTTTTGTTTTGTTTTTTAAATCTCCAAACTGCTGAGGTAAGCGTCTTCATTGTTTTCTAAGGCTCCTAACTCTACCTAAAATTGTATTTTCAATTATCTTAAAATGGTAAAAAAAGTCAGCTACACACAACACACCCATAAAATAAATTAATTACCTCTTCTGCCATAGGTAGCTATACCACTTAGTACTGTTGAATTGACAACAAGATTTTTTGCTTAAATCTATTTGTTCTTTCCCCTAGAGATTCTTAAATAATGTATTATTTTAACTCAACCTGTAGTTGCCTTCAAAGAGTACACTGAATGAAGTGCCAGGTGGTCAACTGTGATCTCCTGCAACAGATATTTCTTGCTTTATAATACAAAATAGTAGTATATAGTGATAGAAAGGTCTTACAGAGGAATATAATTTTTAATCACATCATTTCTAATGGGCAGTAAGTCTAAATTACAAAGATCAAATCAGGTATTTTCCTGGTCTTGATACTTGGGATTTATATTACTTCTGAAAGCTCACACTCTTTCTCAATCCTGAATCTTGCAGTAGGTCTATGGATGGACTGAGCAAAACAAGGGAGCATCTGACCACACATTTAAAAAAAAACAAAAAAACAAACCAACCACCAAAAAAACCCCAAAACTTCCCTCATGTCAGGTATCTGGAATTAACCTTCTATGAGGTTAACTGTTATTTTCTAGAAAGTAAAAAACTTTCAAATTTTCAGTAGCTTAGGCCCTAGAATTCAAACTAACATGTACTATCAACAACTGCTTTAATAGAAAAATCATATTCTCTAAGGTTGGTTTAGGATTTCAAGCAGTAGAGTATGAAGATATACTCTCTTTCATCTCAAATATATACAAGGTATCATGTCAGGAAGCAGTGCTGAATTTTACCCAAAGCACATTTACGTGTGCTTCATCCAGACGAGTTCTAAATGAGGCAAATCCAAAAGCAGCCCTCATTCTTCAAGAAGCCCCCCCCAAAAATTTAAAGAAAACCCCAACACTTGCAGTCTCAATATAGGAGAAACATGAATGAAAATAACAAGAGCTAAACTCATCCATCTACCTCCTTACGTTTAGTTAACTACTCAGGGCTGAATATGCCTCCAGAGTACTGTGAAAACAGAGTTCCTAGATCATATTTATTTGGTAAATGAGAGCAACTTCACGCCCTTTTACTGCTTTTGCATATTTCTTTTGTGGTGGGCATTTGAGTCAGACTGCTAATGCAAAAGTAAGACACAAGACAGCCCATGCACAGACAGCTCCAGGAAAGAGGATCAACAGGATGAGGATGAAATCCCTGAAAAATGTTTGCAGAAAGGATAATGAAAACCTTATGCTCTGGAATGTAATGCAACTCTTTTTTCTACATAGGATCTTCAGAACTTTCTACATTAAGATTTTCACTTTGTTCAATTAAGGAATACATATAAAGCACACAAGGTTACGGCAGATGTACATTTACTTGAGCCTTGATAGCTGATAGGAAGTCAGGTTAATTCAGTCAGCAAACCTGAGTTCTCCTCTGTAATAAATGACACTGCTTTCATCAGTCATCAGAATCTGATGATTGTTATGGGAAAATCAAGTGCTCTTCTTTCCTCCCTGAACAGAGCCTAACTAGCCTGCATTTCCTCTCCTGCTGTCACCACTGTGTGCTATGCTTTCATCACCTGAGGCTGAATTTCTGCAGAGCCCCCAGAACATTCTCCCATGTAAGGGAATCCTTGTCTTCAGCTTTCAGTCTCTCCTCCAGCATTCGCAGCAAAGTTGGGTTCTGAGAAAGGTAGACACGACCTGGTGAAAAAAGTGATGAAAGAACAGATGCTGAGATATCAGCTTATGATAGAAAAGCTCCCTCTCCTTGGAAAAGTAAAAAAGTAAGCAGGATTGACTTCAGTTTCTTCTTGAAAAGCCACAATCTTGTGCCAGGACTCAAAAAAACCCGCATAAATGAGTTGTCTAGCAAACCCGTTGCATTCAATGCAGCCACTTGGGGCATTAGAGGCCCCCACTTGCCAAGTTAGTACCACACAGAGTCCACTATCCCTCTTTTAGTACCTGCTTTCTGATCTATCAGTTTTGTACAGTCTAGGAAAAGAGCAGAGATGTCCAAAGAGCTCTGAAAAGTTAGGTTCCCCACTGTTATTGACTTTAAACAGGATTTCAGTTCCTAGCAGTAGTTAGCTCCTTAAGTAGCACCAAACCAAGGGCTAATCTGGGACAGGTAGAGATAGAAAGCTACATATATATCTAACCAAACAGCAGTGATGCACAAAGATTTATTCAGGTGAGGACCAGGAAGATGCAAGAGCCGCTGCATTAACTACTGTTGCACAGCCTGGTAGCAGGTCTGCCTAAAGGACCTTTAATTAACAGGAATTTTTTTTAAGTTCCCAGATAGATCACAAATCATCAAAAGAAGTTAGAAATGCTGAATATACAGTGTCAAAATGAAAACTTTCAAGATAGCGAAAAACTGTTTTGAATGCATGTAACGAAAGACTGTGAATCCCTAGAAAAAGGGTACAAATAAGGCTCAACTTCCACGTGCAGCAACATGCACTTGTGAAGTAGCAGTAAGCCAGCATTACATGAAAATGCTGTTTCTCTCTCTTGCAGCAAATTTCTTACCTTCTGCCAGTGAAGCAAAAGCATTGATGAGCCTTGCCATATACTGTCTGACAACCTCACTCTTAGAATGTAATAATTTGAGGACGCTTCTCTGAAAAAGAAAGCAAGCACTAATAAAAACTCACAAAAGCAGGAAAAAAACCCGAAGTTAGTCTTCTATGGTGTTTTAAAAGCTCATTAAATTTTCACAGCAAACAAACTTTGAACACATATTGATATCTTAAGTAATGTATATATGATTTAAAATTTCCCAGTTGTTTTGGTTTTTTTAATTTTAATTTTAATTTTATTTTTTTTTTTTTTATTTTTTCTATTGGCAGGGTGCTGAGGAAAGTTCAGTCTATTAAAAATTCATTAAGCTCCATGGTGTAGGGTGAGAATTATAATGAACCAACAGAGTTATCAGTTAAAGCTGGTATCTAAAATTAATATTTAGTCAGTGACAAAAAAAATGGTTAGTTTTGTTGATGAACTTAAATGCAGTAACGTCATCTGAATAGAAATGCTATTGTTTGACAACTAAGAGTGTGGGAAAGCAGCTCTGTAACAAGAACACCACATTTTTAATCTGTTTTACTTCAGGCATTACTTACACATAACTTCCCTCCTACAGGAATTTACCGGGAAAAACAGATCATAGATTTAATGATCCTTAACTTTTCTAGTGAAGTTACTGTAGCAATCGCAACAGAAGCCACAATGTAACAAGTAGGCTCACTGCTTCAAACAATTGGGGAACTCAACTATGCACAAAACTATTACAAACGAAAAAAGTTGCACTTTTGTTAGCAACAGTATTGGATTATCAGTGACTGGAGCAAACTTTCAAAATCAGCACACCAGCATTTCCCCTTTCTAAAGAAAGGTAACAATCCATTCCAAATTCACGGAAATTCTATTGAACGTGTTATTACAAGTGAATAATCAGATATACTATAGAGGAACTGAGATTGAAGTCCTAATTTAGTTCTTATCCTAGATCAGTGAAATGGAGTGAAAGTATTATCTAGCAATACATAATCACTCAAGAAGAGACCCAGCATCTGACAAGCAAGAGCTAACTCCTAAGCAGGGGGTTCAGTAGGCTTCTGCTCAACTCATGGGCATCAAGCACCAGGAGAGGTGACAAACTTCCACTTGTCTACAAGAACTGTATCTACACTGAGAGCTCTTGTAATGCAAAGCTTTGCCCACCGCATTTAAAGACTGAAGTTAAATGTATGACATGATTTTGACACTTCTACTTTTTTTTTTTTCCAGAGTGATAAATTTTTCCGATCAGCATTTTATAAAAACAAATAAGCAATATCGCATGCAAGTTGGAGGAAAGCCCTTTCCAGCTGACCTGACAGTTGCTGTGGCAGTCTAGGAGGTCATTACTGATGTAGGCTTGCAGGACAGTGTCTCTCTGTTCTCCAGGATATGATGTTGTCAAGCGCTAAAATAAAAAACAACAAAAATAAACAAGTCAAATAAATAAACGGCAACCTGAATTGACGACCACTGAAGATTTTAAAGGTGCTGATACCCGAGAGTTGAGAAACCTCTTCTCACAGGGAGAAAGAATTCAACCTCAATGATCTAAGGGAAAGAGATGAAATTAATTCATCTGACCTCAGCTCAGTGATCCACTATGAAACTGTTAATTGGGAGCTTTCACTACTGTCCATACAGGAAGCATTACTTCCCATGAAGTTAAAAAGCTCCTCTAATAGCTACAGATGTGGTGCTTTTCTAAAACATCTGAGACAGAGTACTGGGCTAGAACCACCACTGGTCAGACCCAACAGATGTTTGTTTATATGAAAATGAACACTGAAGCTTGATCAGAATTCCACTATTATCATCTCTCACTTCTGTCATTTTGAACCCATCAGCTTCCTTTTCAGCAGGAAAATGTATCTTCCTGTCCTTGTCACCTTTAATTTTTGTGAAATATCATTACGTGATCCGAGGCAAAGAAAATGTAGGCTCTAGTAAATACCTTGATTATAAAGGAAAACTAGTGATTAGAGTCAGGGATTTCTTCTATACAGCAATATTTATATAAATCTAAACCAGGGCAATACATGGAAAGAGGAACTTCCTAACACAATAACAATTTCCTTGAAAACATGTCAGAAATTACTTCCACTGAAGATCCCAGGAATTCCTATCTGGCTTTTCTATGATGGGGAGAGTACTGCTACAATACATACCTATTGCCTGGGCTTTCCTCATCATCTCAAGAGCCTCAGCAAGCTTCACTGACAAAGAGAGAAGTTGCCTACAATGCTGAACTAATCACCAGAACAATCTTCTTGCTCACAAGATAGATTTTAGTTGTGGACCCCTCCAGAAGGGACCTCTTTATTTCTGCAGAGGCCATCTCCCTTACCCAGCGTAGAGCCTGCAGTAAGAAGGCCTTGAGACGATCATTCCCTGTAATCAAATCTTTCTTCAGTTTCTCGTAATCCAAAGAGGGCAACAGTGGCACATCCTGCACCTTCCTACAATGCAAACGGGAAAGACATTTATCAAAACTCTCTCTCCTTATTCAGTGCAGCTGATGTTTCTGAGGTGAGAAGAGCCAAAACCTGAGTCCGTTTCAGGAAAAGAGCTTCCACATTTTTACACCTTTGTTACTTTTATTACCATTGCCATATTAGAACAACAGACTTTTTAAACTTGGACTTATTTTTTCACCGTGCATGCAACTCATTTACCATCATAACTTGCAGACACTAAACTCTGACAACTACCTAACTGATGATCTGAGCTTTTTAGTGGCACAAAATAGTGCAGTGACATCCTTCCTTGCCCTGTGTGGGCCACAAGAGCATGAAGGCAGCAGCTTGGGGCTCTTGGCACACGGTTATAAACAGACGCAGCAACAAGCTGCGGTTCCAACTTCACCTCTAAGCCCTCATGCACACAGAAATGTCTTCTCCGAGGCAAACGCAGTGGGCTGAGTGGATTTTTACAGGTTGGACTATGCTGGCTTAACATAGGACTTGATACAGGACCATTTTCCATGCACCAGTACTATCTTGCTATTTTGAGTTTTAACACTGCAATAGAAGTTCCACTTAACGAAGTTGCTTTCAGTCAATGCTTTAATTTTAATATTTAAATATATTCCACTAAACAATTTTTGCTCCTATCTTCCTATCCTACCCTTTTTCACAACAAATGTTGTTACATGTATAATTGTGCCTTTAATTATCTTGTAAACAACACAAACAGCAAACAGTGTCTCAAAAATTTAATAAAACCTTCACCTCAGATATACCATCTCTATTTGATCCTATAAAACAAAATTTATTAAGTCAGTCACAAAAAAATTAAGCTTGAAGCACCCAAAAATCCATGTTACCGATTCCCCCCTTTCCTGGACTTGTGAGAAACAAATCAATTACAACAACAGGACGGTACTGTGCGGAAACAGTAAAGAAAATACAGCAACCAACTCACAGGTGTGGAGTGGCAGATTTACTGGATTAGCAACATCCTGCTGAAATTAGGATGTTACTGAACCTGCCCAACAGAAGAATACAGATCGCACAATATTTGCATACAATGTTCACTGAGATCAGAGGAAGCACACAGAGGATGCGTGATTCCCATTTGCAGATAACTGGCAGCACACTTCAGTTTACTAACCCCTCTTCCTCCTCTCTACCGAAATAAATGAAGCTCAGCAAGAAATACTTACACAGGGGCTAAAGATGCTCTTAACATTGTGGAAGCCTGGATCAGAAAGAGAAAAGAATAAATCACAACAGATTAGTCCAACCAACAATGTTACTAATGAGGTCCACAGTGAATTCTTTCACTGAGGTTCTGCAGTTCTTTTCCTATAAAACCTACATTGCAAATTAGAAACACAGCTGAACAAAGAGAAGACTTCAATATTTATCTTTCTTTTCCCTTAAAGTGTTTCACATGTAAAAACCTCTTTCATTATGATCTGGCTACTTTATCTTCAACATTATACTCCAAAAATTACCTATACTTGAAGAATTTAAAAAAATAAATAAAAGGAAAAAACAGGAGCAGAAACTACCATACAAAACCCACTGAGGAAGATGAAGACCTTTTTAAACGCATTTATTGACTTAAGAAATTTTAATACCTTAAAGCTGCAATAATATTCCACTGGGGACATACCACATATTACAGCACCCAAATGTGCTACAATTCTGTTTTGACACTAATGTTATCTGAGTGCCTGTATCTATTAATATATATCCCTATATATAAGTATATGAAGAAAAGACCATTTATTCTAGCATGGATAAAACCAATATGGAACAGCGTGCCATTCTCAGAGGTTTGGCCCAGGTTAAGTTCAATTTAAGCCTGAATATTTCCTCTCTGATGCAGTGTGACACAGAGCATATGTAGCCACCGCTGCTGCACAAGTCAAAACTTAAAAATATCAACATCACATAAAAGTTGTCTGCTTTGGTAAATATTTTTTGCTAGAGCGAATTGTACGCAAGCCAAGAAGCAGCAATTCTGGCATAAGAGTGCTTCATATCATGTATTCTGATGTCAACTATATGCCATATTCGCAGAATATTCAGTGTCATCTCTTTGTGTTGATCTCCCTACTCACTTTCTGAAAAATCTCTCATTACCACTTATGCCTTTAAAACTGGTCTTCTCTTCTAACCTAGCCTCTTTCAGTGGGAGCTATATAATCAATGCCTATTGTCAGATTTAAAACTGAGGGATTTAGGAGACAAAAAGCATGAAATACCATAGAGAATATTGAATTACACCATCTGACATATTCTTGAACGCTACCTCATGGGTATCGTTCATAATACAAGGAACTACTCTCTTAGATGTGAAATAAACTTATATGCACGTTGGAAAGCATTTTATACTATGTTTAAGTCAATGAATGACTTGTACACAATAGACAATTAACAGGTCATACACTTCAAAATTAACCTGTCTTGATAGCAGTTCTCAAACCATAGTTCACTTTACACAATAGGAAAGTCTTTCAAAGTATCATATATACCTAAACTGTTTTCCCCTCTTTTACTTTTATTAATTTTCCTTAGCATTTTTGATAAATATAAAAGTTAACTTTTGTTTAAACAAAACTGTTTTCACAGACAAAACCTATCATCTTACACTTGAGTGTGCAATGAAATCACAAATCATTTTTGTTGACTTCCTCCACACCCTCCTCCAGTAAAGGAAACGGGGCAGAAAGTGACTGCAGTATGTTAAAGCAACAGCAATAACAGAGCCCCTGAAGATGAGAATGTGAGACAAGGAACAATAGTGAGAAAAGAAATAGAGCAGGTCACCAAGAGTAAATAGATGTATTTATGCACAGATGGAGAAGCTCTCTGCTTCTCAGCAAAGTCTTTCTTACCCACCACTTCTTTGTTGCTTTAGAAAGAAAAACATTTGCTCCAACCAAAATCCAACCGAAGGATATGTAATTGGTAAAGATACATGCATCACCCTTTCACACAAATAAAACTTTTGGGCAAGTGTAAGACTTTGCAAACTTTCGTAAATTTCAAATTACGGAAACTTCAATCGGAGAAGCATTCAGAGTTTTAAAAATCAATCAGATCAAGCAGGACCAAGTCCTATTAATTACCAAATTACCTTCTAAGCCAGCAGATGGAGCAGAGCAAAGCATTTAGTACAATTGGGCTCTGTTGTCTACCTACACCACACAGTGAGGCAGACCCCACACTGAAGCTCTGAGGGCCAGACCACCAGGGTGGAGAACCTTCTTGCCCATCACTCACGTTTCTGATCAGAACCAAGTTTATCAGTCTAAAGCCTGTACAGAAGGAAGGAAGCTCGCTCTGGCTTTTGGTGTTTCTGGGAAAGCAATAAGAATACACTTCATATTACGTCAGGTTCAGTGAGAAAAACCTTGAAAACTTTTCAGGGCTGGTTTGTCTTTCACTTTTGAATCTGACTGACTACAGCCAGCACCACTGATAAGCAGAAAGAATGCAACCATGTTACAGGCAGAGATTTCCTTTCTTCATCTTCATCTACGTGATCGCGATTAGACATAGGTAAACTAATCTCTGTCCATCCAGCGTGGTATATGGAGTAAAACATTGGGTTGGGTGTCAGGATATAACGCTTCTACTCCTGTTTCAGCTACCGGCTGCAGACAGAATTTAAATGTGTCATTTCATATTTCTGGGCCTCAATTTTTCTCATTTGGAAAACAGATACAGGCACTCTTCAATAAGCTGTTTTTTGAGGTCTACCAATGAATAGCAATATCCAAGAGCTGAAACTTATTTTACAATTAAACAATTGGAAGCTCATGGCACAACCACCATAAACAGAAAACCAACAGATTTAGTGTTTGATTATGACAGAATAGTTCTGTGAAATAAGTTAACAACAGTTGATACAGTACAGTAACAACTCTGGTAGAAGTATTTTCCTGTTTTGGCATTTATTTAGGCCTCTATTTTAAGTAATTTTACAAGAACAAGGACTGTAGTAAAATATTGCTAGAGAATTATATTTCTTCACTGGCCATTTTTTGGCAGTTAATGCAACCCAGCAGCTCTCCTGTGGCTCACAGGGCTGATTTCAGGGTCCACACTAGTTGGGGTCAGAGAGCTGATGCCACCTGGGAAGCACAGAGCCACGCAGTGTGCCGAGGGACAGCATCGCGCCTTCTCCATCTGCTGCTAAATGCGTCTGAAGAGATTTTCAATCAGTTCAATCTTCAAACAGGTGATCCAAATACAGTCCTGCTGAGTGCTGATCATTCAGTTTAACGCCCAGGCTACCTCTTGCCATAGGGGCTCAGCTTTTCATCTTTTTATCCTCGTTTTTAAAGAGGGAAGACATGCAGCACTCCAGCCCCACCACCCTTTCCCTTCCTCATACCATGGCCTCTTCAGCTCTCGCTCCCAGACCACTGTCAGGTTGGCTGGCACCACTTCTGCACCCATTCCTTTGCTGCTTTCGCCACCTCCTGCAGCAGCAGTAGCATCAAGGGGCTCCTGTCCCAGGACAGAGCTCGAGCAGATACCCCCCGACAGGCCATAACAGTTTGTACCAGCCCCACGACTCATGTTTAACGCTGGCAGACTTGACCAGCTGGAAGCAGCAGTCTCAGCAATAGGAAGCACTGGGTTATCGACTCCGGTGGAAATTAAGGCTGGGGAATGTGACCCATACTCTGCTGAAAATTTCATGGCTTCCTTCACAGCAACATTTCTAATCAAAAGCGTGAAATGCAGACCTGTCCTAATGCTTTGTTTTAACTTGGTTTAATACTCCTATTCCTTAAGCAGAGTGTTCTCTGCCTCACAAACCACCTTGCCCCACACAAGCTGGGAAGGGTAAATGCGCATTACAAATTCCCCAGCAGGCAGCCCACCAAAGCAAATACACTTCAGTCTCAGCACCTCCTTTCACATTTCACCAGGTAGTACTTTTTTGTTTGCTTCTGTTTCTCTTCTTTGGTAGGGATCTGAGATGTCCCAATCTCAGGATATTTACCCAGTTAATTATCTGTGTTAAGTTCTAGTTCTTTACTTGAGCATTAGCTTTAACAAAAGGAAAACCACACCTCAAAAACAGCTGGGTCCTACAAATCAGCTCTTGGGCTTACTTCCATCAGCGCACTTACTTCATTTAAGACGTATAATCTAGCCAGTGGAAAAAGGTCATCGTCTTCACAACCTGGAAAAAGGTCATTCTCTATACACAGCAGATGCAAAGCCAAGCTTCCACATGCACGACTCCTGGCAGGAGCGCCGGCTGAACCAGCCTTCACTCCTCTCAACACATCCCTACCACGGGAAGCAAAAGCAAGAGATCCTCAGGAACAAAAGCCTGCCCTACCACCAAATTAATAACAAACTCTTTTAAGTTCTTTGCAAAACTTTAGCCATATGCTTTTAAAAACGGTCTTCTATGTTGCAGATACACATAAAAACATGAAGCCTTTTAAAATTATTTTTAGGAACAAAGGGATACATTTAACTGAGGAAAAGGTTAATATTGAAGCCTGGAAGTGGGTAGAACAGAACCCACTTTGGCCTGTTGGGTTTTTTTGATCCTCGCAGATCTGTTCTTCTCTTTCCTGGTGTTCATACTCAAATCTGAATGCTGAACTCTGATATGTCTTTTCTGTGACTATAGGGCAAAAACTCCAACTGTACTGTGTTTTTGAGAGAGAGAGAATATTTGGATGCAGGAAACTTGGGGCTTATTTATAACAGCTGCTTTTAGATAACTGGACAAGAGACAGTAAAACCATCAGCACTGTGCATTCATAGCCCTCAAAGCACTCTATAGTAAGTAAATTCTTTATATTCTTATAAGGTTAGTAGAAACATTGCAATCTTTGTTTCCAGGTGATGAATCCAAGGTCACAGACTGAAAGGCAGAGTCAAAGGCACTGCTGACAGGTTCCTCATTACACATCCAACATGTCAACCACCAAATGATGCCTCCATCAGACAAGCTTACATAGCTTCTCTTTACTACCAGTATTCTTTGATTAAAAAGCATTTATTTCCTCAGCATTTTCTCCCAAGCTCTTTCCCCAGTCTTACCTTTCCTGGAATAGGTTAAATACTAATTCAAGGTTTTGAGTAACAGCATTCCTGAAATTGCCAGTGAATGAAAGAGTGTCAAGAACATGGGCATTCGTGACTCATCTGCAATATGTGACACCCAACATTCATGGATTTAGCCTTGAACAAAATACTTCTCATGCAAAATCTACCTTGAGACAGAACCATTTGTCATAACTGAAACACATGCAGAAACTGGGTGTCTTAAGGAAAGGAAAGGAAAAGAAACAAGCATAAGGAAAAGAAGAGCCCAAGCATAGCTCATTCTGGTAGGATCACAGGGTATGACTTATGTTTGTGTTGGTTCTTGCCAAAGCCAAACCAGGTGCCATATTAAGTCAAGTAATTCTGTCACAATGCAGATTAGCCACAGATGGCAGCCCTTCATTTTTGAACGAAGCGAGGCATGAATATGAACAGCATGGAATAAAACAAAGTTCAAAGGGGGGAAAAAAAATAAATCAATATTTATAAAAGAAAACAGATGCATTTCAAGCGCAAGCCAAAACCACAATTGATTTTATCAAGTACCATAGCCCTATATTCAAACCAATTCCACTTTGCTATTTGATGTATATATTCATAATATGCTGAAGGCTAAAGCTGAAAGCCAGATTCTGTCCTCAGTTACCACTCTGAAAATGTGCTATCAGAATTCAGTGTAAATTCAATGCAGATTCAGAATTAATAATCAAAGATAGGTGATGAATATGTGAACAGTCAAACCAAAGTTTGAGCCAATTTGTACATATCATTAGAACTCAGAAATTTACATTGAGCTCACTTGCTATATGCTAATGGTGACAAGACTTCTACATGCAGCCTATGACGGGTTAGACTCCGAGCTTGTGTAACCTGGCAGGTCTACTGGGGCTATGCAAATTTATTTCATAAGAAGATCTGCAAATGTTTTTAATTAATTTTTTTTTTTCTTACTTATACTAGAGATATGCCGTTATGAAAACTTTCCACTGGGCACATAAAACAGGTTCTCTAAGACATCTGAAGTGTACATAAAAAGATCACACTGTAATACTATGTGATAATGTAATAACAAGACAAGATGTCAGAAAAAATAAAACACTATATATAAACAGTGAGGGGAGGCTGAAATTTATCAAGGTATTCAAGAAATGCCTCACAATTAGAGTCAGATAGCTTGAAAAAAATTATAAATAACTCTGCATTGTAAGTTATTGCATTCTACTTTGTATAAAGTTACATATACCTAAGGCTGTACCTGCATAAGGGCAAAACTTTTCTTCAGCAAAGATCATTGCATTCAAAATTTCTCATCTGTAATCAACTTTTCTCAGTCTCAAAACAGACCATTATGAGAGGGAACAGAGTGCTAAATGTCAAGCAAAAAGTGGCCGTTATGACCATTCACATCAACAGGAACAGGTTGCTCGCTACAAGTGATCTTTCAACAAAGATAAATGTATTCTCTACATCAAGATAAAAAGAAGCACATAAGCAATAGTCCATTGCATTCAATAATTCTATGACTATTTTTCAAAACAAAATGTTGTTTTAAGTGGGAAGTTGAATGCTCACAGGGGTTACTGTAATTCCAGGTGAGGGATACATTTGAAAAAAAGTACAGGTTTTCTTGAAAGATGAAATCTCGTTTCATCCAAAGAAAGCAGAAAAATATAAATATGGATTATTTTTAAGTGGAATAATGACTGACATTTTTCAGAATTGGTGTCAATCACTTTTATGAATTGATTACATACTGAGTTACTTAGAAGCACTCATTTCCTCTCTTTGCAAAGAATGCACTGACTATGGGCAAAATTAGATACTTATGGTGTACTTGTAATATTGCCAGAATACAAACTTCCATCTGGGTTACAGAAGTCACAGGCAGTACATAGAATACTGGTTTGCTTTTTCAGTTTTCAATGAAAGAGGATCCATTTTAATTGTACGAAACAATTTTATAACCTTTAGTACAGAAAGAAAGTTTCACTTTACAAATTAAAAATACAAAAATGTAAAATAAGACACACCTCTGAGGAGCACAGCTCAATTAGCTGTATTATCTTAAGCAATAATATTTATTTGCTGTCTCAAAGGTGTTGTGGGATCCACTGGTGTTGGCACACTTGAGACACACCATGTGCTATATACACTGTTATATACAGTGATATTTACTTGCTTTCTCAAAGGTATTGTAGTATCAACTGGTTTTGGTACACTTCAGAGTCATCATATGCTATATACAGTGATGTTCATGGGGAAGAAACAACTGCTTTCTGTGTGCTATAAGAAGCTGTGTTTTGTGTAAAAGTTGTGGGCAAAGCTGCCCACCTGCTGTGGGCATGTTTGCTGACATGCTGTGTATGTGTACTATGAGGCTATAAGGTTACTCAGAACTTCTATTCTCTTCTCCATGCAGAATTTCCAAGCCTTGCACATTTTTGGCTCTTCATAAACAACAGAGTTAATGTCATGACAGGTTAAAATGCATGAAAAATTGTTACACATTGTGAAATGAAGAGAAATATAGACCGTGACAGACTGCAGCAGGCAATGTGAAAGGATATAAAGATATAGACACTTACATATCCGTCATCACAAGGGCTCATAGAGTAATATCCCTTTATGGGCAAACAGGCACACATTAAAATAAAGAAGATTAAAAAAAAACAAGTTAACAGAAATAAATCACAGAGAAATACACAGTTCTTTAAAAAACCAAACCAAAACAAAAACCCAACAAATCAAAATTAGCTAAAAATTAACAGACTATTAGCTTTGGGAAAAAAAGAAAAGTATAAGCATCTTCTCCCAATCCACGTACTTCTATGTTTTAGGACTGAAATCGATGTGTCTCTCTTGTGATATATTTACATTCCAAGTTCTCCTTTCAACACCTGGCCAACATACCTAGTCTGCACATTATTCCATTTTAACTGTCAGTTAGAATAGCTATGTACCAAGCACTGACACATTTATGTGAATATACGGCTTCTATTGTTCACTACACTGAAGCAGCCAAGAGAGAGATACCAATGAATGTGACATCGATCAGAAGACCTCAGCTTCTGAGAAAGCAGCTGCAAGTATCCTCCATACTTGCTTTGGTTAGATGTTCTCACCAGCACACAGTGAAAGCTGAGAGAGACAGTTTAAGGTGCTTCAGCAATGTTATCAATTCCTCATCCCTAAAGGCTTCAAGGATAAACTACAAAAAAGTCTCTGGAAGTAAACCTAAGATTTAGTTGCTAAAATAAAACATGGTGATAATTCATGGTTTGAGTAGCTTAGTACAAAATATGCCATGTTCTCTTTAATTAGACTAAAATGTTTAATTTAGAACAGCTTTGTATCTAAAAAGAACAGTCTTAATTCAAAATAAAAGTACGCAGTTCAACACAATGAAATAAGACCAACGTTAATTATTCTGCTTCTAGTTTTTTTGTGCAAACCTGCTAATACTTACTTTAGAGGACATTTTTGTGCAGATGAATAAGCACATAAACACCGTATTTAGTAAGGTCCTCTTTAACAGACACATACAGCCTTATACAGAGGGTATAAGAAACTTGCCACTGTTCACCACGAGCAGAAAATAAAGTTCTTTCTATTCTTTAACAAATTTTAAAAATCTTACATTATTCTTTTTATTACCGTCACACTCAAAATTCACTGATGTGAATGAATATTTTAACTTTCATGGTGCTATACGCACATACAGACGGTTCCTGGCGAAGACATTTTAAAATTAAATTTAAGACAAAGGACAAGATCGATAGAGACCAGTAAGTAAGCAAAAGAAACCAGATGTCCTCTCATCATGATACAGGTTATTGCAACACATGCATGACCTGAGCCAGTGAAAATGTATGTAGGCAAAGATGACATCAAAAGAAAGTTTTACTATTAAAGGAAATCACAAAAGGTTGGACAAGACCCTTTCAAGGTCCCTTCCAATCTGGGCTATTCTATGATTTGAGGACAATAACAGAAGTCTGTGAAGACCTCTAATGACAGCAACACCTTATCTTTAGAGATGAGGAATTTATGCAAACAAAAAACCCTCCCCAAGTTGCTGCAGGGCATTGTATCACCCGCAGCAACTTGTGAAAAAGGCATCATATACCATATCAGCAGAAAAAAAGAAATTCTCTTTGCTCACATAAAGAGGTAGGTTTGTTTCTTCTTTACCATACATAAGTGGTAACATATAAGAACCATCCCACGGACAGGGATGGAGAAGACTGATACACTTCATTCTAAGCAAAGCTTGCATAGTGTAGATGCTGTTTGTTGTAAGGTGCACATTATTTTTAAATGAAAGAGTGTACATCTACATAATGCTTGGTGAATCCACTCTGAATGGTTCAGAGTAATAAAAAAACCCCCACCAATTTCTGTTACTCTGTCTCTTTGGTTTCATGTGGTCTGCTGGTGCTGAAAAGTCTTTCACAAGTAAAAAACAGAATACCTGCCACCAACTATTACAGCTTGATGTCTTATTCACATTTGCAGTAAAAAGCATGTTTGAGGAAAAAAAGCACAGGCCAGCAAATTTAAAGTTTTCCACAGCTTCAAGAGTCGTGCCAAAAGAGACCTAAAATTTGCAAGGGACATTAATTCAACTAATTGTAGCTACAAGTAAATATAATCAGACTTAATAGCAGTAAAAACATAATGGGCATTTATTCTATTCCATGACACAGGAGCAATACATGCAAACAACTACACAGCTTTCTAGTCAGAAAGACTCTCCAGTGTTTAACACACATCTTGACTATTGACAGAGACTGTGCATCTAAAGAAGCAGCTCCTGTTCTCCCTTTAATCCAAAGTTTAGAGAATCTTATTACATTATCCCTAATCCAAGAAATTTCAGGAAGGTGAAATCTTACTGGAATCAGAAAATCTATTAATGGGTTTAAGACCTGAACCTATGCTTAAAAGCAACGGTGAATGGGGAATGAATGTACGATGCTTCAGTGATAAAAAGCCACAACCCTCTTGGCTTCATGATATGTATTAAACAGAAAATTGCCAGCGTCAAAAAGACTATGACCCGTGCTCCTTACCCACCAGACAAATTAGTATTAGAAAGAAAAAAGAAAAAAACGAAAATAATAGTACACCTTAAGTTTTCTCAAGAGTATTACAGATAAAAGGGACTGTAATAGATGACTATCCTTTTGCAACTTACCCACCACTACTCAGATCAGTTCCCTGTCCAAATGAACATTAGAAAGTCAGGAATCTGATTAAATCTTCAAATAAGTGTTTCCTCAACTTGTCAGACCTGGCGCTCTGACCTCCTATTCTTAGATCCAGACCTTTTGCTCTGACAATTCACTTAGATTTCTTATCTCCCAATTCAGGACCATACATGTCAAATTACATGATGGAAGATGGAGATAACATTCAACTGCCGATAGGAAAAAAGACCTTTAGTAAAGCAGGGCTTCAGAGAAGCCTTGGAAACATCTCCCAACTGTAGCACAGTAGTGTGGCCTCTCTTCCACTACATGCAGCAGATGCATCCTGTTAATGGATTGTAGATCAGGCTCACAAGCTGACCCGGGAGGTCACTGAGCTGGCAAGAGGCATGTAGTTGCTCTGTGAAAGAATGAGATCCAAGCCAGCTTACCAGAGAGCACAAAAGCAACAGCCAACATCAGATGCCCTTGCTAAGTAAGATTTCATGGGTATGATTACACTGGGAAAGTCTTTTGCTTCAGAGACGTCATTGCCTCAGGTCTTAAAGCCAGTTTGGTAAGAAAGACTTGTTCTGGGATTTGTCCTCCCAATATGAATTTCTTCCAGTATGAAAGGACAGGTCTTCAGCCACCGTAGGGGGGACACAAACCAGGAAGCTGATGTTTATTGTACAATAACAGCACACATTATTAAGTGACACATGTTACCTTTATTGTAATTTCAAAACCTGAGACCTCAAGGCTTTATATTACACAATACTACTTTCCTGACATTAAAAACTGAGCACGGAGCACAATGCACTGGGAACAAAATCAAGTTTGCAGAGAAATAATACTACCAAGGATATAATCCAAGGCATACTCTTTAATTTCCTTGGACAATACTTCATTTTGGTTACAGGACTGGTATAGTCCACCTTCCCAGTATAACTTAGAAATACCAGTGTAGTGCAGCTGATTTAACAAAATATACTGTAGAGCTCAAATACACATTTCAGAGAATGATGCAGCTTTAGCATTTTCTGCTGTCAGAACCTGCTCCCAAACCTGGATTGCCCCCGAGTTGTGCTGGTATAGTTGACTGTGAACTCAAGCACCTTCTCTTTCCAAACTACATAACGCACATCCACTCATCCCCTAAGTAAAAGTGGTAGAAATTCAAGGCTGCACGTCAGTACAACAAAAAAGTAATTTCCTTGCTAACGATGTTTTTTTCTGCTCAGCTATTAAGAGATACTGATGCACCGAAACTAATTTACCTAAGGGTCTGGTCCTGTCATTCGTGACATCAGTGAGACAGGGTCAAATCCTGAATACTCAGGTGAAGTGGGGAAAAAAACGCCAAGCCACCACATTTAATACCTGCCAAAACTCTTTAGACACTGCCTTTTTTTTAAATTTTAAAACATCTCACTTATCTTCCCTACACAGTGACGTAATGGTAAGGATGAGCAAAGGAGCTGCCCCTCTGCTCGTCTCTTCCCTCTAGAATTATACAGGTGACTGCCCTGTGACTCCAGCAGGAGTTTTGTGAAATGGAGCAGCTGGAAAGACCACACTCTATTGTCTCTAATTAGTTATGAGCAAAAAGTGAAGGGACCTTCCAACACAAATCCAGTGCAGATGCTGCAACTTCATGCTACTACTTACTCTGGGTCATGATGCCTCCGGCTTTATTCCAAAACTTACACGAAAACCTGAAACCACTTAAGGACAGAACAATAACATCTAAGTATACAACAATGAGGTAGTTGGAATCCTTGAAGAAAAAGTAATGGGATGCCTTAGTGGTCTAGTGGCAAACAGTCAGAATTTAGTTTTTAGTCCATGTCATCTGGCTTCCTAAATCAACAGAGTAAGGGAGTGGTTAGAAATATTTTGGGATGATGAGGAAGGAGTCTCATTTTTCTTGTCAGAGGTGGGCTATATATATATATATATATATATGTTATATTTTTATAGATTTTTTTTTTCTTAAACTTATTTGTGTTTCTACATGTTTGCTGTTCATGTAATAAAACCAGAACTCTCTACATGGGAAATAAAGAAGAAACTATGGTCAATCAAGCGTGGACAAAAGGATGAGCAAACGTGGTTACAATGCAGTGCAGGACTACAAGCAAGGACTGTGATTAGCCCTCCAAAACTTGGCTAATGCCTCAGCCTGATTGTGCGGGTCTGCTTATAAAAACAACATTCGATTTCAACCACAGTAGCTACTATAACCTCACTGTCAAGCAGTGACCTAAATCAATTGAGAAACCCTTGACCTAAACAGAACCACAGCTATAGCTGCCCTGGTCCTTCACTAGAGAGCTTTTCTGGCATAGTAACTACCACAAATAGTGTGGGTAAAGGAGCCAGAAAGTCGCACACAAATAGTTATGCTAGTAAAGCCTAGTATAAAAATAGATACAACTGTGCCAGAAGAACACAGATTTACTCAGCTTAACCTGGCTAATTTGGGACAGAAGAGAGGCAAAAAATTTACTTCCAGGAGGGAAAAAAAAATCCACCACCAACAAATCCTCTTTCTCTGACCTACCTATATAGCCCAAGACTGTGCTAAAGTGGCCATACTGGCATAAGTATAGTGGCAAAGGTGTTTCCGGAGCAGAAATATTTTTAGAGTCACTTTTAGAGAAGCACGAGTAAATAAACATGATGCATAAGATCAATAATCATTTCACAGTTGAGCATCTTTTAGTAGAAAGAGAGAAAGTATGGCTGCAAGAGATTTTGAGTGGTCACCTAATCTGTCCTGGAGGAGCAGCCAAGCATCAACCATTCCTGGTAAATGGTAACTGTTCGTCTACCTGTTTCTTAAAAACCTCCCGTGAGAGAGTCTCGCTGAGATTCTGTTTATACTCTGCTGCTTACCCACTTCTTCAATGATCACTTACTGTTAAAACTCTTAAAAGTCTTTCTTTTTTTTC
This sequence comes from Numenius arquata, assembly GCF_964106895.1. Lineage (NCBI taxonomy): Eukaryota > Metazoa > Chordata > Aves > Charadriiformes > Scolopacidae > Numenius > Numenius arquata. The sequence continues at coordinate 11,628,928 of NC_133584.1, forward strand.
CATAGAGAAGGAAACAGATGTCTATACCTAAAGGCTAAACCATACAAGACAGATGTTTATGCTAAAATAGCATATGTGACAGGGCTACAGAAAGACATGCAGTCTAGCAATAATCCACCCAGCTTTTATCAGTGAAGACACAGCTTCAGTCACTTCTGCACTCACTGCAGAGCTGATAAAGAAACAAATCAGCACTTTGCATAAAGATGACACTCTTCCCTCTGCCCCCTTCCGGAGGATCAATTTATGATAGAAAAAAAAGAAACAATAAGAGTGAAACACTGGGCCAATGGAGCACCTTGAAAGCATAGGAGAAAAAGAGAAGCCTTGATGCAAGCAGAGAGCAGGAACTGATAGAAGAGGCCATGTGGCTCCCAGTACAGGCATGGGGAGCTGGGAGATACACACAACCCCAACATCAGACAGCAAAAATGCCTAAGACTACTGAGGTACATAAAGCATTATCTCAGAAAACCATTGGCAGAGAAAGAGGGAAGACCCCTGAAAATTGTTGTTAGAAGAAAGATGGGGGGGTGTAAATTATGAGGTGGGAGATGGCACGACCATGCACCACAGACATGGTGTAGGTTTCGGGAAAGAGGAGTTACAGACAGTCCCTAATGCCGAGGTAGCAGACGAACAGAGATCCTGGTTCCTTCCTGAAACCCTGGGATGTGCAGCCTGCAAAGCTGCTAAGAGTGTACCTCCTAAATACATGGCAAGTCAGAGAAAGGAGTTCTGATCGCTAACAGGGAAGTGAGGGCATTTAGAACAGCTTGAAGAGCAATGAGGAATAATATTTATCTCTGAAAATATTAGCACATAGAAAAGAAAAGGGAACACTTATTATCTCCTCATCTTTCTGTACCAGATATTCAAGAGGAACAAAATGTACTCATAACGTCATTGTTATTAAAAACTTTGGCTAGAACAAGGAGCAAGAATCTTATTTTCTTCTGCTTTTCCTTTGACGCTTCACAAAGGTCTCCTACTACAAAGTTAAGTATACATGAATGTCTGCCATGGCAAAAATAATAAGCACAGTTCATGACTTTGGCTTGTCTTTGAAAAGCAGTGGCACACAGTATTTTAATATTAAAATGTTTTAATGCAGTTTTAATGTTAATGCTTATTTGAAAAATTTAAACAAGCTAGGTATTAAAAAAGGCTGTACCACTGAGCACCTCTAAAACTATCATTAAGTCATTTAAAATTTAACTTCCCCAGGCACTATTTCACAGACACTAGAAACTGTCCTAAGCTGGTTCTGCTGCTGGGAAAAAAAAAAAAAAAAAAAAAAGGCTCCCCCTCCATTTAGACAGAAGAGATTGAGCAGAACATTAACAGGCACAAGTAGCTAGGTCTACTGCAGCCATCTGAAATGGAACAAGAGGCTGGTGGAGCGAGAAGAAAAAAAACCCTAGGCATCCTGAGCTGCTTATCAATAAGGTCAAAGATCTTTAGATACGGGGTTAAAGCCCATCATGTAAGTCAACAAGGGGGCTTAGGTGTGTCATCTAACTGCTCATCTAACAACTAGCTCTTACAAAAAAAGGGAAGTCCTCCCTTCCTCCTCTTTTCCCTATTTGTTCTCATGATCCTGTCCGATGCTTCTCCTTTAGCTGGCTAAGCCAATTCTCTCTAGGGTTATAGGAGCATACCTGATAGCAGCAGCACGTGTCCAGAGCTGAGCAACACCACCACTCGTTTCTAGCTAAATTAAATTTGCTAAGACGTGCTATCAAACCACACTCAGGACATTAGGTTTAGGGTTTGGTAATTTTGGTTTGTTTTTTTTTTTAAACATTCCGTTAGCATTTAACAGATATACAGCTTACTTATCATAACAACAGAATTAAGCATACTTATGCAGCTATGACTGCATAACCGTGTCATTCACCAGCATTTGAGATCAACAAAACCTTATGTATTGTCATATTGCTACACAAGTTTGGACACATTACGTTTTGCCTTTAGGACCTCACATTCGTTGTTCAATATACAGCTTAACTGGTATTGTCTTTTGAGACAGTTGCTGTAAAAAACCCCAAATATAAATACTTACAGTTCCAGGCCTTGTGAAGTCAATACTATGTGCTACACTTTGTCTCATCTGATTGCTAAACAAGCGAACACAAACACTTTGAAGATACTCTGGTGTGATCTAAAAATTAGGAAACATAAAGAGAGAACAGGATTACATAAAACTTACACTTTCTACCAGACAAAGGTTTCTATACTAAAGGTTGTTTGGTTTTTATTTTTTTTAAAGATGGCAGGAAATCATACACCTGAGACTCATCGATGGAAGCACAAGGTATATACTGCAACTACAGCTCTGTTCAGAAATTAAGAAAACTGTAAACTCTCTTCATCTGGGAATAGTTAAGCGATTCACAAGACTAACGCTAAACACTTTCAGAGAGTCCAGAACAAAAATGGAATCTGTCACACCTGTGTTTGCAAACAGATTTTCCTCAATCAAAAGATAAGTTTTCCAACGGTACACATATGAAGCAGTTTTGCGTTTTAGACTTAAGCAATGATATGCTGATGTCTTGTCTAGCTAATGAGCAGAACCTACTCAACTCTTCTGTAGAGCAGATAGAATAAATATGAATGACACAGTACAGGACTTTGTGTTTCAATGCAAAACATCTCAGTGCCTTTAGGTTTTTTGTTTTGGGAAATCTACACCCCAGTAGAACTGTCAAATTTCAGAGCAGCTACTAGCTTCCCCAGAACAGAGGTGAGAGGGCTGAGATTATAGAAACAGGAATGGGAACACTTCTGATATTCTCAGGCCTATAGCAAGACAACAGAACCCTTCAAATTCAGAATGCTGTAACATGATTTTATTCAGTATCCAAGTCCACTTTGAATTCAAAAATGACAGAAACCAAGATTCACAACGAAAGAGCACCCTCAGCTGGACACACTTGGGAAGAATCAAATGACTGCCCAGCACAAGGCTTACCAGGGAAATTAAACAAGCATCCACAACAAAAGATAAGCAGTGCCTAGTTCCACCCCCACAGAAGGTAAGAGGGTATCACCTTGGAGAGCACTGACGTGTGAAATGGGAAGCAGCAAATGAAGAACAATGTGGTTTTTATTGTTATCAAAGCTCACGTGAGCAGACACCTTTTCTAATCTGCTGTAAAGCAAAATCCACACCTACAGGTAAATTCTTCCCTGCAGTAATGATGTGAACAGACAGTGATCTCAGATGCAGAGGAACAAACTATGAGATGTTCACGCTGATGACAGGAGGAAGGTACATACTGACTTATCAGCAGGCAGCACAGGAACTCCTAGGTCATTCTCCCTGCTAACAATTCACAGCTCCATTAAAACCACCTAGAGGCCACTAACATCAGCCCTAAGAATAATCTCCAGGTTATACAGAAGCTACAGTGCAGAGGCACGATCGCAGAGAAGAGGGCACAAAAGATGAAGCATAAAATCATCTTTGTATAAAAAATACCCGTAAGAAAGTTGTACCTTCTCCTGTCACATACGTGTGGCCCATTTCACACAGTGAATAACTCATTCACTCCTACCCCAGTTCCCTTTACCAATTAAATTAACAGGTTCAGCTTAGCAGAACAAAGAGCAAGGCTTTTCATCACCAAAATTTTGGATGAGAAGATTGTTTATACCACAGTGTAACTGAAACCAGACCTGGCAGCAGTTTTAAATATACAACCACCTCTGATGGGCTGGATTGCAGTCAGTAATCACAATAATGCCCTCTAATCACTGCTGATGCCAAAACTCAAAAGGGGACCCTCACAAGAGACCTGAGATGTCTTGCGAGATGGTCATTGTTTCTTCAAGATTTCAAGATTACACCCATCTTCTGCACTACCTTTACCCTACTACACAGGGGCAATAAAGAATCTCTCATCCAAAGTGCTGTGCTTCATTAGTAGAGACACAGTACTTACAGAAATGCTCATAACTACAACATTTAATTCACATTTTAGCGGCATTTTCTCTCCATTTTCCGGGGAGTGAGGGAAGCATCTGAGTCATCTCTTACCATCTTGCCATTGACTGTGGCCTCCAAGGAATCCACCAGCTCTGCAGTGACCCCAATGAGATTATGGTAGTCTGCCTGCATTTTGTTAAATCGTTTCAGGTAGGTCATGGTCCTGTGCTCAGATTCCACTAACTGTTGATGAAGATGTTGCAATATTTCTGTCAAGAGAATAATAAAAAAGAAATAACATCACCTTTTCAACTGAAAGGACAAAAGAACCCACAAGCATTTTTATTGCTATGAAGGGGCAACTTCAACTGCTGCTGTGGAATTACTTTTATTCAAAGGGTGGAATTTCACTGCCAGGATAATTCCATACTACTAGAGTGATTTCATTTCATCGCCACAGGTACAAGAATTTATTTTGCTTTAATTGCCCAAAGAACCAAATGCTTCACAGTTATAGCAGCAATATATTAGACAGTGAACTTCACTGAATATATTTGTGAAGAGGATACTGTTTTAAAAGTCTGTTAATACAAGAAGTTTCATGCTATAAGAGACAAAACAAGGCTGTGGGCGTCGAATCAGAGGATACATGACAAAATGCAGCTCAGACTTGGTTCACTGAACTTGCTACCTGCAGATGAGATTCATGCACCATCTTCCGCATTCACTTAAGCAACAGCGGGTAAAAAACATTATCACACTGAGCAACTGAAAAGGTCAAGCTGCCACTTCAAAGATAAAACAACAGGACAGGACAGTACCCAGAGATTCCTGCCAGTGTTTTTTAGATTACACTGTGAGACTGGGTGTTTTCTCCAGTTACTTGCTAGAAATAGACCACTGATACTTAGGTTATGTTGTGCTTTGCTTATTTTAGAGTAAATAGTAAGTCTTTTAAGAAAAATGGTACAATTCACAGAGGGGAAAAAAGTCCCAACATTCAAGTTACCCAGTTCCTCCTCTGCTATTAAAATATTCACTGAATTCTTCAAAGTTGCAGGGAATTCTCTACTTCATTTTCTACTTCTACATGAAACTTTTCAGGTGATTCCATCGTTTACTGGTTGACGGTGAGCTATACTAGTTATTTTCATAAACTGAAGGTACTAAAAGTTACTCCAATTTTTCTTTTATGTCTAAATAAATAAAATAAAACAAAGAGTTACATTCCTTGTACATTTTGCTCCTTTGGGTTCAATTACTTTAGAGATGAAAGAAGCAAACTAAGCACCGAAATCTGTATCCTCCATCCCAGTCTCAGACCGAGCCAAATTAGCGTTCCACATGGAAGTCAGGCATGGAATCTGGAGCTGTGTACTGCAGTGCACATCTTCATGACTGGACAAAACTATGAAGGGAGGCACAATAATTCTATTGTTACTGCTAATGTTTATGTATTTTGCTAGAACATTATGTTTTAAATTAGTTTGCTGAGAAGCCAGTATTGCTCTACTGTTGTGCAAATGGCATTGCGCCCATCTCCAAACAGACTGAATATTTACCATAGGACTTTCTGTTAAATGATGGGCAGGAATCAGCTTGACCACAAAGTTCCAGACAGAAGCAGGATTCATTTTCACAGATTAAAAAAATCTTGGGTTTAGAGTAGAGAATTCCAAACAGCTCAATATGACACAGTTTAGGTCCAAACAAATTAAGTAGCTAAGATGTAAAATTGGAAACTAGACAAAAATAGTTCCTATTCCTGGATTTGAACAGATTTATCCCACAATCTTTGAGGAAACATTAACCTTCTTTCATGATTCAATGTCTCTTTCCATAAAGAAGTAGATCACATGTTCCTGTAACACAGAAGCATTGGGAAAAATAACTGATATAAGTAGAAATCTTCAGGATCTTCACTAGGAGAATCCTAAACCGTACAAAGTTTCACTGCACAGTTATGCTCTGTGTTTAAAAAAACCTCAGCATATTACAACGGGTCTGGCTGAGCACTAAGGTAATAGCTTGCAGCTATGACAAAAAAGCCCAGGAGAATTTAGTTGTAGTTATTTTAAAACTGTCCCTTGCCATTTCCTCCCCTGGTCTCTGAACTTGGGCATGAAGCTCTGCTGTCCCACGGCAGCTGGCACAGGGGTGGTCATCTTCAGCAGAGGGGAAAAATGGGAAGTGCTGTATCAGCACCATGGCTTATCTGGTAGAGCCTTCACAAGTTGCCATCTACAATGGTGATCTAGATACATTGCAGGTAGTGATGTACTAATCAGGCACAAATATCTGCCATACAGCTTCCGACAAACAGCTTAAAAAAGCAAAAAAACCTCATGGACGTAAGAGATACAAAACTGCCAGGAAAATACTATTCGAATAGAACTGTTCGATTCCATTACAAATTAAATTGATAAGAGTCATTAGACAGCTCTATGAATTCAGGTGTTAGAAATTGCTTTAAAAACTTGTCACATCCTACGGATTTTTAGAGTTTCTGAAATAGGCTGCTTACATCTCATTTATATGAAAAGCAGTAGATGGCAGAACAGCTTATTTTTACTTTCAGAAAATTTAGCAAAATTATCTTTTTAATGGGATCTTTTAGAGCAAATGTACATTAATAGACTTTAGCTATAAATTGACAGTCTTAAAATAAAGCATGGAATACACAGAAGGTACATTTTCTTAATTCTAATCTTTATTTTTTCAAAATTTATGAGTAAAGGGAAAAAAAAGACAGCTATTTTATTCTCACAGCCTCCTTCCCTTTAAGAACGGCTGCTTTCTGAGATTCGTTCATGAATCACAGCATTCTGCACCTGCAGAACTTGTGACTGACACCTGATATCAAACTGGAAATCAAGCCACCTTTATGATATTTCTCTTATACTTTCTCGGAGGGAGCCAAAACTGGTGTGAAATAACAATAGAAGCCGAGACAGGTCACAGATCCTGTTCAAATCCAGAAAAATGCATTTGGGAAAAAAAACCAACCCCAAACCCCGCACACTAGAACAGTTCCCAGTAACATTAATTAATCTTTCTGAGAGTCTCACATTTTTACAATTCTTTAAGCTGTTAAAACCATCTCAACTGCAATCAATTCATCAACTTATAAATCAGAAGCATTAAGATAGAATAATTTAGGTTGTCTTTGGAAGCTTCCTTGATAATAATCATCCAACTTTTATTTTATTTTTATTCTAGAGCCATCACTGTTAAACTGCTACCACGGCTTTAATATGAGACAGCTCCAAAACAAGAGTATTTTTGCCAATTGCCATTGCACAAAACTAGCCACTTTTCAGAACTTTATTCCTTCTTCTAGATGAGAAAATTGGAATACATTTTTATTTAACTGCCATACAACACATTTGATTCAGAAATTTCCACTGGATGTATCTAGAGCATGACTTTCACTCAGAGGAAAGTTGGAAGCACCCAGTCACAAAACATAAACCTACTCATAATTTGCTTGCTTTTCATAGCCCAGTGGGGAAAATTTCCAGTGATGAAAATTTATCTTCCAACTACAGTCAGCAGGAAAAACTACCTAACCAAAACTCAATACAGCTCTTGAATGCAAGTCGTGGCAACTAGGAATCAGGGTCCAACTTACCCCTTGCCTGTTAAATCCAGGGATTATCAATTATAAACACTGGTCTTTACTGAGAAAAGAGAGTCAAAGACAGGAATCACAAAGTCTTGACATATCTTGCATTTTTTATATCACTATCTTCTCACACATAAGTAATTTTATTAAAGAAGGAAAAATATTTCATTAACATCTCTCTTCCCAAGAGGACAAGAAGCTTTCATCATTGACATGTAGCTGACCCAAGTACAGATACTAAGGAAGAGCTGGTCCTGCGCTGCCCCATTCCCCCTTTGCATTCCTCCCATATCCCCATAATTAATAACAGCATTCCTGCAGACAGATCAAAGACCTACCAGTCCAGGTAAAAATTAATATTTAGTTGCTTGTTTAAAATGTTAAATCATTGCCACTCATTGATTCAGGATAAGGGAGAAGGAAAGAGTGCCTTTCAGAAGCAGTTCATTTAAGTTACCTTGCAGCAGCAGTCGAACTGCACCCGTCATAGAAAGCAGAGAGTAACACAATACATTTGGCTTCTCTCTTTCCCTCTCCCAGACACAACTTCCAACACTGACAAATGCTTTTTCATAGGATAAGCTTATAGAGGAGGTAAGGAAAGTTCTGGACCTAATACCTACCAGAACCATTACTCATCTGTGGAGGAAAAGAGGGGAAAACAAAGGACAGAGGACTAACCTCCTGGTTTAGGAAGATACAACATACAGTAAAGCTTGTGACTGCCAAATGAAGATGTTGGCACAGGGCATCACCTGAACTACTGCGTGTTTCTATCAGTATTCTTGCCTGCTTTCTCATGTATGTAATGGCCAAGCCTTTTTAACATTTTAACCCCAGTTCGTATGAGTAGCCAAGGAGTTACACATATGCGCATAATTCTACAATAAGCTTTTCTCTCTAAGTGAGAGATTGGTTGTTATCAATTATGACAATGTACCTACACCGCAAACATGCTTCCTGAACCTGTGCTTGCTCTCTCTGTCTCTCTAATCTCAGCCAATTCTCACATACCTTGTCAGAAGCACCGACTCTAGCCAGGTTGAGTTCCTGCATAGAATGTGGCAGAACTCTCTGCAGAGGAGCTGCAGGTCCTAAGTGCTGCTGTGAGACATCAGGCCTCCTTAGGTGACACCAAACCCTTGCTCTTAGAAGAGGCAGTAGTTGCCTTGTCTCCTTCTTGCTTACCTCACTCCCATAAAAATGACTATTCATACTCTAAACTGACATCTTTCCACATTAATAGTCATTCAGACTACAGCAAATCTTGACAGGCGGACAGATCACACTTGACCTTCTTTTGTGCAGCTGCCTGACACATTTCTTCCACTCTTCCCTCTCCCAAAATGGTGGAAGAGTGGCTGTGAACTCATCCACAGATTTGTAATGAGGCAGTGAAAGGGACAGTAGCTGAACACACTTCCAAATACTTCATTCCCTCCGTTTCTGTTAGCACAGAGGACACACAAAAGGTCTGAAGCTCTCTGTGCAAGATGCCAATCATTCTGCAATTCTTCTCTTTCCAGCCAAACTGAAAACATATGGGAGAGCTGTAAGTTAAGCAGAACTGCCAGACAGATGGCTTTGAAAGCCATACAGGTATTAAAGTTTTTTAGCAAATAGGTAAAAAGCCAGACTGTAGCAGGTTAATCAGGAAAAGTAAACACACTAAACTCTCCAGGACACCCTCAAGAACATACATACCACCACACCCAAACTTGAAGCGCTTTAGTATGTCAGACTAATGACTGCCAACTATTTACAAAAGGCTGTTTTCAGGACCCTTTGCCATACTGGTCTTCATTCATGTGTTGCCTCTTAATTTTCTTTGCGTTTCTCCTTCACTGACAAAGTAAATATTCTCCAACAGTGCATATGTACTGTGGGTCCCACGTGATCTGAACAGCATACTGCAAAAATAACGGCTCAGATCCAAAACTTTCATACAAGACAAGCCTCAAGTAACCTTTATGGAAAATCCAAACTGACTCAACCTCCAAGGCATGTAACAGATCTACAAATAAATGCTGACCCGCATGCATTCAATACCATGACAGTCCCTATACTTGTACAAAGCACAGAATCTGTCCAAATAAAAAAACAATTAGGTCCCAAATAATTCAGGGCCGATCATGAAGTTATTTGTTTTTAACCAGAGTATGGAATTATTGCTTTCAGGAAAGTCCACCACAAGCAAAAAGAGCAACTTACGGAAAATAAAAAAAACCCACAAAGATCTTTCTATTATTCAATGAAAGTTTAATGCAACACAAGGCACAAAATAATAAAGAAAATACCTGGAACTCACAGTGAGAGATGAGCCTAACTTCCTCTTTAATTCAATCTACAAATATTAAGTCCTCGGTGTAAAATTACTGATTAAAGTATCTCAAGAGGAAAAGTCATTGTAGGAACCCAGCTGGGCTCATACAATTCCCTACCGATAAAGTGAACACAGAGTCCAGTGAAAAAATTAATGTAAGGGAGTTGGGAACCTAAATCCTATTTATTGAACTGATTTTTAAAAGGCACATATTTCAAGTACCATCAGCATCTAATGGGATTCAGTGCTGAAATTATTATTTTTAAAAGGACCCCAAGACACTTACACACCTAAGTATGTATGAACAGCTTACCTAAAAATGCAGCACATCAGAGAGTCATATTTAAATTAACACATTCTTATTCAAGAGATACCAATACATACTATTGTAGGAGTTTAAACAGAGTAAGTGAATAGGAACAAAATCAACTTTGTCTAAGATCATCAGACAGTCATCAGAATAACTGAACGAGATTTGAAATCTGGAGGATGCAGACAGGAATAAGCAAGTATGGGAAAGGAATCTGAGGAAACTTACTTTCATCATAACTAAAAATGGAGAGCTGGTATGCATTTTGTACAGAATTCTCTGCTTGTTTTTACCATATTTCAGGACAGAATAGACTTAAAATACAAATCCTACTCCTAGGCCCCCTCCCATCTCCAGTACATGCCTATGCCCAACCCTACCGACCTCAAGCAGTCAAGCAATAACTATCACCAAGACAAGGGTCTGGATTTCAAAGGATTTTTTACCATGCATCACTAGTTTCCCTGTCGTTGCACGTGTACTTTCCACTACTATTATAATCCATAATAATCTCACAGAATATCCTTACCACATCTCAGCATTTACCTTTGTTGCATTGTCCATTCTCCTTCTGTTGTACAAGAAGGAGCAGTTCAGGAAAATGTGCATCCTTTCAGTGTGTGTTTGTTCCACAGACACAGAATGAGAAACTCAGCCAACCGGCAAACCCAACTGAGCCAAATATTCCTACTGTCCCAGGCAACAGCCAGTGCCTGATGCTTCAGAGGAGAGCAAGAATAAATTAATCAATAATAAATATATAAAAATCTCATAAGTGCACGATGTACAATGTTGCATGGAGACTTGAGACGTTTTGCTGGCCTTTAAAGATACCAGATCCAGCCCCGAAGTATAAGATACAGTAACTCCAGTCTAAATGTCTTAACACCAAAATCAAAAGTCAAACTGCTGATTTTATATAAAATCAACAAATATGCAAGTGTTTTAGGGCAAGTGATATTTTATACCCAAGAAATATTCAGGGCTCAATTAGGATCCAGTCCATTACTCCATAAAGAGGATTAAGCAGAGAGAAAGTTTTCTTCAACTGTTCTATGCCAGACTCCTACACAAACCTCCGTAACATGGGAGCGAAAGCAGTGTTTTGGTCACTGCTCCCCATCCTGGCAAATGGGCAGGAATGGAACAGAAGGAATACAATTTCCAGCTCATCATTCAAATCCACCATGGCAACATGCTGCTTTAGAATAAAGTAAGATACACCAGGAAAAGGACTTTCAACTTCTATTTAAAAAAAAAAAAAAGGGTACAAAAAAAAGCAGACTCCAGTTCAGTTCAGCTCTCTTTACCTTGCCTTTAACTGTAGTGACCAAAAATGGAGAAGATAATTACTCATATAGCCAGTTAGTTTGCAAATTAGCCCTGACAACACAGCTTAAACAATATTGTTAGCAAAACAATACAGTCTGAAGCACAAGCCATTTGGTAAACCAATAATTTCTGGAACCTTAAAAGCCCTGGAAAACTTTCAGCTAGTCCTTGAAATGGCTAATTGAAGAGACTAACGGCTTTACAAATGCTAAGAAAGAAGTCAGGCCAGGTTGGTGCCTTGGGGTTTCCTCTACTTTATTTATAGAAGCCAAGAATGGTCATATGATAAACATGCAGCTTCACATGCATCTATACACTGTCTTTACATAACTTTTGAAAAAGTTTGGTTTTGCATGTGGAATATAAACAATGTTTCCTATCATAAAAACACTGAACTGCAACGTTACTGCAATTCTGCAATAAATCTTAGCAGCACACTCTTCCAATAAATTATACTGCCTCTTTATCATAATTCTAATTATCTTCAAAGTGTTTTCTCCAAAGGATACAAATAAAGTGAGAAGCCGGGGAGTCTGTCTGGCTTTGAGAGTCAGAGACAGGAACCTTTCCAATCTTGTCCTTAAATCCAATGTCCAAGAATCCTTGAAAAGAAAAACAAATCATGACAGCTGTTCACCAAATATGTACACTCTGCTGAAAGTACTGTTTAGATCACAGCAACCTTCCACTAGTAAACAAAGCAGCCAGCATTGTATTGAAAAGATTTTCTGAAGTGAACTGAACGTGTTTGCTAGCTAGCCACAAAAACGTACAGAAGTTAGAAGAGTTCAGTATTATTCCTAGACAAGAGTTCTAAAAACAAAATGTAGCTTTATTTCAAGTGTAAAACTACCATACAGCGTTAGCACCTTGTATGCACATCTAACAACTGCCCCTAAATTAAAAGTACCTTTAAAATACAAGCAACTTGAAAAAAACCCAAAAGATAAAAAGATGGAAATTAATTTTAAATTAATTAAATAGAGTATGAAATGAAAAAATTTCCACTGCTCAGTTTTCAAAAAGTAATCACTGTAGTCATCTTACACTCCTAACAAAATCTGGGAATTATAAAATTCGTCAAGAACAATTCCAAGTGTCATGCCAGGACATCAGTGATCAGGGTACAACATTTCTAAAATAAGGATTTGGAGAGAAATAACTCGTTTATGAAAAATAGACCAACGTATCAGCTACTGTCTTCTGCCTGACATAGCATCTCATAAGCACATGAAAAAAATAATTAAGGAAAAAAGCCAAACTACACCTAAGAATTCACTGAATGCTCATTTCCCCTATTTCAAACTTCCAGTTAAGCTAGTTTCTGCTGGATGAAAAGCCAGCCAACAAATGAAAAAGCAGTATCTTCCAACAAGTAGCAGGAGCTTCCTAAATTTACCGCTGTATATGTATATGTTGCAAGCTGTTCTCACAGCTCAGATTTGCCTTTTATTTCACCACGCTTATACAGAATTTACTTGCTGCAGTTCAGTACCCAGTTCAGTGGTGCACCACAGTATGCTGTATATTACCAAAGGAACCATGTCTCCTACAGAGAGGAGTGTATATTATTTTTCAAGATGTATTACACAAACAGACAGGAACTCCAGCTATATAAAGCATCAGAAGCCTGAGAAAAAAAATATGCCGTAAGAACACTGCTTAGTAGACTGGTGACTCACTGCTGTTCTTTCTCAAACGTAAAACAATCTGTGTTTCAACACTAACATGGAATGAGCTGTACAATTCCCACAAGAAAATATGCGTGACTGTGGACTAAGAGCTTGGACACTGGGTTACTATGAATAAACCTGAGCATCTCGTCTTAGATAAGGCATTCAAAAAAAAAAAAAAAAGCTGCTAAGTATAATTAAAAAAGAGTAGTCATAGCCCGTCTCCGAGGTCAACGAGTATATCTCATTATTTATAGCTAGTCCCAAAGGAAAATGGCAGTATATGCCTTTTTTTGGTGTTAAACTGGAGCTTCTCATCAGCTGGTACATCCAAAGTCAGCCTAAGGGCAAGTATCACTTAAGCTTTGATTTGATATCAAAAAGCATGTGGCAGCAATGCAGGCTGAAGATATCTCTTCCCACCACAATAACTGCCCACAGCTTCTTAGATAAACTAACAAAACTGTCCATGTGGCAGGATGGTGAGGCATTTCAAGCATATAACCCTGCAAAATAACATACATATTTTATAAACAAATTTGTGTATGCACGTGTGTGTACATGGGAGCTGTATACACACATATTCACAGGCAATAAAGCAGACCAGTTCCTTGATCCAGTCCAAATACAACTACATAACCAGCTATTTCCAGCATAACCAAGAAGTTAAGGCGCTGTTTTGCACCGCAGGAACATGCCATCAGCCCGTGAAATGGTGGCTGTACCTTCCCCATAAATATTGCCACCAATACTTTGCAACATCAAACCACAGCTCTGGACATCATCTCCTAACCGTCTTCCTGTACGTTGCCCAGAAAGCAGTCAATGTAAGGGTGTTTCATTACCCCTTCATCAACAGAATAACTGTAGACTTCATCACATCAAAAGTGCCCCTGCAAATGGGATCTATTTTGAAGTTCAAGCACACTAACTTTTACACTCTCTTCTCACCTTGCACGTGGAAGCCTAAGAACTGAACTCTGTAACAGCCGTTCAAAGGCAAAGGCTAAAACCTATTTAACAAAAAAATTGACCTGGAAAAATGCCTGTGGCAAGAGTCACCAAACCACTAAGCATGGCCATGCTCTACAGCTATGCTGTTCCAGCATTTTATTTTTTTTTTTGGAGGGGTGGAGAAGAGTCTCAGAACATAGACAATAGAGACTAATTTTCTGTTACAGGAGGATTACTTATAAACTTGACTTTCTCTTCTCCACATTAAATGAAATTGCTTCAGTCTCCTTATGCCTAGTTATCATGTTTGAAATCCAGCTACATATACACAGATAGTGGGGCTGGGAAACGACCTCAAAGCAAGTTAAGTAGACTTGAACTACTACATAGCGATTCCCAGAAGCATGTATATTTCAGGGTTGTGCGGAAAGGAAGGAGGGGTAGCAATTCTTACATGTGGACACAGAGCCAGAGTAGCATTTAGGACTCAAATAAATATATTTAAGATGGTACTCCTATTGATAGCGCTCTCACAACCTTTCCTCCGTTAAATATATGTTTCTTTATGATTGCACAGTTTCTGTTAAAGGAAACAATAAACGCAATTACAAAACTAAACATCTATCACCTCATGAGAAAAATCATCATAAATACCATCTCTGCAAAACAGATACTTACCTGGAAAAGCTCTTTAAATGAAGGATGTACCATGGGGTTCGGAACAAAAGGCAAAGCATAGAAGGGAAGAAACTCTGTAGTCTGGCTCAGCGCAGCTCCTTTTGTTTCCAGGTATGCCTTAAAATGGGAAATCCTTTCCTCAAGCTCAGCTTTGTCCTAGGAAATAAAGCAGCATATTTATTTAGAAAACTACCACTCTGAATGCACTGTAAAGCTGGCAAATATAAGCAGTGACCTAAATACATTGATATCAAGTTTGAAATCCCAGAATATTTTTTATCTAAAAAGCAACATTTATTTAACTAGAGAGCATCGTATCTTGTTTTCACTGCTCAAAACAGAAAATTGAAACCGATGTTGTTATTTGTGTCATCCAGGTCCAATGAAAGAAGAGAGGAACAATTGCTTTTTGAATGTAAATTATTCCTGCCTACTTCAGACCAGATTTCTAAAGCAGAGTGCCACTTCCACACTCAGGGCAGAGAAGAAACACCTACTTCAGACGTGCTTTATTTCAGTGATAAGTGCAGAACCATAAAATCCATTCATACAGCACCAGGAAGGGGGGAAGGGGTGCTGGCACAGGGAACAGACCAAAAGCTCCTTAGAGGCTGGAAAACACAATGAAAGCATCTAAATACTCCTGTAGCAGCTGACAGGTGTAAGGCAGGAGCTATTAAGCCCTGGCTGATCTGGGTGACTCTAGGCTACTGAAATGTCTCTTCATCGTAAAAGTCCCATGTGACAGAGATTTTATTTTATGACAATTTGGAATTGTTGTTTTCAATATGATATATTAAGCTGGTCAAGATTCAGCTTTCTGATTTTATGAGAAATGTTTATATTTCAACACACAGCTTCAGTCCAAACTGGAAGCAAAATAAGTGTTTTAATAATCTCCTATAGATTACAATCAGAGGTTTGAAAGTATCAGCATGCTGGTATTTTCCAAATTAAAATATTTCAGGAGCTCCAAGACAAGGATACCTCTGAATTCCATCTCTGTACTTCACAATACAAGGGTCTGGTTCAACTAAAATACAGACTGCAGCCCAAAAACTGGATACATGTTCTGTGAATTCTTCTTACTAAACATCCCATCCTGATCCACCCTAAAGACAAATAAATGAAGTAAAAGAAACAAAAGCAATTTGGAGTTTAAACTGTGAATCAAACTTACAGGTTTTCCCATAGAGTGTTTTAAGAGGTAGGTGGCAAAGTGGACATGAAGATAGAACTCCAGCTTCTGAGCAATCGGCTCATCGTCCCTGACTGAAGATGATATATGCTCCTCCCAGAGCTGGAAGAAAACTTTCTGCTCACCATTTTCAAATGCTGTAAGCAGATCTTTCTGCAAAGAGGAAAAGCATTCAGTGAAAAACCAAACACAGAAGAGCTATGTAGTAGGTTAGTGAACAAAGAATTCAAGTGCCATCTGAAGACTGAATTGAAAGTTTTATGCAAAATCTCTCATCACTCAATGACCACCCAAATAGTCTTTCTCCACCTATCTTTATTATCTTTGAGAACCTGAATCAATCATCAATACAAGAAATAAATCCCAAATTTTCAAGAATGTAGATCTGGGGACCCATTTTTACCATAACGGAAAAATAAATGCCTACAGTGTGTGAAAATCAGTCTTATCAAAGTACAGCAAGCTAAAAACCTGAAATAGCGTGAACTATGTCTCAGCTTCAGAAAGACTGGAATTCTGAAAAAAAAAAAAAAAAAAGCAACCAAACTTGCTGTAATAATAATTCATATGGTGGTTAGTGGCCTTTAACTGTTTTTAGTATTACTCAAAGTAAGTGTAAAAGATGCATTACCTGAACAGGCAAAGCTTTGGAATCTCTTGAGGAAACACCTGCTGGTTTAGGCAGTGGCTTCCCTTTTATTTTACATTCCTTTGTAAATACTTTCACCGTTTCTTCAAATTCAGCAAAATCCAAATACTGCAAGACAAAAACATATAGCAGCAATATTTTTTTAGATTATCAATGATTTAATGAGTGACCATGAATTGCCAAAGTCCTTTAAAGTTTCCCTGTAGCAGGGTCCATAAATGCCAAAGACTGCACAGCAACAAACCAAGAACTGGCACCTCATGTGGCATGAAACTACCGTCAACTAAATTTCCTCCTGCATCCTAGAGAATAGTACTGGCAACCGAGCACATCCTCTCTGACAGAACGATGCCCCTTGATTTAGCCAGTAATTTTATTCAACCAAAGAAGAAACAGAACTAAAATCCATTAATGCTATACCTTGGTTGAAGAAACAAGTAAATAGCTTCCTTGCAAATAATGTTCTCAGAGGGCAGAATTCTTAAGTGTAGCTCTCATCTCCACAGCAGCAGCCAGACAGCTTGAATTCTAAGCCAGGTCACTCATCTGAAGCTGTGCAAGCCAAATTAATAACCAAATAATCCAGCACTGTTCTTCTGAGAAAAGAGATAAACAGGCCTGCCTCTTCCTTCCACACTGTGCAGCCATTATATTACACACAACTTTCTCCTCCTCCCTTCATCTCAGGAGTCTCAGTTATTGGTTGCTGAGACAAGACATTACATTTTATTTTGCAAACTTGATCTGGATGTCCAACATTGCTACAGAGAACAAGAATTGTTTACTTTCTTCACAGTTAACATAAACACTAGTATAGTAATGATTAAGTACTTAAACCTCTTGTATAGATTTGTTTTCTGAGATCCACAAAAATACCTAAGTTGTGTATGATTCTGCCACTTGGTAGACTCTTTAGGCAGGAAGTAACTGTCCAGACTTTCATCAGACAGCCTGGTGAAAGCCGGGCACGGTGACGGCTGACTGCTGCTTTCGATCACCTCTCTGCAGCACTGGCATCTGCCGAACCCTGCAGGAGGCTGGGTCACACAAGCACACAAGGCAGGGGGGTCAGGTTGTTGGTCTGGTGTTCACCAAGGGCCCTAAGCTAGGCTACCAACACAGTGTCGATCAAAGGAATGAGACAGTAACAAACAGCAGAGATCACAGTTTGTGCTCTTGTTCCAAATCAAAAATATCCCAATTTTAGCCAATTTATTCAGAAGGCTGAAGCACAGATTACCAGAGGCACCTGCCCTTCAAAGTTTGTCTCTCACTGTCTTTTTCACAGGACTGTTTCACACTTCAGAAGAACTTCTGACTACCTCTTCTGAGCAATATGGGTAGAAGAGTGCGTAGCTGGAAAATCCTGCTTAGACGTTAAACCATAGAGATCAGTGGTCTCAGGACTTCAGCCTAGGCTTTGTCAGCCCCAGGGTTTTTATATGCCTCTGTGATTTTATACACATATGGAATGAGGTGGCAGCTAAGCAATGTTTTAAAGATCTCATCTTTATCACAGATTGGACCTGAGCCCCAAAATCGTCTGTGGATCTAACAAATGTAACTCTTCCTTTAACGAAAGACTCATTTGCAATGAACAATAGATAATTCTAGATTGATTTGATGTTTGACTGCTGGCATTTAACAGACATTGAGCCCTTTGAATTTACAGAGCATGACAGGAGTCAATATGATTTCAGGGTGTAGCAAACACTTGGCCAGGCAAATAACTCCAGAATTTAGACCACAGTTACAATGCCTGGATCTGAATAAAAGCATTATGAAATTTTGCCTTGATCATTTCAACCAAAAAAAAAAAAAGAAAAGAAAGAAGAGAGAAAACCAACCTCTCTCACCAGTCCAAGTAACTCAGCTTCGTAAGCTAGAACATCACCCATCGTTAAGCGTTACTGCTACGTCTCATCATCGATAAACCTAGAAAATTGTAAAAGGGGAGTGTCAGCAGACAGCACAGCGGTTCACACAGCCCCACACAGCCCAGCCACCCACAGCCCGTTAGCCATCTCATCTCCAAACAAACCGCATCAGGAAGATATCTCCCCATAAGGCACCTCCAAAGAAGTTTCCAAGCCGGTCCTCACCGATCCGCCCCGCTGCTCTCGCCAGGCCGCGGGACGGTCACACCGGCTCCTCACACAGCGGCTTGCCGCGGGGTCGGGACGCTTCGGCCGCCTCCTCACGGCCGAGAACACGCGGCCCTGCCGGCTTCTGAGCCAACAGCTGGCAGGAGAGGGGAGAAGCGAACAAACCCGGAGTGACACCGGCACCGCCGCAGCTCGCCCGGCGCGGCCTACCTGCCCCGCGGCCCCACGCCGCCGCTGCCGCTGCCGCTGCCGCCGCCTCCTGTCGCCTTGGCAACGGCGGCCTCACTCCCCGCAACGCCACGCCCCTTCCCACCGCACATGATCCCTCTCAGCCAATCCCAGGCCGGGAAGGGTGCGTCACGTGACGGGGGAGGGTTCTCCACCGTGCCGGCGGGCAGCGCCCCCTGGAGGGTGAGGAGTGGGCTTGTCTGTAGGCCTTAACTTTCAGATGCACAATTACGTGATTTCTTAATTGCAGCTGCACGCTGATCCTGCAGTATTTGCCCCCGCCACACCCGCCTCTGAGCACTGCCCTCCCGGAGGGGGTGGAAGCACCACAACAGCCCGTGGCCGAGGCCGTCTGCTCCACTTACCTCACAGCTCAGAAGGTTCCGTTGAAAAAAGATGTCGGGCAAAACCAGGCAGGGCCTTGCCGAGACTGAGCGCTGTGTGACGAGCCTGAACCACAGCCGGGGTGAGGGACGCCGAGACCAGCCCTGTGGGTCATGCATTACCTCATGGAAGCCTGAGCAGAACAAGCAGGAGGATTGGCCAAACCCCTTATCGAGGCTTTGTCCCAGTTTTAATTATCAGTGGTGTTAATGAACCTCTTGCCACTAACACCAAGTTTTCTAGCTAGACACAGCAAAACAGCATTGTGTCACCAGTGGTGCCCTGCCTGGGGTTCTGGTCTCACCCCGAGCAGCTCTGGTGTCCACCATGAACACCTTAGAAGACCCATGTCCTACCCCTGTCCCACAACCAGACTCAGCACAGCACCATCTTCCTTCCTGTAAAAGGCTCCTAAAGCGGGCAGCCAAAACTGACTGCAGAGCTTTGCATCTGCCCCCCACACACTGATTTTGACCCTTAATACCCTCACAAAACCCGAAAGCTAATCTCACCAGCCGGCTCAGAGGCATTCCTCTCCACTGAGACCATTTCCCAGCCAAACTGTAACTTTCCAACACCAGCGTGGATGAATGTGGTTCAGGGTACAGCCTTCCCTTGGCTTGTAATCTGAGGGCGTTCTTCTCCTTACGCAATTTTAAAAAAATTTAAGGAACAGGGAAAAAAAATAAAAATCATGCTTGCATATTCTTGCCACATCTAAAATTATCAGCTTGATAGGTGAAATGTTTGAAAAGAGCGAGGTGATGGTAAGCAGAGTTATGACAGTTGGTGGGCAGGCACTAGTGCTCCATCTGTAACTCGTGGGAATTGCTTCACCGCTGCTCCATGGCCAGCCTGCCGTGGGTTGGTATTTGAGAATAAAATACTGAGATAGACTGAAGCTCTTTGGGAAAGTAAAGCAGAATGTGAAATATCTTGTGGAGGGCAAATGCAGCCTTGATAAATACATGCCCCCTCCCATGCCTTGCTTCTTCAAATTATGGTTGTCCCAGTAAGGGACAAAGCAATGGTTTGAGCCAGGGTTGTGCCGAACTGCCCAGTTTTTATTTACTTGTATTTCATGTAATGGATGAAAAGGAGCCAGGAAGAGGTCACTTCATCTATCGCCTCTGAAAACATCTCATTCCCCAATTCAGTGTGCTCGGGAGACATTCTCAGTTAAAGAAATCCCACTAGGGAAGGAGATTCTCCAGAAGATCAGGAGAAACCTCATCAGTTTGCTTCAGGTTCCATCGTTCTCCTAGCGCTCCCAGCAAGCGCATAACAACTGACAAGGGCAAAGGGACAGAAGAGCAGACTCCTGAAACCCCAGCGAGGACCCCACTGCTTTCAGTGCACTACAGAAAAGTCTGCAGGGCACTGCAGTTTGCACTGTGGTGCACTGCTGTGTGTTGTTGAAAGATGATACAAGCCCAGGACAGAGTCGGTTGGGGTGGTATCTGTCAGCCTGTCCCACTGCCAGGCAGGAGGACCCAGGCAAAGAAGGCTGGCTGCTTGGCCAGGGTTGTTGCAAACGGAAAGGGAACGCGTTGGCTGAATGTGGACAGAAGAGCCCCAGGGTGAATAATCTGCCAATGCTAAAATCAGGCGTGAGGTGTCCTTATGAAGGAATCGGTCAGGAGCATGGGCAGCATTTGGTCTGGAAGGGAAGATCAGCATCCGACACCTTGTGCAACAGCTGCCTTTGCCACCTTCCCTTGAGCAAGTGTAAACCTCATTATAGCATTATAGCAAACCTCATTATAGCTTTATAGCAAACCTCAGCTTCAGTCACAGGCTCATCCTCTCCTGCTGAAGCACTCTAGATACTCTCTGCTTTGCCATTTCCCTGGATTTATTTGTGTTGAGAACTCCAGATGGTGGAAAACATCTGGACCATGGCAAAACCACAGTGGCTCAAAGGACTGCTATGCTTCCAGGGTTTGCCACTGCCTCACTGTTCAAAGATAAAGATAGGTATGTCCCCTTCTACTTAATTAAAGCAACAAATATTGTGTGCTGCAGAGAAATGTTTGTAGCCCTATGGCTTCTTGGGAGACGTTGACAGCCTGGAGTCTGGATTAAAGATATTCCTAGGAAACACACTGCAAGTCTTAGAAAGGCTGTCTGTGATTTCTAGAAAGCAAATGGGAAGTGCTAGGAAGTAGTGGTACATTTCCAGGAAGCGCCCTGCAATCTCTAGAAAACACTTGGATATTTCCAGAAATGACTCTGCAATTCCTAGAAAGCACCTGAAAATGCCTAGAAACCACAGGGAAAGGCCTAGAAAGTGCTGTGAAAGCTGGCTGAAATGCCCAGGAAGCACATCAGAGTGTTCAGAAGGCACCTTGGAATTCCAGTCTGTAATCCCAACAAAGCTCTCTGCAATTCCTACAAAGAACAAGGATATTCCTGGAAAGCACAAAGAAATTCCCAGAGTAAGGGAAAATTGTTAGTCCAGCCTGAATACCTAGAAAGTTGTGCGAGATTCCTAGAAAACCCATTGAAAATCCACAGAAAGCCCATTGACATTTCTAGTAAGCACATGAACATTTTTATAGAGCACCAGGGAATTCCTTGGAAGCGACAGGAAATTTCTATTCTAACCATTAGGTTGCGTTCTCATTGCTCACCAAATTGGTTTTGTAGTTACTGCGAGCACTGGTGAGTGGTCAGGTCGGTATGTGATTTCTGGGTTTGGTGATTTGTATACTAAATACTGAAGTTTTATGTATATAAAGAAGCGTTAACATTTATATACGTGAAACTTCGATACTTAATACAAGTAGTAGGTATACTCTGCATAAACAGAGAGTTTGTCTACAGCCAGAGGTTTCCTCTTTCTGTTGCATACACTTCTACAGACATCTCACAATAGCAAACCTTAAATATTCATGTCGAGTTTCACCATGCTAGAGCCTATCGGGCATTTAGCCCATCCCCAGCAGGAGGGAGGACTGGGTCCCTTGGCCATTTATCGCCCGCTCACCACGAAGGTGACAGAGCTGTGATCTTCTCCTCCCATTCGTCACCTGTCCCTCTAACTTTTTAAAGGAGTAAAAAGACTCTCTTAGAGAGTGGTCCCAAGGTTTTGGAGCAGCTGCAGTTGCCCACCTTTTTTGTAAAGGTGTCTGCACTATCCTCTGTGTTCCCTCGCTCCTGCTTTGCTTTGGTGACGATTGGGCACTGCCCATGGGGAAGAAGAGGGACTATACTGACTTTCTCCTTTACCCATCTTCAGGATGATGCGCATCCAGCTGGCTTTCTCCTCTGAGCAGGCAAACAGGACTGACATTGTGCCCTGGACAGGGTGGTGGAAAGGGCTGCGTGGGATCTGGGATTTGCTTGATTGTATTTTTTCTTCTTTTTCTCCTCCCACTCTTGCAGAAGTGCCCTTCCAGCAGGCAGGCAAGGCTGCTGTGCACACATGGCCTTGCACAGGCTCTGCCGCACTTGGGCAGAGACACCATTTCAGGGAGGTGCTGCTGAGGGCTGAACACTCACCTGCTGGCCAGGTAAGGTCAGGGAAATGCAAAGCTTGTGCCTCAAACCTTAAAAGTGGGACTCCACTGCCCAAGGGAGGACAGTAATCATCACCTGGGGCATCAGCCCAACTCCATAGTTGGGGCAGGTGTCACTGCCACCTCTGCCAGGGGCTGAACGTTTCTGTGGCTGTGCCACCAACTCTGGCAGCGTCAGGTCCTGAGCTGGATCGTAACCTGTTGCTTGATTAAAAAACAGAAGGCTGTTCTCTGTGCCCAAGTGGAAGATTTTGCAGGAAATGTCTTCTTGCAGTAGCCTTTCCAAGTGGTTGCATTAAAAAGAAAAGCAAGCAGGCAAGAGGGGAACATTTTTCAAAGCTTAAACATCCTGTTATTTTCTGAGACAAACTTCAGCTTTTAGTTGCCAAAAAAGATTTTGGTTTGAATTTTCAATGAATACCTTGAAGAAGCATTTCGGCAATAAATAAATAAGAAGGCATTTGAGTTTTTAGTTGATGACATGTTATTGTTGGTTGGGTTCGAGCATGGACTGGCTCCTACTGGGACTGGCTGGGGGGCAGAGGGTTTGCTTGAATTGATGTCCTGCGCTCGGGCAGGGCACTTGCCCAGCAGCTCAGATGCTGCTCACATACCGAATTACACAGCAATGCTTCCCCAGGGCCCTCTGCAAGGAAAACCTCTCTGCTTTCCCCAGCATCAGGCTATCATAAAGCTGCTCTGTCTCCCTTGGATGGGGCTTGTTTAGCTACTGCTGAGCCTTGAGTTTCACCTCTCCCCACCTCTCCCCAGAAGGATGTGGTCAGCCCAGTGCCAGGCTATTTATATGCAGACCCTTCTCCAGTAATTTCCTGTAACCAAAGTCCTTGACCAGGAGAGGCACAACAGAGACTTTGATTTTGTGCCACGGGATGCAAGGAGGCGGCGACAGGGTGAACTCAGCTCTCCTTCGGATGCAGAAACCTCTTGGCCTGCTCAATGCAGAGCAGAGAGGGAGGAGGGACTGGCTGGTGGGTCCCCAAAAAGTTCCTTCCAGGTCCATTGCAAAAGGGTGAAGGAGGCTCCCAGGCCCCTTACAGCCCAGCGTGGAAGGAACCAGAGCTTTCTTCTCCCAGCAGGACCTCGCAGATTAGGACAGGAGCATCCAGGGCTCAACCTACTGCCCTGCAATGTCAGGCCCCCACATCCCTCAAGTGCCCACCTGGAGAGGAGACACTCCTTTCTCCAACCTCTGCAAAACCTTCTTGCTGCTGCCACCACCCTGGTGTGGACTGGCCAAAGCCCAGCCCAGGCTGGAGGAAGGAAGGAGTCCTCCAGGGCTTTTTCTGCTCCTCCGTCCCAGTACATCAGCCCATGGTGCCTTTCCAGCCATGGCAGAGATCACCTTCAGAGATCCCTACAGGGAGAGGGGTGACAACCAGGACAGACCGGCTGCTTTTGTTGGGCTGGGGGTGTCTCTGTGAGGGATGACAGCACCTTGGGGCCCTGGGCCCAAAGGGGGCCCCAGGCTGGGCTTTCTGGCATGTGCTCATCTAAGACATGGGTCGTTAAGCCCCCAACCAAGGTGAACACCAACACATGAGAGGGCTTGACTTGCAGTAACGGCAAGGCTTTCCAGCCAAAAAAGACAGGGGCCTGGGAGAAGGGAAGAACTAGAGATGGTCCATTAAAAAAAAAAAAAAAGAAAAAAAAAGAAAAAAAAAGAAAAAAAAAGAAAAAAAAAGAAAAAAAAAGAAAAAAAAAGAAAAAAAAAGAAAAAAAAAGAAAAAAAAAGAAAAAAAAAGAAAAAAAGAAAAAAAGAAAAAAAGAAAAAAAGAAAAAAAGAAAAAAAGAAAAAAAGAAAAAAGAAAAAAGAAAAAAGAAAAAAGAAAAAAGAAAAAAGAAAAAAGAAAAAAGAAAAAAGAAAAAAGAAAAAAGAAAAAAGAAGAAAAAAGAAAAAAAGAAAAAAAGAAAAAAGAAAAAAGAAAAAAGAAAAAAGAAAAAAGAAAAAAGAAAAAAGAAAAAAGAAAAAAGAAAAAAAAAGAAAAGAAAAAAAAGAAAAGAAAAAAAAAGAAAAGAAAAAAAAGAAAAAAGAAAAAAAAAAGAAAAAAAAAGAAAAAAAAAAGCAACAGAGAAAATAGCCTGGGAAGCTGGGAGCAGAGAAACAGCAGCACAGAGCTTCATTGTCAGAAGAAACATCACCGGTTCCAGCGACAGTCCCAGGGAGCCTCACTGCCTTCATCACATGGGCGCAGCTTTGACTCTGCCACCAGCACAGACTGGTGGCAGTCTGTCCCACACCACAGACTGATGCCCACCTGCCCTATCGCTCGTGGACAAATTACAAAACCTCCAGGCCTGCAAGAGGAGCAAGCAGCAGGTTTCATCTATGAATGAGCCCATAAACTCTGCTGTCCAATGCAGATGTTTCCAGCAAATCATTTCCAACTGCTTCTTGTTCATCCCTGAACCCCAGATTTCACACATAAGCTAAAAATTAAAAAGATCTCTGTGTAAAGTTAAAGTAAACAGATAATTTGCCCAGCCCAACAGGAGCTATCTCAACTTCTCCTCTGGGAGGACATGGTGGAGAGACAAAAAGGCAATCCATCTTGGTTCTCATTGACAAGGGATGAAAAAAAACAATAAAATGGGAGAGCCAGCCTAAAGCCGAGAACAATGACACTGCACCAATAGTTCAGGTCTTTTTCCTTCAATCTGAAGGGGAAAAAAATTGCTTCACACTTCATCCCTTGCAGGTTATCTTTGGAGGAACAATGTCCCCATAATTTCTGTTGACAATTAACCTTGCCTGTGCAGCAATTCTTCTCTGGGTCACCAGAGCAGCTATTTATACCCTTGGCCAGGGATGCTGTTGCCACCAAATGATTGTCCTTGCCCTTGGCCAGCCCTGCGCCAAGGCTGTGGGCAGTGAGCCCCTGGGTGTCCCCCCATGCACCCTGCCCTGCTCACTGGGACCCTTACAGTATAGACTCTCCACCCTCCATTTTCTGCACATGCTTTCCAAACATAATTAAAAAAGCAAAAAGAAAAGAGATCTATGTATTGCTTAAACACACACAGCTGCATGTGGGTGTGGGGCAGCAGGTCCATCAGATGAATCCCACAGGGTTGGGATGTCTGGGGTTCATGATCTCCTCTGATTAGCTGGTCTCCAAAGGACTTGGATAGAAATAGGATTTGCCTCAAGTCACCTCTCTGCAATATGTGGGTAACACCGATTCCCCCGTGTGCTGGAAGAGACACCGATGGCTCACCTGAGTACCTGCAAGTCCTCCTTCTGAGCAAAAAGCAAAGGTTTAGTCGTGCAGCCAATGCCAGGAACTGGAGACCTCAAAACAGAACTCCAGACCTGGGCTGCTGCCAGCTGGACTATTTGCCCATGCAGAGCAGGATTTCAGAGGCCAAGTCAAGCCAGTCCTGAGCTGGAGTCCAACAGCAGGGGCTGGGGCAGCTTCTCCTCCCAAGACACAAAGCATGGGCCAGCCCAATCCCACCAGTGCTGGAGAAACACGTTGAACCAGGTCTGCCAAAACCAGTTATCTTCACTGAGGGAGCAAAGAGCCTTGCTCCCATATGAATTCACCCCAGGGAAAGATCAGCAGCCTTGGGTGAAGGCTTTCAGACTAGTCCCATCAGAGGCTGCAATACCACAAGACTTACACAGTCCTACCATGTCCATGCTCCCCATATCCCCCATCCTGCCACTGCCAGAGTTAAGGTGTACCCGGAGCTGGGCTGAAAACCCAACCCGTCACCAACACCGAGAGGAGCAGGAGGCAGGGGAACAGCCTAGGGCAGGATGGGTCTGGCAGGGTGAGGGTGGGGGACGCTTCAGCCTCCAGGATGCAGGGAGATAAATGGTCAACGTCGTCATCGTTATCAGCGGCGCCCAACCTTCATGCTGAATGGCGAGGAGGAAGAGCTTTGCCTGGCCCTGGAAGGAAAGGGAGAGATAGGGAGGGCGGCACCGCTGTGATGGTGAGAGGTGGGAGGACGAGACCTACTGAGTGCCCACCAGCGCAGAGAAGCAGTGCCGGAGGGCTGTTGGCCTCCTCCTTGAAGGCCCCTTGCCCTGGGAGCTTTACCTCCAACATCTCCATCCCTACTTCTGTCCCCACCGCAGAGCCAAGCAGGGGGCTTGTACCCGAGTTAACAACCGGAAAGAGGAGACTGAGGACATGCCCGGGGCCTCCTGGAGGGACTCTGGGATCTGTCAGGAGCGGTGTGCTTTTGAAGTTATTTATTTCTCACCAGGGTTAAGGGGGACCAGGCCCATTAGTCAGGAGGGACAGAAACACGCTTCCTGCCACCTTGGCCTCTCCCTCTGGCAAACCCAGGTCCAATTAGCCCCTGGCAAACACCCCAGGGGTGGGTCCCTCCACAGCATCCCCAGACAGGCCCAGGAGAGCTGCACTTCCTAAGAAATCAAGGCTCAGGAGTCACTGTGGCTAAATTACATTATTTAAAGCAGTAGCAAGAGTTTCCAGGCTCTCACCATGCCTTCTCCAAACTGGAGGTCAGAGAGCCAGCGGTGGTCTCAGTCCCTCAAGCACAGCACTCAGATGGCCCCAGAGTGATCGGCCCCATCTTTCCCCAGGGAACATGGTCAGATACTTTAGCATGGGGACAGGATCCCGCCCAGAAGACTTTCCAGAGCCTGCCTGGAGGTTTTCTAGCACCTTTCCAGAAGATTCTGGAGGTTTCCTGGCCATTCCCTGGACTATTTTTTTTTCTAGTCTTTCTAGGGGTTTTCTGCTGTATCTCCAGAACATTTCTAGACTCTTCCTAGAGGGTTAACTGACCTCTCCTGGGGCTGTTACAGCCTCTTTGCATGTTTAGTTTTTTGGGTTTTTTTTTTACAAAGTCACAGGTTGGCAATTCCCAGATTTCTTAAGTGGCAACTTGGGAATTGAGCAAAGCGCAGCACCTCAGCAAAGCACCGTGTGACATCTCAGAGCAGCATCTTCAGCCTCCTGATGAGTAAACTGAAGAAATATGTAGAGGTTAGGAAAAAAAATAATCACATGCATGGGATCGTTCTACTCAGGACACACTGTTTCGTACCACAAACTCTCAAAAATACCCCATGGGAGGACCTCTTGTCCTTGTACTGTCTGGAGTCTTTTAAGTGGTGTCCTCCAAGCAAAACCAGCCTGAGCTGGACACTCTTCTCACTAAGGCACGGGAATGGCATCCCCCCAAGCTGTGGTATGGCTGGAAGAGGTTTATCCTCTAGGAACTTACGGGGCCTGAGCACAGGTACCCGAGGGGCTGCCCACTGCGCAGGAAGCTGGGAAGGACCTGGGTGCTGCATGGTGGAACAGGATCCGATTGCACAGAGCTCTGCTGGGGAGGTCCCCAGAGGGAAACCCCATCTACTGATACCAAATGTACGAGCAACTGATGAGCCATTCATTGTGTGTGCAGTCTCCTCTCCAGAGAGAGGTGCAAAGAGGCCAAAATCCCTGGATACTTCAGCCGCTTACCTGCATTCTCCTGCCAAGAGAGGAGCCACCTCTCAATCATCAGCCCTCTGCCCAAAGGTGGAGTTGCACTTGCTAGAAAACACTCCTCATGTTTGCTTGACCCAAAGGAGCAGCGTGTCTTCCTCTGATCGCCATCCCACCGAGCTGCCCCTTCCCACCCCTTCCTCAGCGCACAGCAGCTCACATTTGCGGTGTGGCCATCACCTCTCCTTCTCGCTAGTAATCCCTTTCCTTTGCCATGTCCCTCCTGGTGTCCCCAGCCTGGCACACGTGGCCTTTTTCTTCCACAGCCACCAGAAGCTCCTCTAAAAATCTGACTGCCCGAGCGTAACCTTACCACGTGGCCCCAGAGCTGCAGCTCGGAAATCAGTTTGGGGCTGAGGTTTTTAACATTCGCTTGTGCCAAGGGAGCTCCGGGAAAGATCACTGCTGGAGGCAGGAGCGCTCTTACAGGCACAAGAAAATCATTTAGAGCAAGAATGAAGTCTCCTGGATGGTGCCCCAGGCAGTACACGGCTCAGTGGGAGCTGCTCTGTGCGTACAGATTTACACAGCCACACCGAGAACCAAACCTGTAGCAAGTGCCAGGAAGGCGCTGGCTACCCTGAAACGTCTGCTATAGCGTGAAAGGCTCGGCAAAAACTCCTGTGAATAGAAGCAGATTGTTCACAGCTCGGCCAAGGCATGAATATAGGACCTCAGGTCTCGGCCCATCATTCCCAGCATTTCTACTCGGACTCTAGACATCTCCCAGCAATATCTGCCTGTCCTGCAGGTTGCTGCATGACCTGAAACGATCCCCCGTCCCTCCTCCCAGCATCCTCCCCTCGGCACGGTATTTTGTTAAGCTGACATGAGGCATTACTAACAAATTACCTGAAAAACACCGCATACCGTGCTGGCTGGCATCAGCAGAACATGCAGGAGTAAAGGACACAGGTACCCGTTCCAAGGGAAAGGATTCCAGCACCAGAGAGACTCACACAATGTACATTTGTCCAGCTTCTGTTTCTTGCACCACAACACCAGGTCCCACTTCAAATGACCATGGGATTGGAGCAGCGATTCCCTCTTTGTTTCCAGTTTTACTGACAGTAACGTTGTCTGCAGCCATTTCAGGTTCATCCTTGGCTCTGCTCCATGGGAGAACAGCTCTGGATCAGGCTGAGAACTTGTGAGCTCTGACCAGCACCCTTATCGAGACAGCATTTCAACTTCAGGGACTTCTGACTGAAGCCTAGGACTCAAAATATTGGCGTTTAGTCCCACACCTCTGCTCTGTATAGCTTAAGCTTTGTGGAGAACAAAGGCAGACTATTCTATTGCTATAGTAACATTCACCAAAATAAACCATCTGCTGGAAAAGCTCCCAGGCACTACACGCAAGATTAGCCTTCCATTATTACCGATGCACATGAGCTTGTGGTATGTTCACATGGAGCAAAACATTCCCAACACACATACAATAGAAACCTCATTCTGTGTAAGTGCTGTTGCAAATGATGGAGCTTCCCCCAGCATTTGGCTCACAGCCGAGCGGGGCCGCAGCCTCCGGCTGGCCGGTGGTGCACCCTCTGCAGCGTTACAGCCCAACAGGTGAAGGGCCGGCAGCCGACAGCGAGCGGTCGAGCCGCATTCTTTCCTTCTGACCGCTGCTCATTCCATACCCCTGACTGTAAATCCCCCCTTGGCTAACAATGCACAGCAGTGTAACAACTTGCATGTCTGGATTCACCCCATCTAGGCCTGTAATGCATCGCTAGCTGCCTGCTCACATCAGCTGTTATGCTCATATTTGGTGAAAGCAATGAAAGAACACAGCGAAAAAAAAAAAGGGACTCTGTGAAAGAAAAGAGAAACACACCCCATTTCCCCATCACTAATGCCCAGAGCCCTTCTGTCAGCCCCACACTGTCACAGGAATACCAGGATGAGCAAGGGGGAAGATCAGTGTGATCTCAGTATCACAGAGGTAGGCTGGAAGCAGACCTCCTCTGGGCAGCTGCCAGCAAGTGGAGATCTGCCCCCTCTGTAGCATCAGCGCTATGGCAGGGCCAGACTGGAGTTGATGACCTGACTCGGTCTAAACAAGCGCTAGAGAAAGGAGAGAAGTGCACAGATCCCAACGACTCTACAGAGAAGCAAGGTCAGTCAAGCTTTGCTGGAGGAAGACGCACGGCTTGGGTCTAGTTTGTAACATTTGGGGTGAGTGGAAAAGAAGGTAGTTACATTTCCTTTTTTTTTTTTTTAAAGCAGCAAGTTTTCTGTCAAGAGTTTTTAATATATTTATTTGAAAACAAGGTTTTGTGAAAGAGTACACTAAATAGCATATATCTGTTCTTCAGCCATAAAACACGGACTATCAGCTTTAGCTCAGCACAGATTGGGGCTGCATGCACTGAACAGCAGATCTCGATAGGAAGGTCTTCACCTCTGTCTTTCTGGTATCAAGCATAGTGTCTTCTTTAGAGGACATGATCCTGGAGGAAGGGGAGAGAGAAACCAGAAAAGCAAATGTATTTAACTAAAGCTTCTTGTGGTTGGCCCCACACACTCCCCCGAGCCTGCCACTGACGCAACATTTACAGTTTTCAGCAAGGAGTTTGTTTTCCTGCCCATCCACCAATTCAAGTGCATAATCTTTGCTCTTGGGAGCACTGGGACATGCCAGCCCATATTTGGAAATTAAGCAACTGGGTTTCTGCCTCTCGATAAGAAACTTGCACATCAGTTTAGGCACTTTAACCAGAGAACCTGAGAACCTCACTGTTCATTGCCTGGAACAGATCTACAAGTTGAGCTCAAAGAGCACCACAAAGCCTGTGACTGGAGCGTCTTTAAATTCCGCTGAGAACTGCTGGGGAGACAAGACAACCCCAGAAAGCACAGTAGTTCTTTTTCGACCAGTCCTGCCACACTGAGGTCAAGTAGATGACAGCTTTCTTACATAAACCACTTGCCCCTCAGGGACCATCTTTCATGAGCTGATTATTCCCAGCCCAGCTGTTGCCTGTGACCCCGTGCACTGCTCTAGCTCTGCCCAGCGAGGCTCTGCTCAAGAGTAGCCAAGCACGCGAGATTAGAGACAGGGTCCTGGGTCAGACCTGATCCCGAAGAATGGATTTCTCTTATTGCTGCCAAACTCTTCAAATTGGGACAGAGCGTGTTTCTGAATCTGGTGTAGAAGCCGTCAAAGAGCTAAAATAAGAATGCTGGGTGCTGGTAACTGCTTCAGTTGATCCAAAGAGGCTTTTCCTTCACTAGGATTAATAAAGGTGACTCTGCACACTACACTGTACCTTGGGGTCTTAATCATCAATGTACTCGAAGGGCTCTGGTGGTTCAGGTTCCTGCTCCTCTTCCTCGATCTTCGGACCGTGAGCTGCCACGGGTTCAACCAGCTCCTCCATATCCTCACTGGTGTCCTTCAGAATGATGATGCCTCCGATGGAAAGCTGCAAGACAAGTGCAGTGAGCATCAGAGCTGTTCACCTCTGCCTCATGGTGCAGTCTTTGCGGCCACAGTGTTTATCCTGGGCCATATGAGACACCTCAGCAGGAGTGAGTTTCAGAGGAAAAAAAGCATCTGACACCCACCTGGATTCCCGCCTGATAAGAGGATGGAACAGACAGAGTCTATCCAGGGTACCTTTTGTATTTCCACTACCTAAGTCTCAGTTTGATAGAAAACGGCATCTGGATTCACAGCTTTACCCCAGTCCCAGTCTGGGGCTTTCCACATGAAAACTAATTGAACTATAATTGCTTTATAAGGCTCATCTTTTCAGGGCAACAAAGCTTAGTGAAGCCTCTCTGTGTAGCCGCCTCCCAGGAGACTATCTGAAACAGAGACTAATCTGATCACCAGCTTCCACCAACTGAGGAATCCTATTAGCAGAACCTCGTAAAACAAAGGGGAATTAATTACAAAGATCACCACCAAACATCCTGGCAGACTACAGCAAATCGGTGCGCCTTGAGGACTGAAACCCGAGGTGCGAAGAGGCACTGCTGTGTCATGCCTGGCTGGGATCAGAGCTTTGACCACAGCAGGATTCCTATAAACAGCATTTCAAAGAAGCCTTTTACTCTGGCGTTCCCCAAAGCAGAGCAAAGCTCCAGAACGGCTCCAGTTCAAGAGCCTCCTTGGTTACACAACCTAAATTCCAGTGAAAAACCTGCACTGTTCTGTTCTCTTCAAAATCTATTTGGGGGTGAGGGGAGGAGTTGGGGGTTTAAAGCAGGAAACTGCACTCCCCTCATCAAGGACTCAGCTTCTTCTGAAACTGAAGCAAACAGCTACATACGTCCACATCTCAGCTTCATGAGTGGACACTTAACTGGACCACACAGCAGATCTTCCCAATCCAAATACCTGTTGGGTCACCTCTGTTTTTTAAAGGGTAGAAACTGAAAAATCCTTCCACAGCTTTGCTAAAGGAGACGTTTCAAAGGGGCATGATGCATGGAGAATTCCAATGTGCTGATGGAATTCCAGGAAATCCATTTATTAAAAACATGACTACTTTTCCTGGAAAAAAATATTACTTCTTCTGAACACCGTTTTCCCATGCATAATTCTGCAAAAGGGAGAAGTCAAGGGTGTTATTTCTTGAACAAAAATAAAGGCCAGAAGAATTTGACTCAGGAGATTTAGAGGTCAGGAGCAAGCTTATTAGCTTTGCAATATATCTGAGCATCCTGCAGAAAAGTTAGTTACCCCTTGGGTTAATGCTGAAAGGTCTTTTTCATTCTCCATCTGACAATCATATGCTATTTCTTCTGTGTGCTAACAGGAGACGAAGGCACTTTTCTAAGGTTAGATGTAACCGAATAAGAAATCTATTTAATGAAAAAAAAATACTCCATTTAGGTATAAATGCCACTGTAGAATAATAAAGCCCCAGCACAAGTCCTAACGTATTTCATTGCTTTGACAACGAGCCCGTACAACTGTTCAACCCACTGTAAAGATCATGGCTCAGTCTTTATGTCCCCAGCAACGTCATTAATACACAGAGTATGTCTGATTGACTGCCAGGTTGTAGCATTTGGCATACGTAGAAGAAGAATGAAAAATAAAGCAGCATTATCATAGTGAAAAGGTTTGCAGCAGCTCTGGCTTCACCCCAACTAGAACTGCATGTGATTAATTAGAGACAGGGACGTTAAAAAGCAAATGTGACAAGAGTGAAGTTGCAGATCTCTGAAACACATCTCTAAAACATTTCTATGCCACTCGCAGCTGGTGCATCACTGCATTCTCATGTGCACACAGAACTTCTGGGTCCTTATGCACGAGCTCAACTCTAGGGACACTCTGTCAAGCGCACAGACGAGGAAGGTGACACTTACTGGTTTGAAAGGCTGGTATCGGCAGCTCTCTGTCATAGTGAGAACTTTGAGCTGAGCAGGCATGACTCTGGCTGGGTTGTCCAGAAGCTGGAAGTTGGGTTCTGGCTCCTTTTTCTTTTCTTTTTCATCCTTCTTTTCAGTCTCATCCTGTGGAAGGGAAAGAGAACATCAGTATGATTTTAACAGTAGTCTGTAACCCTTTCCCAATTCAGGAGGATAAGGTACAACCCGCTACTCTTAACACAGGCAGCAATTCCAGAACATGGTGAGAAGCCATCCTCCTGCTGGGGAACAAGCTCACACGTATTTATCAGCTGGCACAGGCAATGCCTGGATCCAAGTACTCTCATCATGGCAATGCCTCGCTCTCAACTGCAGGTGAAAAAATGTTCTACAAGAGGTGGCAGTGGAACAGTTCACTTCTGGCTTCCCCTTCTAATACTTCCTCTGTAAACTCATCACTTCTTGGTCACAACTGAAGATTTTTTAATATCATTACTAAGCATATGAAAATTGCCAAAAGCTGCCCTTGTGTTTTTGCAGCTACAGAGCCACCACTCACAGCAGCTCAACCAACATGACTCGACCTCAGTGACTCCCTAAGGAATTGCAGTTAAACCCTCCTTTACCAATGACTCAGCAGCTTGAGGCAAAAGCTCAGAAGGAAAAAAAACCAGAGCATCCTTTACATACTTAAGAACATGGATCATGTTTTCCCTCTTGCTCAGGAACAACTGAGTTGCAAACAAAAAAAGACTGCAGAAGAGATGGAAACAACCACTAGGAAATGATCAGGAACACCACTAAATGAGCAGCACGTCCTGTAACGGCAGACAGGACTTTCTCTGGCACAGTGACTGCTTGTCGCTGTGCGGATCTCTTGGAAGCCATGGATTACTAGTCATATAACAGGCATAAAAGAAAAACAGGAAAGCAATTATACATCTTCAACATTAGGACAATGGCAAAACACTCGACACAAACACAGCAGGTGGCAGCAAGCTCCCTTTTTACCATCCTCATTTTTCTGCTCGATTCAGCCAAGAAAACTTTGCAGGCATCTGGAGCGTGCACACACACAGACAGGACATGTGAATCCCTTCTAATATACTGTTTCCTCTCAACACCTGTACTTAGCTGTAGGTTGTACCAATTTTAGAAGAAACACGCATCTGTTCAGCACATCTTGCTAAGTATATAGTGCTGTAAAAAAATTCAAAGAAAAAGTAATGTTTGATGACAAGGAAACATTGCTAAAGGAGCAAAAAGACAAAAAGCAGAGATTCTGCCTTGCACGCATGAGATGATTCATTTTCTGGGCCAATTGTATGAAGTTCAGTGCCTACAACATGGCTGCATTTAAGTGGGTCTAGGAAGGTTATTTCACACATACACCACCCTCCCTTCACATACCATTTGTGTGTTTCTTTTTTTAAAATTAAAGAGGCCAAAAATTCCCTGACTGCACTGCTTTTCCCACAGAGATGTTAAAAGTGGAATCAGAAAGACTTCTACTGAGCTTGTCAGTATAAAGCATTTTCAGCTTACAGATGTTCTTGGCGTACTTGCGTCTGTTAGCAGAGCACAAAAGGAAGGGTCCTTTGTCAGGGTGCAGCAAGAATTTTAGCTGCCATATGTTTTTCTAAATTATAGCAACCACTAAGAATTCATTATCCAGCCATTTCTCTATCCCTAGGCTTGCTCCAGGATGACACATTATTCACAGATGAGGATGACAAGTTCCAGTGTCAGGTCTATGAGCTGAAAGAAATCATCGGAGGGCCAAAGCAATCACCGTAACTACTGAGCAGTGGACGGATCCTGTGCTCAAAGCTCAGCTCGTTCTGGAGCGGGTGTGGATAAATGTTTGGCATTTTGATAGATGGGCAAAGCACATAAGAGATTGCTGCCAAAAAGGTGAACAATTCAGAACATGGGGTTAAGTATGTGCAAAACCATAAAGTTTAAACTCTTCAGTGCTCTCAACTGAATTAGACACCACCAAGCAACTGCTACAACATTGAGTCCTTTTTAAAAGGTCAGAGGTACCAAGGACATGAAATTATTAAGACTTTTTCCACATTAATAAGAAAAGTACATGGATAAGAGATAAAATTCCCTTGGTCTAAAAACAGCAGGCAATGAAATAACACACAAAAGATTCATGCAGTTACAGGCACATAAATTTGTCAAAACAAGCTTCTGCCTTTAAGGAAGTCAGTTACTTAATATCGAGGAAGATTTATTTCTCAGAAATAATGAATTCACAAATAATACCACCTCTTCCTTTTAACAGCCCATACACACACACAGAGTAAAGATGCAAACCAGTGTATGCAGTACACTGAAACCTGTGTTACTGTTTTGCTCAGAACTAACATCGGTGGCAGAGGGGACAGCATTAAGTGGGTGCCAACTTTCATGACACACCTTCTGCAATTACAAAGGGGGGAAGACAACATTTAAGTTTCAATGTTTGCACCCACCACTTCCATCTTCTCCTCTTCCTTCTTCTCTTTCTCCTTCTCCTTTTCCTTCTTCTTGGCTTTCGCAGTGATGGACAGCACAGCAGTGGAAACCTGGATATGTCAACAGAGGCGGCATTCAGTATGACTGCAACACCGTACGCTGCACTTCAGCTCCCCAGGCAGGGGAACAAAGGGAACAAAGTGTTAGGTCAGTTCTCAGAGCAGGTGTCAGTAAGATCAATTCCACTTTCTACCCACTGCTCTGGTTAAGAGACAAATACACCACCATCAAAGTAAATGGGACAAAAAAGTGCCACAAATGCAGACTGTGTCCAGCCACATATGCAGGAGAGCAAACTTCCTAATTTATAGAGACCCAAACAATAATGGTTCATTTCTATGAGAGATTTATTTTTAACAGAACAACAAACGGAATTCTTGTTACAGGAAAACATGTTGCCAGCATCTCCAAGGTAAAGAAACGTGTATATAGATACTCTTTAGAATGACCTGTTCCACTGTCCTAATCAGACAGCTGTATTTCTCATTGATCTGAAGAATTGGATACACAAAATGCCCTATGAAGGAGTCCTCCTGAGCCAGAAAGTACCCAGAAGCAACACTCCTATACAAGAATTCAGCTTGTTTTCCTTTCCAGTGAGCCCATCTCTCTATCCACAGTAACCATAAGGCATTAACTTGCTCAGAGGGACAGAGAAAGACCACATTTGTCATGTTGCTAATGAGTCTTTCTAGGCTACATGTGGGCTCATGGCACATTTTAATTTTGGCCAGGGAAGTTGAAAAGAGGAAAGCTTTGTCCAATTTCCATCCCATTCCAAAGGTGAGAAAGCAGCTATGAGCAGTGAGCTTTGCCTTTTATCAGAGTTCATTTCTGGGTTCCTCAGTGGCCTGGAAATCTGTCCTGTGCAGCATTCAATTCTGGTAAAATGTTTTACAGTTTTCACACAATGTCATTCATCAGCGTGACATGCCTGAGGTCTCCACTGCTGCAATTGCTCCCCAAGGGCCGCTCTGCCTGCTGCCATGGTCTGTTCAACAGCTTTTACCATCTTACGCCAGGAGAAAAATTGCTTCCACTATTGTCCCACTTGTCATCCCATAGGTCTCATCTCACCCTTTCCAATACTTAGATATTCTCAGTTCCACACTTACCTTTTTGCAATCTATGGGCCTGACAGATATTATTTCAGCACATGGACCCACTGCCCCAAGCCCAGGTACACTTCTGTCATTCCATATGGGACTATTTGAGAAGTGTCCCACCTAATATTCTCAAGGTCTCTACTGCAGTAGCATTTTGAAGCCCAAGTCACGAACAAGGACCCCATTGTGCTAGGTGCTGCACAAACACGATACACATACAAATCAGTAGGGCACAGAAAACAGTTTTATTAATCAATGCTTCTGCTTGATCACTGGAGACAAGGGTGGTTTCAGCAACTCAGTAGCACAGCAGTTGTACGCCATGATCAGCAACAGTTCCAGGCGCAGCAGGAAAAAATAGCTAGAATTCTCTTTCAGAGACAACAGAGCCTGCCAATTTTTCTTTTGCTCTTTAGATTCCCTGTTAGTGCCACCAAAGTCAATGTTTATACTAGGAGGGAGAAGGAGTTAGTCTTTACGACACAGAAAGCTAGCTCAAATACCTTTTCTTTCTCCTTTTCCTTTGGTACCTCAAGAGGTGGGGGGTAGGCAAATGTGGACGGCTTACAGTTGGACTTGTACTGGACTTTTGGCATCTGAGGGAAACAGTTAAAAAAAATTGTTAGAGACAAGAAAATCAGGGAAAAAAAATCCACAGCAGAATAATTACTTTAGCTTCATTTTCCTTCCAGCAGAGACAAACACAGATCCTCTAAAGAATACAAGCTTCCCCTTCTCCCCCTCCGGAAGCTGAGAAACTGTTATCAGTGGCAACAGTTCAACTAGAACAATGTTATTTAATTATTCTATAATTTGACTCTGGCAAGCTCTCCGAGCCTTCTCCATACACTCCACACTATTCACACCATGCTTTGTTTTCATTGTTTCGAAGCTTTTGTGGTTTTGATGTTGTTGCTGTGCCTGCTCGAATTAACATGAAATTGGTTTAAGATCTAAGTGAAGATCTGCTCTGCCAATGCATGCTCGGGCAAGCCAAGCGCTGCCTGACATTCACCTCCTGTAAAAGGACAGTACATTTTGGGGGTGGGATACCAATTTCACATATTCTCTTACTCTCTGCTACTTAAGCAAGGGCAGAAAGCATCTTCTGACAGCCAAATTCTTACACTGAATTTCTGCAGTATCTCAACTCTCTTCCTTTACGACACATCATGGAGCAACAAGAAACCAGGGACTGCTCTGAGGAAGTGAGGAGGGTGTGGTGCAGCCTGTGACATACATCCAGCCTGTAGCTGGCTTTAGCGTGCAAGCCAAGCCATACAACATAACCTGACCTACAGCCGCCTGGGCTCCCTGGAAACTCTCAGAGATGGGGAGAGGGAGACAAAATGGCAGTAAAGCCAAGCAGCCAAAGGAGTGCTGAGCCTGTCGCCACCAGGGAGGTGCAGAGACAAGCAGCAACGCAGCCCCTGTCAAGTAAGGACAGAGGGGGGGGGGGGGGGGGGGAAGACAAAAAAAAAAAGACGACATTTTCCTGCAAACCTCTCTCTTCAGAGTGAGAATTTTGAGTTGTGTATAGATTGACTCAATGCTCAGCCCGAGACAGGTGAAGAAGAGCAGCCTAGAGCCCTAAGGTTTTGGTGCAGGGGCTGCAATCCAGCAAGAAGCTGGCTCAGTCCCACAGAGGGACTCTGAGAGCATCCCAGCCTTATGCATCGCAGAATAAGGCTGCAGCAGTGACAGGAGGGGGCTGCACCCCCCTGAATTGCCGCATTCAGGAGGTTTTTTGTGCAAGTCACTATCTCAGTTCTTCAGCACAGGAGACCCGGCATGGTGCGCAGCTTACAGGGGCCATACCACAGCCGATCAGCTGGAAGAACAGATGCATAAGAAATGCGCAGTACCCACGACTGCTCGGTTTAACGTTTACTCCCCAAGGAATCCAAACAAATCCTGTTTTCCCACTGCTGGCTTTCCTAGGGGAGAATATCACATAATTTATTTGGGAGGGCAGGCGGGCAACACACTTGGGTTTTTTTTAAAAATAACCATGACCTTCTGGAGTCATAATGGGGTGGTCTGTGCCCACATATACTGACTAGAGTTCCTTTCTTTCTAAGGTACTTTGAAGCAGAGGGGTCAAAGTCTGCTCTCTACCTTTTTCTTGTCCCTATTCCCACCACCAGCCCTGCAATTTAAGCCTGCTTTTCAGACTTCTTCCAGTTAGCGCTTTTTCTGGCATAAACAAGCTGGAAACATGCAAAGAAATCCAACAAATCCATGCACACTCCTCCCAGACCACTTGAGCCCTATCAGTGCTTCTCCTCTCTGCTCGTTACGTACCTTAAGATCCTTGTTAAGGCCAATGACACAAGTTGGGGTGAAAGCCAGCGACAAGAAGTGTGACAGGGGGAACCAGAACCAGAACTGGGTGAAGACCAAAACCCCCACCACGGAAGGCATGTGAGTATGTCCCGTCCTCGACTGCAGTGAAATAGTCACGTTATGGCCCCCTGTAAGGAATCATAAATGAAATAAGTTATTTAACACGTTCCTGGGTACTCCACAAAGACACCTGAGTGACGCATCTCAAAGAGCTGCTGGGAAGGGGGCTACATGGCATGAGACAGGCCACGATGGTGCCAGCTTTCTCCTCTGGAATACACCTCCCTCCTCCACCAGGATCTCAGCTTTCACAGCAAAATGGACAGGCAGCGGAACAACCAAACCACTCTACCTGCTAAGTATTACCCAAACACAATCAATGAATACAGCCCTTCCATGCTCATTTTGCCAGGATACAGGTTAAACAAAAGTACAGTGCATAAGGCAGGGAGAGGGGGAGAAAAAAGCAAACCTTTGCCATAAATAGTTTTAAAACACAGCATCTAGATGATGCACAAGACAAGATTCACAAGGAAGGCAGTGCATATAAAGCAGCGCATACAGAAACTTTTCTGTGGCCGCGTCCCTGAACTGTCAGTTATTCAAAAGAAATATGCCTAGGTTTTTATCCTACACCATCTCAGTAGAAAAAAATGTAAACAGCAGCAACTTCAGAAGTTGCTTCTAGAGATTATCAATCTAAGCAGCAAAGAGACAAGCTCCTGCAGTCTTTGCAGCAAAATTACATCCCTGCCAGACAACCAAGTCTTAGATTTGTACTTGGAAAGCAGAGACCAAAACAACTCCCTATGTTGATGCAGTGCAGAAACATCCAGCTAGAAACCAAATTGAAAGATTGGGCTTGCAGACAGAGCAAGAAAGTGTTAATCTGATCTTCGGTCTTCTGATGAACACAATGAATTGAGTTGAAGAGGGCACCAGGCAAGTCCATTACCACTGACAAGACCAGGTGCAGGGAGGTTAACTTTGTTAAAATATAAACACCCACTAGTTGAAAACTCATAGCTGAAAATCCCAAACTGGAGTGCAACCTCCCACATCCAGCCACCTTGACAGGGCCAGGCAGTAACAGAGCTGTCCCTGAGTTTTATAGACAAGCAAAATTAAGTTTTGCTGCCAAAACCTAATGAAAGCCCTGAATGAAGCAGTGATCTCATTTTAGGTATCTTGTCAGTGTTAGTCCTGGGAGAAGCAGTGGAAGACGGGGCCAGTAATCTGTAGATACTCTGGATCAAGCAGCCCAGTGGATGTTGCACAAGCAGTTTAACTAGACTTTATCAAACTTTTGGACTTCAATTTTCAAAATTTATTTTAACCTTTAGAATTATATTATCCAATCTCTGGAATTTCTGGATGAGTAACAGATTCCACATTAAAAGATGCTGTCATGCTACTTCTTTCTGCTGTTTTACACCCACACACAGCCCACCCTCACTCCCAGGGTTCTGCAGGGAGCAGGAAAAAGGTGGGGGGACATGACATTGCACAACTGTGATTTATCTACATGATTAAGTAGCAGCCCTGACAACCTGGAAGGGAACATATTCTGGAGCTTTGGCTGGATGGATGAAAGCTGGGACATGATGCCTGGAAAGAAAAAATTTCAGGGCTCTTTGGGTAGTACTATAAGGTCCATCTCCCAGAATTCAAACTGCCACTGTGGCAAGGTTTGCTGGAATTAAAGTGGCTGTTCTGAAGGCTATGAGGATTTGCTGGTTCAAAGTTTAATGTCAGTTAATAAGGGGGCAAGTGCAGCAAGCAGACGCCAATGATTTATATACTTTGATAAAATCACCCTTTCCATAGTCATGGTGGCAGTTGGTAATACTCTGGCAGCGTAGCCTGGGACAAGACGCCAGCACAACAGTCATTAGATAAAGATGCTTCGTGGATCTTGGAAATTAGTTTCCGACTCTGGCCTAAGCAACATCCCATTTTCACACAGTATCATACTGTTTCTTTCTCTATCAGCAAAGATTTATAATCTGCTTCACCTATGCAGTGAACAAAGACGACCTGAACTGTTAGCAGCACAGAAAAGTCAAAATCTTACAGTACGAGCGATCAAAACCCCAGCAGAGATGATTTCAGCATCTGCCAGTGACCCAATTCTTGTGGGCAATGAAACACAAGGTAGCTCTAATCTAACGGACAAAAATATTAGCACAGGATAATGGCTTTTTTCATAACTACCAGAGAGGTAGAACCAACTTTACATGAAGAGCTCGTGAACAGGGACAGGCAGGAGAAAGGTGGGAAATAGTAGCACCGAATTCAACATGTGTAAGCACAGACATTATGCACCAAAGTTTATTTTTTGTACTAAAGTCTTTAATGTCCAAAATATAACACATCATGCGAGATGCAGACTTGGAGAGGCAGCAATGAGGAAATAGGCAACTCCTTCCTCTGTAATTTGGATGACATCTTTTTCATCACTCATTACAAATGTCTCCCAACTGTGGGGAATCCACTACACTCACCATTGGGTTGACAACAGGTTCAGTCTGCATTGCCCAGTGCTGCCCCATCCCCAACCCACTGCACTG
Organism: Numenius arquata; assembly: GCF_964106895.1. Classification (NCBI taxonomy): domain Eukaryota; kingdom Metazoa; phylum Chordata; class Aves; order Charadriiformes; family Scolopacidae; genus Numenius; species Numenius arquata. The sequence goes on from NC_133584.1 coordinate 11,671,216, forward strand.
CTTACCCCATCCAAACCTTTCCCACGTATCGAGAAAAGGATTTTCCAGATATACTCTACAGAGGTATCTGTGTAGTGACTGCCGCTCCTCTTTTCTCACTGACTGAGAAATGTGGCACTAAGAACCAGAGAAGATACCTAGAGTCCAGAGGGCAAAATAGTTTTCAAGCAGATAAAAAGCTGACATCTAATTAGATCAGTATATCCCTTTTGTAGCTCACATTTACAAATACATAGTCCAGAAAGTAAAGCATATTGATTTTGCAAAAGACAGCAAGGGAGTCGTCAGCCTGGAACAAGAGAGCATTTTTGTACATGAAGGGGTGCACTATAAAAGTTCAGAGGCTTCAGGGGAAAAAATATCTCTAAGCTAAATTTAGAGCGTCTACATTTTTCTTATTTTATTAAAGAAGCAAAACTGTAGCTGCTGGGGCTAACAATTAGACAACGACCAAATTATTGGTCCAACGACCAATTTCCACTTCCGTGCTCCCAAGGTACCCTGCTCCTTCCATTGAAACCACCAGTCTAACAACTGCCTCTTTGTCAGAGCAAAAAGCCCACCTCCAGCGCACCACTTCCCAGTTGCAAACTTGAAATCTTGCACTTTTGATCAAAGCCTGTCATTCCAAGAGAATTATACTTTTGTCTTTTCCTCACAAAAAAAACCAAACCAACCAAGAAAAAAAAATCCCAAACTCAATTGCCCCAACTGTGGCAGATGACACAGAGAACCTTTTCTTCCTGGTAGCAATAATTAAATTCTATAGCTCATTGTTTCAGATAAGCACTTGCAGTTGTATGAGAGAGATAAGAAGAATTTATTCTTTTTAGAAGATCTAATGAAAGTGGCAATAGGTTAAAAAAGGGTAGTTCACAGCCTTCCCCCAGCCGCTCAGCAAGAAATAAAGCGGTTAAAGTTGGCACAAATTCACATGTAGTTTATTAAAATTGGATGCTTCTGGTTTCCAAGTCATTATACAACATATGAGTGACACAGGAAGCAAATAAGGCTTTAGCTACATTTTTATGATTTAATCTTAAAGGCAGGAATTCGAAGCAGGTCTGTACTGCTGAGAGAAAAATCTCTTTGAGCTGGGATCTGGCTTCCCAGCAACACAGTATGAGTATGGGAATGACCAAAATTATTAGAACAGCCTTGTGCCAAGGGTACTGCTCAGACTGAGCTCCAGGAGGGCTACCTGGGAGGGAAGAAAGATAAAGGAGGTGGTTCCTGTTGCTTCCTTCTTTGAGTAGCGCTAGTCATAGAGCACTGAGCAGCCTGATGGCCACATGCTCACCAGGACAAGAGCTTTTTAAGCATGCTTCCATGGAGACAGATGAAGGTAGCCCTGAGTTTTTCTCCCCCCACCACATGGCTTGGAGATGGAGTAATTTCACACAGACACTGTAACCACAGCGCATGTTGCTGTGATTAAGCCACGCCACAGAGATAAATACATGAGACTCCTTTGCTGATGTGACTTCAGAATTAAACCTGATTTCAGAGTAGACAGCTTGTTTCTACCTACCACAGGGAATAAGAAGGTGCACGTCAAGAAAAGGCCACAGCATGAGAGACCAGATGGGAGAAACTGTGTTTAGAAACTTGGGAAAAGGGGTGCTACTGACACAGGGAGCGCTGTAAAAGCCTTAACTCCAGCAGAAGGAAAAATTCAAAACAAAACATTGTCTGTCCTCTTTGCTTACAGAAACCTTCCTTAATAGGCCCTGCAATTTAGTCCTTGTGAATGCTAGTGTCTTTAGAGAACCCTACTTCTGGCTCAACATTTAGTCATTAACACTCATGAGATGATGCTTCCTATGCTAGAAAAAGGTAGTAGTCTGTGAAATTGAGTCTTCCGAAATAACAGTGATGCAGTTAATTGTGCTTCCCTCTTTGTGCAACGCCTCCCAATAATCAGGAAAGAGACAAAACCTAGTTATTAAAATACATGTTTTGTTGTTGGTTTTTTTTTTTTTAACTTGGTATGTCAGATTTTAACAGAAAAGGCAAAATATGAGGACTGGATACCACAAGGTTTCCGAATTTCTGGAGAAGTTGATTACTTTGAAAAATAAAGAAGCAACATATTGTGCTATAAATCAACATTCCAGGTGATAAAACAGACTTAGAACAAAAAGTCTGAATATATTTGTCTGAAAAGTCAAAATATTTGTCCCGACTTCTGGACAAGAATTCTCCCCCAATGACCGGATTGAATCTCTCTTAACAGAAGCACACCGATACAAGCTAAAACTACAAAACAGGCTTTATTTCTTTAATTAGATAAAATGACTCGAAATTAGTGATTTCTTGCTACTATTACATGACAGGCATAAAGCCAGCACCTCATCCCTCAAATGAAATTTGCTATTACAGCTATTGTAGCCAAATAAGTTTAAGAAATTTTGACTGCTTTAAAGGTTTGAGGAATTACCTGCATCCAAAACGCCTTGTGCCAGGATTGCTCCAAACTTCGCCATAACATCATCGTGCTTATCATTGATCACTTTGGAATAGAGCTGTCTGAACTGGCTGACCTGGATAAAAAAAAAAAAAAAAAAAAAAGAAAAAAAGAGAGAGAGATTATAAAACTCACTGCATGAGTCAAATATTCTGTCTTTACTGGAAGCATCCTGGATTTCTGCACCTTAGGACGACATTCATCTTTTCAATGGCTTTAGTCACTGGTGTTACAAGTCATCCACTAACAATTAATTACAGAGGTTTTCCCCACTTGAAGATACCCATATAGCGATTTTAAAATAGTCAGGATGGATGTGTGTTTCCAGACCACATTTTGCAGGCCTTACAGAAATAGTCTGAGAATCCCTGGAGGGTCATTAGAATAAAAGACCAAGTGATGAGTTTTGTAGCAAGAGCTACTATATGTTCTTAGGTGCGTGACACTGCGCTTTATTAAATTTCCTCCAATTCCTACTGCTGAAAACTTCAAACCCATTCTGTTTTTCCTGTGCAGTATTTCTGCTGTATTGATAATTCCCCTCTGGTGCGTCATCAGCAAATCTTGCTACTGCACTCCTACCTTTCAAGTGAAAATCATTATTGAAAATTATTAAATAAAGTAATTGCTTATGCCATGGTACGCTCACCACAATAGCTTAAGCACACATTAGTAAGGGAAATTGCAAAGCCTTTGATTACACCATCATTGCTTCAAACAGATTCATCTTTCACTGGTTCACCAAGTGTTGACGACACATAAAAGTATTACATCCAGCAATATCTAAGGCTTTATCACAAATTAATAACTTATGTCTTTTAATATATATGTGAAGGAACAATAAAGCTCAAATAATTTTTATGACTGAAAACACAGACCAGGATATCTCAATCTGCAACCCAGTCAAAACCTATGAAGTTGCACCCCATCCACAGCATGTCTGGAAGAATCTTTCATTTCTCTTCACTAAATTAATTTTAATACAGGTATCCATGTCACATTTGGTTGTTCTTTTTTTTGTTTTTATACTAAGCCTTCACTTGAAATTTCTTCACCAAAAGCATTATCAAGCATTGGAACAGGCTGCCCAGGGAAGTGGCTGAGTCACCATCTCTGGAGGTATTTAAAAGAAGTGTAGATGTGGTGCCAAGGGACATGGCTTAGTGGTGGACGTGGCAGTGTTAATAACTGGACTCTCAACCTAAATGATTTTATGCTCAAAAGTAAAGGAGGTCTTTTCAAGAAGGCTCCTTCCAAGATGTCTTGAGCACGATTCTCCCCACTACTGATCCACTTTGTTGCTGGTTTCCCAAGTTCTATTCCTACATCTGCAAGCACAGATGAGAGGACAAACTTCTAACTCAAGGCAGCAGAGTCAGACACAGCCACCAGAGACACAGAGCAGTTCCCAGTACTGCAAACACAGTTAAATTTTCCAACTATAAAACCCTAATATGAGACAACCCCCTAGTCACTTTTCACATCCAAGGAGCATGTGCCTTCTCCAGGGACACCAGTGATATTTGCTCAGTCACACGTCCCTAAAGAAAGGTCCCGCCTTTCAGTTGTGAAATGCACTTCATGTCTGCTGCAGGCAAAGAGGCCAAGCTTCACCACCACCACTTGGAACTTACCCTTGCACTGCCTCTGATGCTCCCAGTGCCTACTTGTACCAGTGAAGGACTGACTACAACACTCAGGAGGTCGTTCTGGCTGACAACAGCGCTCAGTGAAGAGCTGGTAGCCCATCCATGCAGGACACCACCAGCTCCAGAGCTGTGCTAAGGGTGGGCAGCGCTGAGCACCAGGAGCAGCCTTAAGAGGCATCACTCCTCGCACGTTGCCTGTCTTGGGGTGCACTGGGGAATCTCAAACTGCTTACAGAAAGAGTTTTTGCACCCGTGAAAAAAACAACCATTCATATGACTGAGTCAGTGACATGACAACCGTGCTGAGAATAACACTTTGTTAAACTAGGATTCATCAAGGTAAAAAAAAAAAAAAAAAAAAAGATCAAAACAGAACAAAGAGATGACTGAGGGGATAAATCAAACTGCAGGGGTTTCTCAGCAAAGCACGAGATCAGATTCTCCAGCAAAAGCCCATCAGAGCCATGACTTGATCCTGCAGCCGAGGTAATGCTAGCAATACATTTCACCACATTTTATGTGTGAATTTTTGACACGTAGAAGCTGAGACTCTACCTTTGAGAGATTACGTCCAATGCCTGGGATGGAGAGAAGACAAAGGTTGCCTCTCCAACCCATGAGCATTGTACCCAAGAGCTACAACGCCGCTTGGCAGCCCTACACACGTAGTGAACACTGAGATTACGACTGCATGTTTCTGCAAATAGTTCTCAATGCACATTAACTCATCCCACCACTTAAAATGGAGGTGTCCTGAAGGAACAGACACTCTCTGGTTGATACCTTTCCTGCCTTCACTCCACTAACCCAGCTGTACTACTTGTCACCTCAACTCCTTCAGCATCTAACCTGAAGAGATTTAAACCAGTCTGTGACAGTGAAAGTCATTATTAACATTCATATGAGTAAAGCAGGACGTGCTAAACACAACTGCATTAAAATTACTCTATTTGTTTCACACAAATGGACAGTCTCCCAACCATGAAGCACCAGAGCAGCCAGTCACTTTTAAAAACAAGAGCAGCGAAGCTGAACAAAACAACACCGCTCCGGTAGAGCAGGAGGCATTTATTAAAACTGACAGGGGAAAAAACCCCAGCTATTTCCATTTTACAGTTTAAGTCCAACAGTTTGCGTGCTGATACTAGTTCTTTATTCACTGATTCCCCCTTGCATTAAAAAGTTTTTTGTTACTAGTCCCTGTCCCCCAAAGCAGGTGACTTAAATTTCCTTGCATTTACATAAAGCTAAGAAGAAGGAGCAACATACGTTTTCAGGGCAGCGGCACAGACAGATGTGTGGCAGGGAGATACCGCACACACAATACAGGGTTTATTCTGGATATACTGACCAAGCTCTGCTCATGCTTCACTCCGTTTATGCTTTTTCACGGTCTCCCGATTTTTATTTATAACAGCTTACACTGAGGTTTACACGTTTAATATAAATAGTTTGTTTCTTACGCCTGACCTCTTGCACACTGGAAAAATACCTTAGTCTGCATTTGCAACCTGGAACGGGCCTTGTGCAGTATCAAGTCTTCAAACCACACGCAGATGAGGTGAACCAAAGCCTTCAGACGTTATTTGGGACAGACAGAAAGAAACACAGAAGCAATGTGTGAAACTATTCCTCTGGTTGAGAGCTAAGCAGTAGGATTCCAGTGCCTCTGTTTAGAGCACATCATTCCCGTCACTCTGGGCTCAGCTTCTGGGTTTGGAATATTTACAAAAACAGACGGATGTTACAAAGCTCGTTCGGTGGACTGTAATCTGGAATTTACACTGTAATCAAATCTTCAGAGAACGAAACCCTGGGCGAAGCGAGAAGACATTCAGCAGAACTGCTAACGTTCACGCTGGTGTCCGAAGTCTGATGGAGCAGCCCCTCGGAACAGAGGGCAGAAAGGCAAGGAAGGGCTGGCAGGAGAAGTTGGAAGTTGTCCACCTTCCCCGTTTGTGGCTCCTGCCCCTATGAGCGCTCTTTCCCTAATATGCCTTCCATAGCTCCTACCCACATCTACGTTAGTCCAGAGCAGGTGAACAAAATACCTGGGCAACAAGCCCACCAGAAACCCACCAGCTGTGGCACCAGGACACAGTGCACGGCAGCAAGCTAACTGGGACACCGACAACTGCAAGGGATAAGGGACAGAAACCTGGCTGCTAAACCTGAGCAGATCAGTTGCCACTTCTCCAGGAGACATGGACAGGTTACAGAAGGGAATCAGCTGAAAGGAAGAGTTTAAGGAACAAGTGCTGAACAGCTACAGTAAGAAATAGTCCTTATACCCTCCTTTATACTTCTTGAAATACAAAATCTATAGTGCCATAGCAGAAGCGTTCTGCTTTCAGATAAATTCTGCGTCTCTGTGCATCATGAGCCATGGACCATGGCCAACCCTGGAAATGTATTGAGAAAGTGTGCCCTTTTCAAAGTTTTACTTTAACATCAGTGGAAGCAAAATCGTTCTATGAAAGCATGAGGCTACCCCGGCTTGGCCTTGAGAACCAGGCAAACGGAGATGGAAGGACTGCCTCAACGCTGGAATCCACGGCAGGCCTGCACGCTGATTCAGGCTGCTCCTATAAAGCAAACGCTTCACAGGAGTGGATTTTTGACTGGATCAGGTCCCAGCTGTAAAACCTTCTTTGCTGCTGGGGAAAGCCTGCTTTGGCAGCTCTAGCTGTAGCGGCTCAGGAAGGTACTACCCTCCCATGGAGCCACTGCTCCGGTTCTTTGGAGAAAGCAAGAGTGGTACAGACCAAAACTCAGTTCTGCCTCTGCTGTTGGGGCACTCGCCTCCTACAGAGTGGAGCGAGGTGTCAATAGACAGCTTCATTTCTTACGCTGTTGAAGCAAAATCTGCCAGAGTTTGTCTAGTAGAGCCCTTTAATTTGCTACTATTTTTTCTTCCAATCACGGCAACGAGCACATCCCAGACTACTGAATAGGTTTATTTAATATGCTATGAAGCCCACAAGCTCTGTTGCTCCATGGAAATCTTCAAGCACTTTAAAAATTTTATAGTATTTGGAAATGCTATCAAGAAATTTATTTGAGCGACTTCCAGGAGGAACACTAAAATGTAGGCAGTGACTCATGTCATCTTTACTAACAGTACACACACACCCCATTCTGATAATTAGTGCTGGCCAAAATTACATGCCACTGATTTCAAATGAAGCCAAATGTGCAACCTTGGAAACGCTGAGGAAACAACACAGGCTTTAAGACATGAGAATGATACAGCACCATTTCCTACCACAAACCCGAGGGGCTGTCATTTATCATTTATAAGGTTGTTTACCACTTCTGCCTCCACCAGTCAACATTCTTGCACATGAAGCCCATGAGATTGTTAAGAAGAAGACTTAATAAACAGTTAACTAAGGGAATCAGTGGCAGATGACGTGCATGATGCTTTTGCAAATGCAAGTTCTTAGAAAACAAGAGTATTCGGTAATCTGTTTTTAATAAAACAGGTTTTAGACAGAACGTCCAAACAGTTTATCTCTTAAAAAGTTGAAGTTACTCTGCATATGCTTGCTCTCTTGAAAGAGCACACAGTTATGCCGAAGCATCTAACAGTAACAGGCTTACATGAAGGAATGCAAAGGATATTCTAGAATATCTACTAGAATATTGCAAAAATCATTCTGGCATCCTAGCAAGACCTAGCATTTTATCTAAAGGCGGTGGTGGGGGAAAATCTGGTCCTGGTTTCTTCACGACATCTTAAAGGTAATAGGCTAAGATGATCAAAGGAGAATGGAGGAAAAGCCTTGACCTTGCTTATTATCTCCTCATTTTGCCAAGATGACTATCCTAACAGAAAACCAGGAAAAAGTAAATTCAACTCAAGATGTTAGACATGTAGTTTGTCTCCAAAATTGCTGTCTTAATTGCCCTGCAGGTCACAAATGCATAATGAAGTTGTCATTGATTTCTGTTACAATGATCTCATCACATCTATAATTTAGGATTCCATTTCACAAAAAACTTGTTATTGTTCTATGTCCTGCCCTAATATGGTTCTTAAATGTATCAACAGAGGTCAGGAAAAATCATGCTGGCTGCACATGGAGGAATTGTGTTTCAACTCCAAAGAGGCCAAATCAGCTTTACAAAAGATTTGCTACCCCTTTTGCCACTTAAGCAACTTGCAATTCAAGGGACCTCCATATCGTGACAATTCTTTATTTAAACTCTTTAAATTATTTGTTTAAGTAAAGAGGGAGCACAACAAAGAGGAAGATGAACACAAAGGAAAGAAGACAGCAAAGGTTACTCAAAGGCATAGATCTATGTTCTCTCACAACAAAAATGGTTTATTTTAAACCAAAATATTTTGATTCTTAAATCAAATCACACAAATTCAGCTTGTAGGCTACGAAATCCATCATGCTCCTCTCAATAGCTGCTTATCCAGCAATGCAAGCACTCCCATCAGGTTAGACACTTTGGCACACAGTGTACCAGCGTGCCATTCAGGAATCTAATCAGATCAAAATATGTCAGTGTAATCCAAAAATGGCTATTTTCTGAACTCAACCCTGTCAAATCAGAGTAAAATAATTTTTCTTCAGACTGGCAGGGAGCTCCAAAAAAAAGTTTCCCATGGATAATAAATAACTTAATTGGCAACACATTCCTCAAAATATTCCTTTTACTTTTGAGCAAGAAACTATGATGGTTCTAGCTAACTTTTTGTTAAAACAAGTAAAATTGATATTTTTATATTTAGTTCCTAAATTAGCAGACTGTTTCAGGGACTCCTTATTAGTTCATAATCTGTAGGTTTTGGGGAGGTTTTTTTGTTTGTTTTTTAATATCTACAGTGCTCCTATAAGTGGGTAATGAATTGCCTTTTTGTATCTACACTATGTAACACCACACAAATTTTGGCTCAAAGAGGACTTTTGGCATAAAGCTTTTTCAGATCCTCACCCTGATTTTAAACAAGCCACTGAACCCCAGACTATACATCTCCTTCTGTATTTGCTAGCCAACATTTTAATTGCCCGTTTAACAAGCCTAGGTATTACAAGTATCTCTGAACTCAAGATTACCAGGCCTGTTTAGGGAAAGAGATCTGACTCAGGACACTCCTCAAATTATCTGTATCTACAGTACTACACTGAGGGCTGGCATTCCAAGCACCTGACCAAGGAAGAAATGACAAAAACAAGCAGTTTCTTTCCATAGAAAGATAATTCAGCTTCACATTACAGAGACTTCATATCTTGGAAGATGAGGGGATGCAACAGAACTCTAATGTTCTTCACTGGCTTATTCAGTTGCACTACAATTCTGATAATATAAACAACACTCCCAGATTCTGCTCAGTGAAAACTATTTTTTTTTTTCTTTCTTTTTTTTTAATATTTCAAAGGAACAAACTGTTTGCCAGCAAATCTTCATGTTCCATGACTTGGAAATACCCAAACACCTGTATTTGTAGATTTCTTTCGCTGACTTTCCCAAGTAAAATTTTCCACTGGACAAAGAGTTTGTTTTTTTTTTTTTTTAATTTCTCCCCATCCAAATGCAGTAAAAAAGTGGTTGTTTTTATCACAGCTCAACTTCTAAAATGACATCAATAAAAGCAGCCCATATATGACAGACGAGTAGCAAAGTACCAGCTACTGCTCTGCCTCTGCACTCAGATGAAATGTGGAACCCTCAGGGCTTCTGTTAACGCAGACTTTTAGTCTGTACAAATGTTTGCATATCATCATCTGTCATATGTTCACAGGGCAATCTATTTTTAAAAGCTAAACACAGCATATGCAATCCTTTTTGCCTTCTGAGCAGAAAGAAAAACTCCATTAAAAAAAATGTATTTGCTATGAAGCCACTAAACCATTTCTGACAGCAGAGACTGTTTCACCTGAAAGGTCTAAGACCAGCTACTAAAGAAACAGTTATAGCAGGACTTCCCTGCACAGGAACCACATCCAAAACTAAGTTTACTATCATAAAAACCAACTTCTTTACTAAATAATAGTGTTCACATAAATCATAAGCATATAGGCCTCAGTACATGTTAGCAGAAGACAGTCACTTTCGTATTGTTACAAGATACTTTTAGACCTTTTAAGAAAGAGTATTTATTCCTGTGACACCTAGAGTTAAAACACTGTGATCTATCAGGCATGTTCCAATCAAAACCAAATCCCCATTCAAAACTGCACACTCTTATCCATGAGGAGCTTCCTGCCATGCAATCAGCTCTGGCTCTTTACACAGCAAGTACACTCTCTTGCCAACGCTTATCGGCAGTGCCACACACTAAAGATTTGGCATCCGAGACCATTTTTCCACCTAACGAGCCGGTATGTAAGATACGCCCCATTACCTTTGGGCAGGTAATCTCAGTCTGCTGGATCATGATCAGGGCAGATGCAATCAGAGCTCCTTGACGTACATAATTCACAGGATCATTTGTCATTGGCTCAAGCAAATTAATTGCTTCCTAAAAAAACCAAGAAAGAAGCAGTCACAAAGTTAATACTATTATTTTTAGTATCCCAGGATTCAGTACTCTAATGGAAGCTTATCAGATTCACTTTTTAATATATTTTGCCTGTTCTTGGTAAATGAACCAGAAATTTGTGGATTCTCATCAATCAGGAAGAAAAAAAAAAAAAGCACATACAAAAGAAGTGATGGATGGAACAAGATTTACCTGCAGAAACAGGGCAACAAATAAACAATAGTTGTTGTAAGCAACAAAGGCATTCAGCACATTAGAACTACTGACATGTCTTAAATAGTACACATAAATTATTCATACACTTTCTTTGCTATGCTTTCCAACAAAATACATCAGCATTACCTTCATTTTCTGCGTAAGGAACAAATGAACCAGAGATAACAAACAACATGTTGGGGGTTATAAAATAAGATGGTAAAACAATCCACGTCCCAAATTTTTGGCCTTACACTTTATTGTGAGTACCTTTAACATTTAGCATCACACGGAAGCACTCATTTCAAATCTACATCAAATGAGGCTGCCTCGGAGCACCCATATAGTAAATCTAGGTTTTTGAAAACATTTTGAAATGCTCTATTGCTTCTTCAAATCCTGTAACTTCCCAGCTAAGCGCAAGAAGAACACGATCCACGATGATCTATCAGTAAGTAAGCATTCCTTTCAATGCAATCATTGATTATGAAAAGCTATAAGAGAGTTTATTGTAATAAATGCTGCTTAGATGTACCCAAGACCAGCACATGCAATTGACAGGTACCTCAGACTAAATCATCTCTTTAGGCGCATTTTTTAATTTCCATTTATAGTTCTGTCACTTTGCAAGCCATGAATTATAGAATTATCACAGACAAATTCATTTCTAACTGTACAAGGTCCTCAGCACACATTCCACAGGACAACTGAGCTCGTCTAAACTCACTGCTGCCAAAAAGAGATCCCTTTCCTTCTTCAACTTCCCTTCAGCTATCCAGCCTCTCCCCTTCCCCTGTGCTAGCCACAGCCCTTCTCTCACCTCTCAGTGAGTTTTTCCAGCTCAATAATTCAACGGAGAACTGTTACCTTTTTTGTTATCTAGGTCTGTTTTCTGGGAGTTTGTGTCTGAATCAGCTCACTAAGCAGCTGGACATCAAACAAAGCAAAAGGTGTCAGGAGGGACCAAGGCTACCCCTTTCAACAGCAGCATGTTGTTAGTGGGCTCAGTCAGCCTTCACCAACCACGCTTTTCAGATCTAAGTGGAATAAGCCTTAGATAGCAGTTTGTACAGCCGTGGGCTGGTCAGATAAATTTGGTCTGTGGCAATGCAGGGGCTTTCTAAAAGCACCCTAAAACGGCATGTGAAGCAACCTGTCAGATAGTCGTTGGAACAGAAGATAACAGTTAGACATGTACCCTAAGAAGCTCAAAAAGCTCTTTTAATCTATTATGTGATCTTCTGATTACAGAAATCAGACAGAATCACTTGGCAATCTCTTGCACAGAGCTCGGTTGTCCATACTTAAACTGAGGACCTGAGCAAATGCAGTTGAATGCATGAGTCTTCCAGCACAGACTCCTCTTGGGGATACTTTTGTCAGGGTGAGGCTTTTAAAAACAAGCTGATTTTAACTAAAGACTATTTCTAAGAACCACTTCTAGAATCACATCATGCCTTCGTTTCAACTGCTTTTGGCAAGTGAGCTATCCTGGAGGCTCTGCTTCTCCACCTGAAGGTGACTCACTCGTTCTTTAGCACGTGTTCAATACCATGTACATAACATCCACTATGATAAAAAGCTGAACCTTCCCATCTCCAAAGCTGAATATATTTAGGCGTTCAAAACCTACTAATATAAGCTGGGGAAGGCATGTCTGCGTATAATCAGATGGTTTAGGTCTTTATCACATAACATATCTGGAAATAAAGCAGACTGCTTTGCGTAACTAAAAGCATTTCCACTTAAATCAACTTGTCAGATGCAGTAGGTTAAAAATAATTAGCTCCTTGATTCCACCTTCCACTTGAGAATAAAGCAACCTAGATAAAAATAGGATTTCAGTTTGCTTTCAAGTCTGCATGCTTTGGATACTAAAGATGGCAGGCAGTGCATGCCAGCATTCTGTGCATTTCACAACACAAGTGACATGCTGGGAGGCTCTCGCAAGAGCTACAGACCAAGTGTTTAATACCAGCTGAGGAAGGGATCATACAGATAAGAGTGAGATTTATCAAAGACTTGGAAGCATGAAATATTACTTCCACATGGACAGTCTGTGCACCTGTTTTGAAACTGTGATTCGGTACCAGTACAGATTACATACACACGCGGATGAAGTAGAGGAAGCTTATCCCCAAGTTTACTTGCTGCTTGTCCCAGCGAGCACTCAACTCTCACAGCAGAAGCGGGAATCCTTCTACTCTAAAAGGCCCCTGCTATCATCTGTAAGAATTATCCTTCCCTGACACTTATAAAGTGAGAATAAAATTTACTGGCTGTGAATTACACACCTGAAATTTGAGTAAATTTCAATCAGTTTCACTGCACTTGGCTTTACTAAATGGATCTTCCACAAATTGCGTATCACAGGAAGGAAGAAAGAAAGGAGCTAGAAGTCATGCAAAATACCTGCTGTTTTCCTGTCACTGGCACCCCCTTGTTCCCCATAAAGCAATCCATAAAAGATCAACTCCAAGAGCAAAGGAGTATTGCTTTTGGAGTACTGAACATACATTTAAACTTCAGTGGCAACTTGACAGTAAGAAAACTCTAAGAAAAGTTTTGAAGACAAAATTACAAGAATGTGGCAATAATGTATAAAAACATTCTTCTGCTTTATCTATTCTGTACAAGCAGCAAAAGAATCTCTATGCCCAGGACAGTTAAAGAATTTAAAGCATCACTGCTCTGCTCCAGCCTGCTAGCAGTGTACGTGTGTGAGAAATCTAATCTGCGTGTGATGTTTCTGCACAAATGTCCCTGTGGCAGGAGAGAGCAGAAACAGTCTCGGCAACGGATTCTTCTGGTCCTCACCTTGTTTCCAGTGCCTGCACAGCAGATACCCAAAGCCATGGCAGCCCCATAACGCACATGTGGGTTGTAGCTCTCTGACAGCAAAGACACCACACTTGGACACTGCTCAGGAGTCCTAAAGAAAGGCAAAAGAAGAATGTTGTTTATTATTACTGTTCTTTAAAATACGGAGACTTCACTCTGTTCATACTGGAAAATTTAAAGTTGTCCTTCCACACCGTATGCTTTGCATTTCCCAAAATGCAATCAGAGGGAACAAATGGACTAAGAAGAGAACAAGCAAGTGCACACATGAATAAACTTCCTTGTCACTGCAGATATCACACACAGTTCCCACTACTAAAGTCTTCCTTTTTAGTGCATATTCTGCCTTTAAAGCATTACCCAGCAGAACAACATATCTGTTGACGTTGAGATCTTTATGTCTAGAAATCATGCTGTTGCGACAGACTCCACTAGCAGAGGTTTACTCTCCATGACACACATAGTACTAAATCTCCCATCAGCAGACACAAATCCCAACTCCAGTGTTCAATCAGCCTTCAAGGTTGTTGGGTCCCAACGTCCCTGTCACAATCACTGCTTCTCCTGACTCCTCTTCACCCCATCTACTGTTGTAAATCAAAGCATGTGAGAAAATCCTGATAGAAAACACACTTCCAATCAGTTTATCAGCAACATCTACTGTTGCCTCCTTACAAGATCATGCTGTGATGTTGCTGCCTTTTAAGAGATCTGAAATGGGAGTACATGCTCCACGCCTTGCCAGCGGGGAACCAGTGTCCTATTGGTCATTACAGCCCAGCACTGGGGAAGATGAAAGGGAACCCTTAATTTCCTACAGCAAGAAGCACATGTTGCTAATGCACACAGTCTTGTGAATGTTGAGTATTTCAGAAATAGGGCAGAACTCACAGGTGTGGATATATTCATTTCCCTCCTGCCTTTGTAGTCATATTTATGACTCCATTAATTTTGATGCCACAAAATCCACTTCATAGTATCATTCACTGCCAATTTCAGCACTTCTAATGCAGCAAAGGCAAAATTATTTGTAAAATAAGCATCTCTGCATCAGACAAGTCTGCATTCTGAACTCCTAGGCATCGCAAGCACATCCATCACAGCTAGTCTGTTAAATTTACCCAATCTCATGACACCATGAACACAAAAGCAACGCAGGAATGCAGCTGGCAAGTACACGCTCATGAAAAAGAAAGATGAGAAACTACAAATTGCAAGTGATTTAATTATATCTGTTTTCAAAGTGCACATCATCTGGTTATCCACTCTATCTTACTCTGTCTTGTAGCCCAGACTAGCTTAATTGTCGCATTCACAATCCTAAAAGCAGTCTTGCAAGCCATTTACTTTGACGATAAACTGATTTCAGGCTGAAACGTACAAAGAAAGAGCCAAGAACACCTTAGTTTTAGCTTCCCTTCTTACGCAGTAACTGTTGTACACAGGAATTACAGCATCACGTAAGATTCATTAAGGGTTCATCAAAGCAATCAACAACTCAAGAGGTAGAAAAACCATTACAGAGTATACTCCAGCATTGGTTTTGTTTCAGTGAATACCTGAATCATAGAAAATAGAAGTAAAAAAAGACTGTAAGCAATTATCTAGTTCGTTCTCTTCTTTCACTGTGACTAGGGACAGAAGACATGCTCATATGACCACACGCATACTTTAGTTATACTCTACACATAAGATCAGTTAATTTGTACTCTAGCTATTACCTCTCCCCACATTTCCACACTTTCCTCTAGTCTCCTCTGATAACTAGCCCTAAGCTCTGCTTTGCACGCCTCTCTCCTGGTACAGTTGATGGCAGACAGGCAGCACCACCACACAGCCTCCAGTCCTTCTCCAGAACTGCTGAAGGGACCTGAAGGCACCCAGGTTTCAGAGGGCACTCAACCCCCTCAGCAGTAACGGCAGCAAGTACCCAGATCTCCTACCTCACCCCTGCTCCCAACAGTCTGTTTCTTTATGAGTTTTCCTAAAACAAAGAATCCCATCTACCACCACCACCACCTTACAAAAAAGCCTCTCTCCAAACAGCAGCAAAAAAAGCACATAAGAGAGCAACAAATACAAAGTTGCTGGAAACTCTGCTGCCTCTAGTATGCAGCTGAGATGACAAATGCTAAAAAAGGGGAAAGAGGTGGGAAATGGAACGATTCTGTTCTGCAAGCAAGCACTACAAGTGAAGACTATAAACTAAAAGCCACATTTAAAACTACCTGTCAGTCTCTTGCTCAAGTAACAGCTTGGATGCTGACAATGTTGGTTTTTTTTTTTTTTTTTAAAAATGAGCTGATGTGGAGACCGGGAGTCGCAAATCCTATAATACATGAGCCCAAGCATTCAACTGCACAGAAGACTTCAGCTATTGCACAAAGACTCTTAACACCTTTGTGTTTGCTTAACTTCAGCAAATGTTAAACAGGCAGATTGTGAGTCAAAGAAGAGAAAAACATCTTCTGGAAAAGATGCGATTACCCACTTCGAAACATTAATCATTACATTCCTGTTCAGAAAGATGGATTTTATGGAATCATTATCTTGGACGCATTTTTGTGTCTGAAGTCTCAGAAGTTCCAACACAGTTCTTATTATAAAATCAGGATTAATGTACACTAATTGATTTTGGAATTCTCTGCCATATTTACATTATTTGTGGCCATTATTTGAAATGCTTTTCTCTCAAATCTATCCATAAAATGGTCAAACATTTTGACAGGGGCGTTCTGTAAATCTACTTTGGGAGTTAAAGCTACTTAAAGGTTTCACCACTTTCCCCAGTAACGCAGTCTTCTCGAACCCATTATCTTCAAAATTGTCTTCCCATGTAACAGAGAACTAGAAGGCAAAACCACAAGTGGGCTGAGGAAGCAAAAGAATCTTGTAAAAATGCTTATCAGAGTCACAGGACCTCAGTACACAAGAGCACTGTTGGCATTGATGTTTAAACAGTAACATTTGCTTGCTTGCTTTATTGCCGACATGCTTTACGAAGTCCTACACACTGTTGCCAAACATTAGCCCATATAAACCCAAATCCACACTTAATAAAATTTGTAAAACGTAAAACAACTCTGTCAAGTAATCAAAAGAAAAATTAAAAAGCCCTCATAAGCAGTTACAGGCTGCAATAGGGCTCCCGCGGCATTACTTCCAAGTGGTAATCCAGTTGGGGAACGTGTTTAAAACATGACTACTTTCTCCTCCCCCTGGCTTTGACCCTTCACTACAAGCACAGCTGCAGGAGCTGCTGAGGTGACACCGAGCACAGCAGAGGCCAGTCCCGCTGCTGGCAGGGGAACCTTCCACCTCACTGCTAGGAAGCCCCAGGCTGGTTCCCAAACCAAGTCCACCCTTCTGGCTCCCCACTGGAGATCTCCAACACGCACTTCTGATGAATCAATGTAGTTACTGAGTAGAAACCTCTGGTGGGAGAGGGAGAGAAGTAATGAAGAGTGTGAGAAAACTTAAAAACAGTACTAAAAAAGATAAATGGTTTATCGGAAGTTACATTCATCAACAGGCCACTCTTAGTCCTAATACGGACATCTGTCGTTACTACAAGATAAACATAGAAGATAACATCATTTGAAATACCAGGATAACATCTGGAGATACAGTGGGCAGAAGTTTCATCTCCAGACACAATTTTTTTCCCTCCTCTTAAAAGTCATAGTCTAAACCTGGAGTATATTTAACATATTTTGAGGACAGAAGCAACATACTATAGTCCTCTAGTCTGACCTTCCCCTAACACAGTCCAGTAATTTCATCTAAACATTCCTACATTAAAGACCAAAGTATGTCTCTAACTGGGCTGTATATCTTAGAAAGATAGGCAATGCCTATTTTTAAAAAACAAATTGTCATTAATGCACTGGTTCCTTCCTTTTTTCCTAACACTGGCTTTGCTCAAACAGCTTGCTTTTGCAATTACATTTTACTACAGCAGAAAAATGACAACAAAAGAACGGCCTGATTATTTCCTTCATTTTCATCTGAAAATTGCTCAACTGCTCCTACATAAGCCATCAAAACACAGCCATCAGTGAACCCAGACCCATATACAAAAAAACATCGCAACAGGCTTCAACTTTGTTCTGTTACCAGGAAACTAAGTGCATCAAGAAGCCAAAAAAGTCTTTAAGTTTCTTCTATAGGACTTCAACAAGTGAGTCATCTACAGCTTGGTTTCCACCCTACACCAGGGTAAGTTCTACTGTTGTGATATATGGGCTGCAGATGAAGGACTTCCTCCAAGATCCAGTTTGGTTTCAGACGTCATAAACCGTAAAGAAAAATAAAGATGCATCAAGACAGCAACGAGAGATTCTCAGCAAAACATAATAGCTAGAATTTTATTAGTTTTACTCACCAACCGGTTGCTCTCAAAACCTTCATGAGAAACAAACACCCTATGCAGCTAAGGATTTTGATCTTCATGGAAACCAGAACCAGAGAGAAAACAAAGGAGCTAACTCCTGCCCAATTACCTTACCCCTATAGCCTCAACTTTGATCTCATTCCTGGGGATGTTCATCTCCTGTATATAATTAAATATGCAACATATTTATATATATATATATATAAAAATGTTATATTCTTTTATATAAAAGCTGATACTTAGCTTGTTAAGTGCCCTAGAATTTCTGAGAAACCAAAGAAAGTTTTAGATTCTTCAAGTACTTCCAAGGAAAGAGGAAAGAAAGTTTTTCTTAAGCCTCCAGTGCAAAAATTCACAAAAAAACCCCAGGATGTTGACTGTTACTAACTCGGACTGATATCAACAAATCCACTCAGATCAGCTGGACACAGAAGGCAGCCAGTTTTCCTTTCAATCCATGATGTTGACCATGGAAGGTTCTCCATAGTTTGCAGAAAACCCTAAAATTGTATTTCCCTTTCACCCCAAAACATTTCTTACAGCAGCATTATCAGGAATCTGTAAGGAACCTAAACTGGTTTTTTTTTTTTCTGAAGATAATTACAACTGCAACATCAGCAGATACTGTAATTCTCAGCAGGCTTCGCCTACAGGAGCCTTACTGAGCTACTGAAGTTGAGGAACACTGTTAGGTATATCAACTGTTTAATAATCCACTTTTATCTTTTTTTCCCCAAGAACCATGCAACAACATCACAAGACAAATTAAAAACTTGGATTGTCATATCTTGAAGCATATTCCACTTAGTTTCTTAGATCACAGCCCAGTTAGAATCACATCCAAATACCTTTGTGCAGTTTATCTCCAATTCTGTAAGTTGCACATCTCGAAGGTTAGAGGTCTATTGCTGTTTCTCTTTATATTTCAGCAATATTTAAATATTAAACCCTGTATATGTATATAAGGTAGCACCAATAAGTAAATAAACAGAATACTGAAAATAAACCATCACACTGGTCTTCTGATGGAAACTAAAAATGGAAGCGTCTGAAGCATCACTAACATACACTTTTTAGTCTAAATATTTAAGGACTTTACAACTCATTGAAAAATGAAATGTCAGAGAATTAAAGAATAATGTCAAATGTATCTTTTAAATTCCTCATTAAGTCTCCCCAGTCATATTTCAAAAGATCCTAAATATTTATGACATTCTAAACTATTGGACGTGAATTAATCATTTGATACAGAACTATTTCCACAAGTTGCTTTGGTAGTGCAGTGACAGACAAAATAAGAAAAGCTTAACAGAAGTTTCATTTCATCCATGAATGAGTTATTAAAGGAGGAATGCAGATATCTAATTGCACAATTTGCAGTCATTTCTGAAGGGGGTGTGTGTAGCAGAGGGAAGAAAACACAGAAGATGGAAAACCTGCAGAGAAAAATGCAATAAACTGACATATTTCAGTGTAGACTAAGCATGAGTCTAAATCCCATCTCTTTCTCTTTTGACAAGAAGGATCTGAACTATTCCCGTGCCAGGAATTCACAGCAACCATCTCATGTGCAACCCAGCCTCCTTCTCCACAATGTTCTTCTCTGAAATGCCTCCTGGTTGCCTAAGCAAGACTTGCTAAAGAATGAGAACTTCTACGAGGCCTCCCACTGCCAGGAGGCTGAGGGTAAGAGCTGCCAGGAGGCGCAGCAGATGAACCCGAGTTATGGATAAGCACCAACTGAACAACTTCTTCACGGTGAGGGTGACAGAGCCCTGGAACAGGCTGCCCAGGGAGGTTGTGGAGTCCCCTTCTTTGGAGATTTTCAAGACCCGCCTGGATGCAGCCCTGAGTACCATGCTCTAACATGCTCTGGGCAATCCTGCTTCAGCAGGGGAGTTGGACTAGATGATCTCTATGGTCCCTTCCAACTCTAAAAAAAAAATTCAGTGAAATTCAGTGAAAATTCAGTGAAACACCGTCACCAGCGTCAGCTCATGTCTAATGTAGACGTGTCTCCATTCAAATAAAATAGTATTGGCAATTTAAAAACAGAAACAACAGCAAGGGGTGAGGAAAAAATAATATCTATGCATGGTCCAACTATTCCTGTTATGGTGGACCAAGAGTGGGGGTCTAGCAACATTTAAGGTTTATCATCATTAACACATGAGAGGAGCCGGACATGGGGGCAGAACAAGGGCCTGCACAAAAAGCCTGGCCAGAAGCATCCATTGAAGAACCTGCTGCAGATCTATAATAAATATGCAAGAGGATGCATTTCTCAGAAATTATTAAAACCCGGGAAAGTTCAAAAAAACATCCCAAAAGGCAGGGAAGTTTTCTAGCCATCTAAAATGAAACAATGCACCAATTAGGTATATATGCTATGCAATCCTCCATGCAACTAAACTTCTATCATCTTCCTCTGCAAGTTCCTAAGAAAACTCTGCTTTCATCTGTATTTTTAAAAAAATCATTTCCTTTTCAATTAGATATGAATGCATTTATACAGCTTTCATCAGAGCAATCTGCAGGCAACAGTACAGCCTTCAGCTGGTGCTTCATCAAGGTGCCTCCCCCCTCCCAATTTATTTAATTTAGCCATTCCAGTGGCTAAAGAGATTATTTTATCATATAAATGACATTACAACATCCACTGAGGCATTCCAGAGAAGTGGGAACGCTTGATTTTCGCTTTGACCAAAACAACTCTTTACTGCAGTAGCCAACAGTGGTGCTTCTCAGATGGCAAGACCTGTGAAGAAGATTTATAGAGGTAATACAGAACTCAAGTTGACAAAATTACACTTCTGTAACTCTGATACTTCCCCTACGCTGAAGTGATTGAGGGGTAGTGTCTACTACACTGTAAAAGCAAAAATGTGAAAAGTAAAAAAAAAAAAAAAAAATTAAAAAAATATCAAAAACCCAAACATCTTTCAAGATAATGCTTCAGCTTCAGCACAGGCTTTCATTAGTAGCTGATGCTGCTGATTAACAGATGCTTCTGATAGATGCATTGCTGATTTTCTTCCCCAGAACTTTTAATTATGTTCTTTAAATTCAGAGAAGTGACATGAAGATCTGCACATAGCATACACCCCCAAGCAGACCACTGATGTTAAAGGATTAATCTTTTACTATACTTTGGTGGTTTTACTCGGGAACTTTTTTTTTTTCCATTTATGATGCAAACATACTGCCAATAGCTCCATCTCCAGAAAGTAGTAACAATTCCAGCCACCTCTCAACAAGGAAAAAAATATGTCAAGTGTCAATGATAAGGAAAACAAGCTTCATCTGTACAATCAGAAAGAGTGAACGCTGGCTGTGTTTAATCCAATGGAAATCTTGGTAAAGACTTCCAAGTACAGCTAGACTGATGCCCAGAGAGCCTTAAAGATTTATAAAAAAAACCCAGAAGTTGCTAAAGAAATAGTTGAACTTAAGGAAAACTGAATCCAAATGCTCATTAGCCCAATACAGTATTGTCCTCTCTTGATTTCTGCTTTTTGTATATTTTCATGTGCTCTACTCTCTCAGTACAGTACCTCCATGGGGAGGTGGTCAGATGAGGAAACAGAATTAGAATAACTATATACTTTTCTGAAGAAGAAGAGATATCAAAAGTCAATTGCAAATGAATACAGCATGGAATCTTACCGAAGGGTTCCTTTAAACAGGAAAAATAAGGAACAAGTGAAAACTACTTTGCTGGAAATTCTATTGTATGATCTGAACACACTTTAAGTCAAGTATTTCCATTAATTTCTGGCAGCAGCTCTCTCTTTTTTGGCCTTGAAATAGCTGTACCCTAAAGATATATATATATTTTTTAAACAAATGTAAATCAATTCACAGTTCACTTAGGACCCTATTCCTGGTCAAGCCTGGTGAGCACTAGCAATTCATGGAAATGTAATGGCCGGTGACACGTAGGGGGTCAGACCATGATCTCATGGTCTCTTCTGGCCTTAAACTCAAGGACTCTCCTACACAGTTGTCCAGCTAATGTCCTTGGCAGTGAACTCTATTTCCATTTTAATGTGGAACTATAAGACATACACACATCTGACCAAAAGTTGGAAGGTAACAAAAGAGAACATTCATGATAATAAAAAGCAGCTGCATGAAGAAAGATTTAAAGTAACAGTGCACACACTTAAAATAGCGTATGAAACAATACTTTTATAGAAGTTCGTCAAGAACAAAAATTGGGAGTGTTTACAGGGCAGCAGAACTTTTTAGGGTTAACTGTGCTTCCATCCAGAGAGCGTTGAAGCGAGCAGGAGAGAGCAGGCATAGGCACGCTGTGGTGGATACAGCTACAATATCATAGCGTGAAGGGTCCTCCACAGGATCCGCGCATCCTGACACAGCTACCAGGAGCACACATGATAGTACCGGAGCACTGAATCAATTAACCTTCTCTGGTTCTTTTCCAGCCAAACCCCCACTCATTTACTTCCCTGCTTTTCAAGCGCTGGAGCTGGAGACACCGGAATGAGCCGATCAACAAACAAGGGTGGTGGTAGCAGCAGAGGGAAAGCTTTGCTCATCGACAAAGAGAATACTGCCCAAGGACCCTGCAACCCACTTAAGTAAAAACATCAAAAGAATGGAAGAGAAAGGACAGCAAAAAAAAGACCACCACCTTATTTCTATCTTTTTGAAATGTGGCAAGAAAGATTCTTCTCCTCCATTCAAGAGTTGGAGAAAATACCTGGGTAAGAAATACAGTTTTCCCAAAATAGAAATTCTTAATCTCGGTGTTAGAAGAAGTATAAGTGCTAAACAAAAGCACACAAAGAGACAAGCTTTAGAAAAACTATAAAAACCAAAACCAAACGAACGACTTTTTTTCCAGAAAGCAGTGAAAAAAAAAAATCCTATCTTAAAATCCACCATGTGATGAAAAAGAAAATTACAAAGGATCTTCCTGGATGCAAACTCTACTAAAATGCCAGAGAAAGAGGTAAGGCAATTTTTCACCTGAAAACACATCAAATCTTCTCGGTAACTGAGCATTCATGCAGCCAAATGCCGTGACAGCTGCTTTACTCTCTGCTTGAAGGGGAAATGTAAGCGTTAAGTCTTCAGCAGAGTTGAGAGAGAGAGAGAGAAAAAAAGAAAGAGAGAGGGAGAGAAAAGGCTGTACTTAATAAAAGCCCTGCTCAGATTACAAAAACAAGCGGTTTACTCACCCACCCACCCCCCTCCAAGTAATGGGTAAATTTAGATGGCTCAGTTCCATAAATCTTTACAGTCCCCTTGAGACTGCCACCAGTGTTTTATTGTCTACAGCTTCCTGACTTTCACCTGATAAATTAGCAACTGTAGACGTTAAAACGGAAGCCTTATACATCATTTCTGAAGATATTTTTGGGGTGACCCTCTGTGGAGAAATAGGATTCTTAATAAGGGGAAATATGGGAACTGCCGCCTGCCTACGCACACGCTGCCGGCGACCAGACACTCAGGAGAGGAGGAGTTGCATATACACAACGCCAGCATCTGCCTTTGCATCAGTTTGTACTTAGAAAGAGCAAATCTACGTACACTGCATCTAAAGGGAACCATTTGGCATCCAAATTCATCTATCACTTTTTACTGCTTTAGGGGAAAAACAAAAAAGAAAGGAAGCTCATGCACTGCTTACTTTTCACAGCTATTGACCTGTCTCCTATAATCTTCTCAAACCTGGACCTCGCTATAAAGGGGAGACCAGACCACTGAACCCTACCAACCAGAGATGGACACAAGACAGGAGTTCCATTTTTAAGACTTAATTGCACCCAGCAAGGCACAGGATAAAAAATTTGGATACTACCTTGGAGATGGTTACTGTATCTCAAAATAGCAGATGACCAGTCTACCATACTGACCATGCTGGCCTTTCTTCAGGACCATCCTGGACCAGAGAGGAACAGTGAACTCTTACACCGTACCCAATTACCGCACAAAATACAGCTCCTGAATACATTCTGCTGGACACAAAAATGTCCTATCCTTTGCATTTCTTCAATGGGTCTGGAGTTGGCAATGGATCTTTGTCGCCTCTCTCAGTAACAGGAGAACCCAAGCAGGACTACCCAAGTGACCAACAAGGAAACAAAGTGCGCTGGGCAGCTCTACTGATCCTCCTGGTGATAATCCCCACCATTGGGGGGAACATACTTGTCATACTGGCGGTGTCTCTAGAGAAAAAGTTGCAATATGCTACCAACTACTTTTTGACATCCTTGGCGGTGGCAGATTTGCTCGTGGGTCTGTTTGTGATGCCAATTGCCCTTCTCATAATATTATTTGGTAAGTACAGTGCGTTTGTTTCATCAGGGTAGCATGTGGGGTACAATTTGGGGAGGACTAATTCAAACAGAAAAACTGTTTGCTTTCTACCCTTACAATTTTAAAAATCACTTGAATGAGGGCTGCTAAATCTTCTGTCCCTCTCACCTTAATATAGCCTAATGCATTTATGGGAAGTACACCCACTGTGGATATTCTTTCCTTTGAACCAAACCATTCAAAAATCACCTGAGACTCTAAACTGATACTAAATTGGAGCCAAACATGGGAAATTATATTTTGTATAGTGGAATATTATTTTTAACATCAGCATAATGTTGGTATCTGTTCTACTGGATATTACACTAATTGCAGGCAGTCTTCTCTTAAAAAATGAAGAGTAGGTATCTGTTCAGTACACTGAACAGGTTTTGAACTTTCTAGGAGTCAGGCACCTGGTTTTACCTTAGTATTGACTCCAAGCTCCAGGAGCAGTCAGAGATGGTCCCCTGCACCATCAGTGACAGCAAACTTTACCAGTGCCACCTTTCAGAGAAACCGATTTTCTCCCAGGCTGGGGAAAGTGGCAGGTTCATAAAGCATCCCAAAGAATTAACTCATCTGTCAAACCAAGGAACCCTCAATCTGTGTACCTAATGTTTGAGATTCGGATTTGTCATTTCGTTTGGCTCATATAGAATAAAATAGAAAATGTCACACCCAATGTATGTTTATGTAAAAAATACCTTTCTCGTTAGTCGTTACAGAACAAACATGATTTTTTCATACTCTCTCATGCCCAGCTTTATTTCAGATATTGCTTTTGACAGCAAATCAGAGGCAGCACCATGGGAAAGTCTCTCTTTTACTCCTAAAACTTCTTTAAGAATACATTTTAAATGGTCTATTTTCACATTATACAAATAGGGAAAAAAAATAAGCAACATGAGAGGGGTTTTTCAATAAATTTACAGATTTACACAACTACCTTTAAGGTATAGATACCACTGGGCCCTAGGTAATGAAAGGCTGCAGGAGTTCATTTTTCCTGTGCTAGATCTCCAAGAGTTGCCTGAGCAACAAGCAAACACAATCATAAACTTTATTTCAGAAAGGCCATCAGTAGCTTTTGTTTGCTCCAGAAGACTGGTATCACTTTATTAACAAATGTGTTTATTCACTAAATGCCTTGAGACTGGATTTGTGTATTACAGACTCCTTCTCCCTAAACAGAGGTACAAATTTGAGGTCAGAATTCAGTGTGGATATCATAAAATAAGTCTTCTTTCAAGCAACAGTTTCTCAAAAGAAAAATAAGCGTACGTGACCAGGACAGTGATTTCTAACTTGCAAAAGAATGCAGTCACTTAGAAAAAGCCTTGGTAAGTCATGTCTGTGCACATATGTGTGTAGAGGCAAGAAACAGATATGTATATACATGCTTACACACAGACTGTAACTGTTCAGTTCTTGCCAAAGGTCTCATTAATAATAAAACTAAAACTACTAACCATAAAAACTACCAGTATTGCACTAGCAATGAATACAAAGGGAAGGCAAGTTCTGGATCTTCCGAAGGGTTTTTTTGGTGGTGGTGGAGTTTTTCTGATTTTTTAAAAAATTATTTTCATTTTGCTAGACTAATAAATATTTTCTTTTTAACTTTATAAAGAGACTATTCCTCCTTAATCTCTCAATTAATCCAGTATTAAACCCTGGTTACAACAGTTTAAAGCATGCTAGGAATCTTAATTTAAAAGTCAAACAAAAGCCTCTTTTATGTTGCCGGAAATTTACAAGAAAGTAGCAAAATTAGTTATAATTAACTAAGTAAGATTGCGACCAGCCTTTCACATAGCAGTGGTTAAAACTGAAATTTCTTGCATATAAATCTGTCTTTGGCAATCAACCAGAAAACTGCTTTGCCTCTTCACTGACTGGTATAAGATGCTGAGGTGTTTATAGAAGTTCAAAGCATGAGCAAAACATGAGGAGTTACTGGAATGAAGCTACAACAGACACCTAAATACACAACAAGTCTAAATCTTGAAGCTACATTAGCCAGATAACTTCTTGAACATAGAATAATCATTGATAGCCAGAGAGCAAATTAAGTACAGCCTCCGGGCAATTCCACACAGGAATGTTCCCATAATAATGAAATAGCTGGGTGCAGTTTCTAGATACAGAATACAAATATTATGCTTCTGATTTGGGACTGATATCTAATTAGGTGGAGAATACTTAAAGGAAAAGGTGTAAACTAAAATGCAGTCACATTAAATGATCCTGACTAAAAATGAATGTGTCACACAGTGTTCAAATTCAAAATCCACTACAGATCCTGGCTCCGTGCCCTGACGGTACGCTTACAGAAAAATCTTCAGAAACAGACTGTCTCTATAATAAAGACTTGCCTGTTTTAAAAGTAAATAAATCAATACATCTGTAAGTCACTCACAGGTATAATACCATAAGCAGCAGGTGATTTATTCTCAGAGCAACCGAAATGTAACTCTGGTACGAATACACACTAATTTTACTTTAGGAGTGTGAGTGTCAGAATATACAAAAACAGTTCATTGCTTTTATTGCTTGCTAAATTCTTTTCATTTCTTCAAAAAAAAGGAGGGCACGTTAGGAAAGAATGGCATTTTCTGAAATCTAGCTTTCAAAAGAGTTGTCCAAATTTCTAACACTCAGAACTACTGAAGGAAAGCAAAAATGTTGCTATTCACTGGCTAGTGAAATTAGCAAATAAACTTAAGAGAGATCTTGTCATTTGCAAAGCCTGCAGCAGGAAGAAGTCTGTTGTCCACAGCTTGGTGGGCTCTAGGTTACCTGGAGACAGTGCATGTACATCTTTCAAAGTATATTCTCTCTTCCTCGTATTCATCCACTTAAAAATCAAAAGGTAATGCTGATCATCCCAGGCTGCAAACCATTAGTTTTAAAATCTATCACAAGCAACCACTGTCTTAATTTTCCCCTGTTACTGATGATGAACCACAGAAAGGCTTTCCTTCTTGCTTGTGGAAACTATCGGAGAAAACTGCTTTAATTGATGGCTACCACCCAAAATCTCAAATCTAATGATAAGTGAGAAAGGAAAGGTTTAGTCCTCACAAAGCAACTCTAATGAAAAAATAAATTACTTTGGCTAAATTAAAAAAAACCTACACAACAGTGAACAATTACTGTCGAAACTATAATTGTAGCCGAGAAATAAAGGCAGGCAGGCAGCCGTGGGGGTGCCAGGAAACACCAGGCTGGGGCAGTCCACGAAGCCGAACACCAACACGAGGGTGACCACCACGCACCCAGGCTACAGGCACGCACGCACCAATTTGAAGAATGAAACCTAGGCTTAAGTCAGCCAGTGATTAAAAACATCCAATTTCCATCTCAGTAAAAGCATCGTTATCTAACAGCAACAAAGTCCTTTACAAGCAACACGTGTCAGCGGCCCTTAGAGCAGAAGAACAAACGGTTTCCATGTCTATTTAAAGATCTCTCTTGATCATGCTTATGTATAAGTGGCGTGTTCTCCCAAGCTTCCCAAAAACCTTTCCGATTATAGCAAGAGCAGCTCCTCTTCTATACTGTACCTAGTTTTAAGGATTACACATTTCCAAGGTATTTCCTATAAACAAAGCTTTTCTTAAATAAAGATTAATCAAAGGTAGACAGCTGTGATAAAAGCTCATCTTACTTCTCTTAAGGTGTAAGACATCTTAAAACATGTATTTTACCTTGTTTTGACTTAAAATAAGGAAAATAATCTGCAACAGCAGCGCTGCTGCAGCTAGAAGGATCCGAGGCAAGATTTGTTTGAAAGAGGAATACCTTTTTATCTTATACCACCTGACAGCTGGAGAAACCAGACAAGTTTTCAGGCAGGCATGTTTGTCATGTAACCTAGGCATTCAAAAAAAATTATTTAAAAACCCAAGCCACTAGCTTGTTTAAATCAGCATTTCAACCCTCAATGAAAATCTCAGTCAGCCCAGTAAATGCTTTGGTCTGCTCCACCAGTGTGGAGCTAGACTAGAAAAATCAGAACTTGTAATAATCCAAACTAAGCATGACCTGCTAACGCCTTCAGATCACCGCTTGGCAGGACATACTCATTTTAGCTTCAGTCAGAATTAAGCAGGACAACAAACAAGCAGGTCAACATCATGTTCAGGGGTCAGAGATGCTTTGTGAGTCCTGTGGGGAAATTAATATTCCTTTTTTTCCCTACCCCCAAACTAACGGAATAGGCCAGTGATACCATCACCAGGAAAGCCCAAAAATCTCAGCCCAGAACCATCCCTCATGCTAAGCACAGAGCTTCTAGCAGAGGTGTAACCAATAAATCAAAGTAAATAAAGGAAAATACACCACAGTATGAATCCCAGACAACTATGTGACTCTTCTGGACTTTATGGTATCAGCTTCATAATATTTGTTTTAAGTAATAACCATATTCTTCACTTTTTATCAGCTACTGCATTTAAAGTCTACTCTGATTTTGTTTGGACAAAACCCATCATCTCATACACACAAATATAATAGCACATAAAGCTACAATCATGAATGTGGTAACTTACTGCCTTCTGCACCCAGTTCTAAACAAGACAAAAATAAAGACAAAACAAATTTTTCTCTGTTCAGTTGCACTTAACTAACAAGAGCTCTTACAACTCAAAAACATACAAGGTTGCTTTGCAGATAGCTGTTTAAATGCATCTGTATTTAAAAGAAATAAAAGAGCTTTTTGCTGCAAATTGTTTGAGGGTTTTCTTCTGCAAAGAGTAAATTAACTACAAAAGGAAAGAATTTATCACACTGCAATTCTCCAGAAACCAAAGCAGTTATAATCCAGGGAGCAGCGTGTAAGGACTCTCGACAGAAGCATTAGCTGCTCACTTGAAATCCAGCCGTGTTACTTGCCATCCTTCAAGATACAGAATACACTTTCTATTGTTCATAATTTATCTGAAGTGGTCTTATTTTTCTGGAGTGGGCAAAAACATTTAAAGCCCATCAAAAATATGATTTCTTTTAACTGAATTTTTTCTTTTTTTTTTTAAATTTTTTTTTTTTTTTTTTACAGGTGGTTGCATGAGCCACAAGACATTTTGGTTTTACTTTTGTTTGTTCAGAAAGGCACCATACCTTAGTGCCAGCTGAAAGTGTAGATAGGAAAATTAAATATGAGTAAGCATTTCATAACATACTAATTACAGCTTTCTCATACCTGCCTGACAGGATAGTTTTTTGAAGAGTAGTTTCAAGCATGGTATCCATTTTAGAAAATATGCAGCTAGATATTAAAATTTACTGGTTAATGATTTGAAAATAGACCGCCTCTCTCCCTTCTGTCTCACTGCCTACATCATCCTCACCTGGAGTCCACTGCTTTGGGGACGGGTGAGGTTCAGTTCAGCGCTCCATCCATCCATTCCCTTTGTTTAACAAGTGAGATTTCCCAACGTAGGTAAGAGTGCAGACAACTATGTGCTATGTCTGACTTTATAAAATTTTCCATCCTCTGGAGTTTATTATTCCAGTCAAGGAAGCACTGTTATCAATTCCAGCTATCAGTTACATTATGAAAAAATGTTTAATCTCAAACTACTGCAACATTGCCACATTGATAAGACTGGGCATCACAATAGCCCAGCTCATTTAGCATTCTCAGCACGCAGATCTATTTATTCAGAGCAAGGAGATTAAAACCAAACGGATTTGTTTGAAGTGTCCTTCCCCCCCGCCCCCCCCAATTATTATTGAACAAAACCCCAATTTCTCTGGCAATACTATTAACACGCCTACTGATTGAGTACAGCTGAATTTCATAAGGAAGGAGAGTATCTATTTGGTAGATCACCTTATGCCATTAGAAACAGGAAAAACTTCGGCATTCACACATTCTTCCCCAGGACTACAGAACATTCTTAAAGACACACAACACTATGGTGCGTCTCAAACTGAACACTGCTAGCACTGGACTACAATACAAACTACTTGTGAGTGAAAATAAAGCAGTTAAAAAAAAAAATGAGAGTTTCATTACAGTTCATTCAATTCAGTATTGTAAACATTGATAGTGGAGGCCCAGCTCTCAAAAATACAAGCCCCTTGAAAAGTTGAACACTACAAACCTTGATCTTGGCCACAACGCAGTTGACAGACCCTGTGTTTGCTATAAAGATTAACATTAAAGACAGATAACTACTATAAGAAACAGAATGCCAGACTTCAAATCCAAGCCATCAATCTTGAAAAAACAAAACAAAACAAAAGATGCACATAAAAGCCCTTCAATTTTTATAAAACTATTAGTGAGGCAGAAGAGCCTGGCTTTGCCGCATTAGTGCTCAACTGTATCTGGTCAAGTGACACAGTAAACTCATTTTAAAACTGTATGAACTAGATTCTTCAAAATCACCACTGAGATGATTCTGCAATAACTGGTGAATACACTGGTCATGACCCATTATCTCATCCATTCAATACAACCTTGAATCACAGGACTATCAAGGAGACATAGATGAAAATAATCATTTAATAGCAGGGTACGAGGACCAAGCACAGTCATGGCCCATTTGTTGAAGAGTTGTTTTATCTAAAGTCCTTGCCACAAAGAGCTTATGATCTAAAATGAACAAAGAGATAGGGAAAGGTTTGTAATACACAAACAGCCTGATCAATATGATGGTAGCAACCAATCGTACTAATTAGTAGCTAACTAAAACATAAGACAGAGGCAGTGGCAAAGCTCGGTTCCTGTTGGATAAAGAACTTCTCAAAGTTTCTAAAGCCAAAAGAAAACCACACACCAAAAGTTCTCAAAAAGCTTAGATTCTAATGAGTTTTCTGTTTTCTTTCAGACAACGCCTGGCCTTTCCCAACTGCCTTGTGTCCTATCTGGCTGTTCCTTGACGTCCTCTTTTCCACAGCTTCCATCATGCACCTCTGTGCCATCTCCCTAGATCGCTATATTGCCATAAAAAAGCCAATCCAGGCTAGTCAGTACAATTCATGGGCTACAACAATCATCAAAATCATCGTGGTTTGGCTCATTTCAATAGGTACGTGAGACTTGGAGGAAAAGGAATACAGAAGCTTTTCATGTCCAAAACAATAGGTGAAAGCTGGGCAAAGTGGAAAATTTGGTTGTTCTATTGATTAGCAGACCCTAACACCTGGGCTGGCCTAAGTCCACCTCTTGGACCACACATAGCTCCATCATAAAAATCTACCTGAACCGCTGCTCCTTATCAGGCTTACCAGAAAGGGTAAGGATTGAGCAGGGATAATCATCACTCTTCTTCATGGTCCTAAACATCCAAAAAAAAAATCAGAAGACAACATCTGCATGCACAGCATATCTCCCAGGAAAGCAAGATTTCAAGTTCCTGTGGTAGTATATTCTGTTCCAAACAATTTTAAGCCTTGAGTAGATGCTGCTGCTTCTAAAACCTGTGCCTTACTATTGTCCCATGAAGCAAGTAAAACAAAAAAAAGTTCATTACTGATCTCGGATTGAGAGGTGAGTGAGCGGCTGGTAACATTTCACACTGAAGACTGAGATGCACTGGCAATATAGCACATAGATAGGCTAACTTCCAAGCAAAAAAAACCCAAACAACCCAAAACTAAAACCAAACCCCAAACAGTTTATATAAAGGATGCCAACGTGTAAACTTTTATGACATTAGCACCTCTGTGGTGTGCATGTGGCATCTCACCTGTCTTTAATGTTCAAAAACAAAAAATCTGTTAAATGAGCTAAGAAGGTGAAAACATTTAATTCAAATAACTTAACACACACTGCAGGTGGCCACAGGCATATAGTGCTATATGCTCTGTGTGCAAGAGAAAGAACAAAATTATTCTGAATTATTAAGGCCAACGATGCATAGGAGAATGGGTACATCCACCTTCTTGGCCAATACATACATGCTTAAAACCAAAAAAAATTCCAACTTGAAAAAATTTCTGGAAGAGCTGTGAGGATAGGAGAAAAGATGCTCTATTTTATCACAAAAAAAGGAAACTGTTAGCATGACAAGACACTTACAGTTGACCTTTTAATGCCTGATTTGTTATTAATCAGTGCTGTACTTTTTCATTTCTTTTTTTATCCACACAAAAGTACTCTGCAGCAGAGCCAGGGTTCTCCAAATCAAAGGTTAATTTGCTTCAATCCTCATTTTACATGTTTGCTGTACCTGAAGGTGTGCCACCTATTAAGAAAGGGATCAAATGGCTGAAGGGAATTTTAGTTCTTGCTGCCTTCAATCAACTTCAGTAAGCAGAGTAGCAGAGGAATACAGTAAATCCCTAGATCTCATTAAGTGGTATCAGGAAACATAGCACAAATAACCTTCACCAGACAGCAAGGAACCTGTTGTTTTCGTTGTAATGTCAGACTGGCAAATTAAGTGCTGACTGTAATTTAGTGGTTGTAAAAAATTCATTTAAAAAGACAAGACTGCTAACATTTTTTTTTAAAAACGAGTGGTGAATTACAGAGCTAGCTAGCCTCATTTAAACACTCTTAAATATGCAAGAGACTTTAAACAACAAATCCATCTCTAACACACACTGCATAATTCTGGCATCTATTTAACTACTTGTATATATGAAAGAGTCAAGCAGGGTGAAAAAAATCAGCTGTCTGTGTCCAGTCACTTGATGTGGGTAAGATAAGAAGGAAAGACAAGTTTTATGTATTTACATAACTGCCTTCAAAAAGTTCAAAGGTTACCCTGGAGGAAAAAAGAGAAGCAGATGGCACTAGGGAAACATATTTCACTGGAGGAAAAGCCATACTCATTCTAAAAACTGGAGTCAAAGCAATTCATGTCTTTTTACACTTGAGAAGTTGGCAACTTTATACTGCTTCCTCAACACTAAGGGTAAGGCCCAATCTCCTGAGAAAGGGCACTCTGTTAAAGCTGAGCTCGCCAAGGCTTACAAAATACTATTTGCCCAGTCACCCACATGCTATTCTCAACAATTTATGTTCTCTCCATCATTCTGTGCCGGCTGCAGACCTCAGGAACTACCTTTCTTTATAGACCCTGAGGCTTCAGGCCCAAAAAGGAGATTGCAAGCAATTACTATATGCTAAGTACTTGGTTTTTCTCCTGTAGGCATTGCTATTCCAATCCCTATCAGAGGCATTGAAGATGGAGACGGCAACTCTACAAACATCACGTGCGTCCTGATGCCTGATCGTTTTCATGACTTCATTCTGTACGGATCAGTGGCTGCGTTCTTCATTCCCCTCGCTATCATGATAGTCACTTATTTTCTGACAATCCAAGTGCTACGCAAGAAGGCCTACTTGATCAACAAGCCACCTCAGCGTTTCACTTGGTCAACAGTGTCCACAGTATTTCAGCGTGACACAACACCTGCCTCCTCACCAGAAAAGGTGGCCATGCTAAATGGCTCCAGAAAGGACAAGACTTTGCCCAATGAAATGCCTATCTGCCGAACATCTACGATTGGGAGGAAGTCCATGCAAACAATAACCAATGAACAAAGGGCGTCAAAAGTTCTGGGGATCGTATTTTTTCTTTTCTTGTTGATGTGGTGCCCATTCTTCATAACAAACATAAGTTCAGTTCTGTGCAACTCTTGCAACAAGGAAGTTTTTCAAAAGCTTATGGAGATATTTGTTTGGATAGGATATGTGTCCTCAGGAGTGAACCCTCTTGTCTATACACTCTTCAACAAAACATTTAGGGAGGCTTTCAGCAGGTATATCACTTGCAACTATAGGACCACAAAGCCTATCAAGGCCCTTCGGAAGCGCTCCAGCAGGATCTCTTTCAGAAGTTCTGTGGCAGAAAATTCCAAGCTTTTTGTCATGCATGGGATGAGAAATGGGATTAACCCCATTATGTACCAGAGCCCAATGAGGCTGAGGAGTTCACCCATCCAAGCGTCGTCAGCCATTCTGCTGGACACATTGCTGCTCACAGAGAATGAAGTTGATAAAACAGAAGAACAAGTCAGCTACGTATAGCGGAATGGCAGCTGTGTCCATACCATAGTATTACTGTATGTATTATTCTAGGCAACTGTGCTATAAAAGGGTATAAATACTATTGTTTCCTGTTATTTATGCAAGCAATAGCTTATAAATTTATATTAATTCCTTCCCTCTGAAGTCTCCTCTACTTTAACCCCAAGCCCACGGTGGCAACCACAACTTCATTCCATGAGAAATGACTAATGCAGAACTGTAGCTTATGGGAAGAGGAAAATAAATAAAAGCTAAATCAGTTTGAGTATCTGACTTTAGTTCTCATCATCTTCAGTCTCTTCAAAGTACATTTTTATAAGAAAAGTATCTCTGTACAAATACTACTTTAACATTCAGTCTGGCAAGAAGAGAGAACACTCTGTAGGTTGATGCTCTACAATGAAATTAGCAGGGGGATATGAGCTTGCTGGTTTTAATTTAAATCCACCTTTACTCTGTGTAAACAAAAGAGCACACAAGGTCCCTGCGTTGTCTGCTACAGATATATCAAATACACTCCTCTGCTGAGACTGCGTATCCAAACACGAGCTTTTCTTGTTCTCTGTGGGTATGTCTATCACAAGCAAAATCACTTGCTCCAGAGACCAAAAAGTGTATGTGATCATTCCACAAGGATAAATCTGGTTCTTAGCAGAGTCAGAAAAAATTCCATGTGCTGGAATTATCCCTTTGTGGTTTTACTCTGTGTGTGTGTGAAGAAACTCTTACCCACCTGAATTTCACCTCTCACATACACGAGTGGTATTGTCAGACTGTCACAGAAAGCTGCCATTTGTTCTTTTCATACTAAGAAAATGAGAGCATGTAACCAAAATAGAATACCACATCAATGATCATCAGTAAAACAGGACAGGCAGCGTCTGGAACATCCCTTTAATTCATATGAACAAACTTCCCTTTTTTATGACCATTGGAACTTCATAAGAGCCTTGCCTCATCAGTTATAGTTCACACAAAGTAGAAAAAACACAGATAGGACAGCTATTTCACTTCAAAATAGGAGCAAATGTTTAAGAGACAGCAGAGACGACAATACTATCTAGACCTCCACGCATTCACAGTTTATCTTAGCTTAAAACAATTTCTTTGGACTAACAGCATAGGTCCCAGTTTGCACTCTCCAAAACATTCTCAAGTCTTCCATCAGAGCACAACATTCATAGAAAGAATCGCTCATGACAATCCGTAAAAGCTACCAGAGTCTGTCATCTGTGTAATCAGGAGCTGACAATTCCAGATCATCTCCGTCTGGGAAGGGAAATCGGATTTCCCCAAAGTACTGGGGTTCTTACAGTAAGCAGCCATCTCACCATTTGTTTTCCACAGTTTCCATTTACATAAAATTTTCAGCTTGGGCTTTGTTTTCATTGTAAAATGTTTTCAGAACTCTTTAGTTACACACTAAAGTTATGTACAGCAAAAGGCTTAGGTTTTTTCATCCACAGAACAGAAAGTACTAAAGATAACATGTCCTTCCAACATTTATTTATATATCTTTAATTTAAAACATATGCAAGTTCGAAACAGAACCTAATGTAACAACTGCCAGATAGTTCCAGGAGAAAGTATTAAAAATACTTCTGTGGTACTTACAGTAATTTGTCTCCTTCCTCCCCGTTTTGGTCATAGTCACTACCCACTTGAGTTAGAATAAGCTCTAACTGCTCTTACTCCTCTTTCGTTAATCAAAATCTGTTTAAGAGGATCCTGTAGTTAAAAGCTGGAATTGATGGATTGCTATAGCTGTGAAAGATGCCTATATCTAAAAATATTTGAGAATCAAAAGCCTGTAATAAGACCTAGATTACATTGAAGCTAAAAGCAGGAGGAAGTAAGAATAAAACAAACCCAAACAACTCTAAAACTTTCAGGTACGTAGCTGAAAACATCACAAGACTAGCGTCTCATTTAACCTAAAGCAGACACTTTGGAACCAGGTGTAATCACATCCATGCACAGAATGAACAAATAAAAAAAATTAAAAGCATCATTTACAATGCAGGAACCAGCCTTCATGAGGAATAACTCCAAGTGGCAAACAGGCACAGCACTGTTCTTGAGGGGTTATTTCCCAGCAGCTACACAGCAAGCAGCAGTCATCTCTGAAAACTCTCTTACTACTTAAATAAATAAAAACTGTTCCGACAGCAGGTTGCAATCACCTACTTTCAGCAACAACTTAAATTTTCCCTTTCCAGCAGGAACATCACAGCTGGCTCACAGCATCTGGAAAGAGCAAGAGGTAACTTAGTTCTCTTCTGTCTGACCTTATTCTTCTAACTGTCAGTCTACAATGACACGAGGAGTAATTTGCCATAAGTGTCCCACAGAGAACAATTCCAAGGCTTCTTCGCAGTCAATGGTTAGACTCCACCAACAGGAAACAATCCCTGAAAAAGTCTCACCAAGCAAAGATGTATTTTGTCAAGACACCATAGACTTCTCAGTTGTAGTAACCATAAATAGAAGCTCAACATGTTCCAGTTACTGAATTTAGTCAGCAACAATTAACCTCATTTGAAAGGACTAGTGACCAATCAAAAATCCAGTCTTCCTACGGAGAAAGGAAATTTCTCCATAGACAGAAACACATCACCAAGAAAACATGCACATTCCATTTAGCGCACTTAAGTCTAAAAAGAAATTGTTTGTCCATTGACAAAGCAGACAAGCTAAGAATTCAGATAACAGTCTTGGAAAGTATAAGGACAGAGGGAAAAGAAAGATGAAGAGAAGATGCAGAACTGCGAAATAAAAAGACAACAGACAGCAGAATTCTTGTTTTAGCAACTGTTTCTACAAGAACAGATTTGAACAAAGACATTATCTTCATTAGCAAGACATGACTGAAAATATGAGAGTCACTGCAAGCTACTGTAAGAAAGCACAAGTTTGTTGTATGGTAACTAAGGACAACACTGCTCGGGTGGTACTGACAGAGGGAGACAGGATGCTCACTCAGGACTACACCCACGAGCACCATCTTTAAGTAACACAAATATATAAAATAAATTTTTACATGCTGGCTGTGAAGTGAGAGCATTGCTATAGCCTCCTTCATAAAGATAGCAGCCTAAATAATAATTGATAAAAGGTTTGCAGTCACTTTCTAGCCGAACACAGGACCTTTTTAAAGAAGTAAATGGGTCATGCACTTCCCATTCAATCAAAAAAAAAAAAAAAAAAAAGGCATTCCTTTCTCTGGAGTGAAATGCTCTCAATTCTTTCAGAATCTGGTCCATGCCAAGACAACCACCTGGCCAGCACTATGGCCGCTATATGCTTCATAAAATAATAACTTATACAGTTACCTAGTTCAACTTTCCTCATTATCCCAGAAACTTTCATCCGGTGTATTTCATTTCTTTTTAAACTACTAGAGAAGCAAGACAAAGTCAAAGCTGTTCTGCAACATACAAGCACTATGGGAAGAAATACATTTTAGAATAACAATGTACAAGTTGGAGGAGGTTGTTTAATTACTTAAAATACATTAGGAGATGTTTAGTCAATGTTCTGGCTGCCTATCTAATTAAAAATTAGAGCACAGACATGGGCAAAAGGATTACCTATAAATATATCCAACTCAGCAGTCTTGCAGAGAAGAAAATAATGGAGTTTGAAGCCTAACAGAATGAGTACCTTGAAATGTAAATGAAGGGAATACCTTAAAAAAAAACCCAAACAGACCACAAACAAAACAACAAAAAAACCCAGACAAAACCAAGCAAAACCAACCAGACAAAATCCCAACCTTTAAGCCACCCTAAAAAATAAGAGAAGCAATAAATTCAGCTAATCTCAACTATGGTGATATAAAATACATTTTGTGAAGCCAGTCCCAAGCCATTTGGGGTTCTGCAAGTTGCAAGCCTTCAGTTCAGATTTTACCAGAAAACTTTTAGGCAGACAAAAAAAATTTATTCATCACTCATCTTGTATTCTCCAAGTGCAAAACTCTTCCTAACCATATCAAACCTGGCCATACTGGTATCAATTCTCAAACGCATTAAAATACAGTTAAAAAATCCAGTGTTAAGCAGAAGTGAAGGCACTGAGAAGAGCGACTGATGCTGTAAAGCTACTCACTAGCATACAAGAGGCACACTGATTTCTTACGGTGCTTCATAGAAAATGTAATTTTCCTGCACCATTTTCCTATTATGGAAAAATCTACAGCACTGCAAGCCAGTATGAAAAAAGCAAAAGCATTACTCCCTAAATCTTCTTCTAGGCTGTCACATGTAACATCAACCTTAAAAGGTAAAATAATGCAAGGACAGTAAACCTGGTAAAGGCGTACTGAACAACCTGGGACACTGGAGCCCAAAGAGGCAGGAAACTCGCCAGAGCCCTTCTGGCTCTTTGCCTTGCAAGCTGGAGCCAGGAGTCCCAGAGCTCTGGCCAGTTCTCAGGACTAACTTAATATTACCAAGAAGCATCAGATTTCTTTCATCATATTGATAAAGACGTCTATGTAAAACTGCTAAGAAGCACTCCTTTGTTTCACTTCCCCTTTGGCTCTCTAGGTAACCATCAACGTGGCAAAAACAAGAGTCAGGAGAGAAGTAACTTCCATATTTTTGCTTTGGGATTTGACACCATGGTGTTTACTGTCAGTGTCCATTCCCGTGAGATACACTGTTTTCTCCAGTTGCAAAGAAAGGCTTTTGCCCTACAGAACAGGAAAGGAAGTTTTTTTCATTTTTGAACAGCAAGCTAGTTTCTAAAATAAGACAGACAGCTTGCTGAAATGTCCATTTGTACCCTTACTTTTAACAATTCATTTCAGACCCTATTTGTCTAACCAAATCTAAGATTCCTTGCATCCAGGTATTGAGGTCCTTTCCAACCTCTGAAAAACAACATCATGCTCTTAAAAAATAAAGAGCTTCTTGCTCTCTGAAGGATCCTCTTTACAAATGCTGTAGACAGGTGATGGCAACTAATTTTCAAATTCATTAAACCCTGCCCAACAAATGAGCCTTTTACTCTGGCAGATGCACATCAGTATTACCTAATAAAATCCAACAGGAAGTTTTTGCCATAACAAAAAATAATTCATCAACGTCATTTAATGGCTCAAAGAATCTCAGCATTTTTGATAACTTAATTTGAAACTTCAGTTGCTGAACAGTAGTTTGAAAGCAAATTCAAGGATTTGGTCAATCAATTCAGTTATAAATCGCACTGCTTAAAATGTTTAGTTACTCAGTTAAAGAGTTGTGATGTGTATAATCAGAAAAACTGAAAATATTTTTCTGGAATTAAGAGGCGTGGAGGGGAACATACAAGACTGGTTTCTCTCCCTCTTCTCATGCACACTGATTCAGCGATCTGAAAATCTTTATATATAAGGTTACAAGCTTATTATAGGCACTATACTAAGTATTCTTAGGCCCTAAAGAGCAAGTGACTTCCTGAAAAAATATTTTTGGGTTTTCAGCAGGGTACAAGCTAGGCTGAAGAAACTCAGATTTAAACCAATCATATTAATTTACTTATCTGTGTAGACATTTCAGTTTACAGTAGAAAGTTAATGCACTTGCTGAGATTTTCAAAAGTTCAAGTGATATAAGCCCTATTTTCCAAAGTAAGTAAAATCTCTTGCATAGAAATAGTCTAGAACAGAGATAAATCAATAGCAGGGAAAGAACTGATGCAAAATGTCACAATGTGTTGTTTGAAACAATGAATGTATTTGTGCAATCTGATTGTACAGCTACAATTTTCATTAGAAGTTAGATTAGTTTTGCCAGAGATGCCAAGGGATTTCTCCAATGCTCTGCAGTTTGGTCAGTGAAGACACACAGCTTTGTTTCCAGTTTCAGATGTGCAGATAAAGGCATTTTGAAACCC
Organism: Numenius arquata; assembly: GCF_964106895.1. Lineage (NCBI taxonomy): Eukaryota > Metazoa > Chordata > Aves > Charadriiformes > Scolopacidae > Numenius > Numenius arquata. Next base: position 11,711,464 of record NC_133584.1, read on the forward strand.
AAAAAAGACTTCAGTGAAAGTCTAAGGCTTCTTCTGATTATAAAAAGATTTCTATTACTATTAACCTTTCACTGAAAGGGACCCTCATTTTTCTTCCCCAGGAAGACTGAATAAGACAAAGATAAAATGGGTTGGAGGGTAAACAAAACCCTTTCAGTTTTTCTTATGCAAGAATTAACAAGCAGGTATGTTTCACTAAATAATTCTTCTTCACAATTAATACACTGAAAAAGCCACTGGTACAGATCACGTTAGAGTGACTGTTAGCCTCATACTCAATTACCCAGAAGATCTGCCATCTGCCTAGTGAATAAAGGTAGGTTGTAGGAGTTAAAGAAAACAAACGGTCCAAGTCTTCCTGGAACAAAATTCAAGTATCTGATCTGTGTTTGCTTTAAAACAAATAGATAGCATTAAAATATCAAAGGCTATGTAAACACAAAGAATACAAAAGCAGGAAACATTACTACTTTACTTGCATCATCCTAAACTGAAGAACTGAACACAAGCCATGCAGAGCTCTCCATTTTTGGGTAGCCTGCACTTATCAGCCAAGACTGCATCTTCCTTTTGGGACTCTCCAGAGGCTGCATTGTTCCCTCTCCAGCCCTTAGCCTTTTCCCAACAATATTGCACCAAGGCAGAAGCAGCATCCCACAACTTAAGTCCTACTTCCCCATGGCTCTTATTTTCTTGTACTTAACAACTGCAACGAGAGCATTAACCCTTTTCAGTTCACGCTTTCAAGCACTGCTGTCTCCCACACTGACGCCTTCTCCCTAACCAGATTTGTTTTATCTATAAAACTTCTACCTCCTAATTTCATATATAAACTGAAGTGTTTAGGTACACTGCAGCATTGCTCTAGCATACAATATAAAAATAAAGCTGACTACATAAACCTCTCACATCTCACTCTGCAATATAAACAGAGATCAATCATGATCTAAAGTAGTAAAAATTGATACAAAAGTAATTCTTTCCATTTTTCATAAGTAAAATGCTTTAAATTTATTGCGTTTTCCATCTCATTGTAATAGTCTTAATAAAAGAAAAAGGCTGACCAGAAATCACAAGCGCCTTAAATGATGTTTTCCAACAGCCATGATAAATATTTTATAAACCACTTTAGTAGAAAGAAGGACTAATATATAAACATCAACAACAAGGTAAGTTTGCTATCAATGATCACTGGAGAAGTATTGGGACTGGGAGAACAGAGACATATTACATATTGGTCAACAAGCTTCAATTCTACACACATGGCCCCCGGGAAAGCTTCAGGGAGTCCAAGAATAGAACAAGGAAGTCAGTTTTACGCTATATATGAAGAGGACCCCACAGTATATTCTGCAGCTCAAGCGGTATGACCGCTGCTGCTCTGCTCCCGAGAGCAATTTGCCTGCAGACGTTCACACAGCACCTGACATCCATGTAACTGCTACAGCAGCTTTAAACCCTGCTCCCCTAATCCCTTCAAAACTCTGGCATCACAGCTGATGTTTTCAGCAATATACGGAATCCACCAAGTGTTCCTTACATGGATTACCCTTGAAGTACCACAGGACACCACAGTGCCACAGCTGAGCAAATACAGATAGTGATGCTTTTTGTGAAATTCTTGCTCCTGCAACTTTTCACCTTTGCTCCAGGCAACAAAGACGACTTTGGAAAAGAATGTAGGAAGAAAACTCCTGAATACTGCTGAAAGTGCATTTTAGCATTTTGTAAGAGAAGACAAAAGGTATTACAGTTACAAAAAAACCCAACTAATACTAATTTAAAGAGAGCCATAACCAAAGACTGTTTTCACGTGATATGTTAAGGAATATAGAAATTCTCTTAAAGAATTATATGCTAATCCCTGGAAGTGTTTAAGGCCAGGCTGGATGGGGCTTTGAGCAACCTGCTCTAGTGGGAGGTGTCCCTGCCCATGGCAGGGGGGCTGGAACTTGATGATCTTTAATGTCCCTTCAACTCTAACCATTCTATGATTCTACTGAATGGTCTAACTGGGTAATTTGATATGTTTCATAATACACTAGAAAAAATTAACCTTGCTACTCTTAGGCAAAACTTAATAACCTAGACTATAATATCCTATGTGAACCTTGATTCATGAATTTTGAACGGTGAAGTAGCCACACACATTATTTGTAGACTTTTCCAGTAATTAAAAAGTGCAAAAAATTTAAAATATTTGTGCTTAAAAAAACATACAAAAGTTAATCTTCAAGTTAAAGCAAAACCTTAATGCTTTAAAAATTAAATATCATGTTTTATTACACTATGTTGCATCACATTTTATTCTGTTACTATTCTGCTTTCATTAAATCTAGCCATAAAAGCCAAGCTGTGCTCTTCAGTGTACACAGGGTTGCATGTATGTACTAGCAAGGGAGACTCACAGAGGTAAACAAAGACATAAAAGGCTTATAGAATGTTCTGCTACGCAAATCTTTACCTAAAAATAGCTGGCTTTGTGATGTTTATGACACTTTTAGCTCAAATCCAAGAGGAAGAACACCTATTCACAGATAGCTGTAACAAAAGGAGAAAACAAACTAGGTGAAACCGAGTAAGTTTGTGGGCTCTAGCTCTGTCAGGAGCTCTCATGTTCACCAATGGTGCTTTTAAGGAAATTACCACCATCTGACTGTGTAACTTCCAACCTTATATGGATTTTATTATTCCTATAGGAGAAAGAGATAGAAGCACGAGTCTGTGCATACTCCTATTGCTGTCATGTACAACCCAGCAGATGAACTTACACCTCCAACATAGTAATGGCATGAATTCCCCAAGAAAAATGTAGACTGCATTAAACAAATTTATTCTCTTATTTCAATTCTGACCTCGCAGTTCCCTTTCTGGAACCACACACAAAGAATTCAATGAGACCTCTTCTCACAGGAGCTTCGGTCATGTTCCTTCACCTAAGACAAGATTAATTTCTGGGGCTTAGCCCACTGTGTCACAGACCTGCTCACCTCCCATCCCAAAACACTTCATTCAAAAGCTCTGTATACCTAGCACCTGACAGATCACTGGCTCTTACCGGTATTCAGTGCTCTATTAGTGGCCTTGAAAACATGTAAAACCAGTTAGACTTCCACAAACAACAGTTTTAAGAAAAAGACATCATTTTAGTCATGAAATCTGACAAAGTCACGGCCCGCTTGCTCTTTATGTCTCTGCAGGCCTGTGGCGTTGAGATGAGCCGCGGCACACCATTAGTGCTAACTAGCAGTTTCAGCAAACAGGAAAGGTAAATGTAAAACCAGCTTCTAGATCCCTACACTGATGGACAATATTTCTTTCCAGGAACTGAAACACAGTTTTTGTTTTTTAAATAGAGAGAGTAATGCACGGGGTAGTATGTGGGGCCCCCTAAGCAGAAAATCCTTCTGTTTCTACCTGTGAATGCAAGGGTCTGGGCTGGACAAACCAAGGGCTCCCTCCAGAACTGTGTCTTAAAGCGAAACAACTGATTGTGTATTTTGTGAAAATTATCAAGTGAAAAGTGTTACCAACCACAACAGCCTAACACAAGCCTTTTGCCTCCAGAAGGCAGTGATTATCAGCTGAAAAGTTTTAGTCCTTCGCTACCAAGTAAGGTAGACATGAATTCACAAGGAAATGCTCCTGCCTGTTGTGCAAGCAGGTTTTGGACTGTACCCCTCCAGAAAGGAAAGAGGCAGGATAAGATCTGAACCACTGCAGAGCAGGTGAAAGACTCAAAGATGACATGACTCATTTCCTCATTGCTGGGTAGGGAGAGAACAGGCCCAGAACTATCTTGCTCCAACAAGATGCCAGCACATAGTAAATGGTTTCACTTAGAGCCAAACCATTCTCATTTTGGTAGGAGCTATCAACATCCAATTTTGTTTTGCATTTGTTGAGAAGAAAAATTACATTGAAATCAGAGATCAAAAGTGCTTTGTCACAACCTGTTTGGAAAAAAGATGCCTGAAACTATGGAAGGCCTGCATGGAATTTTCCTTCTGTACACAGATGCAGAAGCCAGTTAAACAGACCCTTTGGCTTCAGGAGAGACTCTGATTGCTACGCAGCAAGGAACAATCTGTGCTCATTGAAAGCAACAGAGCAGAAGCTCTTGGGAGACGCCTGGCGCCCACAAAGAGAATTCGTTCTGTTTGTAAACTACATTTAATTGCAGCTGGAATATGCTTTACATAAAACACAATGGAGGAGAGTAATTTCTATGTGAGGAACAACTTGGTTAATGACAAATTGACTGGTCATATCAGTAACCCAGTTTTTTAATAACAGCTTTGAGCACCTCTTATCCTGCTTTTTAGGATGGATTTACAGACTGCTGCTAACCCAAAGAATGTGAAGATGCAAATAAAGATTTTTGGATTGCAGTCCTGGGCCCAAGCATGCACTAACTTCTCTCAGACACACTCAAAGGCTGCAGCTATGCTCATTGCTCAGATTACACATACTACTGTATTAACAGATGAAGGTGTAGTCCTTGGGGAGCCTTCTAATTCCCCATCTAATATAAAAAACAACCCAAACACCTCTTATCTAGGGAATATAAAGAACTACAGAGCACTACAAAATACCGGTTCAGCAGCATATTTCGCTTTAGAGAACCAAAGCGAACATCATGACTATTTTGTGATGGGCTTACATCACCACAATGTAAGCCCAGTAACCTGTCAGGGTTTAACAGTGGATACTTAAAAAACAACAAAGACTATTTCAACATCATTCTTCAGATTACTTTTACTGAAGTCACAACCTCCAGAAATGTTTTAGATGGCCATTAGGCAGATATATTTGTCTGAGTACTGCTGGCTTTAAGAGGCCTGGCACAAGCACTGTATATTTAATTTTTAATTAACTCTCAATCCTGCAAATATTAATTTTTCATTCAATTTGTCAATATCATCTAACTCTATTCAGACAATTAGGCCATAAGTCCGGAAACCTACAGAAAATCTCATTAAGCATCTGCTGAACATTAAGGAAGGCTTCCTATTCTGAACCAAGTTTTATTCTCTCCCAGTCTTTTGACTTTTCAACCTCCATTCAGTTAGCAACTGAATCATTTTGTGAAAGCCACAGCGTACACATTTCCTGAAAATGTAACAGACATCAAATTGAAGGCTGTAGAAGTGACCACGGAAAATACTGTACCTGAAGAGAATGAAACCAAGTGACTCAACAGCTGCCCGCCTCACGTCATCATTCACATCACTCACCTACAAAAGGGAAAACAGGACATTCAGAATACAGTTAAAAAGCTTGAGGACCCTGCAGGTGTCAGGCACACAAGTTAATCAGGAAGACAGGATTATAGAGAAGGAAAATTAACAATCATGTTCAGCCTTAGCTGAAACAGCCTCACCCTTGTCCCTGCACAGGGACTGCAAGCCTATAGAAGAGCAGACTTCATCTTTTACAGCTGCAGCTGCTTTTTTTTCCCCAGCCCATCATTTCACAGACTACTTAATACAAACCGGTTACTAACTACTTTAGGATTGTGTTTTATTTTTTAATAGGTTTCTTGTTTGTGATACCAGATTGAATATTCTCTTGCTGAAAGTCTACTTATCCTAAGGTCAGAAGACCCTGTTATTTCTACTCATAGTATTAAGGAAAGCTTTCATTGCTTCACAATCTCTGATTTGGATCAGAACATTCAGACTGTAGACACAAAGCCTGTCAAAGTGATGTGCTTACTCTCTCACCACAAAATTTCTTGCTGTTTCTTCTCAGGTTGCCCAGAGAAGTTGTGGATGCCCCATCCCTGGAAGTGTTCAAGACCAGGCTGGATGGGGCTTTGAGTAACCTGGTCTAGTGAGAGGTGTCCCTGCCCATGGCAGGAGGGTTGGAACTAGATGGTCTTTAAGGTCCCTTCCAACCCAAACCATTCTATGATTCTTTGTGTTCCTAAGCCCACAGTACTTACAGCCACATGCAGCAGTCGTCTGATAGCCTTGTTGTTCCCTGAGCCACAGTATGCCATAGCAACAGTGTACATGCCAGAACGACGGAGAATTGGATCCTGGAAGAGAAAGCATCAATATTTAACATCCATCTTAACAGGGACTCAGTAATTCTGACTTTAAATCTGTTCTGTTCTTGGGCTTGGAATCCGCAAACAGTAACAGGACAATCACCAAAGCAGGGCTGTCATTACCAGTTTCAGGGGGACAGAAAGTTGCTATGCCACCGGCCGCCAAACAGCATCCAGCAGATGTGTCATTCTGCTTCTTATTCACTATCTGCTATTGACAACTATTGGATCCTTGAGAATGACCCACCTACAGTGAGCCTCTCCTAATTTTAACCATTACACCCTGTTCTGCTCCGTGTTGCTGCTCACAGGACTATGGAGACTGAGTATGAAGTTAAAGAAATGCACAACTAAGCACTGTTGTTCTTGTATTTTTGATCAGAGTGAAGCCACCTGTAAAACTGCCCCACTTCAGAACTATGTAAGAACTTCCTTGGCTCGAAACAGCCAACCCACTGTAGCTGGAGATTTCACAAAAGGACAGGAATGTCACCCATGTAACAAAAGGGCCAGCGATTAAGTCACAGTTAAACTTACCTTATCTCTGCAGAGACTCTCAATGAGAGCATCTGCCTCCTCCATCCTCCCGTACATGACCAGAGCAATTCCAACCGCAAGGCCTCGCAAAATCTTTTCATGCTGGGTTTCCTGTGCGTAGCCAACCATGTCCTCAATAGCCTGAGCATTTTTAGATCCCAACATAACCAAGCCCAATGCCAGGCCAGCTGCCTCACCTGCATAGCACAAAAAAAAAAAAAAGCAAAAAAAAAAAATCAAGCAAACTCTGTTCCCAAAACCAGTAAATATTATATCTAGAGAATCACACAAGTTGTAGGCCAACGGATTACTTCTGGACACCACCATGCCCAGCAACCCTATTATTCATGGCCAAATGTGCTTGTCTTGATAACCTACTACACACAACTTAGTGCTCTTCCCTACCAAATTCAATTTTCTCTTCCTTGGCCAATGAGTTGCTGAGATAATTATCCTGTGAACCCCTGCCAATGCAGCAGTAGTAGCCCCCAGAAGCTCCTCCAAGCCCATCTCTCAGCCAAAAAGAGCACATGGCTCTGGAGATCAACCACACTAAATAAAAAGCATGTGACAAAGGAAAGAATAAAGCAAAATAAGGGACTGTTTAAAGACCTAGCATGTCTTATCAATATTTGGCATAGTGCCACAGACCAGTCTTGACAAGACCTCTGAACATTACTGCCATGTGACTAAAGAACCATGCTGATCAGGAAAAGGTCAGCAAATAAGACACAGCTTAGGCAACCGAGAAACAATCTATGCTGCTCACAGAAAACCCGAAAAAAAAACCCACCAAAAAACCCCAGATGCCTGATAAGGCCTCACATGGTTATTTGCTTTGAAAGCAGAACATTTACCTGTCACTGCATCATCCTGGTATAGATTTGTTTTCAGCAAATCGTACACATCTTGACGTGCTGTCCCCATGGCAGCCAGACCCAAACCCAGGCTGCCACCATGTCGCACGATCTAGAGAAGCATATGCAAGTTCAGTCATCATAAAACAAGGAACAATATGGCTTCAGCTGAAGTAGACATCTTTCCATCAATATAGAGCTGCCAACTTTTAGCCCCAAACCACCCAAAATGATCTCTTGACCTGTTCATACCACTTTCACTGTCTCAGGCAGCAACTGATGAAAGAGGCAGAAAATAGAATAAGAAGTCCATAAACAATGAAGCTTTACACATAGCACAAGACTGTCTAGTATCTTTATGGTCTTTTTCCACACTGAGTGATTTATGTAAAACCATAAATCTGTGCCATGTTTAAAAAATGCTGCCTAGTAATAGCTTCTGAATAGAAAGGCAAATCAGTACCCACTTAAAAAGTCTACACCCTCTTTTGTTCTAACAATAGATACAGGGAATGCAGTACACTTGCAATAATGTGAGTGAGATCTGTTCACAGAATTTTAAAATAAGTTGTCTGAAATTCCCCAAAGAAAAGAAAGGAACATGCTGGGAAAATACTAATCCATTCCTAAGTTAAAAAGACACTTTTTGTAGAGGTCTACAAACAGTAAGTGGTGAAGTAAAACACTGCTTTTTGTATAAGATGCATTAAATCTACAGAGCAGCAGAAGCATTTTGTGGCTTATTGCTTTGACAGCTGAGCAACAACAGTGCCTGAACGCCGCAGGTCCACTAGCAAAATAAAAATACAAGTAGCAAGAAAGATGAAGCTAGATTCTGTGTCAAATACATAAGAATTTCCTAAAAATTTTACCTAAACCTTGAGCAATAATACGTTGTTAAAACCAAACTTTATATTTAAGGCCCACAGGAGGTGTAAGTATCACACTACTGCCATGGTCTTAGTTACATCTAACCTCCCATTTCTCAACCAGCTAGCACCCTTCTAGATATTCCCAACAAAACAAAGGTTCATGACTGAACCTGGTACCTACATCATTACTGGCATTCTTCAGCTGGTTCAGCAAATAGTCAATGATGTCCCCACCATGGTTAGCATGAATGAGACCCAAGGCATAGAGACCTCCGCCTTCCTGGTAGGCTGACCCTGGAGAGGTGTCCTTGGGTAGGTATGTTGCCATTAGCTGTAAGGCTTCTTTCTCGTGACCCTGTACATTCAGCAGCAAGAGAATTGAAAGGTGAAAAAACAGTGGATGTAAACACTTCACGACAATATTTAAACAAGGCAGGAGAAAACATGTTATAGCCATTACTTTCTCCACAAAAATTAGCCTTTCAGTGCTGTACAATCAGCAAAGAATCCTTCTGTGCTGGGGTTTTATTGACCACAGCACACGAGTATTCATCAATCCCTTGATCACTGATATAAACCAGGGCAAATTTGGCGTGAAGCTACCCCGATTCATTTACTAGAGCACTTTAATGAGGCTTAAGGCACACAAAACGAAGTCTTCTAGCTATCTAAAAACAGCTTTAAATATACCCTCCCTGTGAATGAATTTGAAGAAAATACCTACTACTTAGGTCACCATCCAAACTTACTGTAGTAAGGACTTTGGTACTGTCTGAAAACCGCATAAGAAATATACACCTGCAATTTTAATAGCCAGAAACTACTGACTCTCATCAACTCGCAAAGGAAGAGAAGAGCTAGGAAGAAGACTCTCTCCTCGAGCCATGTTATCCTCCCACCTTTTTGATGCTCAGCAAAACATGCCATAAACTACATCAGATATCGGACAAGATGGACTTGATAAAGCACAGCTTTTCTTTAGTGCAAGGACAGAAACTAAGTTACAGCTGTGCCTTGCTATAGACTAGGTAAACTAGAGGGCAGGCATCATCCAGAATCCCCATTTCAATGTTTTCAGTGTTCACAAGTCAAGCATTTATAACAAACAGAGGGAAATGAATGCAACATTACCTTGTGTATAACACCCAAGCTGGCGGTAGCAGTAAACTTAGCCCAGTTGGTGGCCCTGGCCAGCCACTCCAAGTTGTCTCTGGAACATGAAAAGAAAAACATTATACAAAGTTTTTCATATAGCCTGTTCCCCATCCTGCAAGCATGGTTTCACAGCGCTAAAGACTGCTTCCAAAGCAGAAACCAGCTCCAGAAGGCAAGGCGGCTAACCACATTTCCACTTTATACCTCTCTCACCATCAGCACTGATTTTTGGCTGGTCATAGTCAAGCTTATAGATACTAGTGATCTCAGTGAAAGATGGAGAACTGCTCACTAGGCAGCCCATCAATTCTCTGGGAGAAACTCCAGCAGAGTTTCTGGAGCTTTCCTCAAGTCCCTGGTCAGGTCAGCCCTGACATTTCCCTTCCAAGAGTCATTCAGTACTGTCAGTCTCTACCAAAAAAGATACATCATCTAAGAAATTCTCCAACAAAGACAACAGAAATTCCAGATCTCCACCCTCCAAACTGCTCTATGGTTAGCAGTCAAATAAAGCCAGCTTGTGAGGATAGAAAAAAGGAAATAATTCCAGCTTCCTCCCTCTGACACCACATTAGTTTTCAGACCCTTTATTTATTCTTCTCTAAGCCCATCAGAGTTCTGCAGCCACCTTTTAGGAAGTATCAAACTAAATGGGGCAACAGTGTTGTTTAAACCCCTCTAAATGTCATTGGAGCTTCCCTGCCATAGTTTTACCTAAGGAACTGGTCACTGGTTGTACCACAATGCATAAAGGAGTTTGCTATAACCGTTGCTGTATGACACACAGAATTCCGCACTGCATCCTGAAAGAACAAAAACAATCAGTGTCACCAGTCAGCAAAAGATATGCCCTAGGTCACCTAACATCTTTGCCAGTACACTAGAAAAATAGGTTGTAATTATGCTTAATTTAACTGGCAATTTCCCTTTAATCAAAGTTAATAGATTTTTAATACATTCTAATATATCCTCAACCAATCTTTCCAGTGCAAACCAATCCTTTCTATGAGTTTGTCAGAAATGTGGTTACTACAATTGCAGTTTAACTGGAGAACCCCACCTTCTGGTTCCCAGAACTGAACGCTGCAGAGCGTGTGCTGCTGATGTTTTCAAGCCATGCCCGGAACGCTACGCAGCATCACTCCCAAGCACTTAACCAGTAGATGGAAAAGATTTTCCAATACATTTGAGGTGCCTTCTGAAATCGATGAACCCACTGAAAAGCATCCCCTACCATTTTTGCTGATGATGTGCATCTTATTTCACATATAAAAAAACTTCTCCTATGGTTTCTTAACAATCATTTAGCTTAAGAAAGTCTAATTTACCTGTACGTTTTCATTTGCCCACCCTCAAGTAACACCCTCCAAAACAAAACCAGTTACTCAATTCACTAGCACTGCCTACATACCTGTTTGGCTTTGTCTTCAATGTGGAGATATTTGTCCCTGAGCACACATCAGGATTTCTGAAACTTCAGAAACCTTCTGATTTCTGAAACCTTCAGCCAAACTGAAGGTGTGGACTCACATAACACTGAAACCAAGATACCAACATACCATAACCTACACTCCTGGCTGACTTCCTCCCTCCCTCCCTCCCCACCCAGCAGCATTTGTAATGGATCAATCACGGAGCTGGAGGGTGAGTTCATTCATCTGACCAGATGAAAAACAAACCCACCAAAAAAAGAGAGGAGAAAAGGATTAGTTTCTATAACCAATCAGGAGGAAAACAAAGAAAAGAATCAACACACTAATAGCAGCATGTCATTAGGTCATACTAGCTGTAAATTGAAACAATCTGATTATATGGCCTTCTCTGGCTGCAATCAGCTCTTCTTCAGCCTCACAGGTGCAAGTGTTAAATGTTAATTTATCATTACTACAACACAGATTTGTATCCTCAAAACCCAGGGAGGCCATGCTAAAACAAAAGATGATGTAAAATAACAGTAACGTGGTCAAAATAAACATAGGATGAATCGGATGAATCCAAGACAACCATATCTAACAAAGCCTCTTACCTTTGTGTTTTTGAGGATCATGAGGTCTGTATTGTTGTTTCGTATTAAAAACTGCAGATGTAACTCAATGGCCATTTCCCCACTTAAAATTTTAATCATTTTTGAGATCTGGTCCTTAGGCTCTGGGTTCTTCACATACAAGCAAAAAGAAGAAAAAAACCATGAGAACCCAACTACAGCTCTGTTAAAATACAGTTCATGAGAAGCTTCTCTGGTATGTTGCCATCACCACATTCCAAAATCTATCAGGTTTTATGACTGAAAGGACATTGTTTCTGCCCTTGCGGCACAAGCCCAAACCACCCACATAATCCGGTCCCTTTATGCACAACAGTGCAGGTGAGATAACAGACTTTTCTCCAAGAAATGTATTCTTTCATTGACAGCAAAAGGATGAGTGACATCTGATATTCTGCAAGCTGCTGTTTGGCCTTACAGATACAATGAGTCTCCTGCAAGAAGCAACCACTTTTATAAATGTGAACCTCTATTTCCACGGAAGTTTTAATGGAGAGGACCACAAACTCACAATGCTTTGCATGACCCTGATGAGTTGCAGCATCATTCTTGAGAGCTATAGGCTTCATTTAGAACATCTAGTAGAACTAGGAACCTATACAGCTATATTTGTAGACAAATACATTTGTCTTCCAGGGCTCTTTGAGAAAGCCTCCTTCTTCCTCATGATTGAACAGTTTCCACAGATTAAGTTACAACTGAAGTCCTCTCTGAGCAGGGTGAAAAGTACACTGCAGCTCTTTGTACTGACATTGTTAGGTGGTCAGAGACCAGCCAAGTGTGAGTAGTTCAGCCCTTAAACTAATCCCCTTAATTGTTTCTTTGTAGTCAGCATTCTGAATTGTGGAAGATTAAGCTCAAGAACATTTCTGGCCATATAGGTCATTTTTATGTACTTGTCCCTTGGCACAGTCAGCAATGCCAGTGCAGCAGAAACCGATTCCAGCCACCTTTCCTGCACCTTTCCTGCACTGTCTACAGGTTCCTTGATGGGGCAAGTAACTCAAGCCCTTTTGTTTGCCTTGTGGAATATAATTTCAAGAAAACACTTCTGTTTTCCCTTGATTAATTTTTAAGTTATCTTCCAGAATCTCTCAAAAATTCCCAAGTCTAGTTTGCAAATATGCACCATGGGGAAAAAAAACCCAACCTGTCTTGGGTTTTACCGTCCTCTCTAGTTGCATTTCCTTTCCTCATCACTAGAAGCATCAGAATTGAATTAGCTATTCTACATGCTGAAATGCAATTGTATGTGCATGTTAGAAGTGAACTTTCTCCAATACTTGGGAAAAGAAACTAAGCAAAAAGATTCTAACCAGCTGGCCCAGCAACACAGCCACCATGCTAGTCAGAGGCAGCACATTCCTTCCTCCATGGAAAAGAAACTATGATTTGTCACCATCCCCTTCAGCCATTCCTGCAGAACAGCATCCATTCTATCCATCCAGAACTGCAGCTGGATTTCAGAAAGAAAAGAAAAAAAAGGTAAACCAAGCTAATTCATCAGCTAAGGTTCCCAGCAGCAGTCAAATTTCAGGCCCTTTCTTCTGGAACGAGTTAGTTTTTTCCACATCAACAAAAAACAAACACATGAGCCAGAACCTTGTGTCCCCTTTTTTGGGGCTCAGCAATTGCGCTGAAGTCCACCCACTTTCCACTCTCCCTCAGCTTTCAGTATCTGAACTGCTGGACTTTAAGACTGTCAGACATTTGGTCTTCAGAGATCATCTGTCACCTTGTGTCCAAACAAGACATAAGTGGAATTCCATTCTTCAGTAGCCAAACCAATTTAGCAACCCCAGCGATCCAAAGAGAACACATTAAAACAAACTAAGTAAGGCATATTTTGGAAACGGCACTCACAATTTCTGCAGACTTCCCTGCACAAGTGCTTCCTGGTTTCTCTTCCGCTTCCATAGCATCACTGAAATAAAATAAAAACGAAAAATGCAAGCCAGTTCATCACTCATAACTACTCAAGCACTGTAATTATGGCTGAACGCTGTCCTGAAAGAGTAGCCTGGGACTGGGAGATGATGACTGGGAACAGGACAAGGGCTGACTATCTGGAGGTCACTGCTGAGAAGCAAACTCCTCCCCAGTTCAATTTTCAGGGAACTTGAAGACAAAGGCCCAGAAACCCCACCCTCTTATTCCATCTATAGAGACAACAAAAATAGAGATGCTTGTAGGGAATGAACAGGCACAGACAGGCGAGAAAACAAGGTTAACAAACAAGGCAGCAAGGATAATTATATCCTCACCCGGAAACCTTGAGCTCATCACTATTAGGGTGGATGCTTGAGTGTTGAAATGGAAATGAAACATATTAAGCCGTTGTTAGCACCTTGTCCTAGCAGTTCACAGGCTGACTTAAAAATTATTCTATGCCTTTCCTTTTATTTCATTGGAAAAGAAGGGAGGAAAATGCCTGCTATGCCTGTATCACTGATTCAAAAGCATTTAGACCCGGTTCCTCAGAGCTGCATAAGCCATTATATTTAACCAGCCTTGATCTAGGCAGCATTCTCCATCACATACTATCAAAGACAGGTTGTGTGCAGGCATGACAGCTCTGGTGATTAAAAAGCAGATGGAGCACAAACTTCCTCCACGCTGCCCCAAAGCTGGGAAACAGTTTTAGCATGGATTGGCCAATCCTCTAAAAACAGAGGTTTAAACCAAAACTATGTAAAGTATCTGTAAGCCATTAAAAGCAGAAATAAAGAAGATGGAATGGTTAGTGCCAGCTTTGGTTTTCTTAACAGCAGCTTCAGACAGCTAAGATCCAGCAATGCTGACCACTGAACAAGTTTTAAATGTCAGGACTTTAACAAAACTCAGACTAGATTTGAACTAGCTCTTTTTAACTGCAAGAACAAAAGGGTCTGTAACCCTACAGTATCATCAGTGTATCATACAGTATCATCAGACCACACAACATTAGTGTTCCCAAGCAATTCACACTATGGCTTAATGAATTACTGCTCATTAGCTGAGCCATTGTAACTGCACCACGCTTAACTGCAAAGGAAAACATTCTTTCAAAAAACAGTGGATTATGGTAATATACAATTTTGCCCTGAGCAAACAGCACGTCTTGTCTATTACCCTGACTTAAATGAAGGGGAATAACTCGACTGCTTGTAATGGGCATCCATAAACAGAACAGGAGGCTCCATCAGAGCAGGACTGTAACCAAACAATTCTCTACTTCTCAAGCCAATCTCCCCACCTGTCTTTCTCCGATCCAGGGACGGTGCCGGTGTTGGTGGATCCAGGCACGGAGGCAATGGGAGTGCCAACCGTGCGGAGATTCTGGATGACAGAAGACAAGAACTGCTGGCTAGCACTTTCGTACAGATCAAAGCAAATTTGGTAGGCCATGAGCAGGTTATCTTCCTTCACCAGTTTTTCCAAGATGTCGCTCACAGCCTGTGGGTCATCCAGGAATATCAGGCACTGAGCGGGAAGAAGGGAAGAACATAAAAAAAAAAAATAACCAGGAGATACTATATACTTCAGAATGAAAAAGCAACACTACCCAAGACCACACTTCATTTTCCCCATTCCCTTATCTGTTGTTTCCACAGAAGACTCCTCTAAAGAGAGAAAAATTCTCTCTCTCATAGGAAATAATAGAAATCTTTGAAGAGCTTCCATAGATCAGTTTAAAAACAACACCAAGTACTACAGATTCAAGACATGCCACTCAAGCCTTCCGATTTCTGCAGCTTTATCTTTGGAAACCGACCAACATTGTTCTACTAAACACAGAAATTTCAAAAGCACATTAAAGAAGCATCAGTCCTTTTGTAGGGATGTCTCAGCTAACACTCCTGAGTCACATGTACCTGACATAGCAAGACTGGCAAAGGCCTGAGAACATCTGAGTAACAAAAACCAAATCACCGTAAGTGTTCTTTGGAGGAATAAGTAAAATTCCAAGCTGTGAACCTACCATCTGATACTCCCTACACAGGCTTGAAATATTCTGTCAGAGTGTCTACGTCTCCAAACTGTCTTTGAATGCGCTTGTTTTTCTGTAAATTGACCAAATGTGCGATATTTTCATCTCTTTTTCAAGCTGATCTCACTTTGATGTATATTTGAAGCATGCAATCAGGAAAAGACATTTCATTTAACTGAATGAAAAACAGAGATCAGGCAGATGTCAAGTCAAATACCTCTGAAGAAGAGTAACTTTTGATTGATCTTTAAACATCACTTTGAGAAGTTTACCTGGCACACGTTGATGAAGTCTGGTTTCTCCAGATTCATGTAGATTTTAACTAGAACTCTCAAGACTTTATTACGGAACTGTTTATTCTGCATCAAAGACATACAGAGCTTCAAGCTGTAGGCCAGCATCCCAGGAACATCGTTCTGAAATAAAATTCACAGATATCAAGTCTGGGTTTGGACTGACAAGCAGGCTTTAGAAATTAAAATAAAGCTATCTACTTTCTATTTCGAAAAGCAGAGCAAAAGACATGCACATATAAACCTTCACAGTTTCTCATTTTCAGAAAAGCTTATACACAGGTGTATAGCAGTTTAAAGAAAAAATACTACCAAAACTGTACAGGACCGATATTTAATTTGGTAGTTAAAACATGCAAAAGATTAAATTTAGAAGTTTAATACCCGTTTCCCCTTTTTCACCTTTCTTGTTTGAATAATCATTTTTGAATGCAGTGAAATTCACTGCACTAACATCAAACGTCAGCAAAACAAACCATGCACCAAGAAAAGATCCCCAACACACCTATTTCTTGCTAGAGACTGAGAAAATTATTTGGTTACTAGACTTCAGAGAGGTAATTTGAAATGAGATATTTATAATTGGCAATTAAGTTAGTAAATGCATAGGACAGCAAACACAACAGAGAGAGCAAGATGGAAGCCTTATGATTATCATTCCGATGTACACAAATGGGAGACATCCAAAAATACGGGAAAGCTGTAAACTAAAACGTGGTAAAATTTAAAGGATTTAAACCATGCGTCTGGCATATGATTGAGATACTGCAGCGTAACAAGATTGCACACAAGCACTGAGCTGTTGCAGACGACTACAGGCATCCTTCTCTTATTGCCACTACTAGGTAACATCACTTACCTTAAACCTGCAATGAAAGATGTTAAAGCTAGACTGTACTGCCTTGCCATCAGGGCAGGCTAAGACCACACACAGCCACTTACTGAACATTAGAGCAGCTCACCCAACTACTGGGGTTTTTTTGTTTTGCCTGCCATAAATAAATCACTTGCCTAGCCCTAAGGATCCCTTCCCAGCGTGAATTACAGCAGGTGACAGGCAGAACAAAATAAAAGAGCTGTTCTTAGGCTATTCCAGACCAGCATTCAACATTCTCTCAACAATCTGCAGCTCAGGGATTTCTTAAAAGCTGGGGTGTCTCTATACTTGATAGCCCAGAGGGGCTCTGCCTTCCACACCCCTGAGTTTCATCTTTTATTCTGTTCATACAAACCAGGGCAAGTTCCATAGCAACATGGATCTTGCACTTCACTTCGGGATCAGACCAGCTACATGCACCTCCTGCCTCTTGCACATACCGATTCAAGGATGGTTTTCTCAAAGATGTCCAGCCTGCGTGTCTCTAGAGCAATGCCGATGGCCTGCTTGTACTTGTGGTCATCCAAGCACCGCTGGAACATTTTGTTCACTATCCCTTCTAGCCTTTCATCAACAGGTTTCTTCTCCCCTTCTGGCAGCTCCGCATTCTCCACGCACTGCTTGGTATAGTGGTCGATACATTTTGCTGAAAAGATATTGAACAAATATAGAGGGGGAAAAAGAGTCAACTTCCTAGATGGTTACAGTTTTTTTAAAGATGAACAGACCAGTATGCGCATACAGACATTCTACCAGCAAATACAGCATATGGGAAACTACACAAAGATGAGGCACAATAACTATTTGTGTTGCCATATACAGACAGTAGTGGAAGATACTTATATTCTCTCCTAACAAACTCTGATTTTAGTGCTGAAAACAAGTAAATGTTTTTAAAATGGAACCAAGGACATTATATTCGTTCAAGTGGCATGATATTCTAAATAAAAGGAAATAGCAATAGGAGACTTCCTAGCTCCACTGTAAGCACTAGCTGGGGAGACTGAAAGCCAGCCCACGTCCATCATATCCCGTACAAGGTAAGTGACAGCAGCAGATGAGGCTTTTAAAAGATATTCAAATTATACATGCATTCAACATCTGATTTGCTATCTTGTTAAGGGTGGTTAAAAAAAATTGTACCCCTCAGTTAGGTGTGCAGCTATACTTATTAGCTGATTATTTCCAAAGTTATGCTGACATCAGCAATAAGATTAGTGCACAAAGGAAAGGACAATAAACCACCAAGGTGATTTTCCTCTTACGAACTCTCAGTAGAATAAGGATTAAGAATCGGAAAAAAATGCCAGAACTCGTAAGTCCGTTCCATTACAGGATCACAAAGTGGGAGAAAGCAAGCACAAATAAACTGGGTAAAATTAGCTGCAACATCAGTTTAAATGGAGAAGAATAGGAATATGGAGAAAAGCAGCTAAATCAAGTAAAATCTCAAAGTTACAGTAGTCTTGTCAACACAAGAGCTTTTCTTTTGTAGCAACAGTTGTTTACCAATGATCGTTTCCACATATTCCGAGTTGTCGTTGACATTGAAGAGGTCACCTGCTCCCAGAGCATAGTTCAGCGATTCCTCAAAAGCTCCCAGATGGTAAAAAACTTTAGAAGCAACTAGAGCAGCAAACTGCCGGCTCCGAAAGCCCTCATCTTCATAGAGGACTTCACTGCAAAGAAGAGAGAGAAACGTTTCAGCTCTGTGCGCTCAGTTCCCTTTAAGGCCACATGACAGCTTGGCTGACCACACATCTTTGGGACTACAGTTCCAACCCCACACTCAATTACATTAATGCTTTCCAGAAAATACGGAGCTAGATGCTGTACTAGCCAGTATCAAGCAACCCACAACTACACCCACTTAATCTCTCATGTTCTTTTTAAGCAGCCTGAAGTAATAAGTGTGTTCTCTTACATTTTGTCCACTGACTCGGAGATTTCTGCCCAGAAGTCATTGACAACGGCATTCAACTTGTGAAGAGCAAACTCCTACAAAAAATAATAAATATTACATAAAACAAAAAAATATTTTTTACCTTTACCCAGTAAAAATGAAGTACCACCTAAGACTGGTATCGTAAACAATGACCCATTTCAACAGCACATTCTACTTTAAAAATCTTTGCAAGGCCTTTGCAAATAAAGAGCTGTTCATTTAACAGGTAGGACAACCCTGATATTCCTTCCCATGGCCTCTCTGTTGCTGTTTTCTTCTCCTACTGCTATTGTGACTTTTTTTTTTCCCAAGTGAAAACTGTAACTGTGATTTTCTTTTACATCGCTTAAATTATGCTAAAAACTTGAAATGTTCTTCAGCTTTGAATTTTACGCATTTAGTCAAAATGCAGTCTCTGGAACACTTACAAGTAACAAAGCCCCATTACCATCAGAGAGCTGGGAGCTTTGGTGAAGAGAGCTTTGAATGTGAAGCTCCAGTTTGATCCATGTTCAAAACAAGGAAGTTCACCATCTGTTATCATGTTATTTAAGCCCTTCCTTTCAGCTTTCAGGCTAGATATGATTTGGGGCCCACCTGTTGCTCTACAACCATTAATTATTGAGATCCACTCATTTCTGATTTTAAGCTCTCAACATAACGCAGTAGCTGTTATTTGCTCCCAGATGTAAGAGCTTACCTTGAGCTGTGGCTCTTCTTCATCCAGAAGAGAGATAATTCCAGCTGCAAAACAAGATAATAGTCAGGTTTAGAGTCTCTCTATTTCAGAAGTGAACATATTATTTAGTTCAAAGCAAACAAAACAGGAAAGAAGGCTGTCTCTGGAATGCTGGTTTAAAATAATCAGTATTAAAATTCAAAGATCAGATCCAAGTCTGTATTAAATGTGCTATAAAACAGTTCAGAATTTATAACTGAAAAGGTACGCCGCTTATAGAAGGTGATACTTCTAGACTATGTACTCGACAGGAACTTAGAGAACCTGGGATTTACTTCCAGCTCTCCAGCTCCATTAGTAGTTTGCTGACTGCTTTCTAGCAAGTCACTTCACACTTCCCCAAGAGGTGTAAAGAAGATCATGTCAAAACATCCAAACTTTTTTCAGGCCAAGGAAACAGGCCTCATGGCTAAGAGAAGATGTTATATCTTGGAACTTTAGCAAGATTTCTGACACTGTCCCAGAACGTCTGTACAAACAGCTACAGAAATATTAACTGACATAACTGAATGAGAGGTTCACAGTCATTTGGGGAGTTTAATCTGAAGAATGGTTATAGATGGTTTCACTGTCAGAATGCAAGAACGCAACTGAAAGGGTTGGAATAGGATCTGATCAAAGTCCAACACAATTCACTGCTTTTCATCTTTCATCTGTTTTATAGATTGATAACTTTAAGACATCAAATTGGAAAGGTCAGCAACCCTACTGGATCAAAAGATCTTGACAAATCTAAAAGGATAGTGTGCAGGTCAAAACTAAAGTGTTCAAGTATAGAAAGGAAACTGAGTAGTACAGTAGATTAAGATGAAACATGACCAGTAATATCATATGGCTGCAGTGGAAGGCAGAGAACCCCAACTTCACACTGAGGTGTGTAAGCCAGAGCATTTCTTGGCAGATGTATGAGGCAATCCTTCCCTCTGCTTGGCACCAACACACCTGAGCCAGACCGCTGTGTCCAGTGCTGGGCACCATGTTTTAAGAGTTATGAGCAAACCAGGGTGTTCAGAACTGAGCAGTAAGAACAAAGAGTTCAAGCAGTCAGGACTTATGAAGGTTGACTGGAGGTCTGTAACTGGTTAGTCTACAGAAATCTGGGAAGGGTACAGAGTTCCTACATGTACAGGGCAGCTGCCCTCAGAAAGAAAATAACTTGATCTTTGTGTAAGATACGAACAGAATACTAAAAACAAGCTTTATTTGGAGTTTTAAAGATTAAGGTTTGATGGTAAGAAAAGTTTCTTTTTCTGACAGTAAGACAGTTATTCGCTTTGCCTGACAAGGTTCTAGAACCTCCATTACCAGAGATTTTTAAAAACCAGATTAGACACCTGTCCGTCAGCAACAACAACTGAAGGAGCACCGATGTGGCCCGCAGGCAAGGAAGGCAGGTTCAGTAGCCCATCCCACAGCGCTCCTTCCACCTGTTTTCTGCAACTCTACTCCAAATATATGATTTTTTATTTTTTTTTTTAAATAAGCTTCTGCATTTACCTGATCTATCAGGAGTAAGCAATCTCACTCCTATTCATTACACCATTTCTACTTTTTTAAAAGCCCTTTAAAATTAATTCCAATGAAAATAAGACAAACATAGCGCAAAGGGCTCAGAAAAAGAAAGCTACTTGCAGACTATTAGCCTCTGCACTGTTTCTCTCACAAAGCCACAACCAATCACATATTAATAATTTCTGAATTAAGTACTTTTGGAAATACTCCTCATATTTTCTTACACTACGAAATTCTCAGTGGATCCAGAAACAGCATTTAACACCTAATTCCTCACACCTTCCATTAGCCTGCACTCTTCAGGCTGGCTTTTCCTCTTCAAGGTATTTGCATTTCTGACCCTCTCCAAAGTTGAAGTCTGCTTCTTCCCCCTTTCTCGTTCTCTGCTGACCTCCTACAGACCCCTCCTGCACACCGGTTTTACACCTCCCACGCCTTATTCATTTCAAGCTGGTGAAAGCCTTCAGTTCACCCCAGTGTCTGCCGGGGGGCTCGCAAAACCACCAGAGAGCCCTCATAAACTACCGGCAGGAGGAGGATGCGACGCCGGGACTGGTGGGCAGCCAGCCGCCTCTGCCTCCCACGCATCCCCACATAGTCCGCCAGAGAGCCGGCCCCGCTCAGGCCGCCGCAGCAGCCGGGGGAGGGCGGAAAGCCGCGCCGTGGCCGGGGCACAGGCGGGCGCCGGGGCACAGGCGGGCGCCGGCTACGGGGCAGCCCCTCCCCGCCTCCCGCGGCTCAGGCTTGAAGTGCCAGTTGTGGTAAGCCGCCGGGCACCAGGCTGGCCTCCCGCTCCCGCCGCGGCGCACGGCGGCTACCGGCCAGGGGCGACCGGGGCGAGAAGGAGGCCCCCGTGACGGGCGGCCCCACGGAGCGCTACGGCCGGCGCCCCCGCGGCCTGCGGCGGTGCCCAGTCACGGCCCTGACTCAGCGAAACGCCGGCGGGCAGCGCTGCCCACGCCGCTCCCTCACCGGCCGAGGTGATCATGATGCCGTCCGCCCGGCTCGCGGAGGGAGGTGGGGTCCGCTCCGGCCCGCTCCAGCCCAGGTGCGGTGGTGCCGCCGCCGCCCGGGGTCCCCGCCGCGCCGCTGCTGTTCCGCCGCCGCCCGGCCCGGAAGTGCCGCGAAGGGCCCCTTCCGGCAGGACCCCGCTGCTCCTGCTCCCGGGGAAGGTGCCCGTGGCGATCGCCTGCGCGGGGCGGCCGGTAAACAGCCAGGCGCGAGCGGGACAGCTTTCCCCGACGGGGCTTCGCAGCTTCCGCTGTCTCCTCACAGACACCCGGTGCGTCTCGACGGCCCCTCACGGACCCCACAGCAGCCCCACACACTCCGCAGACCCCACGCCGAGCCTACGCCGCCGCCCCCTGCCTGCACCCCACTGCCCGGGGGAGCCAAGGGCTGTGGGATCCCCACGGGTGACCCCGAAAATGCCCATGTTTGCGCTGTACCCTTCAGGCAGGCTGCACCCCGCAGGTGGCAGCTCCTCCCTGCCAGCACAGGGTGCCCATAACAGGGTGGCGTCTTTGGGGCACAGGCGTGTCGCATGGCATTGCAGGGGTCGGGGATTTTACCCCATGGATTTACCGCCTCTTTGCAGGCCGCCCCTGTGGGCCCTGAGTTCTCTCACACACCTTGTGGCTGCGGGGAAAAGCCTCACCCGAACCCATTTCTCCCTTAGAAAGGGAAGGACACGTACAGATGCATCGGACAGTGCCCAGATCTCCCACAGCCGTGTGTACCCAGAGGTGCCCCGTTTGTGGAGAAGCATGGTATCATTTAGGCTCCTGCTTTAGACAGATGGAAAATTCAGGCTGGTGGATCTGCACCAAGGAAAGCCCAGCTCGACAGCAATGGTTCTGCACAGCAAGATGTCAAAGCACCCAGGTTACAGTGGCATTGATTTCTACTCGTTTCTACCAAATAGGAGAAAACACTTTCAGAAGGGCTTGAATTCCTTGAGGAAACCTGATCTTTTGTCCCAACAGCCTCAATGGACTGAAGCCAAAGTGACCTCTCAATTACACATTATGATTTGCAGCTTCTCCACATCACTGCTAATCGCATATGTGGAAATTATCTATGTCCTGAGTGAATCTTACAGAAATAAGGTCCTGTGTTTAAAGGGCTTTGTTAGGACTCAGAAGAGGTAAAGTTTCCTTTTCTGCTAACAATTTCCTGTTACATCATAGGGCGTATTCAAAGGCCCTCACCCTAGTTAGTGAATGTTATTAATGAAAGTTGTAAGAGCCCTACTCCCAACACTGAGGGGGTCAGCCCCACTCCTCTCAGACAACTGAGAAGGTCTCCAGCCTTCCCCACTGCCCCCAGGTGAGCAGCTTGCCTGAGCTGCACGCAGACCAGTTCTGCTTATCTTCTGGGTAAAATATACTGGGGTCACTTCCATTCCCATCCAATATACTTTTTATTTAAATGAAGAGAAATGACAGTTAAACCATGCATAATGCTACTTTAAGGATAACACCGTGGCAAGCAAAAAAACAAACTAAGGCACATTCCAATTCAGATATTAAATGTCTTTATTCTTTACAGCAAGCACGTAAGATAACAGTGCCCTTAAATTATGAAATCAATTAAACATGTAAAACTGTCTGCTGCACCTCCGCATGCCCAGCTAGTGGGGGAAAAAAAAAAAAAAAAGAAAAAAAAAGAATTCAGGTTACTTTTATTCCTCAGTCAAAGGAAAACAATACTTCTGGTCAGATGTATTCCCACTCATACCTCCTAAACCCCAGGCAGTTCATCCACTTCCACAGAAGTCTCACTGCAAGGGTAAACTTGCATGATTTACTTAAAAATAACCAGTGAATAAATCCATTGGATTTGTAGCACGAAGATAGGTTTCACTGGAAATCTGTACTCTTGGGCCACCTCTTCAATGGGTAAATTCTGGGTGGCAAAGGCCAAATACTACAAGAAAATAAAGATTCACCTGATTGTACTCTCAAGTCCTACTGGACTCATCGAACCAAGGGCTTTACCAGGAAAGTACGTAACTGCCCATCAACCAGGGCTCTGCTGTGAGGACAAGCAGAGGGACTCAAGGCCAGGCTGGACGGGGCTTTGAGCAACCTGGTCTAGTGGGAGGTGTCCCTGTCCATGGCAGGGGGCTTGTAACTCGATCTTTAAGGTCCCTTCCAATCTGAACCATTCTATGATTCTATGACTCCACCGCACAGCAGACCTACGCGCTCATGCCAGGGACAGAGCAGAAGGATACCTTCATCTCGCCAAGATGCACTTACTACTCAGTGCTGAAGCCCCCGGGTCGTGACTACAGCCACCCACACTTGTATTTTCCACCTGATCAGAAGCAACAAAAACCTACAGAAATCCTGCAGGCTGGAAGGAGAGTGGTTTTGGTGCCCTTTCTGCTGAGCAACAAGCTCCGCCAATGTCAGCTATCTCCTAGGTTCACTCTCCCCAGCCCACACCCACATAGGAAAGTGTTTCTGCTGGGAAGAGATGGTACAAGTGCTTCCACAGACGCTGCTCACAGGGACTTGGCATCCACCTACTCCCTCCCTTCTGCCTTATGGAGCAGCTACAGCACCTTACAGCTGCATTTCAGGTGAAGTTTCCTATGTAGACCAAGCCTAATTACCATAACATTCAAACAAGCAGTGTGATAGCAGAGAGACTTGCTAAGCACACCTGGAAATGCTCCCCATCTCCCCCACTCGACCCCACCAGCATGGCCCAGACACCCTTGGCTGCTCTCTCCCAGCCAAAAGGGCGAAGCACCATCACAAAAGGGACCGACTCTAAGCCCAAGAGCTGCTAAGCTCTCCTCCAGCATTACCATCATTACTCCTGTGAGGTAGGTAAGTGTTGCTGCCCCCACCTTACTGTTGGGGAAACTGAGGCACAGAAAAATGGTTTGTTGAAAAATGTTGAGGAACATGATCATGAGTGGAGCTGGTAAAAACCCCATCCCCTACTCCAAGTAAGAACTAGAGAGATGCTGAAGGCACATTACTGGGAGAGAGCACTGGCCGGAGCTGGCAGGACTGCAGACACTTCAGCTGCCACTGGGAAGAAAGGAGCGAGAGAAAGGACAGACGTGCATGGAGAACATACTGCCTTAATTCAGCAGCTAACCCAGAGGAGAGATAGGCAGGACATGACAGGCTGAAGTTTCTGGCCTGAAACTCCAAAAGCGCAGCCAGCCCCAAACAAAACCCAGCTTGTGCTAAAAATAAAACAAGACCTGTTTTATGTTGCATTAAAGTAAAAATAAAAAAGGTATTCCTACCATTATAATAATATTACTCATAAACCAAGGATTTGTAATTAATTGTGTTGCCCCAGAGGCTACAGGCAGCCCTTTGGAACTACTTAAACAGATTATTTTTATATTTTTATATTTATTTATGAAGCCACATCTTGTTGAGAGGAATGCTGCAGGCCACCTCCAAGACCAGCCACCACACCACTGTGGAGATGGCCCAGGTACTATGAGCCTTTTCCGTAACCCCATCTAGCATCAGCCACACCATAGTGTCCATCTGCCGCCCCCTCTAACCCAGGCAGTCCATCAGTCAGTCTGTGAGCACCGGGACAAGCCAGAGGGATGGATCCTGCTCCCAAATCACACTCTGCTCCAGCTGCCATTACTATCAGTATCTTTTGCAGCTTTTATATCAGATCTTTTTTATCTTTTATCTGTTCTTGCTACCCAACAGTGGGCTGTTATTGCATTTCTTCACATTACACAGTTACGTTCAAGCCTTTTCAGTAGCTGGTAGAACTGAGACCTCCTATTTAGTCCCATTGTGGTTTCCACGCCGCTGTGTATTATTTCTCTTTTTTTTTTTTTTCTTTTGCCTTATCAGAGAGATGGCGGGAACTTCAAAGCAGCAATATAACAGGAAAACAAGGCAGCAGAATCTGTTTGCCAGGGAGGCCAGCCCTGGCAATCTCAGCAGGGAGCTTTGCTCAGAATTAGAAAGTGTTCCTCTTTCTTCAAACGAGTGGCTGCATTTCATACCCAAAGTCCCCACATCATCTCGCCCAGGACGTGAGACACATCCCCAAAGGGCATCTCAGAAGCCCAGTGTCCATTGGCAGCTCCAGGCACCCCCAGGCAGCAGGGTGCAGCAGGGGATGGCTCTCTGGCGCGGACCTCAGAGGCCGTTGGCGGCTACAGAAGACCCTGGCGAGTTAAGCCGAGCAGCTTCTCCCCAGAACAGTGGGGCCTCAGGGGAGAGGGTGAGCGGGAATGCACCAGCTCCTCCTCCCACAGCTCCAAATTCACCAGGCAGAACTGGGACACGGACTACGCTGGGCACCCAGCAGCTCTAGGTGCCCATGCATCCAGCGGCTTCTTCACAGTTTCCATTGGGAGACAGGCTGGTCAGAGCCACTTCTTCCTCGGGGTCCTGCAGGTCATCTGCAAAGAGCAGAGAGAGGTGAAGGGAGATCTGAATGGGAAACTCCTCTTCATGCAAAATGCAACTTCAAACAACATGAAAAGAAAGTATGGCACAAAGCAAGTGATATATAACCACGACCTAAGCACAGCTGATTTTTTTCATAACTGATTTTCATTTTGTTTTACAAACTCAACATTGCTTCAACAAACAGGGGTGATCTGTGACCAAAGGAGGATGGGACCGAGCTCCCTGGCCTCCTGCAGTCTCAGCAATCTCAGAACAAGCTGTATGGCCATGAAGCATCACCTGCCTGGCACTGACTGCAAGATCAGACACTAAATTTTTTTTTTACTCTAGAGGACATGTCTCAAAGCTGCACAAACATTTCAGTTGTTTTCTCAGACCCTTACGCTTTTTACAGTGGAGGAGCTTCCCCTCATCTACATGCTCCGTAGAGCAGTCTGGATCTCTACACCATGCACCTTGTAGCCTCCTGTGTGGGAGCTCTCTGCAAAAAGAAAATCACTGCTGAGAAAGGCGAGCAGAAATGCCAATGGTACAGCAAAGACTGAACACTGGGCTATTCAGTACGCGAACAATTTCCTTTTGAATGAGCCCAAGGCTGACCACCCTCTTCCTCCTCCCTCCCAGCCCCAAATACAAGTGGTTTGGGAACGGTCCTTCCAGCCGCATTTGCAGAAAACATGTAAGATCAGCATGATGCTTCCAATTCATTGTTTGGATGAACGGCAGTTGTGCTGCCAGGAACTCCTGCAAAGTACAGCTGAGCCCAGCAGTGTTTCTAGGGGTATAGCCAGGCACCGGACCCAGCGTGTTTTTATTTAGCCAAGTGAAAGGTCAGAAAACAAGGAGACAGCAACACAGCAGCCAAGCGTGCGCTGTTTGTCTTCAGGTTCTGGCCAAGCCACAGCCACAGGAGGAGACGTCAGATGAGGAACTGGATATAGCTTAAGGAGGCCACCAGCAAGGGATTTGGGCATAAGGACCACCAGAAAGTTGGTGAGGAACCTCTGACAGTCACAGCAGGAGTACAAGGGAGGGAACTGGACATACCTTCATGAACATTGTTTGCATCTTTTGCTTTATGACCTTCTCTCCGGCTCCTCCGGCTCCAAGAAATGCAACGCAGGAAGGATAGGAGCCTCCACCTCTCCCTGTCTTTCCCCTCTTCTGGATAAACCAGAGAAGACAAGTTCTGGTCAGGCAGCAGGTCAGCCCTGCTGCTCCCCCACCTCCCCACTGCTCTCCCCTCCATGAGCCCAACTCCTCGCAGCAAAACCGGGTCTGCTCCACAGAGCCCACCCCTGGAAAGCACAGAGCAGCTCGTGGCAATCCTTCTTTCAGGCTGAAAACTCTCTGCTGCCCCGGAAATTTGTCCCTGGTGTGGGTTTCCACTTTGCCACCTCGCTGCCAAAACCATCCTGGATGCGGCAGCCCAGAGCGAGCGAGAAACCTGGCAGGAGCTCAGCCGGCACACGTGGCGAGGCTGGGGACTGACACAGTTAGGGCATTCCTGCAGAAGGAAGTTTTTCTTTGGTATTATCACACAGCTTCTGCCACATCAACCTATTCACTGCTCCCTGCTTTATTAAGCAATTCCTCCCTCCCAGGGAGGACACACAGACTCGCAGCACACTGACAACTATCGCTCTAACTGCTTGCAAAGTGTAGAGCACACGTGGCCTCCATTGATGTATAGTATTTATTCTGGAGGACAACAAAGGTCACAGCAAGTTACTACAAGCTTTAAAGCCATTATAGTAAAACACTACTGCTTGTAAAACACTACAGCAGCGTATTTTATACGGTCTCCAACAGGAGCAGTTCAGCATCTCCATTGAAATACCGTCCAGCCTTTCACCTCCTAATCAGATAACAAACGATAAACCACTTCAGCGTCCTTCAGCTTATCAGACCATTGCGACACTAAAGGGTTCACAGTGGCAGTGTTTCCTGCAGTCAACAAACCAAAACCTCCAGCCGTAAACACATCCCCCCCCTCGCAGTGGATGGGGACTCTGACCACCACTGAGACAGGCAGAACAACAGCCCAGCACGTTCCTGCTTAGACCCGAGAGATGTAGGAACCCTACTGCCATTCCCATCCCAGCTCCACTGCTCAAATGACAGTGTCTGGGACATTCCCAGCACGGCGGGATCTGCAGATCCAGAGCAACTGTCATGGGCAGAGCTGAGCAGCGATGTATGTGGAAGAGGCTTTGAAGCTGGGCTGAAGTAAAAGGGCACAAGCACACGTACACAATGTGTACTTGTGCTTACTTTTTGTGCTTACACTTTGTACACCTCCCCAGCAGCCTTATCCAGATGCAAGAGCATGTTTTTTCAGCTTAGCACAAGCCCCTTTCAAGGTCAAGAGGGGAAACAAGACAAGCTCAGCCCTGACTGAGGACATCTTTATGGTGGTATCCCTAGAACCTGCTTTGCAGGGTGCTCCACAGCCCCACGCCCATCTTTCCCACAGCCCTCCCTCATGTTACATTAAAGATATTATTCTCCTTGTGCCTTGCTTGTGGGGAAAGCCACAGGGTAAAGGAGACTGCAACGAAGCTGGTGCTGGGCACTGCCAGGTCCCCAGGTCTCCAGCGGCATGGCTACACTTGGAATCCTTCCGGCCACATGGAGATTTTGGAAGGAAGTGCTCACAGCATCATGGAGAGAAGCTGCCTCTGCCTAAGGTTGAACCCTACAGCTGATGAGCGTCCTCATTACACATGCAGGTCCTGGGACACTTACATGACTAAGAACACCAGGCAGAGCATCAGAGCTGAATTAAAGCAGCGTGCTGAGTCCTTCTACCCACCACGCTTATAAAGCAGACACAAACAGGTTGCAACACCTGCTCCGGCTCCTTCTGCTCGTCTTTCTCCACTGCTGGCTTCTGTGCTGCTTCCACATCTGCATGAAAGACCAAGCCAGAGCTAGCCACAAAAATACATGTACTGAGCCAAGCACCAGCAACATGCAGAGGGAGGAAAAGGTCGCGTCTGCAGGGATGCTTTTCTGCCTCTGCAGCTGCTCTCCCACCAGGCTGCTGTGACCAGAACTGAAGGGCTCACTGGCAGCTGGGAGCACACCAGAAATCCTTGCAGCAGGAACAATATGAGGATGCAAAAGGACAGAAGCTGGAAAGGGGATCGTGCATGCCTCAGTACAAAAAGTTGTCGGAAGACAGCCCTGCACCCTCACAGTGGGTCCCGGCCATCTCAAAGCTCAACATTCAGATCCAGGATTCTGGACTGAGCTGATGGAAAGAAGCATCTGAGCTGCAGCCGACCATCCCCATGTCCCAGGGATTCCAGAGGATCCTGTCAATGTGGTGCAATGTGGTGCTGCAGGCAAGTGCCAGGATCCCTTGGAGTAAAGGCAGAGAGCAGAGCACCAGAGCCCTGGAAATGAAGGGGAGCAAGGGAAAAGTGGGGAAAAATGAAAGAAGGGAGGAGGAAAGGGAAAGAGCCCAGGACAAACAGTGCCAAAGATTAAAATGAGCCCGGGCTGTTTAGTGTGGCTGCTGTGAGGGCAGAGCCTGCCCAGCTGCCCACCACCCTGTTTGCACACAAACGTGACTCGCCCCAGGGCAAGCGTTGCTCCTCAAGGCTTGTTTGACACTCAGCTTTCATCCTGCCATCCTCACCTTGCTTAAATCACCAAGGGACAGGTGGTTTTAACCCCAAACACCCACTTGCTGCTGTTCTCATTCATTATGCAAAGCCATCACAAGCACCTTCCTCCCACAGGAAGGTCAGGTCCTGCCTGCACCCTACAGCAAGGGCTGAGCCCCAACCCTGCGTCCCCAGGCACACACATCCATAAGCATGGACGGCCACCACGTCACAGCCATCAGCTGCCACATCCCTACTATCCACGAGCTGCTCCAGTGCTTCCCAACCTGCTGGGAAGTTTGTCCTCCCCAGCTGCCAGGGCTGGGAACCCCACTAAAAGAGGCAGATCCCATTGGGAAGGCTTTGATCCCACCAGCGTGAAAGAGATCCCATTGGGAAAAGCCAGATCCCATTGGGGTGGGGGAGAGATCCCACCAGGAGTGGCCAGATCCCAACGGGAAAAGCCAGGTCCCATTGGGATGGGATAGACCCCATCGAGGAGGAGAAGATCCCACAGGACAACGGAGCAAATCCCATTGCAAAAGCCCCCGGCCCCTGGTGATGGATGGAGCAGCCCGGCCACCCGCTGCCCCCCCCCCCCCCCCCGGCCGGTGTGTGTCCCCCTCCCCCGGTACCTGCGGGATGTTGCAGGGCGGCCCGCAGGGCGCGGCAGGCGGCGGCGCGGCAGTCGCGGAGGGCGGCGGGGCTACCGGGGCTGTACCGGGCCGCCTGCACCGTACCGGACACCGGGAAGTGCCTCCGCAACGTGGCGTCCAGCACCGCCGCGTCCTCCCCGTCCCCGCCGGGCAGGAGGACGCCCACGACGGCGGGCGGCGGTGCCGGGGGCAGGCGGCTCCGCACGTCCCGCACCACCTCCCGCAGCCGGGCCCGGGCCCCGCGGTCCCGCGCCGCCCCGCCGCGGCACAGCACCAGCAGCAGCCGCGCTGCCAGAGCCCGCCGCCCGCCGCCAGCCCGCCGCCGCGACCGGCACCCCGGCACCGGACCCGGCACCGGCGGCGCCTCATCGCCCAGCAGGTCGCGGGCGAAGGCGGCCAGCGTGGCCGCCGCCGGGGCTCCCTCCGCCACCTCGGCCACCAGCAGCACGGCCCGCCGTCCGCCCGCCCGTTCCACCAGCTCCCGCAGCTCCTGCAGCTCCGCCGCCGCCGCCATCCGCCGCCGCCGCTGCGCACCCT
Source organism: Numenius arquata (assembly GCF_964106895.1). Classification (NCBI taxonomy): domain Eukaryota; kingdom Metazoa; phylum Chordata; class Aves; order Charadriiformes; family Scolopacidae; genus Numenius; species Numenius arquata. The sequence goes on from NC_133584.1 coordinate 11,742,547, forward strand.
GCCCGGCGCCCCGCACCGCCCCCGCCACCGCACCGCCCCCGGCACTGGCACTTCGCACCGCCCACCGGCCCCTCGCACCCTGCATCATCCCCGGCCATCGTACCCGGTCACCGGTTCCAGCACCGGCCTCCCAGCGCCAAGCACCACCCCGTGCGCCCATCCCGATGCAGTCAAGGGTACCCCCACAGCCCCATGAAGGGCACCTCCAGCCCCGTCCTGGGACTGGCACCGTCCCACCCCCCCCCGTCCCCCGTCCCCCCGTCCCTCCCCTCCGCCAGCTCCCTCCGGTGAAGAGCCCCTGCCCGCTGCCCTGCTGCCAGGGAGGGTACTCGAGGGGACCTGGGGGCTCGGAGCCCTTGCACAGGCCTCCTGCGAGGCTGGTCTTGTTTCCAATGAGGAGGTGATAAAAATTCAGGCAAAACCCGTGCGGTGTGGAGGGGCTAGGAAGCTGAGAGAGGGGTGAGAGGAGGCTGTGGTGACTGCAAAGTGGGGCACACACGAGGCCACAGTAGAAGAGCAGCTGAGCACACACCCCCAGGGGTATAGTGTGCTCCCCAGGGTGTAACATGCCATACCCCAGAGTAGCGATAGAGTGGCCTCCATGACATCATGTGCCATAGGGAGGCCCTACATTGCTGCACAGCCTGGCCAAGCTATAGCTATATTTGGGAAACAATTCCACTTTGGGAAACAATTACCCCCTCAAAGCCACACTCTTGTGACCCTCACTGGTCACAAGTTCCCTAGTTCGTGCACAAGCACACAGCTGAGCTGCAGCTCCCACCCCACACCCTGCCCCTCCGAGTCCTTCCCAAGCCAGTCCCTTTTGGCTTCCCCTCTGCAAACACCGCATCCATCCCCCTTCACGCAAAACACAGCCCATAGCCACCACCCCACCAGCATCGGCAGCGCTCCGCAGTGACACACACATCCTGTCAAAGCACAAAATGTTTGCAGGGATAAGTACGGAACTATGATCAGGGCTTGGGTGCTGGCATGCCTTACACAGACCCAGTGCGGGGAGAGGCCCGTAGCCCATGAGCTGTCTCTGCCAGCCAAGGGTGAATGAAAGCCACGCAACGGCAGCTGCTGTACCCAGCCCTGGTGCTTGCATGGTGTCAGTGTGTTTGTCAGATGAACATGGATCCACAGCACGTGGTAAATACTTCCTCTGTGCCATATCAGAACAGGCTCCTCCAAACAGTTAACTTCTTATCACAAGAACCCAGGAAGCAGCTCAAAGGTGTAAACGGCCAGAGTCACCTTGGCCAGTCGTTCTTTGAGACTGTTCAGAGCCAAACCATCTCTGCAGGATTGACGGAGGTGGCTCCAAGAGCACTGGGAGTGAAAGCAGAACCAAAATCCACGTGTCTGCCCCAGATCATCATTCCCAACATGTGCGTTGGGGCGCACTTGTGCCATGAAGGTGGCTGAGCCAGCGTGCCTGCTCCCTACCCGTCCTTGCAGCCACCCATCCCCAGAGCCCAGCAGATCAGTAGCCACGACAGGGAAAGGATGTGCCACAGGCGGGTCCCCAGGCACAATAGAGGTGTGGCAGCTCAGGAAGGTCACTGTGTGCCACCAGTTTTAAGCCAGGAAAACATTTGCCCCAGCTATGACAGGCTTAGCAAACACTGCCCCACGGCCGCATCACGGGGGCCGGACGGCCCAGGCAAGGGTTTCAGAGAGACTTTCTGCCCTGGGTCCTAGCAAAGTGACTTACTCATTGACGAGTGCTGATTAGCAAATCAGGGGGAGATAAAACAGAAGGATTAGGCTCCTCTTCCAAAGATCAGGGTCTATTGTTGCAAGAGCCCGTGCTTCCATGTCAGCGTGGTAGCCCTGCAAGGAGCTGTCAACATAGCAGGCCTACAAAGTCAGACATAATTCAATAGTCAGGTCTGGCCTTAGTGTTGCCCAGATTTTGTATGGCAAGGGTTTTTTTCTCATCTGTTCAGAATCCTGCTCATGGTCCCGTGGAGAAAAGCCCTGGGTGTAATCAGCACCATGACTCGTGCCAGCAGCAGCAGGAGGGGACAGGAGCGGGTGCCGGTCCCCAAGAGCCCTCACCTTGGGATTTCTCTGCTCGTACTTTCCCCCACTACAGAATTTCAGGTACAGCCCTCCCACAGATTTGCTCATAAGCCAGTCACAAGCAGAAGGTTTCTGGGAAGAGGAACCAGCAGCTTCAGCTGCTCCCTGCAAGGAACAAGCCAAAGACAGACACTTCTTCAGCCAGCTTGACTGGGGAAGTCCAAATTTCTTGAAGTTGGCTCTAAGGAGGCAGGATGCTCCCTGTAAACTGCCACAACAAGACTCACAGCATGTTTAAACTCCACACAAGCTGCCAGCACAGCCTGTGGTATGATGGTGCCGGTTATACCCTGTCTGACGTGCAAAGACCACTGCAGCGTGGGTCTCGCAGGGCTCTTTTCAAGCAGCGCCATGCCAGTGAGTCACACAGAGGCCCCAGAGTGCCTCAGGAAGTGGGCTTTCAAGCAGGCGATTCTCCAGATTTTTAAGATGATTCCTGCAGAGAAGGTACGGAAAAATGGAAATGACCCATTGAATGAACCACTGGTTATTTCTCTGCAGTGGCCCCCATGTTTAAACTGCCTGCACAGCCTCTAAAAACTAATATTTAGGACCAGATAGAGCTGTTCTTTGTGCTCACTGCAATTCTCTAGTTAGTTTTGGGTACACATGTACCATTGCCAGCAGAGACTGGTTGGAAAGGGGAATATCACCCACAATACCCAAACAACCTTGTTTACATTTCTTTATTCATTAACAGAGGTAAGACCCGATAACAAATACAACTTTATCTTCCTTTGTGGTGCTTAAAGAGGTACAGCTTAAACGGTTCATAGGCAGTCATGAGCTCAGCAGTAGTTGTAGTCCCCGACAAAGTGACTGCAGAGCTCTGGCAGGCATCAGAACGAAAACACAGATGTATTTACAAGGCCTGACACTCCTTCAAACATCCAACAGCCACATTTGTCAAAAATTTTTACAGATAGCCCTAAATGAGGGTAATCGCATCTCTTACATATGCCCATGGCTGTGCAAACACATCTGCTCATTTTGGACTTCAAAGGAGGAAGAGAAGATGCTTTGTTCAGAGAAATAAATTTATCGCGTGTATTAGTAGTGCCTTCAAGTCTAAGCAAAATCAACGGTCCATTAGATTAGGCTCCTTAAGAGATGCATTTACCAAGATTAACCTCTCTTCTGAAGAGAGTAGAAAGAGGACGCGAAAAAATTATTCTCGTGCCAGTTTTGATGATAGGACTGCAGAGAAGTTAACTGAGCAAGAAGGAATCTGTGGGAGCAGCACCAAGGCCCTGCGTCCAATGACCCAGCCCAGCTCCTTAAACTCTTCCCCTCAGCAGCCTCGGTGCTCACAGGGGTGCTTGGAAAAGCCTCTGAGCCAGGCAGGAGCAGGAACTGGCTGCTGATGAAGCTGAGCCTTAGCAAACATTTGCACAAGTGCTCTTTCCCAGACCTGTTCTCCAAACCTACTTCCACTTACTGCTTTGGAAAAAACACACCATCATTATGAGATGCTGGAGAGGATCTGCTCTACTTGTGCAGTGCTACCAGCTGCCACCAGGAGCATTGCTGTGGGGCATCAGCACTTGCTGAGCTCTTCACCCACGGAGATCTTCTTGGGTGTCCCAAAGTGGCAGAGGATGTAACTGTGAGTGAAGAAAATACCCCAAGCCCCATGTATCCCCTTGCCCTGAACATCCCAGCGATCCCCTTCTAGCCCCTGTCTCCTGTTCATTCCTCCGCGGTGGTTCTCCTCCATTGACCTTCCCCAAAACTCCGCTCAACCTTTCTCCCCCCTGAACCCGGACCCCTCCCCACTTTTCACTCACTGCAGCCTGAACTGTATCAAAGCAGACATGGACCCTTCCTGTGACAAGTTCAGTCACAACTGAATCCAAACTGATCACTTTGTTCTGTCCCAGCTCCCCACACCCTTGACCCAGCCACCTCCGGGGACCACTGAGGCAGCTCCAGTTTTGGTCCCCTAGCAGCCTGTGCTGACTCAGCTCTGGCCTGGATCCATCCAAGTCATCACATCCCTCGGAGCTCTGCTCAGCAAATAAAGCTGGGAAGTCCCTGGCTGCCCCACCGCTTGGGGGCACAACCTGGCTTCCTGATGGGGAACCCCAAATCTTTCCCTCTCTCTCTTCTCCAAAATCCCATTCCCTTTGAAAACCATGACTCATCCTGTCCATCTCTGCAGTTGTCCTAAGTTTCCTTATGTTTCCTTGAGTCACAACACTTTCAGGGTGGCAGAGGGGCATAAGAGGGTATTTCTAAGAGGAGGATGGGGACCTGGCACAGGGCCATGTGCTGAGAGCCTGTGGTGCTGGGACGGTCCTGATCACAGGGTAGGAGAGATGTCTCTGCCTGTCTCCTTAGACAGCAATGGAAGCTGCTCCTCAGCCTGCTCCACTCTTTGCTTCCCCACTGGGAGGATATTAAAAAACTGGCTGGTGATATCAGACCCAAGGACCTGGCTGTCTCTTCTGGCCTTTTTTCAGCTGTCCTGCCAGAGCCTCAGCTTGACCCTTGCCTTTGGTTTGACAACAGGACCCCAAACTTGCTCTTCACAGTCACCAGCCTCCATTTTTTCCCTGAACACATGTGCCTTTGACACCAGCAGTCCAGCTTTTTGTGTGCTTACCCTTTGCAGAACCTCTTAAGTTACCCTAGACCCCACTGAGTTGGACACCTGTGGCTGAGGACCACTGCATGCAAACGCAGTCCCTCCTGCTTCCCTCTTGCATCCTCCTCTCTCCTTCACACAAAACCTCTTCTTGGCACAGGCCGAGCCCCCAGGTTCTCCCCCTCTCTTTACAAAGACAAAGGGCAGATCCACCAGCTTCCCAGGCTGGAGTTGCTCTGATGGGTGGAGCAGGTGGGTTTAGAGCTGCTTGGTTTGACACTGTTGAGCCCTGAAGGAGGTCACAGGTAACTAGCTGGCAAGGTACTCTCCTGGCACGCTACAGGATTGCACCAAAGGGCAATCAGGCTTTGTCCTGGCACGTAGATATGGTGTGCCAGATCAGTGAGGAACAGGGGTAGGCCGAGGGTTTTTTGGAAATGGGTAAAGCTTGGTTTGGATGGCAAAGCTTGGCTCAGGTGCTGTCTTGATCACAATCTTCCTCCAGAGGTATGCTCAGATGCTCATACGCCAGGAGCCCACAGGATGGCCACCCCCTGCTGCTCTCACCGGGTGTGATGCCAGCTGTGCAGAGCAGTTTGTTCTTCTCTGGCCTGGGAAGAGACCTGTTACCCTTGGCAGACTTCTGGGCCATGCAGCAGGGCTCCTAATACTTGCTGGTGTGTCTCCTCTTTGGGCTCTGAGCTGAACTGGCTGGAGAGGTTTGAGGCCACAGCTGCTTGTTCTTGCTTTGCTGAATCGCAGTGCCCCTGCCAGCCTGGCAGCGGAGCTATCGCACGAAATCTCACCAACCCTGCGTTAGTCAAAATGAAAAGGGCGTTCAACATTTAAAGAGTAGATGTTCCATGACTTGCCTTTGTTGGGCTGCAGCAGGTTGGGAGAGCAGTCACGGGGGCAGAGGAAGGAGCTCCAAAACTCCTCTATATCCACCCAGGATTAGTGGCTTGAGAGCACCCATGGTGTTCTGCCTCCTCTCCTCGGCTGGCCTGGCAACCACACTCCCCGTCCCAGTTGCACATCCCTGCAGCTACATCACTTGCCCCCTCAGGACATCCCTAGGCTCCCAGGTCCTAGCTAGGACTTCAGCCATGTGCCTCAGAGCTTCCCCTTCCACCAGCAGCGTTTGGCAGTGCTGCACATCACCCCACGCAGAAGTGCCTGGACACAGCACAAACATGCTGCCAGCGGAAAAACATGAAAGAGCTGCACGGACTGCGGCTGGCTTGGGACAGTGAAATAATTTCTGTATCAGAGCAGAGTTGCCAGGTCCAGTTTTTGTTTGAATTGCCATTCAGAAGAAAGTCTTAAATTTACCCAATACTGTACTCTGATACACAACTACTCCACCTCCTTCAGGATTAATTATATATATATATATATATCAGCCCACTGCAGGAGAGGGGCAAAGCCCCGGGCCCAGCAGGGTCCCCGCTGTCTGCAGGCAGCGGGAAGCTCTCACTCAGGGCTGCCCTGGAGCTGGAGTGAGGGACGGTCAGGACCCCTGCCTCACCGACTGGGGACACCTTCCAAATGAGGGAACAACTCCATGGAGTCAACGGTATCACCCAGCTGGGGTACTGAGGGGCCCTTTTGGGACTGTGACATCAGCAGTGACCACGTCAGCCTGCAGCTGCTTGAAACCTCCCTTAACACTACCCAGTTATTTTTGAGGTATCGCACTTGAAACTCATTTTTCACCACCTTATTGTTCAAAATACCTTAAAGAGCTCATGAAAGTGCTCCTCTAGCCTGAGATAAAGATCCACCCCACACTGCACTCTGTGATAAGGCTGGCCAGGAAACCAGCAAGTACCAACACTCAGGCACTACAGAGTTGTGTGATGAAAACCTGTCTAAGTAGATTTCACGGAGCAGCTGCTGCGGGCACACCTGCTGCCCAGGTACTTACAGTCTCACTGCGATTCCACTGGAACCACTGGTTTTAGACTCAAGCTAGAAGTTACACCTGCCAGGATTTAGTGTCCCATCACACAGTTTTGTCTCTTACAGTCATCACTAAGTTTAAGAGAAACAGGAACAAGAAGTTTCCCTTGAGTAGGTAGGCAAGGAAGTATTTCTTATGTTCTATATAAAGCTTGTGTGCACAGTTTATCAGGTTGTAAACATTTATTGTTTAGCCCTGCAAACCATTCAGATTCCACGATGGGAGGCACAGACAGGTCGCAGTAAAGGCTGCCAGCTATTTGCCTTTAGAACGTGGTCTACTCTACCAACGCCTTGCCAGGCACGGCTCAAATCTCCGTGTCGTCTAGCTTGGAGTCACTGCTCCACCCCTGTGCTCTGAACTCTGACAGGCTACTGAAAACGAACCAAGTCCCTCGAAATAGACGGAGGGGATAAAAATCAGAAGTGTACAAAAATTAAACAGGTTCTCCATTTTATTTCCGATAAAAATTTAGATCCTAGATGGATACAGCATCTGCAAAAGACAAGAATGGAGAGAATCATGTTAGTACAGTCCAATAACAGGATTTCTATTTCAAACACAAGTTTTGCAGTTACAATCTAGATCATCCATCTCTTCAACTACTATAGAAGTGATCCCCCCATTTACACAGAAGAGCTTTAAGAATGGAGAAGTGTAACTAGTTCAGTGACTTGATGTAGGACTCTGCTGGTGCACAGGCTCCCCCAGCAGTCAGCCCTCCTGCTCACTGACAGGAACAGTCCTCACGAGTAGTTTCAGGGTTTAACTGCCACTCCTACTGTGCTTTTTCTAAGGCACAGGAGAAAGACACAAAGGAAGGACTACACCCCTCTGATACTCCTTTTGGCAACATCACTAGAAATATATTGCATCAAAACTCTGGGTGAGGGACCACAAGGGACGGTCTCACTGAAGCCTTGTGGCTAAAACACTGACTGTGCAGCAGGTACCAGCGGACACATCAGGACAGCGCAGCCCTCGGAACATTTGGGAAGAAGGACAAAAATCTATCAGCGGTAGGAACTGGAGTAGAAGGATGCAAAAGTACACATACAAGATCCAAGGTAAAAGAGATCAAGATAGCTTTAGAAGGGAGCTAAGTAAGAGCCCCAGAACTCAAAGAGCTTTTCCCGGCAACCTGAGCAAACATACAAAAACCCTGACAATGCAACAACCCCCCCTTCAGCACAAGCAGCCAGCAACAACCTCCCCAGCTCCAAAAGGAGCACTTAGCAAAGAGCAATGCTGAATACACAACAGCAACAGACCAAAACCATGGTTCAACTCTTCCTTCATACTACGTGGAATTAAAAGGCACCCTGAAAACTGCCAATAAATATCTTATTGCTAAAATAAATCCACTTACCACCCGGATTCTGTGTCCAATGGCCTTGGCAGGAAGGTTGGAACGGAACTTGGCACGAACCATGCCACTGTTCCCATGGGCACGCGTTACCTTCCCCCAGATGACTCGTGTCCTGTTGGGTTTGCCACCGGGGGTTACAGTGTTGCTGAGGAAAGAGAAGAAAAGAACTGCTGAGCACACCAGTCACGGCTCCCTACAGCACTGACCAGTGACAGGGCAGACAATGCAGCCTCTCTGAGGCAATTCCTTTATTCCACAGCAAGGAGTAAGTTAAGGCACTTAACTTTATTCCACAGCCATCTTTAATTGGACCACCTTCCACTTTTATTTAACTGTGACATTTGCTAGGCCTGGGATTTTCACTGTAAGTGAAAAGTGTTAAGTGGGCAAATACTGCATCTTGTAACTTATGAGAAGCTCCACTGGAGAACTACTAACAGGTTACTAGGCTTAAAAATTTGGAAAATACTGATGCTAATATGATCAAACAGAAAACACGTCAATTTCAATTCCAAAGAAAACGTAGTATCTTGTTTGTAAATTTTTTCCAGACACACCAAGGGCAGAGGAGACCTAAGTCACTGCTAAGTTGAGTTAGCCTGAGCTAACTCAACAGCTCATAGCACTTGACGCAAATTCACCTCACTTCAATTTACTCGATATCAAGCTGCCTTCAGTTTTTGCCAGTCTCAGGCAAAATCTGGTTCTCACCCCATTTTCTCTCTTAACATAGAATTTGTAAGAGCGGATGATTATTTCATATAATTTTCTGATCTGAATTAAGAACATATAAGCCAACTAAAGCAAAAATAACCAAGGACTTTAAAAATGAAACCAACCCAGGAAACTGGTCCACACAGTACTCCATGGACATTCTCTTGATAAATTAAGCGAAATTTATTTTTGCTCTAACGAAAGCTCTATAAACAGACTGCTCACATCCTGGCATTTGCAAAAGCTGATACAAGAGTTCGCTAATTTAGAATGACAATAAAAGTTACTTACTTTTTAGCTTTGTATACATAGGCACACTTCTTGCCCAAGTAGAAGTCTGTCTCCTGACGTGCATAGACACCTTCAATTTTCAGAAGGGCAGTGTGCTCCCGCTGGTTTCGGAGGCCACGTTTGTAGCCAGCAAAAATGGCCTTGCACCACAGCCTGAAGACATTGAAAACATTTACCAGTTATAATTCACTCCAAAGTACCAAATTTAAACAACAAATCATGTGCTGTTTCAGCAGAAAGTATTTCCACACCAGTAGAAATTTAGCTGAGGAAAAACCCCACTGCTTTTGCTTTTACAGATTACTGCAAATCCTTGCATTCAGTCAACAGAGGAAAGCTAAATAACTGGGACATGCAGTATTTATGAGAACTTTGTATCTTTCTGCTTGTAATAAGCCTCTGGCACTACAGGCTTCACACTAAAACCAAAATACTTCAACATTAGTAGGTGTTATGCTTTCAAATGTCTACAAGCACTCTGCAAGAATTAAACATTATTTTATTTCTATGCATCACAAACTGAAGTCTCCTCTGTTGCAGTAACTGCTATAGGAGAAGATATTAACTGCTGTTAATTTGTAGCCTCAAAGGAATTAACTGCAGTCTATGGGGACTTCCAGAGCGACAGCCCCACATGCACTAGACAAGTGACATTACACAAACTCCTCAACAATTCTTCATGGCAAAGACCTATCTGTACTACCCAGGCAAAGCGATTATAGAGCTCATTCCACACATCACATGCACATCATGGCCGTCTCAACTGCACCCAGCAACTGCCCCATAATGCAGCAATATTAAACTAAGATACCAGTTCCACCTTCCACACATGCACAGCAGAAGATAAACTCCAAAAACAGAGACAAAAAGCTGTGATTCAGATTCAATCCCTCCACCGTTTACAACCTCAACCCCTATATCCGTAAGAAAACCCAATACTATAATAGCCATTACTCAAAGAAACAACATGGAAAGCCTCTACTGTACACTGAAGGGTCACAAACACTGTGCTCACAAAAACACCATTAATATCCCACATCTGTTGATGGGCTAGGGACAGCACGGCACAACGTAAGAACAGCTACAACCAGCTTCAGAGAGAGGCTTCAGAACAGGGAGACACAACTGTGGGCGTTTAACAGAGAGGCCAGTAGGATACTAGGTAAAGGAGCTGTCCTGGAAAATGACAGCAGCCACAGGAAAACGGATCATTGTCCGTAGTTTTAACAAAACACTCTCAGAAACGCCCAGTTTGGAAGAAGACTTGTCAAGAGTACACTCCTAACAGCGAGCCGAGAGCCATCCCAGGACAAGCCACTCACCTCCCGGTCATGGTGTCCTCCTGAAGCCCTGGTCCCAGCAGGCCTAGAAACGACACACAAGCCATGAGCCTCCCAGGCCGGCAGCTCTGTCCAGCCGAGCCAGCGGGAGCTGCCGCAGGCCTGGCCCAGCGGCCAGAACATCCCGCCGGCTGGGGCCACCCACAGCACGGCGACAACCGCCGCCAGCCTCCCTAGCACGGGCTCCGCTTCAAAGGACAGTGAAGGGGACCCCTCCGCTTCCCCACGGAACGGGACGCTCCAGGCGCCTCAGCCCCGCTTCAGCCCCGGGCCTCAACGGGCGGCCAGGACCATCTGCAGCACATCGGCGCCATCCCGCCCTCTACCCGCTCCGCACGGCGCCAGCCGCAAAGCCCCGGGAGCCCCACGCCCGCCGGCGGTCCCATGGCGGGGGCAGCTCCCCCCGGTCCCTTCACCCGGCGCCGCCGCTTCGGACTCACCCCCACGGCTGCGAACCAAGATGGCGGCGAAAGAGAGAGCCGCCGCGCTGCCTTCCGGGATATGGGCCGCGAAGGACCCCCCCCCCCGGCGGGCGAGCACCGCCTGAACGGGCAGAACCAAAGCGGCCCCGGCGGGGTGGGTACATCTGACCCCAGCGCCATCCCTCGTCCCGTTCCTCGCGTCCCCTTTCTCCTCCGGGTGGCTATCCGGGCAAGGGCGGCCCCAGCCACGCTGGGCAGGCACCCGCCTGGGCAGCCTCGCAAGGCCCCCGGAGCTTGGTGGTTGCCATGGAGACGGGCGCCAGCGCCGCCGCGTCGCGGTGAGCGCTGGAGCGGGCCGGGGTCGGGCCGGGCCCAGCACCGGCACCAGGCGGGCAGGGGGGGACAGGCCGGTACCGCCGACCCAGCCGCTGTGGGCAGGGCGCTGCGGCAGCTTGGGGTGGGAGCGGGGGGGCAAATCCCGGCGCGGAGGTTGAGGGGAGGCCTCGAAGGGCGAGCGGAGCCGCAGCCCGGCGGCGAGAACTGGCTGCGATGGTGGAACAAACAGTGGAGACCTACGAGGGGGCAGCGGGGAGGTGAATGGCAGTGCTTGGTGCTTCTGGGGTGGCCAGGGCTCCGGGGCCCCCTTCTGATGGCGGCTCTCTCAGCCCTGCCTGCCTTCCTCCGCTCTCACCTTGAATTAGTGAATCATCTCAATATTTATTTTACTCCTGATATCACCTCACTGACAGAAAACATGTATTTCTATGCTCAAATTCCTATAACTAAATCTCACATCCCTGTGTTTTCCTAAATAAGAATAGGTGGAAGCACGTACTTAGCCATTTTCTCAAGTCAGGGTCATTCACTCCTGACTTCTGTCACTTCCCTCACACAGCCAGAAATTCAGGTGCACTTCTAGAGCGCTTTAAGTAATTTAGGAACTTACTCCAATATGAAACATGCCCTAGCCATCTGGACTTTCACTGTAACTTGGTTCCTAAGTGTCTTAAACTGTATTTGAATGTGTGTACAGAGTGTTTTTATGAAAATTTTATCTCTGGAATGAAAATTACTGTTGTCAGCAACTGGGCTTGGAGAGTTTGAACCTGGACTAAGGAATTAGATCCCAATCCAGGAGGAGAATTAAGCCTATCTGTACTTTGCTGGGCCAGGGAACTCAATGCCTTGTAAGCATGTATAAGCAGAGGGTTTTCTTAGAGAGATGAAATTGTTAGGAAGTAGGAGCAGAGAAAGGATGGAATATTATGAATTCTCCAAATTATTCTGCTGGCTTCTGCAAGAAAGCAAAGCAACGCTCAATAATCTACCCAGTGAACAGTATCAAATGTGTGCTAGGAATCTCTGCTCAGAGAAAGGACACAATCCCTACTTTGAGGAGAATAAACTATCTGTCAAAATACTCTTGTTTTCTAGCAGTAGAGATGCCACAATCAATGCTCCCTAAATCTTATCTTTTCCTGCCCCGTACAGATTTAGTCCCGTATGGGACATACAGCTAAAAGTAGCACCACATCTTTCATTCCTGCAGTCAGTTTTCATCAATAGAGCCTCAGAGAGCAGGAAGTCTTTCGCTACAATCCGGATGAAAACTAAATTGCATCTCTAAGCCAAAACCAAGATTACTTCAGCTTTTCAAGGTTTTGAGTTTTTCAAGTTTTTCAAGGTTTTTCAAGGTTTTGTCCAGTTTTGGGCCCCCTACCACAAGAAGGACATTGAGGTGCTGGAGCAGGTCCAGAGAAGGGCAACGAAGCTGGTGAGGGGTCTGGAGAATAAGTCTTACGAGGAGAGGCTGAGGGAGCTGGGGTTGTTCAGTCTGGGGAAGAGGAGACTGAGGGGAGACCTTATCGCTCTCTACAAGTACCTGAAAGGAGGCTGTAGAGAGGCAGGGGTCGGTCTCTTCTCCCAAGTTACAGATGATAGGACAAGGGGCAATGGCTTCAAGTTACGCCAGGGGAGGTTCAGGTTAGATATTAGGAAATATTTCTTTACTGAAAGGGTTGTCAGGCATTGGAATGGGCTGCCCAGGAAAGTGGTTGAGGCACCATCCCTGGAGGTATTCAAGAGAGGAGTTGACATGGTGCTCAGGGATATGGATTAGTGTTGGGTGGTGTTTTGTGTGTGTTTTTTTTGTTTGGTTTTTTTTGTTTGGTTTTTTTTGTTGTGTTTGGTGGTTAGTGGGGTTTTTTTTGTTTTGTTTTTTTTTTTTTTGTTGTTGTTTTGTTTTGTTTGTTTTTTTGTTTGTTTGTTTTTTTTGTTTGTTTAATCGGTTGGACTAGATGATCTTAAAAGGTCCCTTCCAACCTAGGTGATTCTGTGATTCTGTTTATTTTATTTCTCTCTATTTTTTTTTCCAAATGAGCAACTTACGTTCTAGCATTTGTAGTGGTAGGCAGAGTTTTGTAAGGCCACAACTATTTTGCTTGCCTAAGAGACATTTTTTTGGTAAAAACGAAGGCATTTCTGATTTATGGCCCAGCCACTGCTACTGTGGATATTCAGAATTTCTCTTTGCCAATCATTTGCAAAACAGAGCTAAAAGAGATGTGACGTTCTCAACTTTGAATTTTATCACTGTAATTAATCGGCATCTCCTTAATTGACTAAAAGGAATGCTACAAAAAATGCTGCCTTTGAAGCCCTTTTATTATATCGGGCAGCAGGATGGGAGAAATGTGCATCCAGGACTCTCACACAGCAGAGGGAGTTGCAATCCCCAAAGGAACAGGAGGCCAGACCTCTTATACAGTTGTTTTAAAAATTATTTCTTGATATGTTTTTCTTTCCCTTTAGATCAGCAGGGAAAGAATGTCAACCTAAACTCTTGGGGGAAGCTGAATCCTTCATGTACCTCTTTTTTTTTTTTTTTTGGCTGTTTTTATTAATACAGTTTAATGAAGGAGTTGAGCAAAGTGCAGTGATTAAACTCGATGCCAATGGCTGAATCAGGATGGTTTGTGGGCGCTGTGTTAATGCTAAAATCCAGGGAGAGCAGCTCACTATTTGTAGTGTCTCTTAATGCCCCAGACAGCGGTTTCCTTCTCACTTCCAAGTCAGCATAAGCCCACAGCGGACTGGCTTGGCACATGCACATGCTGAGTGAGTATACAGTTATAAGAGGAGGTATATAGGAGGAACAAACCAGCAGGCTTTAGAGAAGCATTCCAGCTGTGAGCTTTCTTAACATGCATCAATATCTTGAATTAATTCTCTCTTGGACAGAAGCTGCTGATGGGATAGAGGAAAAGCAATTGCATCCTCCTTTGTTTCCAAATAAGTCACTTTTTCCTATGAGAGCTGCAAGTGTTATTTCTTCTTTCAAGAATGCTGTCGTAATCATCTGTCACAGTTCTCCCACAGCAAATCTTTTTTCACCATATCTTTAGCATTAGGACTCCACATGTAATAGATTATTCTCATGTTGTTTAGACTCAAAATATAGAATGTAGATATTTTTTTTTAAAGATAAAAATGAGTAAAACATGATAAAGGTATTTTATTAATGCCTGTTGACTGGAAGGAGACATCATCTAACTTTACGTAAAAATATTTAATTTGTGCATCTCCACTTCTATCACTGATTCCAAGTTTGAAAAGAAATGAAAAGCAATGCTTTTAGTTTATTATACAGATTATTAGTTATTTATTTGTTAGTGATATTATCAGATTCCTATCCCAAGCTGTAGCAATTTCTTTTTTTTAATAATTACGAGAAAGGAGAGAAAAAGTCTCAGAAGTAAAGGGAGGAAATCAGTTCCTTCTTAGTCACAGGTGACCATCGAAAGCCCTGAACAGTGGGATTAATTAGGTAAGTCAGTATAAATAGTAGAAGGAGGACAGCAAACATATTGATAATAATTAAGAATCACTCCTTTGCTGTTATCTTTTCCTGCCATGGTTTAACAAGCTTCTTGAACTAATTTAGAACACCTCTGCCATTATCTTGTCTGAAAGGCTGCTCGATATCTTCATCCACCCAGAAGTTAGAAACCTTATCATAATTGCCTGTCTTAGGGGAAATTACACTCCTTTGACCCTGGACCAGTATCATCCTTTAACTTAAATAGCTCTGTCTCTCCTTGGTATCTACTCTTCATACATATTTACAGAGAGTAATCACAGTCCTCAATTCTTTTAACTTCTTGTAAAACAGAATTTCTATTTCCATGATCATCCCACTAGTTGTCTTGTGTACCTGTGCATGCTTTTTAACATAAACAACTAGAAACATGCATCAGGCCTTATCTGATGTTTACTAATGCCTTATGCGGCAGCACTAATACTTCTTTATATCTGCTGAAAATACCAGTCCTGCTACATCATAGCACTTTGCATTATTCATGGCTCATAAGACTGGAGTGATGCCAGCCCTGAACCCTCTCTGCCACCCTGTGTTCTTGGCGGCATGGCAGAAATGCTTGTGTAAATCCTTGATGCAAGTTTGTGCACCTTACCGGGTAGTCTTCCATTCTGAGTTATTATTCAGTTAATCAAAGAAAAGGGTCCAGGCTGAAAGGAGCAATATTCCAGTCTCATTGACTATCCATGTAGCTGTCATGCAACAGACTGCCACTTGCACACTAGGCTTTCTAGTCTTATCCAGAAGGAAAGCCACGTCCTGTTACAAAGAACAGCACATTTCAATACATGTTGCATTAAACAACTTACTGCAAGAGACAGGGACATCAAGAAACAAATCCATAAAATCTAAGTTATTTTTGTTTGTTTTACCTATTCTGATACTAATAGACACCTAATAAACCTGCACTGAAAAGTGACTCATTTTTCTGCCCAAGTGAAATTAATTTAATCTTCCTACCGTAAACAACTATAGCTTCTTCAGTAAAACCAACAAAAAATAATGCAGAAAAATGGTAACAGTTTCACAGAGGTTACAGTGAGTATGCATGTTTTTTTTTAAACACTTCTAAAGCTACTTATGAAAAATCACAGATTTCCAGTGATCCAGAACATACCTGCATTTAAACCTCTTTAATTTTCATAGAATGTGGCCATGCCTTATCCTGTTAATCACGCTAACAGCATTGTCTGATGTATTTCCTTAGCACGCTTACAGATTGGACTGTAACATTCTGCAGACCTAGAATATGTTTATTCAAGGGTTTAACAGATGGCACAAATCCAGTTGTAAGGATAGCAGCCAAATGAAGATTTTGTTAGTGGATGTTGATGCTGCCATTGCAATGACATTCAGGATCCCAGTTATCTCAGACTCCAGTTGTTCTAAGTATTATACAAGAAATACCTGTTTTGTAAGTATACAGTTTGGAGGGATTGTCTAACAGCTTACCAAAACATTAAAAATCTTGGAGAATTTCTCCATTGTTATGCGGGTGTTGTTTTCTTATGCATTTTTCTAAGTGGACCAATTTCACTTGGACTAATAGCAAATTTCCACCATTTCCTAGATGCGCTTTCACAATATCCCATCTGTAAGCAAGGCAAAGGGATGCTTAAGCGTACATCAGAGCAGTATCACTTTTGAAATGCAATTTAAAATAAACACAGAACGTTAAAGATAGTTTTATTAGTCTAGATACTGGTTCTTGTTTGACATTTAACATCTTAAGGTGGTAACACTTCCTGCTGATGGAATTGGCATCATAAAAATATTAAAGCTATGCAGTCATAATGAGGAATGATTAGAGCGCAAAGGTTCACCACCTGCGATTTTAAAAGAAGTGTGGAATTTTTTTTTTTTTTTAAATTTTAAAAAGGCACCTTCATTCTATTGTTTCTCAAAGAACAAAGTCTGTCTTGAAGCACTGGTCACCCTTGAACTGAAGAGTGAGACCACCTCACTCAGTTCATTCCCTTCTGAGCCTGTCTACCCAGATCTGCTGTAGGAGGGACCAAGACCTACTTTGTTTAGTGAAAGCTAAACATTCCCAATGTCCCTGAATGCAGCCATCAGAGGAACATTGTTCCTCTTATAAACAGCATATGAAAGGCTATAAACAAAGCTAGGGAAGTGTATGAAAGGCTGCAAATAAGGTCATTTCAGGTCTACCTTTAGTTTAAATTACTGTTACTAACACCATATTGTCTTCCTCATTGGTATCTTTTGTCTTTATGCCTCTTAGCAAGAGCACAGAGACTAAAGAAATGGAAAAATTCACTCATCTGGAAGCTCTGCTGTTTACTGCTGTGCTGGAAAATTGTGTTGATCAGCTCTCAATTCTTGGATATATCATGCCGGTTTCATATGAGGGCCAGACAGACATCAGCCACGTATGTGCCTCTATCCTTGTTCTCTAAAGAAATCTCTCCTGGTTTTCTTCTTGTCTTGGTTTTATGTTTTCTAGCAGCATTTTTTTTTTAAATCAACTCAGATACTTTTCCTGCAAAGTGCTCCATGACCCTTGGGTGAAGAAACACAATAAAAGTGCATGGATGACCAATTTTACTATTTATACTGCAGCATCACTGAGAAACCTTTGTCAAGACTTTGTGAAAAGAACCCTACTGACGCAAGTTGAGGTTCCTGGGCTTACAATTTTAAATCACAGTGGTAGGATGACAAGCAAAGGATTAGAGAAAAGGAAATAAACCATCTAGGGTCTTATACAGATAGGCAGCGATTTTAAAAATGCAAAAGAATAGGTTATTTGAAAGTACTCAGACGCAGGGTATTTCTGTTCCTCTCTAAATCCATGCTAAAGATCCTTTAGTCCCACAGACAATGAATTAAGAAAGATTCCACTTCAAAATATATTAGTAACTACCCATTCTCACTGAAAATTATTAATTTGTTTATGTCTAATAAACTTCATAACTAAGAGGGTTTGGGCAGAGATACAAAGAAAGAGAAGAAGCCCTAATGCTCAGGCAGAGGTTTGTTGCTGTGGAGGAAGGTGGTGTATTTCTGGTGGCTGATAGAAATAAGAAACAGGCTGGGACCACCCCGAGGGGTAAATGGTTCTAAGTTCTGTTGTCATATATTTTAAGTGGCATAGCAGGCTATTTCCAATTTAAGCAGGT
The DNA here is from genome assembly GCF_964106895.1 of Numenius arquata. Taxonomy (NCBI): domain Eukaryota; kingdom Metazoa; phylum Chordata; class Aves; order Charadriiformes; family Scolopacidae; genus Numenius; species Numenius arquata. Next base: position 11,760,347 of record NC_133584.1, read on the forward strand.
TTGAACCTCTGTTATAAGAGGAACTCAAAAGAAGAAAAAAAGTGTGTAACCAGGATGGAAATAAAAGCTGGGATCTGAGTTTTCAGATCTAATGCTGTTCGCTCTGCCTAATGTACCACTTAAAAATGCGAGAGGAAGGTAAGTCAATATGTTGATTCCTACGTGCTTCCTTTCAATACTACCTACTTTTCAAAAAATCCACTGCAAAGCAGCAGAAGCTGCTATTTACTGTAAATTTCAGGGCGTGAACGATACTTAGACTGTGCAATAGAGGGCACTCCTCCCCTTAAAAGAGCTCTGCGAGCCAACCTCACCTCTTTCCAGGGCATGCTCCTCCCTCAGAGAGCTGGGTAACCTCCGATGTGCCAGGAGCACAAACACAGAGAAAAGAGCATATCGCCAGGACGGTAGGAATTGTTCTTCAGACACACAGACTCAGGCTGATAGACATGCTAAAGATAGACATTAATTACAGAGAAAACACCTAAGCTTTTCTCTTCAATCACAAATGTTCATTTTTTCCAAGTCACTTCTTAAAACACAAATTTTCTCCCAGACTGTAAACCCTACTTGTGTTCTTAAACATGCCAAAAGAAATCGAGACACAAACAATTTAGAAACAAGAAAATGTCTTAGAGAAGCTACTTGCTAACTTTGGTGCTCTTTAATTTGCTGCTCCTCCCTGTTTCTCAGTTTACATTTGGCAGTTATCCTTGGATTTGTAGACAACCTGTATTTGCAAAGCACCCTGGAGCTATGTCAGTTAAACAATGACATTTTCAGAAATTGACATCTAAATTTCCATTGATGACATTTTTGAGAGGATTAATTACAGTGTTGGCCAGCATCTCCTTGATTACCCAGACTGGGGACTCTTGTGCATTGCTTCGTGCAGTCCACCAGAGGAAGGCAGCCTTTCTATTGGCTGAATTTTGGCAAAAGACTAGCAAAAGATAAACAGCTAGGAGACTACACAGATGCAGTTTACAAACTCCTTGTTCTTACATAGTTATTTGGTAATTATTAGTTTGTAACTCCCTGCTATTTACAGACAATCCAGTTATAGCCTGGCTTGAACTTTCCCAGACATTAAAAAACATGTGTCAGAACATTCATAAAATTTACATTATATTACAGGAGTTTGTTTACCAAAAGTAGTTCTTTCTGAAGTACAGCCATCACCAGCAAACTATTTAAACCCTTTGTTTCTAATCAACTATGTCATTTTCATTGGTCTGTGTATACTTTGCATGAGATTCGTTTAATGTAAATTGAACTGTCCAAAAACTACACATGTAGTCACCTAGACTCCTTCCGTAGTCAGTGGTGAGTCAGGCACCGCCAGAGGCTGATTCATCCCATCCGGAGATGTCCAAGATACTCAGAACGAAGCAGTGCCCAGCACACATAGGGGAATGCAGACATAAACCAATAATCATTGACATTTTGAACACAAATGGAACTGCACCATTGTTAACATCACTGTCAAAAGCTGAAAGGTGGAACAATACACAAGATGCAATGTTGCCTCTCTGGAGAGGCAACAGTGTCCCCTTCTCTGGAAGGGGGTTTTCAAGACCCACCTTGATGCAGTCCTGAGTAATGTGCTCTGGGCAATCCTGCTTTAGCAGGGGAGTTGGACTAGATGATCTCTAGAGGTCCCTTCCAACTCTGACAATTTCATGATTCTGTGATCACCCCTCAGGGACTACAGCACCATCACAGAACACTAACGGAGCCTCGCTCAACAAGTAACTTCTTGGACAAGTAACTGGCCTACACACTTGCTGCCCTGACCACTTGTTTTTATTCTGCCCTCTGTGCTGTGTTGGGACAAACGTGTGTGTAGTTGTGGAGCGATCTGAACTGAGAACTGGTGCTGCTAAAAACAAACTTTTCTTTTTTCCCCTTTCTGCTGGAAAATGTCTCAGCCCAGTGAGTTCTCTATTCCATTTCCCTGAGCAGCCAGGGTGGGGAGTAGGCAGCTATGGACTAGGATGGGGCTGGCAGTGACTGTGTCAGCTGGCTTCAGCGGTACTGCTATTAAGTGGTCAGCCACAGAGATGCTGGTAGGGGGGCAAGAAAATTTTCTTTTTTAATGTCCCATTGTATATACCAGCATTCTTACCCATAGCACGTAAAGCAGAGAACTGCCTTGAAGCAAGGCCTCAGCTGATTATATAGTGTACTTTCCTTTTCTGGGGCTTTTTCTTTTTTTAAGAAAATTGTGCACAGCCACAAGATACCTTTCCACGTAGAAGAGAACTGCCAGTATTTTGAATTTCATCTTAAATTCATGTTATACTTCCTTTGCTGTCACTCTCTCAAAAAAACAGCTAAGCAGATAGCTGATATCTATCACTTTTAATTTCCACACATGTCCGCTCTTGTTATAACAATGATACTGTAGGGAAAGGTGGGGGTGACAGGCAGTGGGAAATGGCAAAGATGGAGAGAAGGCGGGAGAAGAAACAGACTAAGTCTTCCAGTACATAAAAGCAGCTGCAAAGAAGGAAGGAATGATTTGTTCTCTGTGCCTACAGAGACCAGGACAAGAAGCCAGGGGCTCAACTGCAGCTGAGGGGAAAACTTTCTTATGGTAAAGATTGTTGTGATGTGCTGGTACTGGCAGGAGGGTGCATAGTCTCCATTGCTGGAGGTCATCAAGAACATGTCAGGAATGACACAGTCTGAAGCATCATCTCTTGGGGCAGATGAATTCACCTTTTGAGGTCTTTTCTAGTCCTGTCGCTCCAGGACTTGAGATCCAGTAAAACTTCAATAGGCCTATATTGTGTGCTCAGAGCTAACCAAGGTAAATGTTTCTGCTCTTCTACTCTTGCAGAATCTAACATACACTATCAGCTGCTCTTAGTATACCTTCATTCTAGTTTATTATTCATTTTTCTTCCTCTCACATAACGTTACAAAAGGTTTATTTCTACTGCCCAATGTGCAAGCAGGTGTCTCTTATTCCCTTTTAGACTGGCAGCCACGAAATTAAAGAAATCATAGAGACCCAGAAGGAGCTGGACAAAGAGCTTATGTCAGCAAGGGAAGGGAGAGGGGAAACAGTTACCTCCACATCTCTGAAAAGTGTTGAACACAAGCAGCAGCTGGGGAAAACTGAAGATCTAAAAAGCACCCATCGTCTTTCCAATAGGGCCATGAAACACAGTGCTCCGTCTGCAGAGAATCTCAGAAAAATTCAGGCTGACAGGTGAGTGAAGCACAAATACAATGACTGTGGGGGATGCTTAGAGCCGTAAAGTTCTCAGTCTATCTTTTGACAGCAAAAATACAAGCTTCCTGCTCTCCCACTGTTGGTGTACCTCAGTCTTGGTCCAGAAGAAGAGCAGTGAGGTCTAGCTTCACAGGCCATTTAGTTTTGGCCTTCGCTTGCTTCTGGATGCCAAGTAATGACAATCAGTTTATTTTGAATGGAGTTGCAAAATATTACCCAGTTAATAACAGTTGCTTGGATGGAATTCATGCCAGGTAGTAGCCCATGCTGATGTTCTGGTATCAGGAGTCAGGTTTCTCTAGCAGATACGTACAGGCAAAGTGGGATCTCAGTATTGTCTCGTGACCTCAGTTATTCTGCAGGGCACACAGAGCCTCTATGGCAGCTACAGCCATTCTCCTTTATAGAACAGATATATAGGTATAAAGGTATATAATAAAGATATATACAGGTATAAAAACAAAATAATTCCTTTTTAAAGATAAATTTTATTCCTGCACCTAATCCAGTGCATTGATTTGCAGAAATACCAGCAGCCTTTGGCTTAAAAGACAGATTGGGGAGCTGAGCATTCAGTATTCATTTTTCTACATCCTGGCTTCTGTCCTTTAATATTATTTCAAAGGGCTTAAAGAAGATCCTAACACAAATGAGGAAAATGCAGCTAAAATATAACTACCATATGCACCATGAAATTCAGTAAACTGGGTAAGACCATGTGTTTGTTGAGATCAGCTTAGGGCTGTACAGGGGTATTTTGGCACCCAGATATCCCTCCATAGATACACTTGTCTGCATACCCAGGTCTCATTTTCCAAGATCCACCTGTCTGTCACCACTACTGCAAGGCCAACAGCCTTCTTCCTAATGGCAGCATAGTCTGGCACAGCATGGATATGGTTTTGCTTGCTATTTCCTAGAGTAGCATTCAGGGCAGCATTTTTAAATTATAAACTTCAACCAACTCCAAATACAGTTCTCCAGATGTACAAGAAGCAGGTACCATGGGAGAAGCACTCTTGAGTTTGATAGGACATAAGAACAGAAGTGGGATCTTGTATTTCCTTGCCTTTTGAGCTGTAAACAATCAATAAAAGTACCAGCACCTATAAATTACTGTTGTGTTCCTTTTCTTCCTGGCAGGCAGTATGCAAATGATGTAATTACAGTCACTATGAAAAAGATGCAGGAATCAGGAACATTTAATAGCCTAACAGAAGCTAATGAGAGAGAGAAGGAAAAAAAGAGCAAGTTTCATGACATCCTTATCAGGTCAGTGTTGTATTCAGTACTTCCCTGCTTAACTGATGAAAGCCAAAGGCCATTTCTGCTCAGGGCACTTCTTTCCCCTTCAGAAAGAAATATCTGGTGGTTCTGATACTGATCTGAGCTAGGAATTGCCTGAGCTTTGACCACAGTGGACACCAGTGTCTGCATTAACGCAAATGCTGCCCTATATCAATTAAAACATAATGTGATGTAGGAGCTCCCTGATCTTTTAACTCTTGTCCCCAGTGAAAGCCAGAACAGCAGAGAATCTGTTCAAATGAGGGCCAGCAACATATGGTCTTTAGGTTATGTGATGCCCAGGAGAATCTGCTCTGACCCATATGCAAATATGCTCCCTTTTCCCAGTAGCAGTGAGGGGCTAGCACAGATGGTGGCAGAGACAGTTGTCTTATTTAAGGCTAATCCATCAAACACTGTGCTATACAACCTCTTCTGTCCCAAATCTTGTAGATTACAGATTTGTTATCATCTCAGCTCAAACTGGTGATTCCTTAGTTCAAACTTCTGTGCACTAGAGGTTTGGAGCTTTTTGGCATGGGAAGCTCTGGTTCAACCCCAGCCTGTCAGAGAGAATAGCTGTCATCAGAGAAGTATGTGACCATTTTAAAGCTAGTGTGTTCTATGTAGCAGCTTAGGCCCATCATTTAGGGCAGACAGCAAAGTTGCTGGAATTCATGATTTGTCCTGAGTCCAATCTACTGGAACAGCTCCAGTGGTGGCTCATGGGTCTGCCTCCAGGACAAGTCCCCAGCTTCCAGTGAAAAGTGTGATTTCAAGCACGAAACCCAACTCTTCCACTATCTAAACCCAAAGGATTTATTGTTTATCCATGGAAGAGACAGAAAGCAAAAACGAAAGCAGCAATTGCTTGTAGAATAACTGTCCAATACTAGAAGGCAAAAAGGAGCAGAGAAATTATAATCAGGAAGGACATAATCCTTTTTATTCCATTCTGTCAATCACATCTAGCCACTATGTTGTCTGTTCTACTACACATTCTTTTCATGGAATGAACTTGATCTGTCTTTCAGTATAATACATATTTGCCTGGTTTTGTGTCAATATACTAGTCTGAAAGCAGTCTGCAGTAAGACTGGAACTCCTTATCAAGAGCTTTTGTTCATCACAATCACCCAGCTAAAGACTCTGAAAATGAAATGCATGTTTGATTGTAAGGTTGTGATGGGGTACAAAATCTCAAGTACCAACTGTAGTATTTACTGGCTTTAAATCAAATCATGTGCATTATTAGATTAAATTAGAAAAGCACTCTGAGTGAAATAAGAGAATAAGACCTAGAACAAAGCGTTATCTGTTTTGTTTTAGACAGGTAAATACCTCTCTAGCTTTTGGCCTTCACTCATATCCCTTCATGGATCTCAGAACCTGAGGCAGTGTCTTTTGAAAGATTTTAAGTCTGATATAAAAAAAAAAACATTCTCCATACATATAATGAAACTCAGACAATCTGGCACTGTCTGGTGCTCAGGTCTGCTTCTGCACAGAATCAGGGAGATTTTTGCCTGAAATGCAGAAACAGTGACTCAATCATAGGCATCTTACCTCTCTGCTATAGGAATTGCAACATCCTTAACTCCACTCCAGGCTTTCAACAAGAGCATCCCCTGTTTTTTGGCTCATTCTCCCTTCCATTCTCATCCTCCTTGCTCAGTCTGTGCACCTTTTCTTTCAGGATTTACTTACCAAGTCACTAGGTTTGGTGAGAAGTCTCTGTGACTTGCAGATGTGCTGCCTCCCCAAGGCACAGAGTGAAGAGATAAATGCCTTTCTTGCTACTTAGCCACATGAAGCAGCTTGTCTTCTGCTGGTCTGAAGAAGCAGGCCAAGCTTTTGAGTGCAATTATTTAAGTTCAGCTGTTAGAAACTCATTGATTGAGCAGGATAAGTGGGGCAGCACTCAGCAAGGTGCCAGAGTGTATCAGGAGACAGGAAGTTCCCCTTCTAGGTAAACAGCTCTTGTCTTTCTTGATTTATCCAAGTGATTGTATTTATCCATTTTTCTTCAGGGAGGAGGAAGGAAAGAAAGAGATAAAGTCACTTGAGGAACAGCTGCAAGATATCAAGAAAGAAACTGAATTAGAACTTCAGGTGAGATCACTTAGCTGTAGGTATCACTCCAGGGGGGAGGCCTGTGAGCAAGCTGGCCCCTGCTGTCCGGGAACTAGCACTCAGATGAGAGGACTTGTGGCATATATAGTGATCCATCATTTAGGAATATAGAAGCAGAGTAACTGCAATAAAAATTTGTATTCTGAAAAAAGCCTGCTAATGACTTTGAAAACAGCGTCCATTGGTTTTCAAATGGGAGCATAAAGTGCTCATTAATCATGAGAGACCATGATCAAGTTAGAATACCCAAAACCGCTTCTGGGAGTGGCAGAGCATGGACATCTGCACTCAGTAAGAAAGAGGTTATCTGCAGATAGCAGTATCTAAGATTCTGTCATGCTTACTCACACAGACATGACACCCGGCACAGAAGAAAGTGTGATGATGAGGGAGTGAGAGAGAGACTTGGCATAGGGGCATGTCATTTTTCTACATACAATTTTGTTTGGGGAAAATGTCATGATTTTAATATCTTTTTCTAGTCTTCCAGATACTAGAAAATCCCAAACATGGGAGTCCTATACAAGGGCAGATTAATGTTATTGCATATATGCTGTCTACTTTATCTTTCTGGAAAGCTTCAGCCCTTCTGTCTGCAGTATGCAAATAGCGTGTGCGTGCACAGTAAACCTGGGACATTCTGGAAATGTCAGACATGTTACACAAGTGCAGATCAATTGAATGGCATATCACAGGTCACTGTGATGCTCACCAGGCAGCTCAGACTTGATGCTCGTGTGTGCTTTAGAGCAAAAGCACACACAGTTCTGTGCAGAAACAGGGAAACGTTGCCTGGCCCTGCTGAGGCAGGAAAGAGTGTGTGACAGAAAACAAGCAAAAGGCAGGCAGGTTCAGAGCTATACAGGGACTAGGAGAAGGAACAAGACTCTGACGCTTGGTTCAGTGTTGAGCAAGAGGACAGCAAAAGCATCTGAGGAAACAATTGGTATCACTGAATTTTGTCTTTGGACAAAAGCATGGACAGTAATCAAGCCAGGATCTAGTTGGCTACAGAGAGGAACTTTAAGCCACTGACATGCTGGTGAAGTACAGTTTATAGAACATGAAGGTTTTTGAAGCTTGGATGCATATGCAGTAGAAAGTTTAATTGTAAATACAGGATGGTTGTAAGAACATGAAGGATCTATTGGCGCTGGCAGTGTATGCAGCTATCTATAACTGACTGAAGACCAGAAATCTGGGAAGATATAAGAACTTCAGAGAAGAAAGCAGGAACATAAAAGATGGGAAAATTCATGTAGGTCAGTACTCACCTACTAGCAGAAATCCTGGAAATGCGTAACATACACTGGGAAGTGTAACAGGATGAAAAGAACACTGGAAAAAAAACTATGGACATAACAGAGAAGAGAAAGAAGAGGAGTCACTGAAAGAAATGGAAAAGTTAGAATGTTACGAGATGCACCAAGAAAGAACAGTTGTGGGAACTAAAAGAGAAATGCAGGATGAACTTTTTTTCCCTACAGATTTGGACAGAAAATCTAAAGGATGTAGAGGTGAGAACCAGGACTGAAAAGGGGAGCTGTATACCCCAGTATATACTTACTGCCACTGGAAATGGTATGGGAGCCCATTTCCAGGCCCTATGAGACAACCTAAAAGTCCCTTGATGTCTGTGTGGCAGTTAAATGAAATCAGCTGGGTAGTTTGTCAGGCTCAGGGACTGTACGTTGTCTGTTTGCTTGTGCACATTGTCCCTTCTCAGTCAGATCCTGATGGCTCCTGGGAAGCTCCTCTTCTCCTGCTCCCCAGGCTAGTGAATATGATGAGGTAGTTCTCCTTCTGTGTAGTGCCCCTCAGACCTCACAGTGTCTGTGCACACGATATACATCTTGTTTAATGCCTTCCCAGGGACAGGTGTATAGGGGGCTCTAATCATCCCATCTCACACTAGCAGCATGGCCCTGGCGCTGTGCAGTCAGGCTGGGTGCTTCCCTGTGTCCTGTCCTGCTCCTCTCCTGCCTCTTGCAGTCATAAGAAGGTGTGTAGCTCCCGTGCTGAGAGGGTGCTCTTCTCCATGTTCTTTCAGTACCTTCTGCTAATTTAGTTCTTGCTTTTTGCCTCATCAAGTGGGATCTCCACTCATCTGGGATTTTGTTTTATATTTCCAGCTTAAGAGTAATTTTCTGAGCTTCCTTATAGTTTCAGCTTTGATAACAAATCAAAGACCAGACTACTTTCAAGTATTGCTTTCCTCCTGTGCCAAAAATAATGGTGTCTCACTGTGTCTCCCAAGGGAGAATAATTTCTGTTCGCTTCATATGGGATTTTCCCATAGGCAGTTTTACAGACACTTGCATGATTTGTCACCTTGCCAACTAATTAAAAACAAAAATACAGCTTGCTGATTTTGGAGTACTTTGAACAGTAATAATGAACAGACCTGTAGACAAAAGACTACATGGTTGCCTCCGGTCTAGTGGATGAGAAAACAAAAGTGAGCAAATCTTATCATGGAACCAGAAAAACACGGTCTTTGCTTCACGCATGTTGCCTGTATGTTTGTATTGTCAGCCTTGCTACCCCTTAATGAGATGCTAATTAATGCTGCATTACTCTGCTCAGCTCATTTCTCTTCCTAATGGAGCACAAATCAAATGCTAAATATTCTTATTTACTTTGTTTTCATTCCTCTTGGAAAGGACTGATGTCTCTAAAGGAGCTGAAATGACTGGTCTGGTTTTGCTCTTACCCCTCCGTGCAGGAGCATCACCGATAGCTCTAGTTTGGCTGCAGGAGTTCCGTTTGCTGCTGCAGTCTTCATTTTCTAGCTTGTACAAAAATACTTTCTCTAGTTTCCTGGGTAAGTGATGGGAGTCTGTACAGATTTGAAACAAGTTAATATCATATAGGATTATATAGTTTAAAAAAATAATTTAGGAAATGTAAACTTTATAATTCCTGCCTTGCCATTCACCTACAGGACTTTTTATGTCCTCCGGGTTTTGTGGTATACTCATGCCATACGTGTGTGCAAGACATAGTACAATTTTATAACAAGCAGTAATATTGCAGGCTACCTACCAGACAGAAACCCAAGACACTGCACCACGGTACCAGTGAAAACAGGTCCGTAACTTTTATTCTGTGTGGGCTGTCATAACACACTCAGCTCCACTGTCCCAGCACGTCGCTTGGTAGTGCTTTTAGTGTGACTAAAATCCATCATGTTTCTTCCTTCATCCTCTCCCAGGAGAACAAATGCATCAATGAAGTGTGCTGGGGGAATGTTTTAAACATATATACACACCCGCTGGTGCATGTTTCTACTGGAGAAATGCACCAGGCGATTACAGTGGAAGGCACAAGGCTTGTGGTGGTCTTGAGCTCCCAGGTGACTTCACTCCACTGCTGGCAGAGCCCCAGGGCAGCTCAGCAGGACCCGGAGCTGGTGCACTAGATCCAAACCTGGCTCCAGAGGGACAGGACAGGACTTTCCACAAGAGTGCTGCTGCCAACAGGTCTGCTCCCTCTGCCAGCAAAGTGCCCCTCACACAGCTTGCTCCGGCAGTTGTTGGGACTGGAGGCGAGCTAGGAGAGGGCTGCAGAAGCCATTCTGTCGAAGCCGGGTGAGCTTCCAGGCCTGCCGTCCTTTCAGCTGAGGCATTTCTTGGGGGCGCACAGCATGGGGATCTTCTGGCAGCTGGAAGAGATGTGGGCTATGGCCTTATCGAAGTGTCTGTTGGGCTGATTTCAGGGGGAGCAAGTCCAGGCTGCAGGAGGTGTGTAGATCTAAGCGTATCTCCAGGCTTTGCAGCTGCCAGCGGGGAGACTCGAGCTCGTACGCACTCGGTGTGGCAGCCAGGAGGCAGGCAGCGGGATGCTCTGCCTGCCCTCGCTGCCTGCACATCGCACAGCACCCGTCCCCCTGCCCCCTCCAAGGGCCTGCCAAACGGCGGGCATTGGGTGTGCGGCGGGGGGTTTGTCCCACTGCTGGTGAAATTCCTCAAACTGTTTGCTCCTGTTTGCTGTTTTTGTAACCAGCCGTATTTTAAGTGGCTGTAAATACTAATTGCTGTATTAGTACAGGGAGAGCTGAGAGATCTAGGTGGCACTCGCAAGAGAGAGAGAAATCAAAGTAAATGAAAACACAGGAGTGTGCGTGCCCTTTCCAGCTAAGAGCAGTTGCTTTTGCAGCCAAACAGCGTCTGCGGGGCAGACTCCTATGGCACTGGAGAACAGCAGCAGACAGGCCTCTGAGCTGCCGTCTGCGAGCTGAGAGATCAGAGAAAATCAGCTTGTTTACCTGCTTGCGAAGCAGACTGGCTCTTGACAACTATTTCCTGGGTTTTGATCTTGGTCTCTGCCCGTTTTGTGATAGTTTTGGACACACGAGGTATGATTTTGCATCTTTGGTTTGGCAGATTCAGCGCTGAAGTCACATCCCAAATAAGCAGCCCAGAGGTTTACTGCAGTAACTATGAAAGCGCTCCGTGTCTTGGCTGGGACCTCTGCTATGATAAACCAGAATGAGTAAATATTAACTCATTTTCCCAGTGCCTGTCCCTGAAGTTTGGGGAACAGCACGCTCTACAGATGGTGCCCACAGCTTGTGGGCATTTACTGCTGCATTTACTACCTGCAACCCAATACCAAACGTGCCCCAGTTCTGCAGGGCCAGGGCCATCGGTTGGGCTGCAGTAGCTGCCCACATGCCCGCAGCTGACTTTCCCCCTCCAAGCCAATGGGTTGCTGTAAAACCACCAGTGGGGTTTTACATTTCACTTCCCGTCTGCTTTGGATTGTGTAACCAAAGCCCCCAGACTCCCCACCTCTAACAAAGATGTTTTACAACACCACAGCCCAAATCCAAACCACAAACACGCCGTACAACAAAGAAAACAAACAGAGCAGATGGGCCCCCATCCCGGCTCAGGCCTGGGGCGCTGGCATCAAAAGCACTTTTCCTCTACTTTACTAAAATATGAAATGAAAAAGAAAATAACTTGGTGAAGTGTTCATGCTCTGCCCCACCTCTCTAATAGCCAAGTACTTTGTAACCCAGGCTGAGCCCTTTTTTTTCTGACCTATTTGCAGATCCTTAGCAGAGAGCAGTAACACGCTGCCATCAGCAGCACTTGGCTTTGCTGAGCTTCGGTACCACAAAAAATTGGTGGTTTTCATTAGGATCTCCCCAGTCTGTCTGCCAGCCCCTCAATTTAGACATGATTCCACCATGATAGAGGAAGACAATCTCAAAATAAAGTGGTGTGGTCACCTCCCATGTCTTCTGACCCCACACAACCTCTCCCAACGCCCACCAAAATTTCACACCAAGGAAAACAAAGGCCATTACCAGAAACCTTAATAGGGCACAAATGGGTCATGTCTGTAGCTGTCTGCAGTCATATGATGATATGGCTGTAAAGGAATATCTGATGTTGGAAACCTTCAAAAAAATTTGAATGCATGACTTCTAAACCCACGAAACAGCATCAGCCAAGGCCCCTAATTGTCTTGAGCCTTATAAATATACTTTACTCTTCCTAACTATGTCCGACAAGGGGTGCAGAGGGAAGGATTTTCCTTTTAACTGCTCCAAACTCTTATAAGGAAACCTTTTCCAAATGAGTCATGCTGCATAGGCTTTTAAACACAGCACTGTTGAGCTGGCTTCTTCCTGTGGCATTTTTCCATGTTTACAGAGCTAAAGAATGCGAGGGTGCTTCAGAGACAAGATACGTGGGCTTCAAAACATTGAAATGCCAGCACTTTGGTATTTCATCTTCAGCTGCAAGGTCTGGCTGATGAATGTCAGACCTGTCATGGCATGGCAGGAAAGCAAAGAGAAAGGCTGTAATGGAGCAACCGGGCGCCAAACCAGAGGCATTACGATGGATCTTGCATAATTGCACAGGAGACTTTGATGACCTTTTTAACTCTTAAGACAACAGTCTAGAGTTTTTAATTTTACAGACGGTTCTTCCAAGTTCCAACCCCAGATTAATAAATTTTTATCTGTCACTCAAAGAAATTCATTAAAAAGGAGTAAACGAAACCACAATCCCAAACCAAGCAAATGCGCTTTTCGCTTCCTGAGCGCACCCCAAAAGGCGGACAGACGGAGCACGTTGGCTCAGGATTCTTGCCCATAGGGGAGCTCCTGGGGACAGAATTCCCCCAGGAGAGCTCAGTTCCATTGCAAAACAGGGCACGGGGAGAGGCTGGGACCTCTGAGCCAGCTTTTCCTTGGCACTTCTTACTTGCCCTCAGTGTACGCTTTTATAATAAAGTGGGCACCATCTCCCTGGTAAGACTTCAAGAAACAACTGTTTCAACATATAAGCAAGTAGAGATTAGATTTTTACCCGGTCCTAAGGTTGTGTTTATACTGTTGCTGCATAACTAGCATAACTATTCCAAGGAATACAGTATATTTTAGGAAATCAAACTTTTGCGTACGTGGGGCTGAGGCATCATCCTCCTCTTACAGATGCTCACTGATTGAGATGGCCTAATCCAAGAGGTTACTAAAGCCTAACTCTAAGCAGTTGAAATTGTTGGGCTTCTTTCATGTTTATAATAAGCAGGCCTGAATCCGTTCCCGGATGAGAGGCCAGAGGCCTGGCTTCTTGCCCCACTCTTTTCATCACTCTGCCCTCTCCAGGAGTAATCACTCCTCACTGATGGGTTTATTGCCTTCTCTATGGGTTAAAAACCAAACTTCCCTTTGAAGCAGAGGCTGAAATGGGGCAACATTCAGGGAAAGTGTGAAGCCTATAGTCTTGTCCCTTCTGAGTTTATCAGGGAGTGGAGAGGTGAAGAAACAGTGGGCTGACCTCGGTCTCCAGGTTTGCTTTTATGCTTCCCTCTCTTCCACTAGAACCGAGATACTATGATTGCCTTCCTCAAAGATCAGCTCCTAGAGGTGAAGGCCAAAACGAACATGGAGAGCTGCTACATGAAGAAAAGCACAGACCTCCAGGTCCACCAAACCCAGAAGAAGTGCAGCAATGCAGAGAATGCCCTGGATGAGGAAATTCAGGTAAGCCCTTCCCCACAGCCCCTACTGGAAGGCACGTCCAGCTAGTAAAGAAAGAGTCGTCCCTCTTCTCCCCAGATGCCCTTTCTGTTCTCCATCAAAGTCACCAACACGACTGTTTGAACGGGATCGGGAAACTCACCCCATTTAGAAATCTTTATCTCTTCCACTGCTTCTCTGTATGGTCCTGCAAACAGCAACAGCCGGGATGCCATGGCTGCAGGGGACAGCGGCTGGAGGCAGGGACTGCTTAAACTGATACCATTGTCAGAGAAACGTGCCCATAACTATGTCCAAAGGGTGTAGTTATGAGGCCATTTAGCAACATAAGCAGCCCGAGCTCCCAGCCTGGCCCACAGCACATGATGCTGATAGAGCTGTTCATGTGGCCGCGTGGTGAACTGGACCAGAAAACTGGTCTGGTTTTGCAAGCTTTTTTTTTTTTTATTTTGACTGACCAAGGTCTGATCTAGTTGTCCCTTTCTCACGGATGGCCCGGGGCGAGGCTGCCTCAGTTAGTTTTGTCACTGGGAAAAACATGTGTGGACTACACAAATTGCTCCTCCGTGTGCTCTAACATGGTCTCTCCTGTTTTCTGTCTGCACCGGTCACAGAAGCTGAGGAGGAAAAGTGATGAGGAGATTCGAGTCCACATGGAGATTGATAATTTCCTCAGGCGACTCCATAAGGTATGTGGCACTTTCTGCTAATGCTTCAAATAGCAACTGGTAAACATTATCAATTAGTGCCTAAAGAAAACGAGTTATTGCTCCTTCAAACTAACCAGGTTCATGATTTTTGCTGTTTGAATGACCATTAATCCTCAAGTCTTAATTAACCCAGCTCTCCCAGACTTGGGATTTGCTTCATTTGGATACATTTCCTTAAAATTAGAGTTCATGTAATGATCGGCATTGTTTATTCAGGCATTACATCTTTTCCCTCCCTCAGATAGTTGTTAGTTATTCAGCTAATTGGAATTTTATTTAGACCTCCCTTAGCAGTAGCTGGGGCTCCCAGGGACTGAGTCAAGAGTGGGGCTGCTGCTGCTCAAAGGGAGGGCAACAGTTTCACACACCCAAGTGTTGCACAGAGGGGGCACTAAGAAGGAAATGACACAAACTGCCAGCCCAGTTTTGCCTTATCTTAATCTGAGCAAGAATCTGGGTTGGATAATTGCTAACTCACAATTATTGTGCCCATTTTCAGCAGCAAACATCCATGAATGGCCTCGTGCTGTTGATCCAAAGGTTCAGAGCTTTTGTGTCATCAACAGCAGTGCCCGTTACGGTGAATAACACTGGAAAGCACCTCACAAACCGTATGACTGGAAGGAAACCTTACTACTTCAGGGTACCTCACATCACTGCCAGTACGAAACTTAATAGATGATAATAAAATGTAAAAAACATAATTTGAATGAAAAAAGCGCTGTATCTTGTGCACAATTAATTAGTGTCCTCTATATCCCAGAGCCTTAGTCTCAGCAACGCTTCACAGTGAGGGGACTTTCCCAGTACAAGCTGCAGCCTATTTGACCTCTATCAGAAGGCAAAGTACAAGCCCCTCTGCGCTCAGACAGCAGCTGGTGGCTTTACAAGGGCCCACAGAGAAGAGGATGACCATGGCCCCCATCTCCCTTGTGTGTCCAGCTGTGGTGCCGTAATGAGATTGATGCTTTTCCTCAGATTATTTTTCCATGCAAGCACTCATGGTTGTTGCTATGGAGAAGCTATTCGTGAATGGGAGGAAGTCAACTGGGTGACTGTTGCAGCAACACCTGCCCTCCTATTCACGAGCGAGACAAAGCCAAGTTCACAACCTGAAATAGCGTAAAGTGCCGTCCCTTGGGACCTTATTCCTGGTGCACTGCGCTTAATCCAGGCAGCGGGCAGGGAGTCAGGCAGAGGGTAAAAGCTTTCTTACCGTCAGATTCTGTTTCTTAACCCCCCCTCCCTCTGTATACACACAAAGGATGGCTTCTGGTTGTCACTTACATCACCAGGATTGACCGTGCACAAAACTAACCTCCAGTGCTTCTCCGTTCTTCTGAATGGAGACCTCTGAAAGTCCAACATGGTCTGTCTTCTGGGCTAAAAGCTCAGTCCAGTGCTGCGGCTTCCATGGTGAATCCCCAGCGAGGGGCCTGCAGGCCACCAGTAATTTATCACTAATCCTAGGGGTCTGAACCTTTCAAAATGAGAAGGAAACATTGCCTATGCAAAATTTACGGGACATTTACACCACCATCCTGAGAGCAGGCCACATAATAGTAGCAAATCTTTCCCCTCTGCACTCTGTACCGTGCTGAGCACCACTCTATCCCCATGCAGAAGGTGGAAGAGAAGCTGGAACACTGGGTGGACAAGTTTGAAAACGACACAGATGCTAAAGAAGAAGAACTGGATGCCCTAAAAGCATTAAAGGCAAACAACTTGGAAATGCTGCGACAAATTGCCATGGAGGTAAGACATCAACAGCATCTCAGTGCTTAGCCGTGCAAACCTGCATCCCGGCTTTTTCCTACCCTCAGATAAGGAACCAGGACCATGGAAGAAAAAGATCGGTAATCTTGAGGTGTAGGCTGCGATTATAAGCAGTGGTGCTGGGAAGGCAGGGACTGAATAGTCATCTTCTGTTTGCCACCTGTGACATCAAGGAGGGATGATGTTTCCCCTACAGCTATTTTCAAATACCAGCAAGTACTCAGAGAGCTACTGACAGCCTTTGTGAAGGGCAAAGACACTGTTCCACCCCAGCAGTACAGGAACTGCCTCACCACAGCTTGGTGCCTCAGTCTGACCAAATCTGCTCCTTCTAACGACACCTGGGTACGCCCGGCTGGGACTGGAAATGGCAGCTCCATCCCCTCCTGCAGACGCACAGCGCTGCTAGAAGGGAACTGATTCCAGTTAAAACCATTCCTGCTCCACGTTATTTTCTTGGTTAATTGCTGGGCTGTGATCACAGCTATGCAGGCACAGCAGAGCAGGCAGCACAGGGCAGAAAGAATTGTCTAGGAAAAGGGGTGTTTTAAAGCCAGAAGGAATGGACTTGTAATCATTCCTTACTGTCACTGGCTCTGAGATGATGGGACCGAGTTAGATGTTTCCCTGCTGGTGGGCTCATTTTTCACTCTGTACACTGTCATCTCGGTGTCCCAAGTGTGTTTGTGGATCATCTGCTGCCTGGCCTGGGGGAGCACGCCTCCTTCCCACCACCATCTGTTGCCCGAGACGCCATCAGAGAGCCATTTTACAGCACAGGACCAGAGGGTTAATTGCAGCCAGGCCGTGAGAGGTTTCACTTTGGCAGCAGCTCTCAGTGCCCTAGGACTGAGGCTGGTAATGAGCAACATTCGCCATCTGGATTCAGGAAAGATCAAAAAAAGGAGGTGGGGGAGGAAGGTCGGTGCTTGCACATTACCCTTGGGCTGCCAGGGAGCTCCTTGGTGCAGAGGGTGGGACCCACGGGCCGGAGCAGCCGCTGGGGGGCTGTGAAAAGCATGTAGCAAGGATGGGGTCAGAGGAGAAGACTCCTCGCACCAAGGTCCAGGTGAGCCCTGCCCTGCCAAGCTGCTGGGCAGAGTGAGCCTAGAAGGTTGGCCCTACAGCGCAGGGGATGCGTTTTTCACGTGGCTGTTGCCGCTCCTGTGCTCTCTTGCAGTGCCAGATGTTTGAGGAAACCATCATCAGAGACCGAGCAGAAAGAGAGGCTGAAAAACGACAACGAGAGCAGGATGCCCTGGAGCTGAAGAGCATCCTGAAGGTAAAGGGGAGCCAAGCTGCGGCAGTGCCGTTCCATCAGCAGCTGGGCGTTCATCATTTGCTCCACAGGCTTTGTTTGGGCAGAGAACGGCCTGAGAAAGTTGGCTGGTGTGGGGCGGCCCAAGGCAAGGACAGATGAAGCCTGACCCTTTCTTCTGGGGCAGACGCAAAGCCAGCTGCAGGTGTTTGAGAGGGGATCAAAGGGCAGAAACCAGTCTCCTCAAATGACTCGGGGCTGTGCTCATCAGACCAGCCCCGCTGCCTGGGTGACACAGGGAGGGTCACGGGGCGGTTGCCCTGCTCATCCCCTTGCCACCACCAATGTCCTCAGCCCAGACGTGGGTACCTTCAGTGTCACCAGCACAGGCCCAGCTGCTGCTGCGGGGGCCAGGGGCTGGGGAGTGCAGGAGGGAGGCTCTGGCCGTTGAGCTGTACCAGGTACTCCAGCAAGTGATTTCCCCTAAAACCTCTCTCTCTCTTCCAGCTGCAGGCCTGGTGGAGAGGGATAATGGTCCGCAGAAACCTGGGCCCCTACCAGAACCTCAAGAAGAATTTGGAGAAACAGCTATCAAAGCAGGAAGAAAAGGGGAAGAAGGCAAAATATGGAACAAAGAAAAAGAAATGATGAGTAAAGAAACCTGGCTCCAGGGCTGTTGCTGGGCAGGGCACTGTGGTCTGTCTGTCTGACAGGACAAAATAAACCATGTCACAGAGCTCGGGCTATTCTAGAGAACACGGTTCATGACAGACACAGTTCAGGTGAAGCTGCAGTAACTCTGAAGGTCTTGAAGCTGCCCTTGTACAGCAGAGACACCGTTTCTCCCGTAGAAAGGGCATTTGTACAAAAGCAGCGAGAAACACTAATCCCCCAAAGTATTTTGTAGAAACGTGACAGCTTAGCAGGAGGTAATCCTGTTTACAGCCCAGTAACTCACCCGCATGGGACGCCCTGCGCCGAGGACGGCCTCTGCAGACCCCAAAGCACCGGCCGTGGCCGAAGCGCGGTGTGCGCTGTGGCTCCGAGCGAGGCAGGAGACCAAGTCACCCGCATCTGGGCTCCGGCAGCACCGTCCCTGTTGTCAGAGCTGGCACCAGGTGGGCAGGGAGAAAACTGCTGCCAGTTCGCAGCGTGACACAGGGGCAGTCAAATTGATTTTATGATACGTCAAGTCCCCGGAGCCGCAGCGAACAAACCGGTAGGAAGTTAACGCACTGCGCTGGATCAGGAAATAATTCCAAACTTTCATTTCAGTGACCGGTATCTCAAAAAGAAAAAAACAACAAAACAAACCCAAAAAACCCCCCAAACCCATAAATTGCACAGGCACAGCAAAGTCTGCTTCCAAAACCGGGAAGCTCTGTGTCTGCGTGTATAGGGGAAGGGGTACTTTTTATTTCAAAAATGAAATAATGATAATTAAAATTAACAGTAGAATTGGGTTTGCTCTCCCAGTAAGATGGAGGGTGCTGAAATCTTGAGTCCCAACACGAGGGTCCTGGCCGCCGGGTGACAGTGGGACACGGAAGAAGGTTTTTAACCCAACCGAACCCCTGTGAGCTCACGCCTCCCGGGTGAGACCCAGCAGCTCTTCCCTGGAGACCCCAGCCCCGTTGCCGCCCAGCTCCCCCCGGCCTCCGTCCCAGCGGCGCCGCTCTCCTCACCAGCCTCACCGCGCTCCCTCAGAAACCAGCGGTGGGAGCAGAGCGCAGTGTCCCAAAACCCGGCAGTTTTGAGGAATTTCACCAGGGTTGGCACTGCTCGTCTTTTCCAGCTGTGGAGAGATGGGATCAGAACTGCACATCCATGATATCTTCTCTACAGGGAAAACCAGAAATCACAAGCCCTTTGGAGAAACTGGTTTCCAGGGAGGTAAATGGAGAAGGAAGGCTGGAGAGTGAGAAGCTGGTCAGGAGAAGGCTTTAGACAGAGAGAGGCAGAAACGGACACTGGGAGAGAGCCGGGTGGCCCTGACGGTGGCAGGAACGGAGTTGTCCCAAGCGACTGCTGGAGGCACCGGGAGGTCACAAAAGGCGGCTGAAGCAGCTCGGTGAGCAGGGAACAGCCCCACGGGGGTTTGCAGCGCGTGGAAAGGAGGGAGGGTTTGTGGATCTCCGGCAACTTCTAGGCCTTGAGTTGTTGGGTTGTTTGTTTGTTTTTTTTTAATAATAAAAACTAGCTCTGAGGAGGGAAGACGAGAGGAACGGATGTTTCGGTTAATAAGAACAAACCTTCCAAATTCTGCAGGGGCACGGAGCAGGGCTGCAAGTTTTACAGATCAAACCCGAGGCAGGATAAAACCAAGCAAAAGATGAAAAGGGCGAGGAGCAGCAGAGCTGGCAGCAGCAAAGGACCCACACCCAGAACGGGCATTTCACTTCAAGAATGAAAAAAAAAACCCAAAAACAAAAAACCAAAACCCAAAAAAGTTGTGTGGGGAGGGAGGAGCAAAGGATTCTGTACAAAATCACTGCTGCTCACTGTCTGGGGAAGGTTAAAAATATCCCCAAGAAAAAGCTTCTGATGCGGCTGCAGAACGTGTGTAAAAATGCTGGAATTTTTCTATCCCAGTTAACTATGAAAAAATAGAGAAACAAACCAGGTCCGCGAACTGTGAGGATGGGGAACAGACACCCGCCGGAGGGTGGATGTGACGCTCAGCGATGCGACACAAAACCGGCAGGAAATACACAGTAATTCATGTAAGTTTTAAAACTTTATTTCAAATTACCCACGGTTTCTTTTTATATTATCGATGTGCTGGAAGTTCACGCTACTGGCAGAATACAGGCAATTTCAAATAAAGTATACAATATTCAGACACATTTATATGTAACAGGCTTAGAAATTATGGAATGTATTTACAGACATACAGCATGGGATGAAGCTTTAAAATCCTTTTCTCTATTAATTACACGTTTACACGCCTTTCAGAAATAACAAAATTAGATCGCTTTGTAAAACACCACAATATCTATACAAAAGAATTTTTTCGATGTCCAAATTCACCTTAAAAGTCCTCTGGTTCTAAAACTACTTTTTTTTTTTTTTTTTTTTTTTTTGAAGAACCATTTATAGTCATGAAAGGGTAAAAATCCCATTTGCCATCGTGTCACACCCAGAGGTGTTCTCAGCTGCTGTAAAAAGTCATCTCTGATTTATTTTAGGCAGGTCGCCGAGGTCGGGGACTTTACGAAAACCTCCCCCTTCACAAGGGGGAAAGACCCAAACCTGGCTGTTTTGGCCCCGACCACTCGATGCCACCAGGGATTCCCGAGGGCCCGTGTCACTCCATCGCGAGCGTGTCACCTCGCTGAGCCTCAAACGCTGCTCAGCGCTCCACAGGTGGTAACGCAACGGAGTCAGTGTATGAACACCATCAAGCACGGAACACTCGGATTCCTCCCGCACCCTCCCACGCAAACGCCCCAGAGAGGAAAGACAATCGCCTCTTTGCTTTAACACACAAAATAGAATTTTTTTTTTTTTTTACTTTTTTCTTTTAAAATATTCTTTTCACGGGATACGACAAAAATTGCACATAAATACACCCAGAAATCCCAACCCATTTTATAAAACAGAACTGCAGTTGGTTTTGGTACAATACATTAAATAAACCCTATGATGAAACTTCAGGTTTGGATCGTTGCCCTCAACACCTGGTCACGATTCAGTGTTTGCCAGCACGAAAACACGGGATTATAAATGTCGAACCGACACGACAACACACATTTGAAACTGCCAGAGCGAACCGTTGCTTAGGTCACAGCACGTGACACCGGGGAGATGACGCCTGCCCAACCCCGCAGCCGTCGCTCCTCACGGGAGCTCAGCTGCTCCAGCAGAACCAGGCATGACTGGAAACAGCCATTTCCGGCAGTTCAGGCTCAAGCCCCCACCACATTAATTCCTTAAAAACTGGTATTAATGAAATGACGTCAAACTTCCACCAACCTGAACACTGTTAAGGTTCATTTTCCCCAAGTGCTGGAAGCTGGGCTGGAGCGAGCAGCACACCCTCACAATTCCACGAAGGGAACGGTTTTCTTAAAATGGGAATATTTAAATAGTCCAAAAAGGGTGTGCTATTAAAAAAATAACGTGCCCCTGTAACAACACAAGTGACCTAATGTTGGAAAGGAAGCTGAAATCCCTGCCCCCCTCTTTCAAATGACGCGCAGAGGCAAACAGGGAAGAAACACCCGTGGTCTGTCCTGTTGGCTGCGAGTGGCAGAATCTACAGCCGAGACTCCAGACACCTGTATGAAATCCTGGAAGAACGACCAACGCCCCTTGCAAGCGAAATTAAGGGAAACGCAGGATGCGCTTAAGGAGGAAAGCACGTCCGTGCGGAGCTGGCTCCCTTCCTACGGGTATCGCAATCAGCGGCACGTTCATTTCTCGCAGGGCTCGGGGCGACGCGCTCACCCAGTAGGAAAAGGTCTCTCTTTTCAGCCACGCGCTTTTAAATACCCTTCAGGTGGGATTTTTTTTTTTTTTTTTTTTTTTTTTACCCCTTCCACTTGCAACGCCATCAGCCAGTGCCAATAAGAAGCATTTGGAATAATTATGTGAAATAAGGGATTCGACAATCACCACAACGGACCTTGACAGAAATACATGAAGCAAAACAGAGCGGAAACAAAACCGCAAATCAAAAGGGGAAAAATCCAACTAAGACCAGTCCTTGCCCGAGTTCCCTCGGCAGCTTTAATTCAGCAAAAATGACTTCTAGCTCGCCTCTTCCCATTTCTTCTCCCTCCTTATCCCCATGAAATCCTCCTGGTGTGTTCTGCTCCAAATACACCCCCAGATGCAATATCTCCGATGCCTGAGGTTGGTCTCGGACCTCGTGCACCCTCAGTATCAGTAGCACAATGTTCTGGGACGCTTTAAATTGGCCAAAACATAACAAGGGAACCGCACGGGTGGAGAACTGGACTTTGCAAGGTCTTTTTGGGGAAAAAAAAGAATAATAATTATTATAACCGATCTGGTAGCGGGCTTGGCCTCATCACTGGGACCAGAGCACACAGAGCTCCTCTTTGTCTGGCAGGTCAACTTCCCAGCAAAACGCAAGACTTGTTGGCTGCTTCTCCCATTCCTGTATATTGAATTTCCATTTTTATGTTAAGGCAAGAGGAAGCAAGTCATGGTAGTTCCGTCAAATCAGTGCGTCTCTATATGAATTCCAATGCTAAAAGGCTCTATGTATTAAAGCCTTGTTAAAGCCACAAATAGAAGCTACCCTTTTGCAAGGGACTGCTGCTGCGGGAATGTGCAGCCCACCCAGGGAAATTCAGTAATTGCATTCTTCCAAGTGGTAAATTTCTCAGTGGCCGGGACATTCGCCAGCGTCGGCGCGTCTGCACGGGACGCTTCAGCCCCTAACAACCGTATTATTCAATAATGGGTTTCCAATGATTAGCGTGGCAGGCTGTGATTCTTCACGCTGCAGTAAAATACATACACGGTTCTTGATGACACCTGGTCACCATTTGACAAAACCGAGTGACCAAAGGCACCCCTACACGACCAGAAGGGGAGGCGAGAGGAGGCAGGAGATCGCTCCTCACTGATGCTGGAAAAATTTTCAGATAAAGACATGTTAAAATCCCCCCTAAAAGTGAACCCAATAAGAATGCTAATGTGATTAATACAAATTGAACAGTTCTGCTTTAGTATCTTTTACTAAGGTGTTTCTTGTGGAGAAAACACGCAGGTTTTTTCCCCTTGGGGAAAAGAAAATTATCCTTTTTCCCTTCAAATATTAAGTACTGAGAACACACCAACACAAGTTACAGCTGCGTGAGTTTGGACCCTGTTACCAGATGCTGCAGGTTAAGATTGTGTGTTGCAAGCTTTTAAATATATAATAGAAATAGCTGTTGTTGTTCCGAGGCAAAGAAATTCCCTTTCTTTGAACCCTGCGGGGAAGGAAAGAAATTTCATTTCCCACGTGCCCAATGTTTTCACAAACGAATTCCCCGTGGAATCGCTCTCCCAACTCTACACCCATGTCTTCAGTCCACAAGCTCAGTTTCTAGAGCTGGCTCCGACAGGCAGCCACTGGAATTCCCTGCCCTCCTCCCAATGAACTCTATTTATTTTTTTTTTTTCTTAAATAAGGGGCAAAAATACTGATAATAAAAATGTTATTGGAAACTGTTGCGATCTCCAAAAAAAATGGAGCAATGAAGTAAAACATTCCTGTCAGGAATCACGGAAACTCATTTCCTTAGAACAGAGCTCTGTGTGTTTGGATGCACTGCACGGGCAGCAACGTCTTCACGTCCTTCTGCTTAGCCAAGGTAACCCAAAAGGTCCCGCAGGTCTCTACACAGCAGACAAGTGGTGAAGCTGCTGCTGCTTTGGGGGTGCCAGCTCCAGGAGCGCCTGGACAGTCACAGCTACCTGTGTCAAACCCTTCTCTTCTAAAATATGTAGAGGCAAACATAATTGCTCCTGAATGGGGAACAAAACAAAGACAAAAACAAAATGGATGAAAAACACTCAACTGAAAAGAAATTAAAAAAAAAAATAAAAATAATAAATTAAGCAAAAGGTGACCGAAATATGAAATGTTCTGGACAGCCAGCACACACACAGGTATGGAATGAAACTTCTGCTTGTGACTAAGGAACCGTGAACTCGACTGCTCGAAGGAGGCGGCCCTGGGGTAACCCTTCTGTTTGCTTACCAGAAAACCGTACAAATAAGAACTTGGAAAAGGATCGTGGGAGAAGTGGGGAAGAGCAAATCGTCCTCTATCTCTGCCCATGCTGAAATGGCAGCAGTTTATGAAACCAAAAGTCGATGAACTTAAGGAGGGGAAAGCTTTGCTTTGACATGATGAACCTGCTACAACGCGGAGCGGGAAAGGAACCGCGTCCTCCTTTCCACGCCACAACTGCCTTTTGGAAGGAGTCCTCACGCAGGGAATCTGTTGAGCTCTCAAACGTGAGGAAGGACCTGCTTCAGGGCAGAGAATGAAATGCGAGTGTGTGCTGCGGAGACACTGCAACAAGTCCAAGAGGAAACGTCGTACTTTAATACTGAAAGTAATCCTCATCTCATGAGACACACTGCCCACGTGAAGTCCTTCTGTCTGTCTGTCTGTGCTGATCTCTATCCTTACAAAAATTCCTTGGAAGGTATGAAAAAGCAAAAAGCACAGGTTGTTTTATGGAAGAAAAAAGAAAAAAGAAAAAAAAAAAAAGAAAAAAGACTTTCTTCTATATATGACTGAAATAACCTTGATCATGAAAGTAGAAAATGCCCTGTCTCCTGTTGAAGGCAATGAGGAATTGACAGTACATTTACAGGCAAATATCAATCCCACCTTACGTGTGAGTCGCTACCGCTTATTTGTCTGCCAGAAGTACCCCTGCTTGGCAGGTTACCTCCAAAATCCTTCTGAGGAATAAGAGTAATACGCAAAATGCAAAAAGAGGTTTCAAAGTGTTTATTAATAATTGTGCTATTCTCAGTCTAAGATGGATGTAAAGCCTCACGCTACGTAAGTCCTTGGCACATCCTGGCCACCCTCCCTCCACACCAGCCAGGAGACGTGTCCAACAGTTCTCTGTGTCTGTAGAAAATAACCAAACTGTGTCCTTCCTACAGAGCTACAGAGATTGTTTTTCATGCGTTATTTCCACCACAACCTGCATTTCTCCACTTTTTGAATCTTTACCGATTTTTGATAAGAAATCCTTCAGCATAAACAGTTAGAGCCAACACTCCTCCCGCAAAGCTCAGAGAGGACAGAAAACAAATGAACCCACGCTGAAATTCTCACAGTAAGATCAGGCTGAAATACATTTTTTTCTTCCAGCAAATTTGTGTTATTGTGAAAAAATGTGCTTTTTGAGAAAATACTTGTAAACTTGAGCAAATATGCCTTATCTTTTTTCTCACGTATGCAAACAGATAAGGGTAAAAGCTTTGGAATGACTCCATACCACAGACAGTCACGACAAACAAAATTTAAAAACTGGAAGGCACCGTTAGTGTAAAACCTCTTGCAGCTTTTATCACAGTGTTCATTAGAAGAAGTTAAGAAACATAGGAACCGAGTTCAGTTTAGTTCATACCAGTAAGCAGTGCAAAAATAGCTTATTTGAAAAAACCCACAACAATCTCCCCCTGTCAAAGGTCCCCTCTTTCCTGAAAAATGTTTTGCTTGGACAGAACACTGCGTGTGATCTGGAGAGAGGGCATCAGCTCCTCTACTCGCCCCTCTGTGAAGTTCTCATCACTTTTATTTTACAAGAGCTTGTGAGACCCATATACACATAACACATCTTTACTGGTAGCGACCACATTTGCAACTGAACTCCTGTGTATCTTAAACTGTGCTCCAGAGCTGTTGCCAGGTTACCATCGGAATGCTGACACCACTGAAACCGGGATTACAAACTGTATTTTCAAATGTAACAGACATGTATTGAAAACACATTTGGAAGAGCCGTTTGACTTAACACTTACCTGTCACCCGTCCCTGAATCAATCTACACTCTGAGGAGACATGGTCTTTTACACATTGCACGGGGAGTGCCCTGAAGTTCGGAGGTGTCCCTGAGACATTAAAGCGTTAAAGCACCAGGATGCTTTTCCTGGGGAGGGAAAAGCTTTATGGAAGACCACCTGAGTTTGGTAAAACAGTGAAGAGTGACCGTGCAGCCCGGACTTATATTTCTGCAACTGCATGGTTCAAAGGTTTCTGAAAATGACGGGGTAAGAGGAAGAAGGGAATAAGCAGGACACAAGCCCGGGTTGGGGCACCCACGATCAAGTAGCAACTCAAGATGTTTTTGTTAAGTTTTATCCAGAGCGCAGTAACATGCTATGACATTCCGTGGCACCTGATAGAATCTTAAAGTTTTTTTCCTTCTGTGCCAGAAAACGTTTCTCTCAAAGCTGTTGAAGAGCTCAATTTTCGGAAAATTTCCTGCTTGATCTGTTATAAAGCTCAAGTAGCTCAGGATTCATTGACAGTTATTTTAAAAATTCTGACTCAAAGTAATACACCACAGTCTACAAAAATGAGAAATCAAATGCTCTCAGAGGCAGGATAAGGGAC
Organism: Numenius arquata; assembly: GCF_964106895.1. Lineage (NCBI taxonomy): Eukaryota > Metazoa > Chordata > Aves > Charadriiformes > Scolopacidae > Numenius > Numenius arquata. The sequence continues at coordinate 11,786,864 of NC_133584.1, forward strand.
AGAGGGGTAAGAGAAGAAAAATCAGTATACAAAGTCTTGTGGCCAAAACTTTACAGACCATGTCTCCTAAGAATGTGGGATCTGATCAAGAACACTGATGTTGAAAAAAAATACTTTGCATTCTTTCACATTTTTCATCAGATAATCCTGAAGCAATTTAACCAAAGTGGGTGCAATTCCCATTATACAGATGGGGAAACTGAGGCACAAACTGACGTCGCAGTTTTCCCAGAACTATATCACTCGTCAGCAGACCAGGGCACGCGCCCTGGGCTCAGTCCCTCGCTCTAGCCCCGGGACAGCACTTCCTCCCTCGTAAAAGCGTTATATCTGCTAAATATGACACAGCAAATACAAACGTGAGTTATGTCACAGATGGTCGTGTGGGTGCACCAATGTGTTTACACATCGTACTCGTCACCTCTGTCCCAGCAGTGGGAAAGAAAGCACTTCATACACACAGTCTTGAGAAAAACCAAAATCCTTTCCCGAGCACCGGGGTGACGGAGGGAGGAAGCAGCACCACTACCCCTCAGCTAGAGAAAAAAGACCCAGCGATAGAACATACAGAGCGTTAGCATTAGAGTACAGTAAAACACCACAAAGCCCCAGAGCTGAACGGAAAGGAAGACAAGACTGGATTCTTCTGAATCTGTCCCCAGGGAAAGAAGAGTCTCAACTGTTCTTTTAACGCTGAGGTTTAGCTGAAGAATGTCAGAAGGGGAACAAAGATTGTCCTGTCCAGAGTGTGTGAGCAGGAAGGGAAAACAGACAGAAAAAAAAAGGTCAGTCAGTTAGCCATAGCAACATCCACCAAGCAGTCAGTCATCAGACATCTCAGATAAAACCGACGTGTTCGAGAAGCCTATCACAGCTGGTTAGTTCTCACAAAGGAATCTGCAAGACTCCCATTGCAAAGAACTCACTCAATGCAAATATTTAGTGTTCAGTGAGGTGCCTGTCACCTGCACAGCTTAAACATGTAACTATTCTTTGGTGTTAACAACACAGCACTTCACACATGCCTTAGCAGAAACCATTTTCCTCTGGGGGAAACGAAGAGGCTACAGGTTTCTGAGATGCTGTTGGCACTGAGCGCTCACCACGGCTAAGTCCCCACATGTACCTTAGTTAAAGAAAACAGTAGGACAAGGGATTATTTACACGTAACTGATGCTTGAATGCAGCATCCTGCAGAAACATCTATTGAGTTTTAGTGTTCTGTACCTATTCCCACTGTGTATCTTTTCCCTCCCTTTCACACAGGTGACTGCTGTAAATCAGTGAAATCTAGATGCACATATCAATCTGTTCAACTCTCGGTTTCTTTTCATGCAAGGGCTTTAGCCAGCAAAGTCCTACAGAAATAGCTGCTCCACTGTGGTGCCTGTAATTAGCATTTACTTAAAGTAGTCTCCCTCTTAGAAGGTAAGTATTTCTACATAGATCCGTACTTTCAGAAAGCCTTTTATTTTTGTAATTAGAATTTAAATGAAAGGAAATACCTGCAGGCATCTTTTCAAGAAAAATGTATTAGGCTGCCACGCCATTCTTACATACGGCTATCTTAGGTTCGCATCTCAGCAGATATGTAATGTAGACATGTGAGAGCAACTCGAGCGTTCAGGTGGGGGTATTTCAGTGAGTTTCCCCAGAGACACTCTCCTTGAACTCTTGCACATTAAAGCAAGAAACACGAGAAACCCAGGAGGGTCCTAGAGAGTAGGTGTGGCAGATACAGCAGACTGGGTCTATAGGGGACCTTTTCTTGAGTGGCTTTTTCATTTGTTTTTAAACGTGGGTCACTTCTGCTCTGTACTGCAATCCCATAAAAACTACATCTTCATCTTTGGAGGGACTATAAATAGGGAAGCTGGGATGGAATTGAATAACTTTGCCCCAGACGAGTTTATGTTGTGCAGTTCTGCTGGGAGTAAAAGTCTGAAGTTTCTTAGGGGACCAAAATAGTGCAGGCCTCTCAAAGTACTATGGATCACTTGCAACTCCCTACTACGTTCCAATGCGATTCACCACTGAGTCATGTGAAATGGCCAGGCAGCTCCATAAATATGCTACCCCAAAATCCCAACGGCTCAAGTGCCTGCAAGTGAAGCTATCTGAAAACACCAGAAAATCCTGCATGATTGACTTGAGAACGCTGCTTTTAGAAATAGCTGGAAAATGAGTCACTGGATCTACTTTTCCCTTTCACAATACAAAAGAAAGAAACCAGCATCTACAACAGAAACACCAATGCTCAGCAGCACAAGAAAACAAATCAGTTAATACACTAGAAGAAAAATTAAGAAAAACATGACATATCAAAACTAGTTTTACTGAGACAGCTGCTGAATAAGACAAAGTGGAAAGGACAGGACAGCATAAAACAGGATAACTGGACTCAGAGGGACTGTTTTACATGTTCCCACCTCCTAGATCTTCCAAGTTTCAGAAGGGGACAAGGAATACCAGAAGACAGACTTCTACCACTGGTACATAACAAAAGAATTAGGATCTATGCAAAGATAGGTACCATCAGAGAAAGGCCAATAATACTGTGACTTGTTGCAAAGACAGTAAAGACCTTCACGCAAGAGAATAATTATGAAGAAAGATGAAAAGCTTTGGGATAAAAATAACACATACAAAGCATCATCCAAATTTTATCCCACTTCTAAGCTGTCAAGTATCTAATATTGAGAAAATGTAATTGCTTTTATAGAAACACCTTGAAATTCTAAAGGCAGACTCGAACTGCATCAGCTATTATGAATTTGAGGCAGAGCAGTAAGTGAATGAGATCTCTGATAAACTGTATCTGACTTCACTTTACTTTGGAAGGCAATGCAAGAGAAGTCTGATCTATACTGCAAGGCACAGCATATACCTGAACCTTCTACACTTTTCATCAGTTTGTTTTCATCAAATCTTTCAAAGGAGGTTTTATTTTCTGAAGCCTCATAGAAAACTGCACCTGAAACATATCGTCAGGACAGTAGAAATACGTACCTGAGGCACTCCGATCCTCCTGCACGCTTCCAAGAAATTCTCCACGTTTCGTCTGCATTTCGCCATTGTAAGTTTAGGCTGCAAAGAAGTAAAGGAGGCAGACGGACAGTGTTCTTAATTGGCAGGATTTCAAAAGGTCTTTATTATTTATTTAAATAAAACTCTTAATCAACCTCTTTGCCAAAAAACATACCGCACTGACATAAGCTTGTCTAATTCAAAGCAGGCTCTGTGGAAGTTTGCTCTTCTTTAGAAAAGCAAGCCCAAATTTCAAAGCTATTTTATGAAAAGCTAATCTATGAATGCTCAAATGTTTTTAAAAAAACACAATTCTAAGCTGTGCAATATTTATACACAAGGTGCTATATAAAACTAGCTAACACTTTTAGTGACTATAGTATGATAATTTTAAAAATGTTTTTTGAATGAAACACAGATGCATGGCTTCCATGCTACGATTTCAGAGCAATTTCATGATATGAAGCAATCTGGAGTCTGTTCTGGATTACTACAATACAAAACCATATAAATATCAAACCATATTTCAATTAACAAGGAGAGAGGAGAAAAAAAAAAAAAAAGGCTAGAAGAAACCAGAAAATAATGGAAGAAAAGCAGAACTGAAGCTTGCTGCTTGTAAGCCTCTTGCAGATGTGTTTGATGGAGCTGTTTGAATTGCTCTCACGGCACTTTTTCAAGCAAGCTTTTTTCTGCAGTTGGCTTTCACACCTCCACACAGACACACCGCGGCACAGGCACCGTCTTGTTTCTATTCTTGAAGCTTATTCTTTTCTGGTCGAAGAGACTCAAGCTTCCTGCTCCTTTGAACAAGCTACCCACAGCCTATGTGGCAGCAGCCTCTGTGGGTTCAATACTTTTCCGTAAGTGGTGGGGTTTCCGGCCTGTGCCCTCAATATGCTGTATTTCCCCACCGAGAAACCAGGTTAAAGGCTGGTGCTGACTCCTTTTTCCCCAAAGGATGAAGGGAATACAAAGATCACATTGTGACTGAGGAATGACATGATGCCTCTTCTGCTCCTGCAGCCGTGAAGGCTGCCTCTTCCTTGGGATTTATATGACAAAGCCATGATTTAATTCCTCACACAGAATATTCAACACCACATAAAACCAAGCCATTGAAAAGCTGTTCTCAGTGACGCAAGTCTGATGAATAGCGGCTGTATGCCTCTGCTCTTAATGATGCCACAATCTGCCTAAAATGTTGGCGTGTCCAGTTCAATCATTCTCAAAATAACGAAGACATCTGCTCGTTCACATGAAGTCCAAGGGAGAGGAACCACAATGACAGAGCAGGCAGCTCTGTAAGTGCCAGTTCAAATTCCAACCAGCACAAAGACAGACTCCAAAATAAGGAAAAGCAAGCACGACATGCGTGTTTCAACTTCTTCTCCCAGGAACAATCTTCAGGTTTTTTTCCTTATTCATACAATTTAAAGGTGCATAACAAGCAATCTGCCTATCCATACAACTTTTAAGTAGCTGACCCTAAATATTTTCACTGAACTTTCTGACTTCCACAAATACAGATTAGGTAAATAATCTGTAGTTATTTCACAGTTCTTGACCTTTCTCTAATTCTGTGCTTTCCCTACACGATACACAGTTAATGCACCCAGAAACAGATCATCTTCGTTGGTTTCCAGAAACACTGCAGCTGGGCAGGGTAAGAGAACAACTTCAGAAATTTTCAGTCTTCTCTGTGTGCTTCCTTCCTTGCTCTGAACAGTCCCCAGATACAACAGCCTTTTTTCCTGTTATCACAAAGGTATGACTGGATTTGCTTTGTTCCAGGAGATGCTGTTCTCCAAGTAGCTTGAGTGTGCTCTGCTCAAATTCCTAAGCAGAGGACTTGTAGTGCTGTAAAGTGGACACAGGAATCAACTTGGCTTCTCTGCCTGTTTTCACTGTCTTGTGTGGTGGGATCCTAAATGTTGTAGAGAATGTACTTCCCTACTATCTGTTTTCCTGAACTTCTTGGACCTTTTGATCTTTTGAAATACCCTATTTCAGTTTTCATGCTGAACCGTCTCTTATTTCACTAGCTTTCAAGTTAACATAGGGAGGACTCGAAAACATTAACATTTTCTTCCAATCTGTTAGAAGTAACTTCATTTAAATGACACACACCCAAATATAATTTATTTTAATGAAGCTATAGACCCTTTTTAGACAGAACAGATAGTTATTTTTTGTCACACACATTCACAGAGGAGAATGCTGAATTTAGCATTTGTCTGGATTACAGAACTTTGTTGGATGTTATTTTGGACACCTATAAAACACTATCTTTATTACATACTTACAACAGCAGGTGAGGGGACATGGATGCTGGGAACAGATCGGGGACGCACGTGATTAGCTAAATGGCACAGAACAACACCGTCGGTGAGAGCTGCTCCGAGATCACTGGGCAAAGACACTTTCAACCGTGATTCTATATTCTGCAGAAAAGCGAACATGGAGACAGAAAAAGGTAACAGCCAGTTTCCTCCAACTGCTCAGTTCTGCAGAACATTTTATAAGAGGCAGAAGCTACTGCATTACAACTCTCTGTCCATCCTCGTGACATTTCTAAACAGTAACACCTGTGATCCAGAGCTGACCAGAATCTGAGAGCAATTGAGTTCAATGATAAACAGTTTTCATTGTACAGCACAGGGCACTCATACAACCATTCTTCAAAAATAATGGAAATCAGCATCTAGGAACAGTATTCCTAATCCTATGTGTTCTCAGAGAATGGTTCTCACAAGAGAAGTGAAAATAATAGTCTTTGTGGTTTGAAGGACAACATAATTAACAAAAGTCAAGACAACATTTTTCCCTGTAAAGAAAAAACTGAACTACTTGGCATAAATGGTTTTAAAAAAGGAGCTAGTTAGCATTTGTGTAAGGGAATGAATGAAAATTCAGTTCAGCCTTTTAATCTTATTTCAAATGCTGTGTGAATTTCAGTTGTTATACTGTATCTAAATTTTTTTTTAAGCATAAAAAAATAGTAATTAAGCTCACCTGGGAAGCAGAACAAGAGCCAGACTGTATACAAAGCATTTTAAGATAAGAGAAGAAAGGCTCTGCAAGCAGCACCAAGTTTTGCTTTGTTTTATTTCAGGTAACTTTCTACTTTTAGAGAAAGGAGAATGTCCTTACCTGGGTTGTTTATGGCTTTTAAAATCAGCTTTAACGAGGAGAAAGTCTTGTTTTTTGCGACAGTTCAAACAATTAGAGTACCTCAAGGAATCCTTTCATGCTCTCCAGAATCACGTCTGGGGCAAAGCAGAGCAGTACCTTAATGCCATGTGGGATTTTATATATTCACGTGTACTGTCGTTGTACCTGGGCACAACCCAGGAGTGCGAATAGACAAAAAGCACAAGTATAAGGAATATTTGTGCCTCAGGTGTTCTCTGCTTAACTAAGGATAAGGCAAGAATCAATAAATGAATCCAGAGCACACAAGGAAACAACACTGCCAGCGTGACTGGTAGGAGACCCTGCACTCCATCTGCTCGTCTCGGGGCTTTACAGCAGAGGAGTTTTAAAAAAGAGATTAAAAGGAAGGCAGTGAGGCAACTTTCCGGGGAGTTCCTTACAAGTTTGAAGGCTGATAAGGAAGAAAGCAAGCACACATTCATTTGAAAAGCAGAGATCATGGGATATTCAGAAGCAAGAGTCAGCACAGTTTACTTTAGAGAATGCGAAGCTGACTTTCTCCACCACAAAAGCCAAAGCGAACACCACTGCATCCATCTGAAAGAACCAGACTGTACAGTGCCATTTCATTTTTATCAGCTGGGCACCATATTGGTTCAGTGAAACTGGTCCAAGACACGAGGACAGCTTTAGCAGATTGCACGCAATGCATTTACTACGATACTACTTCCTGGCTCCCGACAGCACTTACCTTACGTAGCTGCTCTATGAGCTCCAGCTCCTCCTCTCGCTGTTTGGAGTTTTGTCTTACTCTGGGATCTGCAGAATCATTAGCAGGAGACAAGGCACGGGTAGTAGATGAAGTAACAACTAAAAAAGCAGCACGAAGGAAAGGAAATCACTCAGCATGGTGTGGCTGACTGTACTTCACTGCTGTGCTATACACACACACACACACAAGGTTCCAGAATGGCTACAGTGCGTTCCTTTTCACAAATCTGTTTCTTTCATTTGATTATCAATCAAACAAATGGTCTACTAATCTAAATGAGATGGTTTATAACACATTTTCCTTTCTGTGTAGATTCTGTTCTTTCTGTTGGCTGATAATCATTCCCAAAAAGAGGCCAAGGTTTTGCCGGTTGAAGGGTGGTGAAACAGTTCCGTCTTTCTACAGAAATTGCAATTTTGTTACATGTGACTGTGCAATGCAAAATTTATCAAGCTGCCTTCAACAGCTGTTGAAGGCTTTTGTGGCATTTCCTTGGTATCTTTTTAGGTGTAAGCACAGACCAAGAAGAACAAATTCCCACATTTCCACAAATATGACAAAAGAATATTCGACAGCTCTAAATAAAAAATTGCTTATTCACAAAGTATTTAATGCCATATGTTTACAAATGGAACTCTAAAAGTAGTTTGCGGATGATGACCTGAAGTAACAGAACAGTGCAAAATCAGGTAATTCAGATGTTAATATAATGTAGCAAAACTAGCTAATTTCTGAGCTACGTAACCTACCTTTGTTTGCTTCATCCCTGACAGCTGCTCGGAAAAGGAAACTCTCAGGTCGCTGGGAAGGGTTTCTATAGGAAGGTGGGGCTGCATGACCAGGATATGGAGGGGAAAGGTGGACTAAACAAAAGTGGAAAGGCACAGGAAAGGAAAGGAGGAAGAAGGAAATGGTTACAGTTTAAATAGGAAATGGGTTCAGCGATGTGGTAATTAAAAAGAACAAAACAAAAATTTTAATATAATAATGACAAAATAAAATACAGCCATGCATGATAAAAGCGCAGGGCAGGAAAAGGCACTTCCAAGGGCACTTGCATGCAAAGCACATTCCACATACCAATTCCAACAACTGTTCTGACTGTTGCTGAACGCATCTGTGTGCCAAAGCCTGTATGAAGGCCTAAAACAGCCGAACCCTACACTGCCTGAGGACAGGCTTCACCCGTTGTCTCTTCCCTCATGTGTTTCTCAGGAGACCCAAATAACTGGGTAAATTCTAAAGCACAGCAGTGCCGTGTACAGAGATGGGAACATACGCTCCCTTCTCTTCACAGTACAAATAAGCAAGCAGGCATTTTGATCTTGTATTTCAGAAATTTTTCTTCCCTTCCCTGTTACCTGTCTGAGTGTTAGGTGAGCCAGGGGAGATGGTAGATCTGTCATCACTCTGTGGACAAAAAAAAGCAGAAGAGTATAAATGGTCCTAATCTGGAAAAGCTTTGGCTACATTTTAATTTGCTGTGTTTTAAAAGAGTCACCACCCATCTAAACGTGTTTCAGAAAAAACAACAAACCAGAAACGTGACAAAACACAGCATGTTGTTCCCCAAGCCTCATCTCTGCAGAAAGTGACAGTTTTTTCTTTTGTAGAAATGACACAATTGCTTTTATTTTCCTGAGGAAAAAGAATGATGAAACAGCACTGACTGTGCAATGATAGATCTTTGTTTACTCTTCCTTTCAACCAAAACTTCCAAAGTATTCTTTGTAAAGGAGACATGGAAAAACACATAATTAAATTAAACGCAGAACTGATATTACAGCAGCACCAAAAAGGATACACCTCTCTGACATCTTTGCTAATGCAAAACTGCTATTTACTGAACATCACTCTCCCTGGTGTGTTTTTATTACAGAGCTTGCACAGACTAATGATTTCTGGTGATGAATACATTTGGTATAGCAGTATCCACAGAAGAAAAAGAAATATAGGATATCTGTATTCAATTGTGAAAGTAAGCTGGTAAAGAACACAACAAAAGTACTTTTGATGAACTCAACTTGGTCAAGAGAAAATCATAAAAAGTAACATCAAAGAAAACCAAGAACCCCTGGGAGCAGAGACTGGTTGCCATGTTTTGATAGCTTAGGTCTCCTGGAGACACAGCCTAAAGCTAAGATGAGGTAATATCTACTACAGTTTAATCAGGTAAATCGGATTCATACCCTACCTGAACTTTTGATTAGCAGCTGACAGACTTACACCTGTTAAAACAGATGTGTGGATCCAAGAGATTTTTTTGTTGGCTTTAGTGGTGAATGATAATAGCAAGAGATACCTTGACAGGAGTGAAGGCAGAGGCATTAGGCAGGACAGTGGCACAGCTTTCTTCACTCAGCCCTGAGAGTGACTGAATGCAGAGAGAAAGAGAAGGCAGCAGCAGGGTTAGCAAAGGGCTGACAGGTCGCGCACAAAGAGGGAACGCAGCAGACAAAAAGGAAGAGGTGATCACGATCACATTCTCAGAAACACTCAACGGGCAACAGATACACACTTGCTGAACTATAGGTAAAGCCTTCCTGCCCTCCTGAACTTACTGGTTAATAAGCTTGAGAGGTGCAATGTTTCTTTTCCACTCAACACAGTGACATCAAACACAGAACTAAGAACAACATGAGAGGCAAAAGCTTCTTTAGTAATACTGAATGTAACACCTATGCCATCAAACAAAAGGAAATTTTACCCTACAACAGCTCATTCTGAGCCACTATTCAAAACAGCTTTCTTTTTAATGTTTCAAGTATGTTATGCATTTTACTAAGTTATTTTCCTATCAACTTTGTAAAATCAGAGAAACCCACATCTAACGAGCTGAAGAACACACGCTTTGTGTCTGCCACAAGGATTCACTGCTGATCCTTGTGAATTATATACAAAGTAAATTAACGTTCCGTGGGTGGAATCTAGCTCTTGGAGAAGACGTCAGTGTGAAGATTTACAGTGTTGTCACAGATAAAAATGCTGCCAAATTTCAATTATAACCATTATCAAACCTAACAAAATAAACAGCAATTTCGTGTTTCCAGAATGGGAGGTCCAACTGACAGGTGGATCCAGAAGGCCAAATTCTGTCTTATCGAAAGCACAACCAAAATGTTAATGCTCATGGACTGAATGGCGGAAGAATGAAACCATACTTTATGAAGCAGCATTCAAATAGCAAAGTGGCAGTGCAGCACAGGAAAAGAACACCAAATGACACCTAGAAACTCTACAGATGCAAGCGACACACTTGAGAGTGTTTGCATTTTAAACAATTCACAACTATTCTGCCACTTCAGCACAGCCCAGCCAGGAAGGACTAGAAGGAGAAGTTATACTCAGGGCAAGCCTTAAAACACAAACATCTTCGGGCCCTGCGCACACTAACAGCTGATCCACCAAACAGCCTCTTTCTCCACAGCAATGCAGAGCAAAAATTGTGGATTTCTCTTTTTTTTTTTATTTAAAAAATTTCAAAACATCACTTGTCTTAGGCAAAACATTAGCTAGTATATGAGAACAGTAAAGTAAAACAGAAGTAGGTGGTCTGTAACATTAACTTAACTATTTATTCCTGTATTAAAAGAGCAAGAGAACCTTGACACAGACTAACAAGAAGTCATTACGATCCACGTACCCAGCAGTGGGCGAAGGGAGGGGGGACACGGCACAGCACAGGGAAGGACAATCACAACAGCAACACACGGCATGCTCTTCACCTGTTTGCGAGTCCCTGGCCTTCGTTTAATGGTATTGGTGTTACTGTCAATCTCAAACACAAAGAGAGGCTCAAAGCCATTCTGTCACAGCGAGGAAAGAAAGGGAGGAAAGAAAGGAAGAAGTGAGGCAGAGAAAAACCGTGAGAGCAGGCAGCCGCAACGCAAAAGGAACCAGGATGCTGCAATTCAGACTTACAACACTCTACTGCACATGCCGCACGTGGCCTCTAGGTCTAGCACTGAAGTCAGAGAAATCTCCCTGCGCCAGAAACAACCGTAGATAGTGGGACTGCCAAAGCAGAGCCCAACCAGAACTCTGCACCAACCAAATAAGGATATTTTAAGGGAATATAATTATTAAACATTTGAATACGCGAATGGATGCCAACGGTCTGAGAGAAAACTCCAGGGCACAAGTTAGCATAATTCAAGTCCTGCTTACTTTACTCATACCATCATTACGTGCAACACAGTGCCTTAGCTTAAAAAAAGCCTTAACTTAAAACGTTTCAGACATCCCACACGCTAACAGCAACATGACAGCCTCAGGCCACGTTTGAGACCACAGCAAGAAAACACAGCGCAGTTCGGGGAGCACAAGGCAGCAATGACACAAAGGTTACAAAAGGAAGAGGTCACACCAGCTGCCTGATGCTTATCAAGTGTTTCACAGGCTTCTTAACAGGGAAATTGAGCAGCAGTTTAAGAGGTTGTTTTGGTTTTTTTTTTTTCCTTCCATAGTACTCACTTTATAAGGGATAGTTTGGTAGAAAACAAGAAGATATTTGGGGAAAAATGAGATTCATAAGCAAACAAGGCTGAAATCATGAGCCAAGTCTGAAGCCTTCATATTATCTCAACAAGTAATCTCAAATGTAAGGAATGGGACTACCCTTGTGAGAATAGCAAGCAGGATATGACTAATACAAAATGTTGAGGTATAAAGCCCATTTTCTCAGAGGCCAGTGATTACATTTCTTCAGCAACATTTTAGTTAGTCTGGCTATCACAAGTCAATACGAAGAAACCCGCCAGTGTGCAATGAAGTTCTACAAACTCCACTTCATTTCTGATCACAAGCACACAGAAAAAACACACAACTAAACTGAACTATTAACATTCATAGAAAGTTTGGGTAGCGATTTTGTGAGTTCAAACAGACTGTCCTGAAATTGCTTGCAAACAGAAGGAAACAGTCAGAATAAGCTGTGCAATGTGAACACATTTTAATTAGTGATAAAAGACAAGGAAAACACCAACAGAAACATGATGTAAGATTTAGAAAAGGAGATTCACAACTTAAATTCTGGTTTTCAGAAAATTTTTGTTAGAGCAGTTAACAATACCAGAAAAGGGAAGCAGTAAAATAAAAGAAAGCTCACTTGCTTTCTAACTACATGTTAGACTTACTAGTTTTATAATCTTTTCCTTACATCTGAGTTGAAAACATTGTTTGCAGTAAAAGAAAAGCAACTGCTCAGTTTAGAGAGCTCTGCTGTAATGAGGGAAATGCTGAACAAAAGATCTTTTACTATACCTCTATGTAATATTCTCCTCTTTTGCCACAAAGTGTTATTCCCAAACCATAAAGCTAGAACAATCAGTGGAAAACGTAGCAGAACATTTTATTTTATTTTAAACTAGCTCTTCTGCAAGTTTCAGTGTCCAAAAGTTTTGTAAGGAAAAGTTTATACTACTGCATGCAGTGTTTATGCAGAGAAAAAAAAAGCCAGAGAGGAAACTATGTAAATGGAAAATACATACTGAAAACTGCCATTAGTGAATAGAATTTTGATATGAAATGTCTCCGTATTTTGGTGGAGGAAAAAAACATCCTCAGAAATTAGAAGTAGAAATTAGAATTTCAAATCCATAAAGACAGGGAAAATGTCAAATGAAATGCAATAGAATGTAAAAAGGTAAAAGCAATTTCGACTCTTATGACAAAACCTTTTTCTTTTTTTTAAAAAAAAGGCAAACTAATGAACATTTCCTTGTTGTTGAACAAGTTTTTACCATACAAAATACATTCGTAGAAACAAAAATGCTACAAATTCATGACCTAGCATGGGCTTAATGTTCCAGTTACAATAATTGCCAGAAACAGCTGCCCTGGCGTATGTCATCATTAGACACAGTGTGTATTTCCACTACAAAACAGAGCTGCAGATCATCCTTCAGCAGGTCAGAAAACCCAGTATTTCATATATAATTATAGTTTAGTGTTGCTGAAAAGAGTTGCAAAGAATCAAAAGAAAAATGAACACAGAAATGATTGCTTTCAAATCTAGTTCAATCTCTCCCTACGAGCCTGTCTGCTTTTTTTGTGAAGAGCGGGGATGTAACTTGGTTAAAGACACAAAGGAAACAAACACAAGTCACAGGATCACATGGGGTCCTTAAAGGTATCTTTACAATATATTCCAAAGATGAATTCACTGACAACAGAGTATCAACACTTAAACCAAACCACTGTTTCTTGTTATTAAAGTACGAAAGCACATTTTATTATGCTAATTGATTGTGATTTCTCTAAACAGGCACATGCATGATCACTAAATTTCTCTCTATTATTATAACCTTTCTTTCTCTCCCACAGAATGGTAGTCATGTGAAAGCAGGAATAAAGAGACAGTAAATATCTTGATGAACACATTCTGGAGTGAGATACTCTAACTAAGAGCACTGCCTAAAGAAAATTTAGGCAGATAATGGAAGCACATGAATTAAGAAAACAAATCCCAGGCAGGCATGCAGTCATGCAACAACAAGCAAATCAGGTGTATTTTTTTTTCATAGACATGGATTATGGCATTATAGTCTTTAATTATGCTACATCGCTAAGATGCCATAAAGGAAGAAATAGCATAAAACATGAATTAAGTACATAAATGTTTTTATTTTTTGTAAGTGTTCAAAATAGATTATTTTTAAGACATTTTCATCAATAAATAATAAAAAGGTATGAGGAACATTTCATTATTTGTAGCATTTTATGGAGAGCAGTTTTTCTCTGTGCTACGATATGGTTACCAAGATACTAAGTATTTCTAACCACCATGTGCAGGATGCAGACAACTTAAGTAGAAGGCTGTACTCGAAGCATTAAAACTGCTTACTTGACACTGAAGAGCACATCAATTAGGAAGCAAGCTAAATGGAGAAGAAATCAAACCAGAACAACTATAGGTGAAGTTTTATTTTTAGAAGCTGTTCTTTACTATCAGTAATTTTCTTCTGCTCTCAGCAAAAGATAAGTGTTAATTATTTTGTGGAAAAAAATCACTCTATTATTAACAAATGGCTGACAGTACTAGTTATCAACATATTCATAATATTAAAGTTCACAGCTAAGCTACTTTTCAAAGAAGATGGTCATGTTTTATGCTATTTAGATTAGCTCTAAAATAGTCGGTCTAATCTGAGACAATCGTAACATTATTTCTACACTCTAGAATCTGCCACGTAAAAAGGCCATTGCGTGCAGGATCTTACCACTAACAAGGCACTATCATCAGTATGCTGAGACCTTCTGGATGGAAAGGGACACTGGGAGGTGGGAGAGATGGAGTAATGTCAGAAACACACAGAATGTCAGAAACACACGGTATGTGAACAGACAGACATTTTGGAACACGTACTGCTATTTATAGCATTGTGAGGCTCTTTTAAAAAGCCAGAAAGTATATGTAACTCTGTAGGAATATACAGTCACTTGACCCATGAATTACAGTGCATTCGTATTACTTAAGGAATCAATTATTCTGCTTTCTGTGTTGTCTCAAGCAAATAAAGACAACTATGTATTCACAGTTCTTACTGTGGTAGAACAAAGGACCCTTTAAAAGAATAAATTAAGAACAGAAGAACATTAAGAAGGAAAAGGAGCACAAACTATTTCAATTACCCCATGTTTTGGTAATTTTCTAACAAAAGAGTTAGTTGGAAAATACTGCTAAAGAACTATTTATATTCATTATATTATTAAAAGTTTTGATCTGATTAACACTGCCTAGTGAATTATCTTCCCCTGGAGGAAAGTGGGGATGGCAAGCAGTGGAAGAGCTATTACTATGCAGAAATCTGATGCAGAGTGAACAGATATCACCGGCTCAGCTCTGTATATTCCAGAAGTCTGAGGCTTGTATGATGTGTTCCCTACTGACTTACTGTTTTTGATTATAAAACTACAGTAGAATAAAACTTTCAAAAAAATTTATTTATTTCTTTTTCTGATAGCCCTCAAAATTTTAATGCTTAATCTTTCTGTGATAACTATTAATCTAATGATCGGAAACTGGGAGAAAACGGATCAATGAAGGATGACGTCAACACAGTAAGTTGTCTGAATACTCCTGTTAGAAAGTAAACCTACTGCTCACAAGGAGCATCTTAAAATAGCATATGAAATGTATTTTCTCTATAGAACATAAAAACCATACAAGAACTAATAAAGCAGCACACCTGGACAGGCAATCTGCATGAACAGAAGGAACTATGAGACTGGTTCCATGAGCAAAAAAACCAACCAACTCAAGGTTTAAGAGTAAGTGTGAAAAAACTATGCTATAACCCAGCCCTGAAGAGTTCTCCACAATCAGGAAAATATCTCTGATGGAACTAAGAATTCGGGTGTTGACATCCCTAGTAATACTCTTATTGGACTCTTACCTCACTATCCAGAGGACTTTGCTTCTGAGGATTTAAGGATGCTTTTTGCTATAGAGAAAAAGGAAAAATGAAAGACCAGTTTAAAAGAATGTGACAGAGAAACAAAAGCTCAGAACAAACCACCATAATTTAGAAGTGTTTTAAAACACAAGAAGTCTTAGTTGTTAGATAAAACACACATTGGGGAAATTTCAAGTTTCCACTGAGCTGAAACTTCGCTGATATTATTACTAAAAAAACAGCCTTTATTCCATACAAAACCAAAACCCCCAAATTGGTTTTGCCTATTAAAGATGCATAATAAACCCAAAATATAACCCAAGGGAGGAATTTAATTGCTGAGAATAAAGTGCTCATGAATAACAAAGGCAACAGAAGAAAAAGAAACCAAACAAAATCCAAAACCCCCAGAGGCTCATCAATGGACAAAATGCATCCTGAATATCTAAAGTCTTTAACTGAAAGACTAAGCTGAATCTTTAATAAAAGCAGCTTTTCTAGAAAACACTGCCAGGGGCCTGAGATTAGTTGGTGTTAATGAAAAGCCTAGTTTCAGGCAGCTAAAAACCCTTCTCTGAATTAGCTTCATGCTTTACATAAATGCAATGTAACATTCTTTTCCTCTCTGCAGACCACCCTAAGCCCATGGTATTAACTGTAACATTTATTAAATTTGTCATGGCGAGATTTGGGTAGGTCACCAGAACGGCAAACAGTAAAATAAATTTAAGCCAAGTAGAACACAAACAAGTTTGTGCCTTAAGCAGCAGAATACTTCATACTGACTGCAGGGAAAGAGAAAGTGAAGACACGGTGCACACAGAGTATCTGATGTACCAGAAATTTGCACCAATGCTTTATTTACCTGGAGGTAACTTATTTATGCATCGTAAAATGCCAAAATAAATCAGGCAACATTATCTTCTTGTGTGTATGACTGCTTTGCTTCTCTGCTAAATTTGTCTTAAAAATGAAATTGCCTCTATGCCTTCTAAAATAAAGTCCCCTTCCTTCTTACACCAACCTTGTCACATCTATGCAAATGAAAAATTGAAAGAATGAGGCAGACTAAGTAAAAATAGAATTCTTTACAACAACCACATTTTGGGTAAATCTCTTCTGTCTTCCTCCCCAGTTCTAGTTTTCTCTATGTTAAGCTGCAGGACCAACACTGAATGGAATTAAATGCTATTTCTCCATTTTCTTTATAAAGTGCCATGCACGCCCAAGAGTGAAACATACAAGTATTAATGATCTTGGCAATTAATTTTCAATGAGGGATTCAGAAAAGATAAAGTGTCAAGTAGGCACCTTAACGAAGTCAAGCACAGCTTCTCTCTGGATCTGCTTAGTTCTCATCCTCTCCTCCTCGTACTGAAGCGCTGCTAGCTGTGCCTCACGGCGGGTACGCTCTATGTGCCTGCGGTGCTGCTCGGGGTCTGTATTAGTCACCTGGAACAAAACAGTGCAGCTGCATCAGGCTGTAAGGACAGAGCTACACAGGGTACAACAGCTGGGTTATGGAGGAACAGTCCGTGCCTTATGGCTTACGTAAGTTTGGTTTTGCATCACCTTGAATACCGTGTTCAGTTTTGGGCCCCTTACTACAAGAAAGACATTGAGGTGCTGGAGTGTGTCCAAAGAAGAGCAAAGAAGCTGGTGAAGGGTCCAGAGAACAACTCCTACAAGGAGCAGCTGACGGAACTGGGGTTGTTCAGCCTGAAGAAAAAGAGGCTAAGGGGAGGAGACCTTATTGGGCTCTACAACTACCTGGAAGGAGGCTGTAGTGAGATGGAGGTTGGTCCCTTCTCCCAAGTAACAAGCAACAGGGCAAAAGGAAGTGGCCTGAAGTTGCACCAGGGGAGGTTTAGGATGGATGTTAGGAAAAACTTCTTCACTGAAAGGGTTGTCAAACGCTGGAACAGGCTGCCCAGGAAAGTGGTTGAGTCACCATCCCTGGAAGTATTTAAAAGACGTGTAGACATTGTGCTGAGGGACATGGTTTAGCGGTAACTTGGCAGCGTTAGGTTTACAGTTAGACTCGATGATCTTAAAGGTCTTTTCCAACTTAAATGATTCTATGATTAGAACAAAATAGTAGAGTTACCTGACTGTGGTGACTTGACAGGGAGAGAAAGTAAGGTGAATCAGCCGGGGGTCTGACAAATGGAAGAAAAGAGAGTAAGTATACTTTCTATCTTAAATACAATCTTTCATACGTGAGTTATCAGCAACACACAAGCATTTCATCAAATCTAAGAGCAACTGTTTAGTAAGCTAAGCTGTTAAACCAGCTGCTGCAATAATGATTTAACTCATTGTGCATGGCAGATTTTGTGCTGTCATTTCTATCTCTCCTCCTGAATTGCAATAAAATTCTTCTGCAGCTCAAGACGTATCAATAGGATTGTAGGTTTGGCGTATTACACTGAGATAACCAGTACTTTTTAACCAGCTTTTAGAGAATGGGTATATTAACGAACCCATGAACTTTTCAGATGATCCTCATTTAGAGAATCTGGTTACTGTGGTTATTTAGAGGGGGGGAAATGAAATAAAATTCATCAGTAGAAACAGTATGTTTCTTTTCCCTACCTCTCTGTCCTGTCCACATAACTCCTTAGTACTTGGTGATGCTCTCTGTCCTGCATCAAATTTAGAGTTTCAGGTCTTCGCAATTCATCAGTATCCCTGTGGGTAAACACCAGGTGGAAGGGGGATTGGCCACTGATGCATGGAAACTACTGTCAGATGAATCATTCTCTAGATTACAACTGTTTTTGTAAGAATAATTTCCTAGACAATTAGCTTCAGATAACAAAGGTGAAACTTAGGAGGACTAAAGAAATTATGCTGTGATACCAAGTCAGACCACAAATACTACAGTTCATAACCAAATAAAATATAACTCTCTCAAGACTATGTTCTGGTTATTGTGGCCCTTATTCTGCTCTGGAAAGAACAGAATTAGTTTTGAACACTAGCATCCTCTGATGTTTTCAGAACAAATCTGCTCACTTCACCAATCAAGAGGTGACTTTCTGTCGGTACAAGCCATCAAAGTCACAAGGTAAACAATAACTGATCTGTCTCTTATACATCATATCAACAATAAAAGAGAAAATTTGCAGTCGGTTCTTTGCTAGAAGGCAGCTGCTAGCACTGAAACAATTCCCAAGGTCTACAGTATGTTCCCTGCCATGTTGCTTCCTCCAAAGAAAGTAGATGGAAATTGAGTATCTTACTCTTGACAGCCACTCTGCAACCTTCTCTCCAGGGGCAGCTATGGAATGGAGAGACACCAATGCATTTCCAAAAACTGTCAGTCACACTGCCTGCATATAGATTTATTACTTATTCTGCACAGAGAAGCTTAAGAGATGTAGAAGATCCATATGCTACAGGTCTCCTCTCTTACTTAAATTAGCACTGATGCACATGACAAATGCATTACTGAGCTGTTTTGAGTGGACATGACTGGGTTCAACTCAGTGCCAAGAAGCGTATTCAGACCAGAGCGCACACAGCTCTGCTGCATCAGAAAAGCAAAGAGGCTGCCTGCCAAGGCATTTGCACAGAATTACTGCAGAATTACTGTGGAAGCAGATTACAGCTTGTGGTTGCCACAAATGAAATATTTGACTAATACAAGCTGAAATATAAAAAGTTACTCATTGTCATCTGGCTGATTTTACACAGTTTTGAAGGCAACAACAATATGACCTGGTTTTAGTGACTCATTAAGAATTTCACTCTGATTCAGCATAATATGAATGTTACAATTCATTTAGATCTTTGATTAACTACTAATCAACTAATCTTCCGCATGAAGATCTGCTGCCATCCTTAAGTTGAATTCTGAAAACACTGGATACCCTAGTGAACTACAATTTCCTTTATCATTAAAATCTGCCTATGTAAACAGCAGCTCCCTTGTGGCTAACAAGCCTTCTCTTATTTCCTTCAGATATGTCATGGAATCCAGTGTTTGTAAAGTCTAATTATTTCCATGTTGACCACAAATGTTCGACTAGAAAAATAAATAAATAAACAACGACAAAAAATAATCAGTCTTTCAAACCAAGAGCACTCACTTTATTTGGGGAGAACACATGGGACTGCTAGATTATCTTACACCTTACCTGCAGACACTACAGGATTAACGAATGCCAGTGTATGCTGAGGGACTTACCCTCCTTTTTATCGATATAGCTACTGTATTTGCACATCTACTGTACGTTTCAAAATACCTATTAAAATGTTGTCATAACTCTGGAAAAAATTTACACACTATTCTTGATTTCATTTTTTCTTTCAATACCATTTTAGTATGCCACTATAAATTAATTTCTACTGACAGCATAATGACATACTTATGGCTAGCAGTTGTCTGTCATGGTTTTTTTTAACATTCCTAGTACAATTGTTTTTCTGCTGAGTCCTTGCACATTCACTTTCACTCCACAGAATACTGAAATGCTTCAAAGGCATATTAAAGGTGCTACCAATTTTAATCCTAGTTCCATTAGCAAGAAGCTATACATTTGCTTCTGTTCTTTTAACTAGACACCCAAAACCCTCTTCTCAAACCCAACCGCCTGATTTATATCCTAACTCTGACCCATATTTTACGGATAAGCATTCCCTCCAATAAGCCAAGTAATCATTAAAGAGTATGGACATAATTCAAAAAGTCTACTTCATTAAACTAAGTGACCTGTTTTCAGCATTGACTCCCATTCTAACTCTTCTTTCCCTTATGTAAGCTAATGATTATGGCACAGAAAAGCACTTTTTATATTAAACTAAACCCCTACAGTACTACAGGTCCCAAGAGTCCACCAAGAACGTGACGTCATAGCACATCAGATACTCCACAGCAACTCTCTGCTTCCCCTAAACCCGCAGGAACTTTATCCCTTCTGTCCTTTGAATAATCTATCTTAAGTCAACTATTTAATCAAAGCACAAATTAAATCATGAAAAGTAGGTATTAAATCAGTTTAGAAGTATATGCTTTAACCAATTTAAAGCTGAGACCTGGCCTAGAACAGCCAAGCGTTTTGGTCACTGCCATTATTAGAATACAAATTCCTAATCTAGAGCAATAACTTATAAATAAAGTGCCATGCACATCTTGGGTGAGGCAACAGAAAACAGTGTCATTTTCGAAACACATTCAGTAAATACGCGCTCTGCATTCATCATGGAACTTTGGAGAAAATGACTGTTACCACACATTCTTACCTGTTTTGATGTAAATATCGTCTTGTATCTTCTGTTCTCTGAAATTCTCTGACAGAGACAGGCTTTACTGGTGAGCCCTAAGCAAAATAACACAGAAGACTATTAGCAACTTGTTCAGAAAACTGCACATTAATGTCAAAGAATCTTTTTTAGAGCAATGTTTGTAACTACTGGTATACAAAAATTCAAAGAACCACAAAACACAACTCAGGGATGTTCATTTCCCACTAGGCAAGCTTGCTTACTTTTTCCTGCAATTTAAAGAAGTTTTAGTTTCAAGATTAAATACGCCCACTGATACATTTAAGAGTTTAAAAACCTCCACTATTAAGAATCATGCAGAGAAGTAAATGTAGGTAAGAAATAATTAAAGTCACTTAGAAGAAATGTAGAGTTAAGGTCTGAAGAATATGTGTACAAGTGTACAGCAATGCAGTCTGGACTCTCAGAAATATAGGATACAACAGTGATGTTCTCTTATGATGCCCTAAAGACAGGTCACAGAGGGAACAAGAAAGCAAAACATAGCATGAATGAGAACATCTTAGGCTCAATTTGAGTTATGAAAGAGTTCATCCCATTGGAAACAAAGACATATTGCCCTTGGCATTATTTTAAAACTTCTACTGGTACCCATTAATCTAGGAAAATGCAAACTTTTCTAAGATTAACTTGCCAATTTTCATTTATGCCTCTATGTATGTTGCTATATTGCATACAGTTAGCTTTCCTAAGTGGTATTTTGGATTGTCTTTTTAGAGAAAATAATACGAGTTATAAGCATTCTAATTTCTGTGAACAGATAGATCCCTATGAATAGCTTTTTTGATGTTGATCAATGTTTTTCACTATCTACAGCAAAGAACCCTTGGGTTGTATTGCCAATAGCTACCTCTTCTGAGTGTTGCTTTCTGTCTGTGCTTCAAGTGGCATCAGCTTTTGTGATTTGATACTGAATTTGTAAGATTTGCAAAATGAATGCAACTCTCAGATGTCCGTATCACTGATTTTAAACAAAGTAAACAGTAATATAAAATGGACAAAACAGGGTCAAGGCTCCTACGTGAACATTAAAGATCCACGTTTGGTTTTCTTTTTTTTTTTTTTTCCTTTCCTCAAAGAGCAAGTATCTTTCTGCTTCAAAACACAAAAAACCTTTGAAAGGACACATTTCAACCACAGCACAATAGGTACCATTTAAGCATGTCAACCACAAGATTTTCTCAGACAGGTTATTCATGTAGTACGCACAATGAGCCACTAAGCTGTGTAGCTGAGTACACAGGTATTAATTAAGACTGACAGAACACAGAAGGAAACATTACGTGGCTGAAAATCTGTTTCTATAGGTTTGATTTCTGAGGACACTTTCCAAACGTGTACCAATCCAAATGGCTTAACTGGGAAGAGTTTTCTCTGTGTGTTCACAGCAGTGGCTGCTACAACTGGAGCAAAGGCATCTTCAGTTTTGGCATTTGTACAATTTCAAAGCAACTCCAGTGGATTTTATTAAAGTGCACACTAATCCTTGTGTAGCTAGAAAGCAATGAAATGACATGAGCTAAAGAAAAGTGACTGTAACTTTACTGGAACCATTGCCCTCGTCTGCACCAGGACATCATTTGGATACAGTAAGCAATCAATTAAAGCAGCTATTATTGTGAACGCTGTCAAAAAGTATGTGAAAACAAACTTCATCCCTATGTTGCGGGGAAATGGGTGCACAAATCTTGGCTTTCAGGAATTCCACTGCAGTTACTGTTACTGAGATTTCTGAAACACAGTATTCCAATTCAAGTGTTACATACCAGCTCAAATGGAAAGATACTCCAGAGCAAAAATGAAAAAGATACTGTTTAGACTTGTTGGGAAAAAAGAACAGAGACGCTACTTTGCCCTCCTTTTTTTTTCTTCTTGCTTTTTAATGTGTGAGAGGAGAACATAGGGCAATATCTAGAGCTAGTCATGTCTGTTTCTAGATGTTTGTAAAAAGCTGTCTGGAAAACTTTCTAACCTGTCTAGCAATAATTTCACTTATTGTTCATTTAACTGTGTACATTTACTGACTAAGAATAGTGTGACATCAGGTTTATCTGAAACTACAGATGACAGCTTTTGTTCAGAAAGGTGACCATGTACATAACCAAGTCTGTACCTGTGGGTTCAAGCCTTGCTCAACAGCAAGACAGAAAGAAATTGTTTGCTGCAAATAGCAGACTTTTCAGAAAGTCTGAATATGTAAGTTAGTCTAAACTTAAAATGGATGCTCAAGACAGTGAGTTTCCTGGCAAATAACTTATAATCAACATGAACAGCCAAATTAACGGAGTTCCAAAATTCTTGTACTAAATCTTTACACTAACAACAATCAACATCTTTCTGTTGAGAAAGCTGGTATATATTCAGTACGACCAAGTAGAGGTTAACAATTTTCTACATATCAACAATCACCAGTTGGAAGCATCACCTTCAGTGTTTTCTGAAGAGAGAACTCCTTTGGAAAAAACATTTACTTCACATATCTGTGCCTAAAGCACAAATTTGCAAGAACCACATGACAGGAAAACAGTGTGGCTGCCTTAGAATTATTCCACATATCCCAAAGGGCACTTGGGAGCAGCTTAACACTCCAGCTCTGACCCTCCACAAAGCACAACACTGTGCTCTTCCCCTGTATCAGGCTTAATTATTTTTTTTTTCAAATTTTTTTTTCCCTTGTGTTTAAAAAAAAAAAAAAAAAAACACCAAAAAGAAAATCTCTGAGGATAAGAAGCATTAGCACCATCACAAAGGCTTTCCTGGGGCATATGAATTTATCTAATTTAAGTAAAAGCACCACCTCATTAGAGATTCGCCGCTGGTCAATATATGCCATGAATTGTGAGCTCAGGCTGTCTGCGTCCACGCACTTGGGCTGCCTCACCTCTTCCTCCTCCTCTTCTGTGGCACAGCTGTCAATATAGTCAATCTGATCGAGGTCATGTTCCACTTGACATACATACACAAAGAAAACAGCCGTAATTAGATAATCAACAGGAGAGGAAAAAGCCAACACAAAAGCAGTATCAGAAAATAAGGCCCTGCTGTTTTTCTTTCGTCTGGGAAAGCTCAGCCTGAAAGCTCTTGAATTTTGCCTCGCCCACTAACATTTGTTATATGTCAGATTTTGAAATAATGATAAAAGTAATGGTTTAGAAAAAGCAATGAGAAACATGTATCAAGCACATTGCTTTAAATTGCTGGCCGCAGATACTTTTGCAGTGACTGAAAAAGGAAAGTAATACTGTGATTTTCTTTTTCAATACTGAAAACTATCTATCAAAATCTATCAACAGCAAGACTGTACCATTATTTGTGTACATTTTGAATAATTTCTCTTGGTTCTACTTAATCTCTGTCAGAAAAATTAGAATGGATATGATAGGTACTTCTACTATTTTTTATCACTACTACAACAAAACAGAGGGCAGCATGTCCAAGTTATCTGGATGCAAATGCAGTAAATATAAAAAGTGTATTTGGAAATAATGAAGGACAGTACAGAGAGCAACAAATCCTTCTAAAAGAATATAAAAGCATCTGCAGTTTTATTTTGAAAAGAGGAATGAAAAAAGAAATTAGGAACCACTGAAATGAGAGCAAGAAACAGCACAGTTTGGCTAGTATTGATTTTCCCTTGTGTGGGTGATACTATGTAGGGCAATTTTTTCACTTGTCACCGCTTTTACACATTCGGCCCAGGATTCTGAGTCATGACATTGAGCAAACTACCCTGGAGAAAAATACTGTGCTGGGGATGCAGGGGAAAGCATAAGCTCCTTTTCTGAGCACTAGAGCTTTCTTTTTCTTCAAACTCTCCCCAAACTTGCTCCAGACTCCCTTGCAGACATTCTTTTTCTACTCCCCCGCCTCTTTCCTGCTTGTCTAAAACAGACTTCTCTTTGCCTCACCACACAATCTAGCAACTGTTACTGCCAAAGCCACCTCCTCTGCTACTACAACCATCCAAAACAGGATTCCTATATACTTTGGCTTCATTAAATCTCCCACTCAGTTTCAAATCTTAAAAAAAACCCAACAAAACAAATCAAAACAAAATCCCCCTCTTTCCAGACTTGCTTATTAAACTTAAATCATCATAATAATACAGTAGAGGGTGAAAGACCTTCGTATCTGTGTTAGGAACACAAAATTGGAAAGGACCTCCTGGATCGCTGACAGCCACACGCTATGGCTTGTGCCCCTCTCTGATACTCCTACTCATGAACTGACTGTGCTCCATCTTAAGAGACTAGTGAGGCATTTTGAAATCCCTGGTGTACAAAGCCCAAAGCACAAAATAAAGTTAGTCTTAGAGGCGGTGCTGGCAGCGCTACCTGTTATTAAGGCTGCCCACATCTTCCCATAACACCACATCTTCAATTCTTCTAACTTTGCCAGAATTTAACTGTTTGAACTGAATTTTTTGGCTGTTAATATGTAAAAGAGTGTGAGGCAACCAGAAAGTTTCAGGTGTTTCTAGAAGGTAGCAAAGAAAGCAAAACATTGCCACAGAGAAGAGTAAGACCAAGAAAGGAAGATGGCAAAAGATGAAGAGGGGGATGAGGAGGGAAGGAAGAAAAAGTGGGAGTTGGGCACAGAAGATTAAAACTAGCTGGGAAGAGTGATACTCAGGTAGGGAATATGAACTGAAGCCATTAGGGGAAATGGAAAACAGGGAGCAGCTGACAAAGAAAAATTAATCAAAGTATATGGGGATGAGATCTAACAATCAGTAGTGCAAAAAAACGGAGAAGAGGGAATGAACTTGGAAATACGAAATTCCCTGACAAAATTGCTCATCCCGTTCTGACAGCAGACAGCAAGAGCACCGACAATTTACTACTGCTGTAAATTTTCCCCAGTAGCTCAAGCAGCAAAACACCGAAATTCAGGGTTCAAAAATACTGTTTGAAGCATTTGGAGACTTTAACATAGCATGTACACAGAGGCTGACAGTGTTTCCCAGCTAATCCTTATTCCATTTGCTATTTGATTTTGCTTTGTAACATCCTTAATACAACAGTGTTTTTACATTGTTTACACAACTGTGGTTTTGTGAAATTCCACCTAGATCATTCTCTTTTTCCTCTTTAGACAACATACTATTTATAGCAAATACTCTGGAACTTTAGTAATGATGACAATAAATATTCTTAGCCAAAGATCACTATTTACCTCCACCATTAGTTAAGACTGTGCTCCCTCGGTTTTCTTGATACTGACTTTCTCTTCGCAGTCTCTGTTCTTTAGTGATCTCTGCCACACGTAAAGGGAGATCTGAGAACTCATCTGTTGGCTTTATAAAACAAACAAGTCAAGAAATACTTTTTGGAAACATCATCTTGTAAGCTACTACCTCTTGATTTGTGTTTTTACTTCAACCGTCCTGTTTTGCACCAACAAAACATGTAAGTTAAAGCAAAATACGGCTAGTGAGTATTGTTTTTAAAAACCCACATATTTAAGCTTTCCTAAAAAAAAAACAGCTTGCCTACAGTTTTGCCTGCAGTATCTACAAGGGCCTGAAAACTTCCCAGGATGGAAACTCCTGGAACACTCTCAAAAACCAAGCTAGGAGCGCAAGCAGGCATATGGAGTATAGCCCACTGAAACTCTAGGTCTTGGCTACTGCCTTTTCTAGCTGTCCCAAGAGGAAAAGACAGCTTTTTCCTGGGAAGAATAATTGATGGTCTCCTTGCTAGGAGATCCCATTTTCCTGCTTCTAAATGGCAAATGTTTTATTTTTAACATTTGAAACAAGCTGCAAAGAAAGAAGGTGAAATTTCTGTCTCATTTTTTAAGCTTAATTTTCACGTTCAGATTTATTTTAGTGAATCAACTACTCGAGTAATTGTAGTTGACTCAACATTGTACTATGATACAGTTACAAGCTTTTTTAAAAATGAGGAATACCTTTTTTCCCATCTTTTACGCTCCAATAAATTCATCTGTCATGCACTGTTTTATACATTTCTCTTATTACTTCCAATTTTATGTTCATCCCATATAAATTTTGCTTCTTTTTTCCTCCAATAAAACAACAAATAATTTTGGCTCAAGGCAACTTACACACTAGCATATGCATGTTATGTATTGAATATACTTCCAGATCTATTAGTTTTTTTTGTACAGTACTGCACTCAACAAATATAAAGCTGCAACACTTACTTCATTCCCTGACCACCTTTTGTCTCCGCTGTCGACACTATTGAAGCCAGAATCAAGTGCTCCATACGGCCGGCCGGAATAGAGTTCCTCATGGCTGTCAAACACACAGTTTTAGTTACTGTAATATAACCACCACCAAAAGCTTCTCAGCTATTACAGAACAAAAGCAGAATAAGCCACCAAGCACAGTTGCTGTGTTCACAAGCTCAGCATACTAGAAAGTATCATACTGCATTTGCCATATAGAAAGAGGCACGTGCTTACAAACATACTCACCAGTCAGCTGCCCACCTGCCACTGCACAGTATTTTAAGAGCTAATCTGATCCAAAGTATATATCCATACTTCAAACACTTCCCAAGCAGAAATTATGACCAAGGAAACTGCAAAGTGCTCTCTTATTTCAGTGTTTAACAAGTCAAACTTTCATTTTTCACTACTCATGTTTTGGTTGAAAAACACTGTCCCACAAACTTTTTCGTAAGTAAGCGTAAACTCCTGCAACATTACTAAAAATATAGGTATACCAGAATATACTACTACTACTTCTACACCAAAGAATGCAAAATGTATTACATAACTATCTTCTGTATCACAATCACCTAAGAAACTGTGCAGTACACTGGACAGTATTGCAAATGATTCATAATATAATAAATACAGAAGTATAGTTTTCATCTACAGAGCCTGACTTTTTCAATGACATGTCTAGACAAAGGCATTAGACAAGTGCCTGGTGTTACAATACACACAACCAAACAGCCATACAGTTCTTCTCTAAGTTTCTGGGCTCAGAAACTACGTAATTCAGCAGTACAGCCATCACAGATGTCAAGTTTGGCAACTGCTGTGGATAGCTACAGTAAAAGAGACAATGGGACTTGTCTGATCCACTGCAGATGGCATTTCACAATGGCTCAACTGTCCTGCTGGCACTCCATGCCCCAGGGAGAACTGCAGCAGTAATTACTACATAATACACAAGGAAGAGTGAATTTCAGGAAGCTAATTGCTTCACCCCATCATAACTAAATTGCAGGTCATTTTCTCACTGGTGTTGCTCTCAAGTTGTTGCTCCCACTAAAATCCCCTTTTCAGGAAATACTTATTTTCAAATTACTATTATTATAATTATTATTTATGCAGCACCATATGCATGCATGGGACTTTGTAGAACAGTGACAGACTATTATGCTGGGAGATTTTAATTTTCAGATAGATATAAAATAGCAAAAAACTAAGAGGAGGCATGGAGGGCTACAGATGAGAAACGTTAGGCTATACAGCTGCTTCTATGCAGATCTAGATTCTGCAAATGTACACCAAAAGACAAGCTCTTATACCTGCATGGAGTTGTGATTAACTCAAAGGAGTTCCACCTTTATGGCCCCTGTATTTGAACAGAAAGATCATCTGCGTAATAAGCCCCAGAGAGAAATAAGGGGAAAGGAAAAACAACTCCCTTCTCTTGGGCAGGGAAGAAAAAAGAAACACTATGAAATCACCCAGCGCAGTTAAAGTATCACTAACAATAGAACCATACTTATGCTAACAGTTCACATTGTTTAAATACTGGATTTAAAACATGATTCAGAGAAAATTAAAATCCATCTGCAGTATAATTCCATTTTAAATGCACCAATATTTTCGGAATCTCTTGAGAACCCTGTTGTAAGTTGAACAATTATTCTGAAATGAAGAGTATCAAAATTATTATTTGGCTACATCTCTAAAATAGAGAAGTATTTTGATACAAATTTTCTTCTTTTAGCCTTCCTTTTCCGTTATAGATTTTGAAAAGCTAGCACTAAGGTTATCTGGAACCTCAAAAATTCATAATCACTGTTGCCAGGACTCTTCTCCTTTTTAACATGAAAGCTGCTTTCTGTCTTCCCAGCTCTCACGTCTAAAACAACTATTCAATGCTGCACACTGTACACGTTTATAATCATACAGCACCGGGGAGCTATGTAAGTCTTGAAATCAAGGGATGAGAAGCTAGATGCCTGGTAAGGCCAAGAGCCAAAAGAAAGACAATACCTGCCAACATTTCAAAGACACAGCTCCAAAGCCACACTAACCACGTATTTTTACCTCCTGGAAGAAAGAACAGTTGCCCGAGTTCCAGAATACCCACTACAGTGGTTCATGCATGAGTACTTCCATGTTTTAAAACCTTTAACTCCAGACTATACCAGTCTGCCCTCAGTGCCAAAAGAATTGTTACTTGGCTTTGGCACTTCTGCCTCCTCTCAATCCCACTCACTCCAGCACAAACCCCAGCTGCTGTGAACTGCAGTGCTGTGAATGAGAGACTGGCTGCAGCACATCAAAACTCGCTGCAAGATAAATTTCACACAGCTTAAGTTTAGGAAAGGACTGCAACATACAAGGTTTCACTCTGGTAAGACAGTTTGACATAATTTGATAAGGCTAAAACAAGTAATTAGCTGCACTGGGACCTCCAAACCACAATTTCTGCCATAATGTTTCAGAGTGCCTTGTTTTATTAGCAGTATTAACAACTTGTTATTAAAAAATTTTTGATCAACAGTGAACTCACAGCACAACTCAAACTTCTTTAAGCTTTAAGAATCTCTACTACTCGGTTTCAGCTTCTTAACCTTCATGGTATTTCACCTAGCTTATCAGATAAAACAGCTACAAAGCCTAGGTGTACTGACATATCTTACTTCTGTTGGTCACCTTTGAAGATAACAAACATAAAGCTCTTGTGACTTGCCTGGAAATATTAACTACATTGTGGATGAATGCTTTTATTTCTGTCATCCTAAATTCCAGAAGAATATAATAATTTGGGATCCTCTCTTCCACTGGATCATTCTAGTATTTTCTCCTAACGTTCTCAGATCCATGGACAGTTCTTCCATATGTACATGAACGCAGGAGGAATCACGTGCAGCACTAAAGCTCCTAAACAGCATGGTAACAAGAAATAATTCTACCGCCAAATCTTATCTCCTCTTGGGGATAGAAATACAGCTAAAGGAAAGCCAGTTGAAGCTCATTTCACATGGCTGAATCTGGAAGCAACTCTAGAGAAAGCACCCTCAACCAGTTCTGCACTTGGTTTTACATTCATAATTCCAAGTTATGATTAAAATAAATTTAGTAATATACAGCTACAGCCAACAATAAATCAGTAAACACATAGCCCACTGATTTTGTTGGAATTTCTCTTAAAAATAAACAAACTATGCTAAACAGATCATGACATTTTATCATTTAGAGCCTTTTCAGTAACAGGACAGTATTATGCAGAAACTTTCTGCAACAGCTTATACTCTAGGAAACTGCGTAATGCTCGTAAAATGCTCCTATGTTAACCTCATGTAAAAAAACAATTTAAGACATTCAGTGCTGTTGAGGAATCACTCTGTCAGTCCCTCATGCAAATTCTTCTTCACAAATCTGACTCATGATGATTTATTGTGAGGCCCTCTGATTCGTATTTTATTGCTGCTAAGACAGTGGTACATCCTTTAGCAACTTATTCTTCCACACCTTATTGCCACCTTCCAAGATGACTGAGGTAATTTCTATATATATTTAGCTTCTTACTTCACTGACTCTCTTTCTTTTATACCATGTAACAGAAATAAATCTTAACTCCTGCTTTTCTCTAGACATCTTAATTTAGCAGCTGATAGGGCTGACTGTTCCAATATTTGTGTTACAACGCTGAGTGATAGTGCCAAGTGAAAGCCTGCCAAAACCAACAGTTTACTGATGGGGTGGAGATCAGCATTTACACCTGCGTTTTGATCACAGTAGTTACAAAATTATGTACAAAAGGTTAAAAATCACAGCAGGGGTATACCTCAGTAAGTGTGTGGAGAATATTAAGATCTTATAAACTGAATACACATGTTAACAACATGACTCCTCCTGTACTGTGAAGATACCAACACTCTCTTACTGTATATCAACTCGTTGCGTTTCACATGATATTGCCCAGGTTTTCTTCTGAACTGGTCCTTGCTTCTTATATAGTGATACCTTGTTAGAATGCATGAGTTAACACGAACGGTATTCTTCAAAGCCAGCTCCATCAATGCACTTACCAAAGAACAATCCTTGGATCTATTTTTTTAAAAAATTCAGGCTGACAAAATTTTCCTGAATGTCATCAAAACTAGGAATTTGAGATTATGCCAAACTTACCAAGATCCAAACCCCATGGGTCTCCTATCATAGTCAGGCAAGTCTGGAGCTATCTTGCATGCTTCTATGTTCAGATATTTAAATATGTGAATTTTTCCTTTTATACATATCTTTAAAAAAAAAAAATTACATAAGTATAATTTGAGAATACATTTTGAAAGTACTCTATAGACATTTAATCTGTAGTTGAGAGTAATACATGAGCACACTTATGTCAACCAATGCATCTTTTCTTCTAATCTCACTGCATTTTAGAGAAACAGCTACAGGGGGGCATCATGGGATGCCTGTGATAGACAAATAGAAGCTGTCCTCCAAGTACATCTGGTCTGCATGCAACTTTGTCAGCCGGATGCTGAAATTTCATCATGCAAACAAGACACAAGCATTTACAAGTAGTAGAATTTATACCCTTGGCATCAGAACAGATGCATCCCACCCATGCCCAGCTTTGAATGGCAGTGGCAGACTGCCAAAGCAAGCTCAAATTTAAAGTGAATGAAGCAAGTAACAGCTGTCTTTGCTTTCAAAAGGGAAGCAAAACCCTATTGAAACTACAGGTCTTAGCAAGTGCCACTCTTGACTCGGAAGCAGCAGCTCACAGCAGAACCTGTAACACTCCAGGGCTTATATATCCACATTAAAAATCAAATTAGTCACTGGCCATACTGCAGTTTCTAGCTCAAAGGCCAGTTTGAGCACTCTGCTGCAAAGTGGCGCTGAGGCCTCAATCAAAATTTCAACATTTGAGTGAAACAAAATTGCCTAACAGAGCTTCCTCTCTCCTCCACCGAAAGCAGAAATGTTCAGCTAACATTAGTACAATGCTAACAGAGGAATTCTTAGTAATATCCCACAGGTGAGACTACTAATGCAGCAAAGCAAGAGAAGAAAAAGGGATTTTTCAAGCTGTGCTGTTTAACACTTTCAGAACATACAATTTCTTTAACGTCCTCTTGTTCTTAAATAAAGTTTGTAGTATAATCCTTCAGTTTATAACTTCGTTCTGCCCTTTTTAGTTGAACTAGTCATCTGAATTCCTCACTGCAGTTTACCTGTGCAGGGGGTGACTGGAGAGGGTTGTTCTCTAACATGATGGTCTGCAGATGTCTGAGGTTTCTGTAACAAACTGGTATTGTTGTTATTTTATTGCAGGAGAAATCTAATCGAATCAAAGGCAACTCAGCAAGCTCTGTAGATAGAAAATAAACATACAATTAAGCAGATCAAAATAGTATAAAAAAGCAAGAGTATAAAATATGTGCTTTACAAAATAATGAAGTGTGCTGCTTCTAGCTCTCAGGGGAAGAAAAAGGCATTGAAAATAAAGGAGTGCTTGAAGTTTCCGCTGTTATCACTCACAGCCTTTATCTTACCTTCAGGTAAATGCACCAAATTATTTCTTCTGACATTTAGGTCCCTCAAGGATTCCAAATTACCAATCTGTGGAGGTATTGTCTGTATTTCATTACAGCTCACATCCTACAAAGTAAGAGTAAAGAATGAGTTACCACTGACTGGTAAGCTTCTGTTCACTAAAATACGTGGCACTTTATTTGGGGACTGAAAGAAAAAGACATCTATTTTCACCTCAGATCCTTATATTCATTAAATATCATTGCCGATGTGAAACATTATTCTCATTTTAAATACATGGGGAAATAAAAGCTTTAAAAGATTAAGCATTCAAATGTAGAAGTTTATTTCAAGTTAATCTCATTCAAGTTATTCCATATTATTTGAGAGAGCACAACTTGCTACATAAAAGCTTTTTGCTAGAAACAAATGCATTAAGAGCTCTAATTCCATCCAGCCTTCCTTTCAGAAACAGGGAAGACTCTTAGTTAAATTGACATGGATCATTTGCTCTCCAGTGCAAGGCATCTTCCCCTCACATAATTTTTTTTTTTAAATTTCCAAGTATTTCAAACTGTTTTCTAACACCTCTGTACAATGTTAAAACATAGTTGGAGATACTATGGCAGACAGAAATCTTCCTTAGGCTAAGAGCAGATTTAAATAACTTGTCATTGCATACAAGTGACTGGTTTACAATCACAAAGTTCTCAGTAGAATAAGAAACAGGATGTTGATCTTGCACATGCCCAGATAGCATCCTAATTCCTGCATTATTTTGATCAGTTTAAAAAAATTGTTATTTCTTCTGAAGCACCTCTGAACCTATTAAACACACCAATTAAAAATGAATAGTAATAGTTAAAAAAATAACTGTATACTCACAAGCTCTGTCAGCTGTCTGAGCTGGCCAATTTCTTCAGGTATTGAAACCAACTTATTATTACTCGCTATCAAAACCTTTAGTGGTAGACTGCAGAGGTGTACTGGCAATGTTGACAGCTGGTTTCGACTTTTTAGACAGAAAGAAAACAAAATCATCAGAACTCTAATGAGAAATCACCTCACATCTTGATGCAACGAAAGACATACAAAAAGCACACTCCATTTAGATGATCAACTCAGTTTCTAAATTATTACTGTAAAAGTAGTTCCATGAAGTCTTTCTTCATTACTTGCTTTATCTAGTTACATGTGAACAAGCTCTGAATGTCAACTACCAAGCCTGATTGGATGCTTTCAAACCCAGTGTTGGGGAATATGATATTTTCATGCCCTTTCAGGTGCTTCTGATAACTGGCCACCCTCTGTCACAAATGAGTATGTTTGAACAGGGTGCAAAAGCCTTTCAGATAGGTGGTATTGCAGGCCAGCACATACAAAATGCCACAGAGAAAGTTATTACTTACTCAATTAGAAATATACTTTAAATATTCAGTAAGTCATACGGGTCAAGAATCTTGGTATGATGGATTTCACTATTCCAAAATACAGTCTTGGACATTTCATAATAAACTACTATTAAAGCAAATATGAGGTCATATGACTGGACTGTAACCTCAGGTGAGAATCAGGCAGGATGAGAATGGATTGTAAAAGAGAAAGATTCCCTTTAAAAATAATAAACATAGAAAGGAGCATTAACTGGATGATTAGGAAGTTATTAGGATCTTAACTAAGGCTTTGATCAGGTGGTGACATTTACCAAAATATGCTGCTCTATTATTTCATTTGAAACCTATATTTCCCTACTATTAAAGGAAAAAAAAAAAACCCAAACTACTGAGCAGTAGATGAACCAAGAGCAGCTTTTAAAAGGATAATAACTGGACTGTGCCGATTAAGAGATCATAGCAACAGAAAACCCAGACCTGATTCACATCCTATTCCTACAATTCTCCCCATCAATAAAAAAAAGAAAATACAGAAACATAAGCATACTAAATTGGCAAAAGTATAACACCAGAAGGAAATAGCCTGAAGCTCTTCTTGATTGATGTCACTGCTAATTTGTGATAAGAAACTTACCACACTTCTTAAAAGGCCTTCTGCAAATGGAAGACGCTGTACAGAGTGGAATTTCATCAACAGGCTAAGTTGCAGTAATTAGTTTTTAATGCTGGTAGAGAAGTGCTAATGCTTGAGAAAGATCTTTAAAAGCCACTGGTACAGTGAAAGTAAAGGGAAATTGCACAAGCCTTATTCAGCTGCTGAGAGCTGAATTGTAAAGACTATCCAAAAGCTACAACCTTTTTTTCAGTCTGCATGCCTCTATTCCACACGAAAACTACTGGAATTTATTTTGTGAGTCCTTTAAGTTGGAATTAGCTTTCTTCTTCATACTGCCCTTCTACAAGTAGTTGCTTAATCCTGGTGTTCCCTGATCCACCTAAGTGGGTAAGACTGGTTCAGGTTGCTTTAATTCAATATAGAGGAAGATATATATACACACATACATACAATGTAACAACTTTATGATTACACACTATGTTAGCATTACTTACGGATGCACCAAAATTTATAAACCTAGACTACTTATGCTAAAGCAAAATTTCCAAGACAATCGTTACCTGATATTCAGAAACGTTAAAGACTGTAAGTTCAAAACAGCCTCTGGGATGTATCGAATGCAGTTCTGGTACAAATTAAGACTCTCGAGGGAAACAAAGTGACATGCTTCTGCTGGGAGCTCTGACAGTCTGTTCCGTGACAAATCTAAAGGGAAGGAAAAAAGAAGCATTCAGTAAAGCTATCTCCAAACTTCATGAGGACAAGTATTGTCTGTATATTCGCTGTCACAGAGTGGGAACAGTTGGAGAGGTATCAACCTGCAGAATTTTCTAGATCATGAAGTGACTCTCAAAATAAATCAACAGATTTTAAAATCTTACAGCCACAACAAGAAAAAGAGAGCCAGATGCAACATTCACACTTTCATATCCTGGACTGCCTTGCGCTTAGAGGAAGCGGTTTAAGATGCTGAAGTCCAGCTTCAAATCTCTGTTCCAGGACCATCTTTAGCTTATGGAGTTGGTGGGCAGTGCCCTAGTCAAAAAATCAGAAAGTACTTTTCTCCCAGCTGCCTGCTCAGGTACTCTCTGCTACATGGAAATCTCAGCTTCAAATTTCTAATCTAATATATAGACTTCATATAGATTTGGAAAGCTGCCTGGAAGAAAGAGACCTGGGGGTTCTAATTGACAAGCGGCTGAATATGAGCCGGCAGTGTGCCCAGGTGGCCAAGAAAGCCAACGGCATCCTGGCTTGTATTAGAAATAGCGTGACCAGCAGAAGTAGGGAGGTGATTGTGCCCCTGTACTCAGCACTGGTGAGGCCACACCTCGAGTATTGTGTCCAGTTTTGGGCACCTCAATCCAAGAGAGATATCGAGGTGCTGGAGCGAGTGCAGAGGAGGGCAACGAAGCTGGTAAAGGGCCTGGAAAACAAATCATATGAAGAGCGGTTGAAGGAGCTGGGACTGTTTAGTATGAGGAAGAGGAGGCTGAGGGGAGACCTCATCACTCTCTACAACTACTTGAAAGGACACTGTAGAGAGGTTGGTGCTGGTCTCTTCGCACAGGTAATTAATGACAGAACGAGAAGGAATGGCTTCAAGCTCCAGCAGGGTAGGTTTAGACTGAACATTAGGAAAGAATTTTTCACAGAAAGAGTGGTCGGGCATTGGAATAGGCTGCCCAGGGAGGTGGTTGAGTCACCATCCCTGGATGTGTTTAAGAGACGTTTAGATGTGGTGTTGGGGGATATGATATAGGGGAGAACTTTGTAGTGTAGGGTAGATGGTTGGACTCGATGATCCCAAGGGTCTCTTCCCAACATGGATGATTCTATGATTCTATATTTATAGGTAACAGTTCCAACAGGGGAAACACGAGGCACATACCTTAGATGAGCCTTCTATACCGTAGCCAAAGCATTCCCTCCTTCAGAGGGACACCAGTTCAAGTCTGTAATCTCAACCAGGCAATGGAAGGATTTTCAACAAAGGGTCTTCCCAGCTGCAGAGAAACACTCTGCTTGCTGCTATCAGTAAGGTTTACTGCTTCTTTGTGATCATACATTCCTTGCTTAGCAAGAGACAAGAGTTTAACCAAAACTACTATCAAATGTTTGTATTTGAGGAATGAATATTTTCCCTTAGCCAGTTCTAATTATGAGTCTGTATGTATAAAATACCCATTAGTGTTACTCTCCTTCAAGAGTAAAAGCTGCATTATGATAAATAATGCAAAGGGTTCTTTTTTCTTTAAAGGTCAAGGGAAGCTCTTGCTTATAAACGCCAAAGGACAGTTCTCACAAACGCACATTAACAGCTCCTGCTTCCTAACACACCCAGCTCTTAATTCTGACAGGAGTTAACGCTCACATCAAGAGCACCTTGCGTCAGCAGGGAATTCCTATAGAGATACCGCCTGTTTAATAAACTGATGCTTCACCTTTGCTTTTTTAAGGGAGGGCAGACATTCATTGTAAAAACCCATCTAACCTGAATCAGTGTCATGAAGGATTAAAAGAAAAATTGCAAATTTAATTGCTGTTTTCTTTATTTGTTTTGAATTTCAATTTGTCCTCATCAGCATAAGAGGATAAAAGCTCCCACCCCAAAAGATGTACAATAAATTGACACAGGAATTTCTGTATCTTTATTCCATGAAGGACCCACCCAATAAAGAACACTTTTTAAAGACTGCCAATGCAGATGGGTCTTGTGTCTCTTGACATTTATTTTTTTTTTTAAAGGGAAGCTTTTCCAGAGTAAAAAAAGTCCTCATCAGAGGTATCCTGCCTACAACTGTTCCAAAGTATTCTGCATGAGGTTGCCCAAGGAAAAGAGGTCACTCTGAGTGCAGCTGGAACTGACTCTAGGTCTATCTCGATGCTTAGAACAAGCCACAAGCTAACTAGTAACCCGTAATTAAAAATCTCAGTAGAAAGAAGCACTATGAAAAACTTTGTAGAGAAAAACCTCCAGATGTACTTTAATGTACAAGTGGGAAGGAACTGTATTATCCAATCTATGGGTATGACTGAAGCTAGCTATAGCAGAGGCTGCGATAGATACAAAGTTCAGCAGATATTGCATGGTGCACACAGATAAGAAAACATAAAAATCATGGAAACTTCTAATCCACCGATACAAAAAGATTACATGGAACATAACATAATTGTCTGTTCAGCAAGGAGTATTAAAAAATACAAATTAAAATTTGCACTAAGTGCTTCTTCCCAGCTTGTGCCAGCCTCAAATGTGACCTCAGCTTAAACTTGTCTGAACTTGATTTTAAAAACCAACCGTTTTAAGTTAAAGTTTCCAACCACTTCTAACAGTGGCAGCTAAAACTACAAAATAATAGAAGTCATCAGCATTAAGCCTGCATTGCATAGCTAGAATTGTTTAATTGCCTCGACATAAAAGTTTGAGATCTTTGTCCCCCTTTTCTGTTTTTCTTAAGACAGACAACATTTTTCCCCCCTTTTTTTCTTTTCTTCTAAGAGCAAAAAAACCCTGCACCTATCGATTCCTAAAGATTGCTTCCATAAACATCCTAATCTTACCATACACTAATCCAGACAAAACATCAGATAAATGCCTCAAATGCAAAGACAGACCACAGTGATGGATCCTGCTTCCTGCTACTGACAAATCCGAAGTTTTCTTACCTCTCTTGCTCATCCCAGGCCCTTCATATTGTCAGAGTTTGTGGGAAACTCTGATTGGAATTAAATACAATGGGTATTTTTGATCACCTCAACACACAGCCCCATAAACCCCATGCCAGCATCAGGGAAAAATTCTGGTGCGGGCAGCAGAGTCCCTTGTTCTGGTGACAGGGATTACCTTTGCTGGTTTAAAGAACACAATGAACTCCAGCCTAAGTGGAAACAGCAAATGAATCAGACTGACCAGAACCTGATTAAGAATACGTAGATAGTAAAGGAGTCAATAAAGTATCCGTGTAAATCCTGCAGGGACACAGCATACATTTTCAAGGGAATTTATGCAATGGACAATTATTTTGCACAAGCCATTTCCCGTAATACACTAGTCTGTCCTAGGGTTTCTTCTGCTTTACTTCCATAATTTATTCTCATTAACGTTTAACTGAAAATGACAGCAAACTTCAACCGTCCTCTCCTCTAAGTTGTATAGCTGCAGTAGATTTAAAGCAGAGTAATAGCGCTGAAACTCTGCAACAATACGATGTCCAAAATTACGACATTCCCATTGGGATGTCTCTTGTGCCAACATTGTGGTAAAATGTAACAGCAGAAGAGTGATTTCCAAACAAACATACTGTCCCAACACAAACAAAAATTACGTATCCTGAAAAATTTCAAATAAGTGCAGCCAATCATAGTATTTGTAATGACTGAAATTATCTGTGATACATACAACTTGCCATAAAGTTTCATGGTACAGTTGTATGTTTCCATATAAGAAGGGAAAAGGATGCAAATTATTTCAGAGTTGACAAGAAACAAGCAATTATAATTTAGAAAAAATACTTAGCTTCCACATTGACTAGATGTTTAAACACCTATTTAATTTAAAGAATTACTGCAACATTGATTCACCTATAAGGTGTAAGTGTTTTTCTTAGGGACCCTGCAGGATGGAACTGAATTCCAACACCTACCCCACAATCTACTCCTTCAGCACACAGCTGCGCTGGCAGCATCTGTTTTAATACTACCCATTTTAACAAAGAAATAGGCTTCCCAAGTAATGAGCCATATTTTCTGGAAGAATAGTCACAAAGAAAAAGTTTCTTTCAACACTGTTTTGGAAAGGATTTAACCACGAACATGGGAATTCTCAATTGCTTTTTGTTTCACTTTATCTTATCAAGGAACATTTAAATCCTACCGTCTACATAGTGTTCAGACCATAAGGCATGGGAGCACTAGTAAAGAACTTCATATATTCTGAGCTATGATGTAGTATTTCTAAAGAAATAACTCCCTGAGAAATAACATTAGGTATGAAGAAATGAAAATACTTATTTTTAAACAACAAATGAGCTCATAGCATGACAGAAAAGAGACACCAAAGCTGGTTAGCAGCAATGACTAAGTTTTTCCAGACTTCCCTCAACCTACAGTGATTTTTAAAACTTGGCATTTCTGTTTAGCAGTAGAAATCCAGTGGAAAGCGGATTAAATCTGAGCTGAACTTTCATGCTGCAGTATAGTCTCTTAAATCATTCAAAATGGGTCTAACCAACGACAAATTTGGTTAATAAGACTGCAGCATTTTTACTCACATGATGGCCATGAGAATGCTATCTTATACACAGCATCCGTGATTTCATGTGCTCAAATGTGATTTCATGTGCTAAGTGGGAGGGTCTGCCAGGACCATAAAAAAAAGGCAAGTGCTAGAAAAAAAAGACTGGAAACCAAGAATACCTCGAGAATTAGATAGAAGAAATATATGATAAAATACAGTGTGAATTCTGAACCTGCAAATGAAGAACTGCTTTTGGTTATTTGCAGTCCCCATCTTGCTCCCCTGAAAATCTCCAACAAGTACTGACATTTCCCAAAGTCCCAAACACAGCATACCTAAGACTCAGTAATATTTTTGATTTTGGCCAATTTCTCTGGAACCCTCCCCCATTCCAGAAAGCAGACCTTAAATGAGACCAGAATCGGGGCAGAGAGTACAGCAGTCATTGTATGAAACAATTCAACAACTCCATCCTCTTCCCCACCTTCCTTCTAAAAATATCTGAATGAAAGGAACAGCTCTAACAAAACCAGGAGAGAAGTAAAGAAACAAGCACTCCAGTGACTGGTTATATATTTACATATATGCTATTCCTGCAGTACAGCAGTAGCTGGTGCTTTTCCAGAAAAGAAAGTGGGAGTGAGGTAAAGGGAAAAAAAAACTAAGGTATTTTATTGAAAATATCTTGCCAATTAAGACTTGTTTTAGTGATAGTCTTCTGCTTGTGTATCCATAACTGTTCAGCAATGACCAGAAAATAAAAAGGTGTTATAGTACAAATTATTGTGCAAACCAAAACTTGTGCAGATTTCTCTCCACTTCTCAGAAAAATGACAGAACGTTGCTGTGAGATAATTTTATATATATTTTTTTACAAATATTGTATCATGAATTAAGAAGCAATTGATAACTGTTAAATCAACCAAGGAGTAATCAGCATGATGCAGATTATTTGCTTTAATATGTATGTATGCACCCTTACTGCTTGACATACCATAAAATGCAAAGAGTGAACAACTAATTCCCCCTGCCAACAGCCCAAACGCTGAATTTCACTATGAATGAGCAGGAGCAAAATATGCCTATTATAATTTGAACTAGGATTGACTTGTTTGTGTTCACATTTCATGGGTTAAAATTACCATTGCCAGAAATCTGCTTTAAAGAAGGTTCTTCTAGCCCGCTAAAAAAGGATGTGTTTCCTTGAAGGCAAGATCATGTGGAATTTTGGCAAAGGGGAAGCGTTCTTTGGAACTAAGCTCTTTGTGAAAGATAAAAAAGCCAACAGTACAAATACAAAATGAGATCTCAGAGCAGAGTCAGATCACTGACCTTTTCCATCTTAATTGGGATTCCACGCAGAAAGCCAGCAAATCCAATGTTAAAAGCGACTACAGAATACACTTCGTATAAAACTGCATCGTTTGGCATGAAATGCAAACTCTTCCTGCTCAGTGAATGTTCCTCTAACATCAAACATTAGCAGGGCTGTGTTCACACATCTTTAGCTTAAACTGTAACACACATTTTGTCTCCAAAGGAAAATTACTGATGCATAAAGATACACCATTTAAGGTACCGGGGACTTTAACCCACTAGACACTATGAAGAGAGGGAGCTGTAGCTCAACTGTTGCTGGCACTCAAACGAGCTGGGCAGTGGTGAATTCCAATTCATCATGAGATGCTAATGTGATCAGTCCACTAATACTGTTGCGATGGGAATATGCTTTGCCTCTCCTTCCAATTAACTACGACAATGAGTGCCAGTTCTAGGCCTGGCCTGTGCTAAAAAATTTTGTTGATAAAAATCTGCCTTTTGTCACCAGAGATCTGCATGCGTTTGCCACACACATTTAATTTTTTTTTTTTCCTTTTTAAATGCAAACCAGCAAAGCCTTGATTTTTGGCCATCTGTTCAAAACCAAAAGTCAGCAACCACCATAACACCCGCTGGCAAAACACTAACGTAAGAGAGATTGTGACATTATGTCAGCAGCTGTAAACTGTGGGCTCCCACCCATGATGTATCATGTCTTCTGTAACAACCCAGTTGCAGCTGTGTGACATCAGCCGCAAATGTGCTGCAGTGATGCAACGATACCGCTATCTGTGAATTGATCTGAATCCTGACAGTGACACTGGCTGCTACAGGCTGCCCTCAACCAGGATGACTTCATTTGAAGGCCAAGAAAATGTTCTGTTTTCCCTGAAACTAGGAAGCAGGCATCGTAACTTAAAAGCACGCTCACAGTTTTCCTTTTATACCAAATAAATCTAGGATATATCAGCTTGCAGCTTACAGACAAAAACATATTTTCATACCAATAATTAGATAAGCCAATCAATGCCCAGGAGGCTGACAGCCAGTATAGTGACAGAAGGAAAAAGGCTGAACGAACTGCTGTAAGAGGACAAAGTACAGCTGTTCAAGAAGAATTAAGTTCAAAATCTGGAGCTGTGTGAACAGATTGGCTTTTTTTTTCTCCTCAAACTCAAAGACCAGAAGCAAACTCCACAGTTTCACAATGATAACAACGAAACCGCAATCACCAGCTTCTCATAAAACACTGAAGAATATCCTTGAGGTAGTTGATGTAATCTCGCAGATATGGAAAGCAGCTCACCTCAACAGCTCATTTACAGCTACTGCTCCGGCAGAGTCAGGCTGCTCCCGGGAAATTAACTGCTTAGGTTACAGGTAACTTTCGGATAACGTCATCGAACAGATCTTTTGAGGAATTTGGTGCCATTTGATTGCTCAATTACGACATTTAGAATCAACTCTATTAGAACAATTACTCATATTTCCAAATGCATTTCCAAACACATTGTTATATAAACTTTAACTCTACTTTTTGTTTGTCATTCATTCTATTAGCCAAATAAATTCATGCATACCGATCCCAGTTTTATGAATTGTTTTCTTCCACCTCCCAAACATCTCAGAACTTGAAATGAAAATCTGAGAAGACCAATGCTTGTGATCCTGCTGATTTTTAGGAAACATTCCCATAAAGCTACTGAAAGAAAATAAATGAAAGCATAGCCCTAAGCAAATGAGCTATTGGTATCATTGTACTGACTTTTCTTGCACAAGAAAACTAGAAATCATCATAAAAGAATACCTCTGTGATACACTTCTGATGCTGTTGGTCTCTGTACTCAGTACCTGGGAATGTTTTCCTTTCTAAGCACTGAAAATATTGGCATCCTTTGGAGCTTCATTTCACACCTGGAGGATTTCCTGACACGGGAGGGGTGATTTTACTTCTTCCTGCCTGCTGTGATACAACACTACCACTTTTGTCATACCCTAATTTAAAACAAACCTCAGAAATGTCATCTCCTGACTCACCTCCTACCTGCCAGTCCCGTCAAACCTGAACTCTTCCCAATTACTCTGCCATGTATCTAAGATACACTTCTTGTACACCTATTAAGTTAAGGTGGAAGAAGGTGGCATTTACTGAACCAAAATGAGGCCATCCCTTCTTTGTTTTACCTAGGTAATGTAAATTCCTGATACAACAGCACCACTGCCCAAGCAAGAATACCCGAGTAACAGGGATAATGAAGACTATTTTCACCTACATTATTTTTTTAGCCCTGTAATGAAATACATCCCCCAATTTAGAGGGAGGTGTCCCTGCCCATGGCAGGGGGGTTAGAACAATCTTTAAGGTCCCTTCCAACCCAAACCATTCTATGATAATTTCTAGTTTCAATTTCCAATATTTCATAAAGGAAAATTAGATTCAGACAGGCGATCTGTCCTTGATACCACGTTTCAGTTCTCAGTAGATCTGTTCTTGGTATGTATGATCACATTCCTACTTAGCAGCAGTACTAGCACCACTAAACTGTGTTTTAACCATTTCCAAGAACTAACATTTTGTAACCAAGAATCTCCAACCTGCTGTTTTTTTGTAACATGAACAGGCTGTGATTTCTGCAGTTACAGAAAATGACTCAAAGGTTAGTGGTTTCTTCCAAATGCCAACTTGGCAGTGCTACGCCTGGAACGTAGAGGTGCTTACCACCAAAGCCTGCCTCACCAACCTGAGAATATACTGCATGACACGCAAAACAAATTGAAAGATTACACTTCACACTGAAATCAGCCCTCTAGATTCCCTGCCTCGTGCGCTAAAGTCAAGGTCTGTAGCTTTTAACCAAAGCTGTTTAACATTGCCCTTTACAAAACCTGTTTCAAATCATTGCCAAATCACTGTCAAGTTTCAGATGCATGGATCAAAGTTTCGCGTACGCTATTTCCTCTGGCTACACTTTTATTTTGGAACATTCAATACAAATAACAAAGCTTCTTGCCAAAGATTTAAAAAAAAAAAACCAACAAGAAAACCCCTCACTTCTCTGAAGAACTCTCACAAATCCCTTGCTTGAAGCAATTTGAGTGAGAACTATGGCCAAAGCATTTACCTTTTCCTTCAACAGCTAGATTACCAAATGAAACCTGGCTAGCTCTTTTGGTCTTTAACTCAGGAGCATCTTAATAACAGTCACAGAAGGGAGTGTTGCAGAATCTGGCTTCCTAATTACTTGAACTACACTATTTTCTCTAGTCAGTAAGTTACCCCTTCAACTCTTCTCCATTAAAAAAACATTAAAATACAACATTAACCATTCTCTGTTACAACTAGAAAAATCTATGTACAAAGATGTGCAAGAGCTTTAATTATATTAAATAAGAAAACTCAGTCATACCT
This sequence comes from Numenius arquata, assembly GCF_964106895.1. Lineage (NCBI taxonomy): Eukaryota > Metazoa > Chordata > Aves > Charadriiformes > Scolopacidae > Numenius > Numenius arquata. The sequence goes on from NC_133584.1 coordinate 11,831,191, forward strand.
AGGATCAAAGAGCAAAACAGAGAATATTCTACGCACCAACTCTCATTCTCCCTCCTTTTCTTCCTCTTCACATCATTTAATGCGTATTTGCTGTAGTCTAGCTTTCTGTTTTACACATGAATGAAAACCTCACAGGTGTCACCATCAAAAACACTGACCAGACACAAACAAATATTTTACAGTCCTGCACTTAATGTCAGCTGCTGTATGTCCTCTGACAAGAAAGCACATCCCAACACAAGCACAATTTTCTCACAGGAGTAGACTGCTTGAGTACTGCAAGAAGAGGATAAACATTCCAATCAGAATAACATCTTGGAATACAATGCCATTTCCTCTGAGAAATAATTTCATTTTCCTTTTGCAAGGAATAATGTTGCTTGTTTATTAAAAATAATAAAAAAAACCCCAACAGGGGAAGCTATACACCACCATTATACAGTTGTTCTTCTGCGGGCACTGGCAAACAAGGAAGACTGACAAGCTCTAGTCCCTGCAAGGAACTGAGAACTCTTAATATTCAATGGACTCCAGTGGCTTTTCTTCTAGTTGGGTCTACAGCAGGAAAATCAGTAGCGCAAATGAATCAACTTGGTATGTCAAGTTTTATTTGTTTATTTTTCGATGCAGACCCTGGCTTCACAGTCAGCCACTCTAAACCAGTAAAGGGAATGATTCCTTACTGGCCATGTGTTTTCATCCCCTCCCTTGCACCAGCACTTCCGATTGTGCAGCCAAACGATCAGTTGGGTCTTGTTATTGAGAAAAAAATCCTTCAAAAAAACAAAGCCACAAATAGTTTTCAGCCCTTCTGAGGCATGATCTGATTCATGCTGCAGTTGTGTAATCTCTAACAGCAATGTAAGGGAGAGGATGAGAATGTGTGACTGCATGTGTAGGGAAGAAAGGGACCATGACTTTCGACAGTAGCTGGGATTTGGGACTAGCTGCTTAATAATAACCATGAAAAGGCACTTTTTTTGTTCCTTAACACACGCACTCCTAATAAAACACAGAGTTCTTTTCAGAGTAGCAAATACAAGGTTGTGATCAGGGATATATGCCCAAGTTTTGCTCATTACAGATATGTACCTGTGTACACAGTATAGTATTTTAAGGATAGCACACAGTGAAGCAAAATGAACACTTCAGGAATGAGATACAACCGCTTTTGAGATGAGCAGGGAGCAGAATTAGAGGCTTTAAAAGGCAGGCATGATGCAGGAAGTCAGATGACCTACCAGCTGGGCCTTATGACTGGTCAGTAAACAACAGGACAGACTACAGACAGAACACAAACTGCAACTGCATGAGCTGCTACAGCAGAGATGCCGCAAAGCAGAACTGTTTATCTGTGTTTGAAAATAAGGATTAATTCTAACCCCTTCCTATGGGGTTTGGGGTTAAATAAGTTTTTACATATGCTCTACTTCTAGCAGACACCACCACACCCCTCCCAGCCTCCTCCCCAATCTTCTCTCTTCTAGCAATTTCATTCCTGTTCCTCACCAAACTTGGGCATTCAGCCAACAGCATAATCATGCTTCTCTTCCAAACAACCCTAAAACTTAAAGCCAAACAAACTAAGTGAAAGTTGGAGAAGCAATGTTGCAAGAGATCTAACACTGAGGAAATGAACCAGTCTCCAGCTCACCAAGTCCGGTTAAATTGGGGAAGTTCAGTTCCCCACAGGCCAGCTGCATTGCAGGTCCCTCTGTTTTTTTTTGTGCAAAACTAGATGCATACAGTATTTAACTCCAGGGAAAGCAGCCTTTGGACTAGACCTACAAAGCTGGTATGGCAGCATACACCACTTCATTGATAAACTCGGTTTAAAGGAGGCTATTTTGGTTTGACCCAAACCTACTCCTTCTTGATTATAAATTTAAAAAAAAAAAAAAAAAAAAAAAAAAAGGAAAGAAAAAAAGTCAAATCAGAGAATGAAACCTGCATATCTAGCCTTTTATACTACTTTAACCAAGACAGTTTAAAATGATATCTGAAAGTCTCAGAGATACACTCTCTGGGATCCAACTATACTGGTGTAAAATTATCACCTGTATTGGGTGCTCCTTACCAGCCCTTTGCTGTAAGCTACTGATTCTGCAATGCTTGCGTGAGCATTTCCCAACTCATATCATGCAGAAAAACAGTCAAGTTAGCTCACACGATTTTTTAAAGTTGTTTGAACTACTTTTGAAAATTTTGCCTGAAGCTAACTTGGGGAGGACTTACATGAACTGTATCTCAAGCGGATACAGAAGGGCAGTGACTTCCTTTGGCAGCACAGTCGCCTTAAAAGTAGCTGTTATCTGCACATTGACAAACAAGTTGAAGCCTTGCCTTTACAAAAAGGTTTAGAAAAAGACAGGGGAGAAGAAAGAAAACAACTTTTGAAAGGAAATCTTTAATCAGGATTTTCTAAGCAGATATTACTTGGAATTGAATCAGATCAAAGTCCTAATTACTTAAGCATTCTATTTTCTTCTAGTATTAATCAACCATCTCAGCTAAAACAAAGGACGCTAAGCTTGTTTTGTAAATGTTTTGCTGCAACACCATTACTTAGAATCATTGCATGGTTCAGATCTGCTCCTTTGATTTAGGCCCTCAATCCCAGCATACAGAATATGAAATTTACCTCTCCTCCTGTATTCCTTTCTCATTTGTTTTTGTTTTAATTTAAGACATCTGCTTTTCTCAGTTCTCACACTCAGGATTAATGGAGAATGAATACCAGTAAATGGACATACTCCCAACCAAGAGCATCGGTGCCTTCCACTATTTTTGCTTCCCACAGGCCTGGGCTGATCTTGTCCCATATTATTCAGAAAAGACATACCTCTGTTCTATGGACTCTCTTCCCCAGTCAGGAAATAACTTCTCATTTTCTTTTACATTTCTTCACCTTCCATGAATAATTCAAGACAACTGACCACTCAAGACTTGAGTATAACTTCTCACTTTCACCAGGGCAGAACTAACCTGGCTGTCACTTCGTAACTTAAGCAACTTATTCTAACTGGTTCGGTTTGCAGTGCAGAGGAGAGATGAACCGCTGCACAGACAGGAATGAATGTGGCAAAGGGCTGCAGCGTCTTCAACACATTGTGACAGTGTCTCCTGAAACTATACTCAAGCTTCGTTAAACTTCAGTTGAAGAACTTTTGCAGGCTCGAGTTGGAATGCTGAATGTAAAAGTCAAGTCACTTAATAATACGTATTTCTAGTCTTGTTTTTAATTAAAAAGTTTGCTATTGTCATTCTAAAACCTGTCCTCACATCACAGTAAGCTGTATTCAAAAATACACTTCAGTACCAACACAGTGTAGGCTGCCAACTCCAGAATAGAGGGCTGAGCTAGTGCTGGAACTGGAAGACATTTGCTTGGTAAGAGGACAGAAGGCTGTGTGTTCTACATGGCAACTTTTCATTTCCTTACAAAAGTAAGTTTAAAGAAACATGTTTTTCTCACAGCCCAGAGACCGGTCAGTAAGCACTCAGAGGGCTTCAAGGTCTTTGCAGACATCATCTCCTTCAGTTCCATTTCTCTCACCTTTCCATTTTCACACAGAAAACTTGTAGCATGAAGTATGCACATAAGGTACCGCACACACAAGAAGTTGTGTAAAATAGAGAAGACCCTTGCCAAGAAACTATACTGCACACACAACTTCTCCTCACAAAAAGGACAGGAAAATAAAAATACGATAAATATTATTTCTTCCATTTCATGATTAGGCTCTAAGATACTATGTGAGATACCATAGTCTACAGTATAAAATTCATAGTTGATTTTCAATTATTCAGAAAAGGAGGAGGAAGGGAGAGTCAGATAACATGGATAAGGCAATACCACAGGTTAATATAAAACATAATGCAGACAGCGTACAATAAGTAATGACACTGATGACAGCAGAGTATCAAGACCTCCTAGGTAGCACTGAGCCAAGCTAGAAAGCCCCTATAAGGCAGCACAGTGCCTTTAAATAAATTTATGCTGTCCACGCTGGCACTCCTACAACCAGCTTAGGCACTCTAAATAAACATATGTTGTTGAACCACCCTGAACAATCTGTTCATAGCTATGGGGAGCTCCACCTGAAAGGACTGTCAGTGAGGAAGATTGTATTTTACCATCACTTTGCTTAAAGCTCTGCTCTGGCTTTCACCTGTATCAGTGAAAAATCTCATATACTCAGTAATTACAATGGCTCTGTGACTAAACTGTAACCTGGGAAAGGAGACCTGGAATGGAATAAAGGCAGGAATAGGTCAGTCAGGAAGGCTGGAGATGTAAAATGCAACCATAAAGACTCCACGTTTCCACCATTCTTCTATTTACTTTATTAACGCTAGCAATGACTTCAATTCATCTTAATATTGTACATAAAATTCTCCATCTACAAGTATTTTCACATGTCAGTTAATATAATAGCAGTAACATTAGCAACAGCTGCAATTTATCTAGCATCACATTAGTTTTGCATATTCTCCCTATATATTTCATCACTCAGTTCAAAACATGTTACCTTAAACTTTCTGTGAAAAAAAGGGAGTAAGTAGAATGATATATAAAGTCAGCAATAGATGGTCAGACCATAAAGAAAAACATTTTAGCTGTGAATGCATTTCAGAGCGTCTTAAGTGGAGAACTACAAACAAACCAGCTCAAACCAGAACTGAAAATTCAATGGTCCTAAAAAGCAAAGTGAGTAATTTCACATAAAAAGGCCAATTACTTTCAGAGAAAGGCAAGCATTTCTATAAAATTTTATGCCTGTTATTACTGCAATTCTCTGAAGCTCTTAATACAGTGCCTCCGTATTTATGGCACTTAGATACAGCTTCATCAGACTACGCAGTAAGGTCACCAAATATGTCTCATACCACTGCAGACACTAATCTGTCTTCAGCAGGATGGTATTTTATTGAGGAGAAAAGTCAATAAAGTCCAACAGTCAAAAGTCCTATGTTCTTTTAATGACTCCTTGAGGCCATCTCTCATGCTGACATCATCCCTAACAAAAAAGGTCTGTTACACTTTACACAAGCACTGCTGCAATTTTCAATAGGACAATTATTGCCAGAATTGTAGAAAAAGAGCTGGAGTCTTACCAAGTCATCTGTGCAGTACAAGCCATTTTAGTGTCAAGAAATAAAACAACAGTATAGGGTATGTATGGAAAATATCCCGTATCAAACAGAGAGAACTGCCAAATGAGGAGATAAATGACAGCAATTGCCAAAACATATGTTCATAATATGAAATAAATTTTGAATCTGGAAACCATAAAAGTCACCTTCAGTCAAAAGCACACCATGCAGACATTCGCAGGGATCAAGGACTACAGAATTGGTGGTCACAATTTCATACATCTTCACTTTTTTAAAAGCTAAGCTTGCTAAAAACCAGTAGCAAGGCTATCAAAAAGATTGTTACATTCTTAAAGTAATATTTGAAGTGAACTGTGTACATCTCTTCACAAAAAAAAACCCCAAACCATTATTAAACCCTGTCAGCAAACATGGAAAACAAAATCCAAAGTAATCTGACTACAACTGAAAATAGATTTTTTTTTTTTTCAAAACCAAACCCAACCCAACCTATCGCTGATCAGGAAAATGCTTAAGTCAAGGTTTAACAGTAAACACTGCTCTTAAAGGCTGCAACGGAAATTAATCTCAAACTGCAAAAGTCACTTTGAAAGTTTTTGGCTGGTTGTCTCTGTCCCTCCAGCTCCTTCTTAGAAACATCAGTTTTGTGCACATGACAACTCTATTGGCTTAGTACAAACTGCATGGAGCAGGAGAAAAAAGGAGAATAAAAGCTTTTTGCCTTGATAGAAGAATTCTTGACAAACACTGAGCCACAGAAGAAAAGCTGTGTGGCGACTGCCCACACTGCATAACAACTACGCGAATTCCACTTCCAGAGATCTCTGGTTTTCCATTTCGTAATGACTATTTCAGTGCAAGTATTTTTAGAGCTCTACATTTATACAAAACGTTATTAACAAAGAAAAAAAGAAAACACCCAAGACACAAATCTGTAAAAAATTCAAATGGAAAAAAATCTCAAAGTTACAGAGAAACTGCTTCATACATGGTCACACATGGACCCAAGCGTGACACTGGAAATGTATGAAAGCACAGTCCTGCTCCGCAGCAACACGACACCCTGCCTTCTGCCCACTGCTTCTGAAATACTTGACTGTGTTCCAGCAGAGCAGGGTTTCATTTTACAAGAGTGCTTCACAAAGTTAGCAGTGAGGGGAAGTGGGAAGTAAATGAACTCGTCACCCCAACCCCCCAAAATAAAGTTTCATCAGGTACACAAGGAATGACCCCACTAAATAAACTGACTTAAAAAAAAAAAAAATTTAAAGCAAAAGACATAAAAAAGCTTTGAAAATTGAGGTAGAACTATTGCCAGATTTTAAGTCCATGTGCAAACCCCTGGGTCCATCTATTATTTTCTTCCTATTAAAAATTATGAGCATTGTTAAAAACATACATTTAATATTTACTCCATAATCCATTTATCTTTCCCAAAACCTCACTAGGATATCAATCTTAGGCAAAAAGAGGGGCAACAGTCTTTAACTGAGGTGAAAAAGCAGGTAAACTAGTAGTTCCAGCACTGCAAAAAAACCCCAAACAAATCCAACCCCAATGGGGTTCTATGGAGAAAATAGTCCTACTGCAACAATCACTCCCTGGATTTTAAATCAAGAGACTTAATGGAAATTAAGTCTCCTAAGAGGAGTAGCCTACAGGAGAGCTGGAAAGGGACTCTTTGTCAGGAAGTGTAGCAATAGGATGAGCGGTAATGATTTTAAATTGAAAGAGGGGAGATTTAGATTAGATATTAGGAGGAAATTCTTTTCTGTGGGGATGGTGAGGCGCTGGAACAGGTTGCCCAGAGAAGCTGTGGATGCCCCATCCCTGAAGCGTTCAAGACCAGGCTGGATGGGGCTTTGAGCAACCTGGTCTAGTGGGAGGTGTCCCTGCCCAAGGCAGGGGGGTTGAAACTCGATGATCTTTAAGGTCCCTTCCAACTCTAACAATTCTATGATTCTAAATAATTTAACAACTTTCAGAAGTCTGCACAGAGGAGTGGGGAGATAGGAGAGAATGGGCTTTGATGCATCAAGGGTACTGGATAGCTTAAGAGTCCTGAAATTATAAATTTGATTTTCACTGAATAGCGAAGAATAAGCCAACAAATCACACACAGCAAAATGGAAGGGTTATATACTGAAAATAATTGGTCCTGATATGCAATTTTTTAAAGACATTATAAAAACAGCACAGTATTAAAAAATTAATTTAGCTTCAGTATAAATATGGAAGTGATCAGCAAAGACAAAGCAGTAAGGGTAGGAAAATGTGAGTCAAGCAGGATATTTGAAGTTTATACAAAAAGAAAAAAAGATGATAAAATACTAACAATAGTGATGGTTCTGAATATTTCTTTCGCTCTGAAAGTAATATTGATCTCATTACTGTAAGTACGAGATGATGAAGAATATCTATCCCGAGATCACTAGAAGCACAGAAATCCAACTATACTTCTAACAGAAGTAAAATAAAACTTTTCAGGCTTCTATAAAGCAAGAATGAGAAACTTGTGAAAAAGTCTTACCACAAAATATATGTGAAATATAAAACCATTTTAGTGTATATTTCACCTGATAATATTTAATATACTTTACAAAGAAGAATTTCCCCATCTCTGTTAAACTGCAACTACAGCCAAAAAAGAAACAGCTGTTATAACTGTAACAAGAAATACTACATAAAAGAACTACAGAGCACTGCATTTCATTGATGCAGAGTAAGAAAGCAAGAGCAGCACTGATCATCAGGCAGACAAGGTGTCATTAACTGCTTAAAAATTTGGTAAATGAAAATTTGCCACTGGAGTTTCACACCCCCTGAAAAAGTTCACACCAACAATACAGCAGGAGTGACTCTTCTGTCCCAAGAGCTACACGGAAAAGTTGTCATGTGGAAAGTAACATGAAGAAAACTCTTGAACAGCTGGAGTGAAAGTTTATTACAGTGAAGTTAAACTGATGCTACAGGTGTGAAGCAAAACAAAAAAAAATTGTAAATGTAACATCACATTCACAATTTAATACGCACACACACATATTAAACACTTAATTAAACACATTAATCTCCTTTCTCATCACGGAAAATGCTATCTGTCAGAGGCAGGCTGACTGTTTTATGAATCAAGATCTCCAGATCACCACAAACTATTTTTGCTTATCAAAAAGGATGTATCCAGCTTTACAATTGTTAACATCCCCAGTTCCTCCTTGTCATTCCTCCACAACATGCAATTTCTTGAGATTACATAATTGGTAACATAGTTTCAAATCAACAGGCATGGAAATAAAATAAAGGCATATAAAAAAAACCCTCTTGCAACAAATTTAGTCTATGTGCAATATAAAACTTGAAATGAAATTAAACTCAAGTCCCCCAAATAAGATGGATGGCTTACGATTTCTTTTTTCCTCCTCTATTCATGGGGCACAAACTGTGTTTTTTGGCTTTAAAATTAGATGACTTTGCCTGAGAAGTAAAACAATACACCAAAGAAGTTCTTCTATAAATTCCTCTGACACAAAAATGTATCACCATGCAAAGAGCAAGGAAGCAGGATGTACCACACAAATTACAGAAAGCAAGATGCAAAGAGACGGGAAACAGCGGTGGTAAGATTTAAGGTCAAAAACAGAGAATGGAAATAGAATAGGCAAATCTAAGCAGCATAATTTATTTTAAGTAAGAACACATTTTCTTTTAATATAATTGAAAACCAGACACCAGTCATCAGCAGACTGCAATATCCCCAGTTGACAAAACCAGAAGTATATGCAGGAGGAGCAAAGAGAAATCCTCATGAAGAGGAAATCTATTCCCCGAAACAGAGGAGACCCCACCTCCTTCAAGTTATCCCAGAATCTGCTCACGCAGCTTGCAATGCATGCTTCAAAAAAAACCCTGGACTTCCATTTATTATGTATTTAACATGGTCAAGAACTGGAAAGAACTGCATCGTATGGGAAGGATACAAGCAGGTTTAAAAAATAAAAAATATAAACCTCCCCACATTTCTGTCTGAAAATCTAGTTAGATAGAAATAGTAACAGTGATTATTAAAATGGTAAAACTATTTTTTTCCATTTAAATACTGCAAATCTGGCAGCAGTGTGCCAACAATTGCATTCTTGATGAAAATATGTATTTCTGCCTTTTGTTTTACATATTCAAAGAGAAAAAAATGTGTTTTAAGAAAATGGAATATGAACCTAATAATATTTCAATTTTATTTAAATATGAAAAGCTATTGAAATGGCCTAGTCTCAAACTGATAACAGGTTACTGAAATGGAACTTCCATGGACTTATTTCTTAACCTGCAAGGACTGTGAGTGAAAATTATACTGCAGTAATGCTGGCACAAAGAACTTAGATGCACTTCTCATTTTAGCATGTATTGGTGAAAGCAGAGATGGCAGATATTTAAACAATTACATCTGTATTACTCAGTTACATAATTCACACCCAAATCATGTGCACTAGAAATATGTGGGGGAAAGAAACACCGCTTCCTTTGTGACTTCCCTCCTCGGGGTGCTGTACATGCCTCCGCCAGCAGCAGGAAACACAACTCTCTCACCGGTTCCTCAATAGCAATTTGAATAGAAAGTTACGGTGCAGAAAAAGTTAAACTCATGAAAAACATAAGTAATATGTTAATTTCATAAGCAAGGAAACACAGGTTCAAAGATTAATTTTATTAGTACTTTAATATTTTGGTCTAGATGAAATTCTGTAAATTGGAAGAGATTCTTGCATTAAGTAACAAAGATGCTCTTTTGAAAAAAAGCTAGAAGAGCAATCAAGCTTTGCAACCTGTAATATAGTACTGCCAAGGTATTTTCAATATCTGAAGGAATAAATTTTTAGAAAACATGGTATGTAGAGGTGTTTGTAGCCACAAAAGTACCCTCAAATACAAAATATAAGTTCCAGATCTAGCATAAAAGTAGTTTGCACCACTCCCTTTATTCATACTTATGATTTTTCTTATTTATTTAACATGATCCTAACCATCTGCACACTTGAACATGTGATGAATGTAATGATATGGAAAAAGCATTGAAAGTGAAAACTCTAAAAAACACGGTGTATCACAATCCATGAAATTATCAGAATAATTACAGGTGTATTTTTGTAAACCCCCACATTCTTGGTATCTTAAATTACAGTCCTGTGAAAAAGTTAATTCTTCAAATTATCATAAGGCAAGCTGGAGAGAAACTATGGCTTTATCTTCAGGTTTGTTTGTTTTTTGTTTTTTTTATTGTTTTTGTTTTTTTTTTTTTTTTAATAAGCACATTAATACTGTTACAACTGTATTTCTGGTAGTATAAACAAACCTTCAGATAAACAGCAACAGACTGTAAAATAATGTTTTTGAATAGAAAACTAGCCCCCTTTTTACTTTACATGAAGAGAGAATAAATCACTCAACACCATTTGCTAACATTCATCATATCAATTAACCAAGAGAAAGAAGGATGTACTACTTCAGGAAGATTTTTAACAGTTGTTGTGCATTTGAGCACTAACAAAATAAACCAAAATCTTCATCATCTTATTTCAAATTACAAGGTAATGCTTCCCCTCCCTCCCACCCCCGAAAATTTAAAACCAGCAGGAATAAAAATTGTGAGCCAGTATCTTAAAAACAACAACAAAAAAAGAAAAATAAGTTGATCATAATAAGAATGTGCAGTTAAATATTGTCTCATGATAAATGATATGACAGCCCCTTTAAATTGAAAAGTCAATCAGAAAAGCTGATTTTTAATAAATATGTTTTCGAGAACAGGAACTACAAGACAGATTGAATAGCATTAGTTACGGGGTGGAGGGTAGTCTCAAGGAAAATTGCTTTCACCATGCTCAGAATGAAAAACTAGCATTTAATCATCAGTGAAGATTATCAACAGTGACACTCCTAGGCTTTCCTTCTTACACTATAACTTGTAATAGTAATTATAGCAATCTTCTGACACACCGGCATCCCCGAATGATGGGACATCATTCACCCGCACAGCAGCAGAACAGAACCATGCAACATAAAATATTTGAATACTTTGCAACACTCAAATGATCAATCTGCTGTTTTAGCATAGATGGGTCCCAAAGATAATTCTTTTACCCTGCTAAGCACAAAACTATCCACCCCCTGGCAAGCCAGCAGAATAAAAGGAAGATATAAATAAGGGAAAAAAGGAAGATAAGCCAGCAGATATTTTATGGCTCATAACCACATTCAGTCATAGCCCTCTACAAAAACATTTATTCCATAGCTGAGCTTGGAGTCAATGTAATGACAAGCACCTAATTGTCCTGCTATTATTGTGCTCAATGACTCTATTTCTCCTACAGAACAGCATGTATGACACCAACTCAAAGAACAGTAAAAGCCTTGGGCTATGACTGAACTAAGAGGTAATGTATATGGCCATAAATAACAGTCATAATAAATTAAGCAGGTCTAAATTACCAATTGTCTCATCAGCACTCTAAAATTAATGTTCTCCTTGGATTTAAAGGTAATTTTCTACCATACATGAAGATACTGATTAATCCTCTTTTTATCATGCTAACAACTTGGATTAGAAGTCTGGAGTTGGCAATGAGAGGCATTTGAGATGGGGCAAGATTAACAAGGAAAGAAGAAAAGGTTAAAACATGGAAGCTGCAATGAGGGAGGTGAACAACAGAAATTGGGAGAAAAGACAGAACTGAGATAGTAAATATATTGCTGGGGACAAGACATGTGACATGAACACTCAGGGGAACCCCAACGTGGTAGAGCACAATCCTCTCCGGTACCAAGTACAGAACCCAAGACCTGCACATCCTATCGTTCCTCTGCTCTCAAGCAGCGATACAGCTCAGAGGAAGAGCATCCCGCTCTACAGACAGGTCTCCGGGGAACGACAACCTAATGTTGTCTTGCTGGCTCAGGTAAGAGAGACCTGATGGACGTCAAGGTTTGAACTGTGCTGATGACTCACATGGATGCTAGCACAATTCCACTTCACTGAATATAGAAATTCAGCCTGAACCTCTGACTGAAATTCAGCCTGAATTTAGAACTCAGTGTTAGGAAAGTAACCCGAAAAAAGGCACTGATATTTTATACAGAGAAAACTCAGTTAGAAACATACGTAACACTGCTAAGTCAAGCACACAGATAGTACAGTCTATAATCAAAGATACCCACGTAACTTTAATTGCTCATTTCCTGTGCATATCAACTGTCCACAGGTCTTTAATTAACAACCACATACTACTTTTCATTCCTCTTCAAGATTTTTCTGTTCAAGTAGATTTCTTCAGACAAGATGAAATTACTGTAAGAACCAGAACTGATCACAGTAATGGTCTTCTGCAAGAGACTGTCTTTGAAAAAACATTAGGGAAAAAGCAGGAAATTACAGAAAGAAAAAGGGATGGCTAACCTGAAAGCTGGTGAACGCTGCTTTTAAAAAAATAGATTGCATCCTGTCAGTGCCATATATGTCCTTCACAATATTAAGCAAATATTCTAAACTATTTTTTCCAAAGGTAGTAATTAATCACATATTTCCATTTTCCAGATGTTGGGCTTGATTTCCAGTACTCCTGAGGAGTCACCAAGGCATCCAAAATTATTAAGAACTGCATTTAAAAAAATTAATTAACCTCTAATAGCTTGGTTGCCTGAAAGTTCGGGCACTAAGTGTTTTGAATTTGGTACCCCAAAACAGCAAATGCTTTCAAACTTTGTACGATTCCAAGCCACATATATATAAAATGCAGTAACATCACCTTCACAGAGGTGACATGAAAAACAGCGTTTGAAACCTTTTCAATAGTAGCAAGCACTACCCAAAATCCCAAGGCAACAATAACACATTTCTTTATTCAGAGCTAAGTTTCTGCAATAGGCAGAATTAAGAGACTAAAATTCACATGGGTCACTGAACAATGAGGGGAAAAAAATTAAAATGAATAGATGTTTGCTAATCCTACTGCCCTCTGCAAAGACCAGACTACAGTTAAAAAGCATATGTTCCAGCAGCCAACACCTGGGCTGCATAGCAAATGGGATTTTTTTAGGCATATCCTCATTTTGGAGTGCTTGAACTACAGTTAGAGAAGACTATGACTGTAAATACTTTGACTTTCAAATCAATAACATCACCAGCTAGAAAAGAACAAAGACTCTCCTCACTCTAAAGAGACTTCTGGGCTCTATCAGTGAAAGCAGCGGTTTGAAGTGTGGGAATCATAAAGGAGGCTGAAGTAAAGGACTATCGGGACAGTTCTGGGGACTTCAAAGTGAAAAATAAAGCCCTCTTCCTGCATATATACAAGAGTACTAACTTATGCAAAACAAACCTATAAAGAAAAGACCACAATGTATTACCCTTTATGTCTTCTCTAAATATCTGTAATTCGGAGAACTAAAGCAGTTTTTTAACTCTAATGCACTAATAAAGTCTAATCCCCAAGACACTTTTAACATGAATGGGTTTTCACTCGTCCACTTTGGAGAGGGGGACATAGCAGATAAAGAAGAAAGCACACTGCGTGGCCCATGACTTCAGCTAAATACACAACTGCAATTCATTCAAGCTGTTTGGCTAACATTGGAAGCCATGAGATCCAAGCCTGATTCGTTATTAAAGGGAGAAGAACCCTTGAATTGAGTTATAGCCTTTTCATTAGCTACCATGTAATTTTATTTTTAACACATGCTATATAATTTGCAGTGTTTGTTGTAACTAATTCTTTACTGCTGGTTCTTCTACTGAAGAAACTAATCACGTCTACTGCATTCTAAACCTAAACCATCAGTTTAAAATTACTTGCATAAAATAATGTATTTTGCCAAATGGAAGCATGAGATTCAAATCTGTCAGCAGTAAAGTTTCACTGAATGCAATTCAGCTCTGTAAGCCATACTCCAAAGAAAAAACTCCTGTGCTCACTGACTTAAAAGCTAGCACATTGTTAATTTGCTAATTATTTTCTGTAAAACAACAGGTCAGTGGTAAACCAAAATACAAAACAGAGTTACAAAATAGAGCTAAGGTGTGATTTCGCAATTAATGCAAGTCAATTTAAGCCTACATATCTGCCAGAACAGACCTTCTCACTCTCATCACCCCATACAGTCTTTCCACCCTCTCTGTTTGCTGGCACTCACACACTCGCACAAATGCAGCGAGCTGTCCAAGGATTTGATCCAACTAGTTACTGGCTGAGTTTTCAGCCAGATAAGTACGAAGCAGCTTGCTGGAAAGCGGTATGATTGCTGGTGTTGACTGCACAGCAGGAGATGAAGACAGAACTTCCCCTTTTGGCATCAGCATAGAACTTGGGTCACATTAGGCTGTGCATTTACGACTGACTTCAGGGAGTACTTAACCAATATAAATTTGCTACCTCCAAGCACAGGTATAGCCACAGGAGAAGAGGGCTGGAATCGCAATGAGATAAACAAAGACATTTCCTTTTTTCCTAGACTCTTATTTTGTCCTTCACGTGATTGCAGGACTCAATATATTCACCTCTCAATCCCCATCCTCTTTACTTCTTATGTAGTTACAGTTACCTTAAAAAATATAACTAAGAGCGTGCATGCAGAAAAGACAGTATTAAAAAAAAAGCCTGATTGCGATGGAGGCAGGGAAGTGAAAGGCTGCTAGGGAAGTAACTAGTACAGAAGCAACCCTGAACACCACTTTGAAGAGTTTACTGGTAGCAAAAGTTTGGTTGTTGGACTTTTTTGTTTTGCTTTGTTTTAAAAGATCAACTCGCTAAACAAAGGCATTCCAAATGTCATGTCTTACTTTTATTGCAGCAAGGCTTAGAAACTACAAGCTCAGACTCCACTGCCTCAGTTGCTATAAAACACTAGGAAAGAGACTGCCTGTGTGCCAAGAACCTTTGAGCGTTACTGTAGGCCTCAGCTCTCCATCAAAACCCAACAACCTATTCAACAAAACCATAAACTATGATAGTCAACTGCTCTCTGCATTTTGAGGGGAACAAAAAAAAGCAAAAGAACTGACCCAAATTTAACAAAGCACCACTCACAGATAATTCCCTGAGCCTAGACTAAGAACTGACAGTATTTATTATAGAACACACCATGAGATCCAGACTTTCTAATAACAGAGACATAACAGAAAAGAAAACAAGAGGGAACAGCAGTCAAATTATAATGGAGTGACACAAGTAGAAGGTAAGACCGAAAAGTGAAACAATGTAACAAGCTAGATTACCTTCTTAAATTTGAGGAAAGATTGTCTCTCTCCATCTCTCCCCTACAGCTACTACAACCTCTGGACAGTGTACTTCTGTTTGGGTTTTGACAAGGGTAGAGGCAAGTATACAAATCTGAGCACAAGACTCTGAACTACCCTAATGAAATGTTAGGCTTTGATTTTTAATACTGAGACGTTAGATAATCTAATTACCAACACTGAAAACTCTTCTGACAAATCTCCTGCAACTTGAACAAAGAACGATCCCATTTCCTTCCAAGTTATCTTAAAGGTCATAATAAAATTACATTCAAGATATGGTAACCCAAAGAGGTTTTTTTTCAACCAATTGTTTAATTTTAGGATAGTTTGGATTCTGCTATTGTGGCTTTAAAAACAAATGTTTGGGAAATAGGGACACTGCTGTACGAGCCATACTGTACTTCTCAAGCTGTTTTATATTTCATCAGGTAATATCAACTACATTTCTAGCAGGAAAGAAAAGTGCCAGTGAGACCTTTTACTGCAGAACACTCATATAGTCACTGTAATCCTTCCAAATGCATGCAAGCACTTAGCATGTAGAAGTTTTATTGACACTATGGTCAGATTTTATCGTTTCTATGGAGAGCTGCTAAGAACAAAACTATAGAGATACCTTATTGGCAAAGTAATTCAAAAGGTAACAGCAGACAACTTTTTTCCTTCTTTTCAGTCTTGCTATCCTTTTTCACTATTAATACATTCCAGAAACAAGACATAGTACTCTGCATGTAATTATCTTACTAGTTGATTTCCATACAACAGCCATTTCTTCTATTGCATAAACCCACATAATCCCATCTTCTCCTTTAAAAATGGAGACAGTGAGTGGTTTAGGTAATTACAGCTGTCATGGGGGGTTTGACAAATAACTTTTCTGCTCAATGTATGCTTTAGGCCACTGGGAAAGCTGTCAAATAATGACATCAGAATCTACATTAACACTGGCAAAATGCAACTGTGCTTCCTTTTATATTTAACTCAGATGGTTTATGGCCCTTGCTTTTCCTATTCCCTGGTCGCGAATAAGAAGGGAATGAACAAATGGGTAATTTAGCCCAGACAAAATGGAGATAGATAACGCAGGTTCAGTGAAAGAGTATGACAGAAAAAAAGCAGCATGTCTTTGCTTTGTTAACGAAAAAGCTTGCTCATTCTTCATCATCAAGGAGTTTTGTAAGCTTGAGTCACTTCCTAAAATTCCAATTAAGTTGTAGGGGATGAGCATAAAGAACAGCTGCTTTCCCCTCTTTCAGTATCTAAGTTTTTATTACACTGGATTTCTTGTACGTGAGCCATCCCACATGGACAAGAGCATTAGATGGACTACTGCATCACGCACTGTGGGGAACTACCTTCCCGCTAATCCATTCCAAAGCTCTCAAGCACAGACCATCCCATCTATAATTTGATTTTGTATTATATGATCTTAATTCCAGACAAAGCACAAAACAACCAGAAACTCACTATTACTTCAATGCCTGCTGAAGTTACCTGCTCAGTTCTGAGAACAACCTTGAGCACTGATTTTGGTTTAAAAAGCCACCTGTGGGTCTTCACGACCTGGAAGACAGCAGTGATCAGCAGCAGCTGAGGCTCTGACATTACTAGAGTGATTACTTTCCAGTGAAAAGCTTAGTGACTGTGGCAAATGACTAAAGAGAAACTTCATTTTTCCACTGATGCCTGCCAGAAATATTACCTTTAACATCCAGAATAAAAATGCAGCAAACCTGATCTGATCATACAGTTTAGTTTTATGTAGTCTTGTGAGGAGCATGGAATTGGACTCAATGATCCTTATGGGTCCTTTCCAACCTGAGATATTCTGTGATCTGTTTATGAAATATTTTTCCAAAGTTAAATTACACCTGCCAGAAACTCGGCTCTGATGATTGTTTAATGAGTTAAGAACGGTACCTAGGAGCTATCACAGCTTGAGCACCAGGGTTTAGTACTACTGTCAACTCTGAACCCATAAAAGATCCAAAGAAATGTGACCTTGCCATCGATTTAATGTTTGAAACTGTACCTTATGGCTGATGTCTACTTAAAGGCAATCTCCCCTCACCCATCACCAACCGCAAAATCTGCACAGAACACCCAACTACATTAGATGTAGCATCTAATCTCTAATGCCCTGTTCCTGCCGACCCGCTTTGCTGGTTCATCTGCATTATCAACAGCTTCCAGGCAAGGCCAGTGATTCTGTTAAGGCTTAAGGCTATGCTGGATGCTGGCTTTCCTAGCAGTGTAGTTAAATTAATGAGGGATGTGATTCATTCCCACCTCTTTAGCATCAATGCAGTTACAGTGACGTGCAATTACTTCTATTAGTACAAGAACGGCAATGAGCTATACCAGTATAACATGATCCACACTACAGAGGTGTCTATTCTGGCACATAAAAAGGAGAAAGAGTTGCGTATACATTGTTTTGTCATCAGTTCTATAATTTGGGAGTAATTCCAATTATTTTTATTTTAACTCCACATACACATACCCCACCTGATGTGCTTTGAGTCTTTGCAGCATCGCATGCAGGAAGGCACTCAGAGTCTACAGTCTAGGGGGTTATTTCAAGTGTTTATTTTAAGTGTTTGTAACACCTAACGCACAATATACATTACACCATATTATTTGTGGCCACTGCCATACAAAAGAATTGGGAGTTACACAAGAAAGAAATTGACATGGGGAAAGAAGTGGATTAAATGCGTAGCTGAGCACTCAACCGAAAACTGGGGGTCAGAAACACTTGCATGGATTTTTCTCCACTGCCCAGCCTTAGTCAAAACAAAAGAGTCATAGAACAGACCACACTAAATAAGGCACAAGATTAAGTTATTCACAGCAGCCTTCAAAACAGAGAAGTTAAACAGAAAGTGTCCTCCCAATAAGCTTTGCTTCTTACAACTTAAGAATAGTTCTAGCTATTTTCTAAGGTTCATTGTGATGATAAATGCACAAAAGTGTATGGTATGCACGGCCGCTTATTAGCGTTTAATGCTTCTTGAACAACTACAATGCAAATATTCATCACAATAGATGGGAACCTTGGTGGAAACAAGAATTCCCACAAATTGTTTAAGAGTACAGTAAATGAATAGTATTATAAACAAAAAACCCAAATGCCTCACAAACGCGTATGTTGCATTTGCCTACAGATTAACCCACTACACATTCATTGTGCAACTGCATTTGTAGAAAACCCTTTGAACAACAACAAAAAAATTTATACCCTAACAAGAAGCGTTTTCTATTTATAGATGTGTCCAAGTCAGACCACATTTGTCTCAAGGTTTGGTTGGGTGTTATGTTTTGGTTTTTTTGTACCAGTGACAGATTTTTGCATAAATGGGATGTTACAGGACAGAGTATGAAGTCAGACAATTTTAAAGGCAGCTCCATTTTGAATTGCTTAACTGACAGTGCATCAACACACTAACAAACATGGTAACTCTCAAAAAGTAATGTTTGGAGTTTATTTCTAAGCTACAACTCAACACAAAACACTAGAAAATCTAAATGACTACATGGGAAGTAATCAAAGCTACAAACAAATGGCATGCTGACAACTTTAAAACTACTTTTACTTCACTTATACAAGAAATTCTAAATAAATATAAACCACATTTGCTTTATATAATGCATTAAGAAAACTTCTACATACCGCACGAACTCTCATCATTTCCCAAGTCTCTGTTCAATACCATAATATGTAAACATACTCCACAAATGTGGTTTTGCTTATGATCAAGGCGCTTACAGGGAAAGTATATGTTTTTAATCTACTCCTATGAATATATCTGAGGGACAAAGGGAAAAAACAACCCTATTGCTTACTGTATCTTGTAAAGTATTTCTCAAAAATCCTCAATATATTATATACAGGAGAAAAAAAGAAAACGGGACATGATTTTGTTTGCCGTACCTTTCGTATCTTGCTTATGGCTGTCAAAAATGACAATAATAGGAGCATAAGATCACAAGAAACAGTTGTCTTTAGCGTATACACACCTGACAGCCCTTCTTGGAAAGTTAGCTTCCCCTGTCACCAGCACAAGATGAGAGATGGCGAGGGGGTGTATATACGTGTATACACACACACTCTCACATATACATACATCAGAACAAGAACATGTCTGGCTAAAACCACATCAGTGAGCAGCAATACTGAGAAAAGCCTCTTTAGAACAGTCCCCCAAGGGAAACGCCTCTAGATTGGAGATGGCGAAGACAAGAAAAAAACCCCAATAAATCGAGAGATCTCATCGGCGGGCAGAGGAAGGAGGAGTACGCTGCCAGGGCTCTCCTCCATCCTGCCTCTCAGTCTTCCTCCCTCAGAGGAGAGGAAGGGCGGAGAGCGAAGGGAGGAGGCGAAAGCACGAAGGAGAGAAACGGCTCAAAGGGAGAAATCTGCCAAGCATCAACTCCAGTGAGGAGAAACCCCCTTCTACGCCCACCCAACACGCTCTTCAAGAGTAATGGGGGGGGGTGGTGGTGGTGGATCCCCCACCCGCGCCCTCAAACATCCACTGAGGAAATTTCTCCTCCTCGTGCATCCAGCTACAATTTACTGAAGAGACAACAAATTGATCACCTCAGCCCCACTCTTAGCTGGGGGCTGGTTGTCCTCCCTCCCCCCCCCCCCAACGCCCTTGGGCGTTGGGGGGGGGGGGGGGGGAGGACAACCAGCCCCCCAAAAGCCCCTTCTGAGGGGGAGCCTCCAGACCCCGCCACACCAGCTACCCTCAGCCCTGTCCCCACTCCCTACTGTCTCATCCCCTCTCCTCTCAAAGCTCCATCCCTCACCGGCTTGGGTGGTGTCGCTGAGGTCGTGGTTGGCGGCGCTGGCCCGCGGGTAGTCACGGAGCTTCCTGCCGCTCAAACTGAGGGTACCGCTGGCCGCCGCTTCTTCTAAGGCTCTGTCCAAAGAACGGCTCCACGAACCGGGACCGGAGGGACCAGGTGGCGGAGGACAAGCCGACACGTTCCCCGACGGCATCACGGCGGAGCCGCCCTCCGGCGCCGACAGCACCGCTGCCGCCATTTCACCCCCCGCCTCAGCCCGCCGCCGCCGCCGCTGCTGCTCCGGCTCCGCGCGCCACTGCGCAGGCGCGGGGAAGCCCAGGGACCGGCAGGCAGCGCGCATGCGCCAGCCGTGACAGGCGTGCGCATGCGCAGCCGCCAGCCCGCGGGTACAGGGAGGGAGGGGGGCACCTCCTTAAAATAACCCGAAACATCCCTCTTTTCGAGGCCCATGTTTCCGCTCGCCTGGGGTAATTTGGCGTGCGAGGGTGCTGGCCTTCCCTTGACAACGGCTGCAGTGCCCGCATACCTTCTGAAATTCAGAAAAATTCTAGTTTACACCCCGCCAGGGTGGGATGCCACAGGGGCTGCTGGGCACATCCCTGAACCAGATGGGAACAGTACCAACGGCATCACGTTTTTTATCTTGATGTCATCAATCCTTAATCCTTTACAGGTTGCACTCTTTGCAACGTCCGAATGAATGGCAGTTTTGCTCTGGGACAGCAGAGACCAGCTGCTTACACAGACTGCAGATGGCCCAGTACTCTGGTACTATTCCCTGACACTATCCCGGTATTCCCACCGTACTCCCCACCTTATTAAAGAAATGGACAGGCGCGATGTTTTTTTTTCCCTTAATACCACAGCACTGGAAAACACGACGACGGTCATTTTTCAGGGTGTTCGCGCTGATGCTGCAACACGGGTTTGGATGACAGCGACATCTCACCAGCACGACGTGTCCCAGCAACACCCCCCCAACACCCGCGCGGGTGAAGGGATCTGGTACCATCACACCCAGACACTCCACCACATCCTGCTACTGAAAAATACATTAAAAGCTGACACATTTAAATGCAAGTGAGCTTCCGCAGTGCTGCTCCAAGGAGTGCTGAATTTTCAGGATTTTAAGCTGGGCAACCAATGCAACCCCTCTTTAAATTAGGTAACTTTTCGGCATGTTCTCCAGAACGTTTAATAAGAATTTAATCATTAAAGTACCCCCTTGAAGGATATCACAAAATTCAAATAACCATCATATTGCCAGGGTGGTTATAACAGGAACAAGACAGTATGAAACCTGTAACTTTTTATTTAAAAAAAAATTAACAGCTTCAGAATAGATCAAATGTAGTAACTTCTCCAAAAAATACCAAAAGGTACAGTGTAAAGCATCTTCTCATTAAATACAAACTAGCATTTTTTGATGCATTGCATCAATGTTTTGCATCTATGTTGATGCAAAAGAATTTTTTTGTTGCATCCTGGCACATGGAAAATGTATACACTGAAACAGGATGACTGACAACACTTTATCTACTCAAATTCTAACAGTGGGACGTTCCCTCCCCCCCCCAAAAAAAAATCCTACTAGTAATTAAGAAAAAAAACCCTTAACACCATTACATTTAGTTTGCTTCTGCTAAGGTATATTTGTCAACATTAAAAATAAGGGTTTAAGTACTATATAGCATCAGGATGCACTCTGACTTTAAAACTGCTATACAAACAAAAGCCCTACTACCATCAAATGCTCTTCAGCGTTGAAGTTCCCAGTAAATGCTAGTTAACTTGGAATTTGAGATAAAAATGCAAGGAAACCAACTCTGGAAGAAATCAAATGTAAATTCTTCCGAGAACAGTAAAAGGAATTAAACCCACTTCAAACACCATAAACGTTTCTGGATGCAGCAAGCCTATCGCTCTTTTACCTGACTGTACCTAAATCTCATTGCTATAGAACAGCGTCAAGTTCATCAGTTCCTGGTCTGGAAGCAATTCTGAAGGGATGCCTCAGTTTCAGGGATCATATAAATTCAGACTGAGGATGTCCTGGTTGTCACCATCCTGCAGATTCTGATGCGCAAAGCTAAGCTTAAAGCAAGTGACTGCACACTCCTGCTTAATGCCTTGCACGTGCTGAAAAACCGAGGTCTTTCCTCCAGCCACATTCCCCAGTTTCAGCCAATTTGAAGATATCCGACCATTTCTGATCAGCTTCACATCTCACCTCTCTTTGGTATGTACAAACAAGTGCCATTAGATCACTTGCCTCTGGCTATCTCTAAGAGCCAGAGAAAACCCTCTGGGGCAAGGCATGCAAGATGCGAATCCTGTGTCCGTGAGGCTAACGAACTCTACCCTACCACAGATTTCCTTGTGAACTGATGTATTTATTATTACGAAATTATTCAAAAACGTGAAGTTATTGCATTAAGTTTCTGAAAAAACTTACAAAAAGAAACAGAAAGCAAAAATTTAAGAAAAAAAAAATAGGAGACAGACGTACTCCATTTACAGAGGAGGATGATGAACTTGAGCTATTTGCAATATAAATTACTCTCATACTGCCTGTGCAGTATTCCTCCAATATGATTTGGACCACTTTTAAGGATAAGAGTAGAATAGTCTCCATCCAAATTACATATTTTGGGTCTCAGCTAACAGCTTTATTTGTGAAAGTGAAGATGCAAAACATTATGTTTTCAAGAAAGGAAAAAAACTGAACTTCAAAAGCACAAAGAAGTACAACCAATGCTCCCATGAAAAATGCCGCTACATCACTACCAAAGTATTCATGGACTGAGGCTCTCTGCCAAACTGCAGTCCAAGGGAAAGTTCATAGGCAGCCCCTAAAAAACCCTAAAATGGGGTTCGTAATGAAACTTGTAATCTTTACCAGAACAGACGGGTCAAAGAACAGATACTGAGCACTCCTAAACAAACAAACAAACAAAAAAACCCAACAGAAAAACCGAAAACCTTTTAAAATTTATGTTTGTGTTTTGGTTGCAAGATGAACCAAAAATCAGTGTTTTTCATCAGCTGGGCAACAGAATCTTTTCCAACCAGGTGACAGTGCCACTCGAGCAGATCAGTTTCCCCACTTTCCCCCCCTCAGGGCATTGCGTCTTTTACCACTCAAAGTAAAAGTAATAAAGATCGATAGCTCTGCCACCATCTTAGCAAGAAGTCTGGAAAATTTCAGTGTCATACGCTGTCTTCTTCTGCCCACTTTTATCTCAGCTTCTTAGGTAGGTGGGATCAGTGCCCAAGTCCGTCTGCCAGGTTAGCCCACCGTTACAAAACGGCTTCCTTTGTTCTGAGACAGCGCTGTTCTTTGTTCCTTCAGGATCCCAAAACGTTCGTTCAGCGTCATCCCTGTCTGAAAAATAAAGTCATTTAACCATAAGCTTAAAAGATGCTTAGGTTAATTTAACCAAAGTAATGGAGACAAGAACAATTTTTCCTCATTCTGTATCATCACTTCTTAATTGCCTCATTTAGATTAAAAAAAAAAAAAGGTTTAATTTGATTTCATCATTTCCCCATTTCCCACACCATTTAAAAATCAGATTGCACTATATATCAAGAGCTAGCATTTCTTGGAAATCATCACGAACACACGGTACAGTGTCAAGACTGAAAGTCAACTCTAAATATCATAAGTTAAACTGAGCACAGACAGACTGATAAACGGAACTCACTACACTCATTTCCCCACACAGATTCTATGCAATTCCAATAAATGCAGCATTTTAACTGTGTTAATGTAGGTTGCTTTCCAGTCCATCCAGTTGAGGCAGTCGACTGGAGTCTAGTCTAAAAGTTCCAATTAATTTTACAGCATAGTCGTAGACTATTTTTGACATATTACTTATTCATGGAAGGAACAAATCCAGACCGCTGCCCTGCCCCCATGGAGTTTTCTACGCTGGCAGTAAAGGAGCTGATGACAAGAACAGCATCTAACTGTCACTCTGTAAGAATTCCTTCAATAACAGCACTAAGATTCCTGCACCAAATCACCTGTCTTCATTAAACTTTTGAAACACTGCTCACTTCCAAGCTTTTACATCATCGCATTTAATATTTCTTTTTTCCTAGATGCATAGCAAAAGTTGCCTTATAAATTCAGCTGCCAGGGTTCCATACCGGTTACACAACTGAAAGCAGCTCATCCCTGAATTACGCACACTTGCTGATTCAAGTACAGCAGGAACACCAGAAGGCTTTTAGAAATATTAAACAATTTAGATCCCATTTAAAGCATGTGGGCATGCAAGACGTGAACTAGAGGAACAGGAACAGTGAGTTTAGTTACTTGCTTGAAGTTACACAGCAAGTTAGTGGAAGAACTGGAAGTGGAAACAAGAAGTAGTCCCTAGTTCCCTCTTTCTGTCACTAGTGAGTCTAGGAGCAAAGTGCCAGGCTCACGGGTTTTTATCTGAAACTACTTCCACAGTTGAGGAAAGAAACTGCATTTACCTGTTTTCCAACACTATTAATATCAAACTGCAATGGAACCCCTTTGGGCACCTTCTTCTCTTCAGATTGGTCCCTCTTCATTAGAAATGGCGGCACAGGAGTACGAGTTAATCGCAATTTCTGGGAACTGTGAAAGAAGGTTACAAAGGACACAGTGAATATGTATTTTATGCAATAAAGCCTTAATGCTGATAGAGGTATGAATTTTTCATCAAGCCACTTGATCAGGCTGGCTAAGTAGCTGGAGGGCCCAAATTCAAGAAGGTAAAAGTCAGGCAGAACTATAAAAGGGTAGCATTTGCTATTGTTACCAGACAGCAAGTGTCCCGGAAGGAAGCAATCTTACCTCTTCTTTCTCGATCCTACTGACAAAATGTGTAATTTGCTGTTAATTATTCCCATAATTACAAAAACAAGGTACAGTCTTCCTTACAGATAAAATGCTACTAATGAAAAAGGCTACTAAAGAGATTTTAAAAATAAAACACCTCATGAAACAACAGTACCATCAACTTCCCAAAGACAATTAATAGCAATGCTTTCTTTAAGCACAACTCTAGCAGTATCTTTACGATTCAGGAAGGAACCATTACCATCCCACATCAACTAGATACTCATTCACTTTCAGGTATGGGAGGAAAAGAGCTGCAATACGGTCTGATTTGGAAGAGACAGACAAGGTGGAAATCTGCCAGCCCACCACTCTTCAACTCCACACACCACATCAAGCTCCTAACCGGGAGATGCCTTGTGAAATCCAGCTGTGATATTATTCAAACACAGCTCAGAAATACTCAGAAAGGGGACAGATTTAAAAGTCTTCATGAGAAGCCTGACCTTCAGCTTAAGGTCACCTGAAATACTATCTGCAAGGAACTTGCTAAATGGCTCAGAACAGCAACTTCAGTTATGTTAAGAACATTTCAGAACTTTTTTGAAAACTCACATTGGGGTTATGATTGCTCCTGGGTTGTCAATGGACACAGTCAGAATCCCTCCACTTGTGGTGGAAGTTCGCCATCTAGTTTGAAAACACAGAGATCACTTAGAAAAATGTTGCAGAAATTTCAGTCAGGGTATCTTTAAAAGCATTTTCAAAACACTGCCTAGTAAAGAATGTGTAAGCTTTCAGAATACAGGCTAGCACGAAGACCACATGCAGTCAATCAATCTACAAGAAGCTTGGCTACTAATTCTTGTATCTTTTACATTATCTAAGCCTATTCAGGTGAGTGCTAGATCACATGCTGGCAAGGTGTACCAGAACTACAGCACTGACTGAAATGTCCACTTTAAAATATTCAGTTTCCTTGCCATAAATGGGGCCAAAATGGTCCTCAAAGCAAATCCAAGAGGTGACAGAATGCAGGTCTGCAGCATACACTGCTTACACAGCCTGTTGTGTTAATAACAAACAAGCTGCGAAGAGCCCAGCAGGCACAGTGTGATACGGGAAGAATATATGGGGGGAGAACTGTGTGTCCACCTTGTGTCCTGCCTTGCTTATTTCCAAATTGCTTCATAGATTTGTATGTATATTAAATAAAATGGAAATTACATCAAGAGCTCAGAAGAACACTGACATTTGAATTTTTCTTCCAGTCTATGCAGTATTCATGAGTGTCAGAGATTAGTCTGATCCTCTGAAGCTACCACCTTCACCCTCATTCCTGCAAGCATCTTATGCAAACAAACTCCTCCTGGTTAAATTAGAAGTTAATTTAGGAAACAACTGAGGATAGGAGGAGGATCACTGTCACTCATTTGATATGCCTACAGGGAAAAAAAAATCCCATTCAATTATCATAGCCAGGAAGCCAGAACTAAAACAAGAATCATACCAGTAACAAGACTGAAGTTTTCCAAATTAAATACTTACTGACGAGTTCTCTTTACTGACTGATTATCAAGATCATCTGTTGACTGCACTTGGGCCTGCACCTGAAAACACATCAATACAGACACTGGATTTGAATACTGTTTCAATTCCCATCACAGCAGCTGGAAATACAGCAGTTCAAAAACGGAATTTTAAAGTTGTTTGTACACTCTGCCCAAACAGGGTTGTACTTTCAGAGGGACTTCAAAGATAACTAACCTATTACTTTGTAAGACATTGGAAATAAATTACTTTAAGAACACAAAATGATTCAAACAAAGTTATCAATGACACTAACTTAACCAATAAAGAGATAGGAACATTTTTGAGGACTATGTCAGCAAACATACATTTTATCAAGATACACAAAATGTTACCAGGCCAACAAGAAAAACGTGGCTAGTTCCTAATCTGATCAACGTTAGCACACATAATATCCAATATGCTGCTATGTCCCACTGCTGTTTTAAAGGACCTCGGTTTTGGTTTTCTTCCTCCTGATTCTGTCTGCAATTCTGCAACCCATGCGTATGGAAGACAGCAACTACCTACAGTGACCATGATGGCGGATGTAGAATGAGGGCACAAATGAAAACTGAGAACACCACCATCATTCACTGCACAGTCTCTATTCTCTTGATCTTACTCAAAATAACTAAAAAATCCCTAAGTAACTAAAATAGTAACTTAACTAAACAACCCCAAAATAATTAAAAAAAACCAACAAACAAAACAACAAACCAAAACCATAATCGGTTTCTAAAACATGTTTCTGCTCCTTCACCCAAAGGCAATTTTTGAAACCTGCACAATGCTTTTTAACATTTACTTTTAAGAGGAAAAATTAATAGCTTGCAACTACCCTCGAACTCTCTGACAAGCTCCATGCCCCTCAGAACAGTTCAGTGCCAGGAAGCAAGACTTCAGTCACAGTAACTGAAGAGGACAAGTACATTTCCTGAGAAGAACCCATGCCTATTTCCCAGTCCACCTGAAGTTTCTACTCAGATTTGATATATGAATTTGATTCATGAATATCAGTGTTATAGGTTAGCTTAGAACCTGTGGAACAATTTTGTTGTTTTCAGTCATTTTTATTACCTTCAGGCCCCTTCTAAACAGGAAAGTTGCTTGGCGAGTGTCTTTCTGCTGATTTAGTTTGTTTCCGATTCTGGCAAAAGCGGACGGCATGTTATTCCTGTAGTATTTTTAAAATATAGTTATCAAAGGCTCCAGAGATAACATCTTACAGAGACCACTATGAAAGTCAGGAAAGTGCCCAATAGATCCCTAAGGTGACCTGTAATGCTGCCTCTTTGAGGCTGAACATTTCAGTTGCAATAAGCTTCTCATCTATTAAGAACAAAACACATTACTCATAAATGGAGACATCACTTCTGTTACATAGAAGCCCAGCACTCCTACGTCACAGGACAGAACAATTATTAATTCTGCTTTTTCCTTTGCTCAGTATCCTCCAGCACATTAAACATTGCTGATTAGATGAACAAAAAAAAAAGGAGCAGTCTTGATATGTATAAAGAAAGTTTACAGTTTCCACAGCAGAGTCACATAGTGAAAATTTTAATCATGGAGACCAGTTAAGATGCAGCTCGTAACAGACACATTAATTCCAGCACAAATAAAACATGCAGTAGCTTCCATGAAACTGAAGATGGCATCAGCTTCCACAAAGGCATTTTATTTATAAAGTTCACTAAACCATGACTGTCACTTCAAAGATATTGAAATCCACATTGGTCATTTCCATATAGACTGCCTCTGATTTAAATGAAGGCAGAGTACAAGGTGCTCACAAATAGAGGTACTTCCCGAGAGCTTTACACAGTAACAAATATCTGGCTTTGTATTGAGACCATGTTTGTCCCATGCTCATTCTCCAGATTTGTAGAACTTCATACACGATAGCCTTGACCATATTACTATGGCCAGTACCCACTGTCTTTTCTTGGACTCAGTCCTGTCAAACAAGACTCACTACGGAAAGCTGTCAAGAAGAGTTCAAAAAGCAGAGTTGTTATTTTACCTTCTGTTTAGTGGGGCAGGCCTCCTGAGGGCTGGAGGTTGTTTTCTCTGTGTTTCAGATTGTCTCTGCAGGTTTGTTTTCTTTTTCAAAACTGGATAATTGCGCTGTGCATTCTTAAAAAAAAACAATAAATACATATAGCATATATGTATACCGCATACACACCAACACTTTTCCTTCAATTTCCATTTACTAACTGCATATAGAATACATTTGGCTTTGCATACCTTTCACAGTCTAATTGGAAAATATCTTCTACACTTTCATGAATTCTATGTTCCTCTCATTACCAGACAAAAAAAAAAAAAAAGCAAAGCTTAACAGTTACTTTTTGATTACTTTATCTCTCTAAACTGACAGAACACATGCTCCACACATCTTTAAAATTTCTCTTCTTCACAAATCCAAAAGCAATCCCTGTTCTACAATACTGAATGAGATGGAGCAGGGAACAATGCATTGGAGGAGTGAAGAAGAGGGAGTCTACTGAAGGAGTTAAGTATTTTGCAAAAACTTCCATTTTTGTAACAGGCACATGCTTAACACCGGCATGTTGGCAGAATCACCGGTCTGTATCAAAGCAATTGCAAAGACAAGAAATCCCAGTAAGTGAGCTTTTCTTGCAAAAATACAGTAAGTACCTCCATACTTGCACAGAACATACTTCAGTTTTCATGACTTGCAACTCATTTAAGTGATTTTTTACAAAAAACCAAACAACTTTCAAACCTAGTTATTAACCACCCCCTTCAAAAACAAACAAGAACTCAGCTAACACAGCCTCAATTTAACAAAAGGTTGTACCAGATGTCTCCATTTTATATTTCAGTTGTTCTGAAGCCATTCTGTTTCATTTTTTTAATCTGTTCTTATGTGAACCACTACAATTGCATTAATTACCTTCTCACTAAGCGGCTGTCTGTTCAGAGGACTAATTCCTTTGCGTGAACCCATTGCTTTCTTGGCTGCCAAGCCAGTTATAACTCCGTAAGAACGCTTCTTCCCTGTTATCTTCTTTCTGCGTCCCAAACGATTTTTACCATAACCTGCAACGAGCATGAAGAGTTCAACAATTCTCATGGAAAGAAAAAGCTTATTGATTTAAGATGCTATGCAGGCAACACAAGTTATTTGGCCGCACACTTCAAGCCTTAGAGCAGAAGCTATCACTACACTTGAAGACAATTTGGCCATTCAGTTATTTTAGCCAGTCTGGCCGAAGTCCTAGCACAAGAATAATCAGCTTCTCATATAGATCACAGCTTTGCTCTAGCTCATTGCATTAATTTCTGTTGAAAATTTGTTATTTGACATGTCTACAGGGACAACTTAGAGAGTCATTCTGGCACAGAAAACTACCAAAATACTCTGAAATGGAACTTCATTAAGTGCTGAATAACATAAAACCAAACCAACATCAACAAAAAAAGCCCCAGCTCCCCACCCATTCAGCAAACTTTAAATTACCAGTTTCATTCAAAGAAAAGAAAAGAAGCAACTTCAAAGCTTATTTATTTAGATCAGTGGTTCCCAAGACATGACCTAAGAAAAAAAGAATATAGCAATCGGCCCACAAAACCGTATTAAACAGCATATGAATTACATCACATTTAAAGTGTTTTCAATTAGAAGTCTGCATGGCAGTCTGGATGAAACTGAGAATTGAACACAGCCCTTGAATATAAAAGGCTTGTTAAGTCTGAGGTCTGTACTATAACCATCTGAAATCTCCAGTTACAATGGTTTGGTTAACCCTGTCTGGAGCCATTTAACTTCACACTATGAATATAGACCATGCTTCAGTTTTATCCCTAAGTATCAACCTCTTTAGAACCTCAGACTGCAAGATAAATTTTAAGACTAAGGAGTCAACTCTAGAGCAACAGGCACATTTAGCTTTGACGTATCTGACTTCACAGTATTGATAATAAATCTGTGTGGCTTCACGAGACAGGAACCATCACATGAGGCGAGCCATCCATCAGAACCCAGCTTAGATAAATTCGCCGTGGCAAAACTGCTACGTACCCACATTTTGTCTGGATAGTTCGCAAATGCTCTTCTTTTTGAAGAGAAAAGTTGAGAAACAGGGTTATTTGGGCTGAAAGGGACCTCACAAGTCCTCTGTACCAACCTCTGCTCAAATAAATGACAACCTCAAAGTTAGCTGCACAGGGTTTTGTGCAGTTGCATTGTGTATCACCAAGGACAACTTTTATTTAAACAAACAATGTTCTTCTCTCTGTTTCTCCCCTCAAAAGCTGAAAAGAGTCCCAGCTCAAGTTCCTTGCTTCTTGCCAGAGAGTTTGGCAGCCCCTTCTAAAACCACTACGAATTGAATGCTGTTGATCATTTGTGGTTTCTGTAGCTGTCCACAAACAACAGAGAATTTGCTACTTATCAGAATAACTTCAAGGGCAACAGAGGAGCAACAAATCTATTGGTCATAAGGTACTAATAACCAGAATGCTCAGAAGAACTACTTAATGATAACTTCTGCTCAAAAACTACATAGAAGAGGTTTGCTTTCAATGGGAGAAAATGTGTGGAGTTGTATAGGAAGGAGCAGTTAAAGCTATTTACAATATTTTAATGTCATGAATCTGGCAATTTTGCAAAAAAAAAATGTTTGCTTTTTCCTAGAAGAAGGGCAGGCAAGGACAGAATGTCCCAAGACAGAAAAAACCCCTCTAAAACTCTAATACTTGCTTCTTTTGCTCCCTTTGGATCATAAATAATTGCATTTGACAACTGCGGTCATAAGAGAAGACTACATGTTTTA
Organism: Numenius arquata; assembly: GCF_964106895.1. NCBI lineage: Eukaryota > Metazoa > Chordata > Aves > Charadriiformes > Scolopacidae > Numenius > Numenius arquata. The sequence continues at coordinate 11,862,602 of NC_133584.1, forward strand.
TAATCTACTATTTAAATTCACTTACTCTTTCACCTACACAAACATTCTTGCACTTGGGGTTGACTGATGTAAAATATTTTCCTGCACTGTCACTAATTTACTAAGGATGCACAAGTTAAGTAACACAGCTATGCTGGCCTTTATAAAAAGCAAAACTCCTCTGAGCCCTGAGCAACATGACATCCCCCTGATCCCCAAAGACATTTGTGTCTAAAATGCTAACTACGAGCTGCTGCTATAACAAATATTAACCAACAACAAAGATAAAATGGGGATCACTGTGAATACAATGGACAGTTGTGTATTTGTTTTAAATTAACACTACTAAACAAGAAATTGCATGTATTAACTTAACACTGCATTAGCTTGGACTGAGGTGGTAAGCTTTCTGATTAGACAGTATTTTTCCATATTTTGATAATCCAGTGCTAAAAAGGTACTTTCCAAAATCAAACATAAGCAAAACTTGTATATACTTCAAGCAGGTGCTGGCCATGTACTGGACTAAAACCTGGGAATCATTTTAGAGTATGACTCCTGTTTATCAAAAAAAACCCCCAACCCTGACAGTTACTCAGGGAATCTACAGTAAAGCTGTCATCGTGCACTTTGCCTCTCTTCACTCTCTGCCTGTATGATTTTTTTTTCCCACTTTTGTATTTCACTGTAAAACTTTGGCTTAAGAAGGCTGACATGGTGCTTCCTGTGCACCCCAAGGTCTTAACAAGAAAAGTCAACTCAAACACTCCGCACTATCCAATTATAAATCCCAGAGGCAGCATTACAGTCTGCAGTAGCAGCTATTTTGGGGAGGCCTACTAGGAGAATTCTACCTAGCAAATATAAATATACCCACTCTTTTGCACAAAGCTCTGAGCTCTGGCAAGGCCTCCACATTTCCTAATATACAGGCTTTGGCATAAGCACTCTTCCTATCCATCTCTGAGAAGGAACAAAGTATCAACACAATTTCCAAAATTAAAATAAAATTTAAAAATCAGAAAGCAAGCCAATCTTCCCTTGAGTCAAATAGACTCCCTCAAGCTTCTAACCTCCCTGTTGGCCCAACACATCAATGACTTTCTCACACTGAACCAGAAACAAAACCAAACATAAATGGATCACAAAGAACTGAATTATAAACAAAACTTCATATGATGCTATTTGAAAGACACCTGAATTGACCATGCCAACCCATACATTTTCATTACGGCACATTTCAGCATCAAAAAAACCAATCCACATTATGTTTGACATACACACCCTTCTGCTGTTGGATTCCCCACTTGGAGCCCGGTGTCCTGAACTGTCGAGTTCGATTCTGCTGAAGCCCTCTTTTTGTTTTCGGGGAATACTGTTTTCTCTCTTCTTTCTTGTTCAGTTTAATTATATCATCTGTAAGCAGAAAATAAAAAAGAAAGATTTGACACACTGCAGTCATATTCTAGTTCTGTAGAAAGAACCCTAGCAAGTTGGTGTTGTGGGAAACAGAGCAGTTAATCTTGCAAAGACAAGCACGCACAAGCTAAGGTTCCAGAAATCTCTCTATAAAATATTCGGTCCCTGTTAGTCTTACAGTACTTCATTTATAATATAAATGTCCTAGCAAAAGAGAAGCAGTTGCATACATCCAGAACATCCAAGAGACTTGAAAGATTCTGCCCAGCATGACACTTTAAATCGAATGACTACAATAGTTTTTGTATACCAGTAAAGAGAAGGTAATCCCACTACCAACAGACTTTGCAGATTCCAGACAAAATGTCAATTCAAATCTAAGCTCTTTCATCCCAAGTTACTTAAGAAAAAAAAAAAATCACATGGAAAGAAATCAGCCTATGAGTTATCTTCATGCGTTCATGGAGGTTGAAATGATGGGGGGAAAAAAGCAAGGAAAACTTCTCTCCTCAGATATCTGCAATCCAAAGCAATCATCTTATTTATTGTCCGGGGAAATGATGTTGAACAACTTATTAATCGGTTTAAGAATATGTGTAAGATAATAAACTCATGAAAAGCGAACAGTAGGTCTCTCAAGTGCAAATCATGCCACGCCACTTGGATTTCCTTCACTGATCTGGTAGCTGGCTCAGGAGATAAGAGTAAAGCACCAGATGTGGTACGCTTTTATTTGACTGTTAGCTTGTTCACAAAAACACCAGAAAGAAAAATGTCAAATTATGTTTATTACATCTAGATCAGCAGAGCACAATTGATAAAAACGTTGTGTTTCAACAGGGAGCTACCACAAACACATGGACGTCCTTTTTGAGTAGGGGAGAGATGGGAACCGGGTTCCTGTGCTTAACAGAGTTCAAATGAACTAGGATGGGGTAGAACAGGAAAAACAGTGTAACAAAAAAAAATTTAAAAACCACAATGTTGTTATCCAATGCTTTGTATCCTGCTGAAGTAAAGCCAAAAGAAAATCAGCTCACTTTGCTGGAAAAATGGTTGAATATTCAGAAAAATTCTCTCAGGATAAGCAATACCAACACAGGTCACTCATGGTTTGATTCCTATATAATCTTCTTTACCAAAGGGATCATGCCTGGAGTAAGGATTCCCAAACTATCCTTTTTATACAAAAAGGAAATCAAAGTCACTTCAAAATTATATACAGGTGCAAAATAGCAGAAATGATCACTGACAACAGCAGTATTCAACGAGGAGTATTATTTGAACTTAGCACCACTAATAAAGTAATGTTCAACAAAAACTAAAGCTTCCAAAACTGTTACAGCAGAGTTTGTAATTCTGTGCAACGGCTGCTTCCATTCCAATGTATCTGCGGTACAAAACCACCACGTTCAGAGAGCATGAATCCTTGCTTCAGTGTTCCTCTACTCCATCTTAAATCCCATTTTTGCAAGTTCGCTGTTGCTGCACATCAGGTTACAAGTTTTTAAATAACGTTCAGTGCAGCTACTCTCCTACTTGGGGAAATTAAGGGTATCTGGGACTTTAGGCATGTTAGCTGAGACACTGAAGTGTTCTTCTATCTTGCCTGAGATCAGAGATCAAACCTACAAATAGAACAGCAGAATAACCTGGTAACATTATCAAACTGGAAGCTTAGCTTCAGATGAGTTGCATGTAACACCCTGGCAACAAAAATATGTTTAATCTTTATTACTACATCAGAAAATACTCAACATTAAGATCCAAATCTTAAGATTTCCTAGATTAATGTTGTGTCGATCTTGTTGATGTTACGACAGATGTGGGATTGCATCTTATCTTTGTTGACACCAAACCACAAAACTTTGACTTAGGGGACAGTAGGTGTGGATGACACTGTTGTCGTGCCAGTTAATCTTGCAACTAAACAGGCTGAGGGACACACCCACTCACAACAGCTTCTTAAAAAAAGGTCACCATGACATCACAACAGTCCTTTGCAATTTGTTATCAGTCAATGTCCAAGACATGTAGAACTGGCTAACTGAAAGGTTAGTTTGGTCAAGTAAGAAACATTACAATATATGAAAATAGAACTAGCCACTCAGAAACAATAACTCTATTAATCTTGGTAACCTTGGAAACAAAGATTCAGTGTGCTGTACTGTACGTAAAAATAGATTTATAGATTTATATGAATGCTGTAATGCTACTTCGTATTCAGACGAACTCTAAACATCATTTCACAAGCTATCTGCACTGCCAAAACAAAGAACTCCACTGGATCACTTACAGAAGGAAAAATTGCACAAATCCTCTTATTTTAAGGTTGTCCACAAAGGCCAAGGCTACTGTTAACATTCTAGTTCACATTGTGATTTCACTTTTTGAAGCAAGTCTCCTGATAGTACCTATCTACCATGCTCTGGTAGCCTTATGGAGTGGTCTTGGAGTATAAAAAAACAATTTTTTTTTTGATAAAATGGAACTGGGAGATACACTCCAGGAATACACCAAATGTGTCCCCAATTGTTAAAGGGTCTCAGCACACATGACCAGAACAGAACTACTCTGAGATACCTCTTTGAAATATACATATAGTGTGGATGTCAGGTTCTCAGATACACTTGAAACACAGTTCTGCAGATCTGCAATGAGGCTGTGCAACTTCCTGACACACACAACCAATGGGAGGTCAGGGGAGGAAGGGGTAGATTGTCACAGGAAACTACGTGTTAGAGACGGCATCGTGCTTCATCCGATTGGTAAAGTACTGCAAAGGAGTTACAAAGGAGACTTGTCATTACCAACTTCCATACCTGGGAAGAAAAAAATGCAAGGCCGGCAACCTAACCATCCCCGCCCCTGCAATTACAAGCCCTGCGACGCTCCCCCAGGGGCACCCAGCTAAGGGCCCGGGCACCGCGGGCCTGACTGGTGTCAAATGCACGCAGTGCCCCGCTCTTCGGCCTGCTCCGGGCACTCAGCTGGAACAAAGAGGACCCACCCCACTCAACCTGGCTCCTCCCTTGCTACGGACAGCGATCCCCGGGGCCCAGACCCCTGTGAGCTCCTCTGCTCCCAGGGATGCAGCCGGGCCTCGCCTCCGATCCCCGTCACGACGGGCCCACAGGTCCCCCGAAGCCACCTCGCATTACGCCCCCCGCCGCGCTCTAGCTGTGGTAGGGTCCTGCCCCCCCTCCCTACGCGCTCCGTTGGTTCCGCCCGCGCCACTGCCCGGCAGAAACCGTTGGTTCGTTCCACCACACCACCCCCCGGCCCCACCGTTTGGTTCAGGCCGTGCCCCCCCACTCTCTCCCCCACAGCAGCGGGCCGCGGGCGCTCTCCTCACCGAGAGACATGTCGATCTTCTCCAGGCTGTCGCTGCTGCCGTTCCGGGCCCCCGCCGTAGCCGAGGAGCCCGAAAGCGGCGCCGCAGCCCCGAACCCACTCATGGCTGCCCGTAGGACCACCGCCGCCGCCGCCTCCCCTGGCCGCCTCAGCCAACGGCCGGCGGGCTGTGCGCATGCGCAGGGTGAGGCCGCGCATGCGCCACAGCCCTCCCTCGCCCGGGGGTGTGTCTCCCTGGTAACTCGCGCATGCGCAGTAACCACTCTCCTCCGCGGAGGAGAGGCGCTGCCTCCCCTCTCCCCCCCAGCCCGGGAGCTGGCGCAGCGCCCCCTGCCGGCCTGGAGGAACAGGTACAGCGCGTCTCCAGCTATTGGTAAGAATCCCATGATTCAGAAATTCAGGAGAGAAATTACCTGCTTGGGTTTTCTTAGACAAGGAATCTAGTGAAGCCTTTTCTTCCCCCATGTTGCTTTGCGACATGACCAAAGGACAGCTCGTGTTAGGGTCTCTGCTGCCAGAGATGGGGAGATCCACACCCAGGCTCCAGGGACCACATTGCCATTGCCCTTGGGCAGGATTCAGTATTTCCATAGGCAGGACCTTCCTCGCGGTAGGAACGCTCCCACATTTCGTTAACTGCCCACGTACTCCGTATGCTCATTCCCTAAAATAAATCCTGTGTCACGGGACATCTCTTCCACTCATGAGAGCAGGAGGAGCTCGTGAAGGTGGCGCGGGAGGCTGAGAGTTCCACCCCGTTTTCTTCTCCGTCTTCTCCAAGTTCAGACACGGAGTCTTGGAGCCACGGATTTGATCATTTATACATTTCTCTCCAGATGACAAGCGGGATTTGATGACAAGCCATTGATGACAAGTGGGAACTTGAGGTTCTTAAAAGTCAGGCTACATTTCTAAAGGGAAGCTGCTATCACCGGGTGACCAATAAATACTAAGAACGGAGCTGTCAAATGAAAGATGTACATTTTAAAAAGACACTAAACCAAGTTCCTGTGATGCTGTAGGGTGCAGCTCCATCTGGTGACTGTGTCACACTGATAAACAAAGGCTCTGTTTACCCAAAACAAATACACTAACTGCAGAGGTGGCAGATGCTGCCTGCCCTCGTGACAGGTGGAAATCGGACAAAAATCCAGATTGTGCCACATCCGTGGGTTGCATTTATTCTCCAGGCAGGACACCAGCTGCCTCCTGCTCGGCACAACAGAAAACCAGCCAAAGGTCCTGCTCCTGAAGAGTAGCTTTCTTCTGCGTTCAAAATGGCTGAAACGCTGTGGGGATCATGGAGGCCACCACGCAAACATCAGCTCTTGGTTTTCCGTCTGGCTCTTTGGATTGTGTCACCACCGAGCCCTGGGACAACAGTTCCACGTGGCACCGATGGTTATAAGAACTTGTATGTTAACTGCATGTAGGACTGTAGCCCTGCTGAGTTTGTATCTACTGCAAGAAGACAGTGTGTCTAAAGCACCCACAGGCTGTAGTTAAGTTTTGGGGCTGGTTCCTTCCTGGGCCTTTCCCAGGCTCTTCCTCAGCACCCGTCGGCTCCTCACAAAAACGAGACCTCCTGGCTTGGCTGCCCAGTAACCCCTGCTGTTCTGGGACATTGCAGGGGAGCCGCAGGCTAGATGTTACCTGCTGAACATCCTGGCTGAAATTCCCGGGAGGAAATTTAACATCCTGTTAAAATTCCCAAGCAGAAACCAGACCCAAAGAACCAGGTACTAAACGCACTCACAGGTTTACAGCCAGAGGGGAGCGTCCAGTCCAAGCTGCACGTTGGGAGCTGTGGAGTATCACACCTGCACTGATCCCAGGAACAGGAGAGCTACCCACGTCCATCTTCCAAAGGAGGTCTCTGCTTCCTCAGGGGCACAGGCACTACCCCTGTGAAAAACAGCTTCTTATTCCTAACATTAAATTGTCTGGCATCTACCAAAACCTTCCAATTCTGCCTCCTCTTTTAATGAGTAAAGAAATTGCATTGAGTGGAAAACTGACTTTACGTCCCCCAAATCTTCCCCAAACAGCAATCAGGTCTGTGAGATTCCAAATTCTGCTACTGTTCAGCAAAAGGATACATACATACTCTTCATACAGTTAAAAGCGTCGACCGCTACTGGCACTCCTCAGATTCTACACTGGAGGATTAATCCCCAGTTTAGTCTCAGCACAGAAGCTAACACATCTGTGTGTGACTGTAGGCTCTGTCTGATCAGGCTTGTTTTTGACAAAATGACTTTTTATATGCTAAGTTGACATGGGCATTGACCATAGTTGTGTCTATAAATAACATATACAAAACAACATAATGAAGCAGGGGAAAAGGAGAGGTTTTTCCAAAGAAAAGAAATTTTAAAAATCACTGTTAAGCAACATCCAGGCTAATTCTGACTTGTGGAGCTAGAAGAATCTTGTAATTCCTGATTTAGGAGCTAAATTAGATCTGTCAGCTTCACCTGCATGTTCCATTTCACCAGGCATGTTTTGTTGTTGTTACTGCTTTAAGAATAAAATTATGGAACCCTGTTCCCCCAAACGCTGCTGAAGTACTGTCCTGGTAAAATAAGCCACGTAGAAAGTGTCAGGTCAAGGGGTACGTCTTCATGTATGCCAGCATCAATAAACAGCATATATTTATCATTAAAAGTAACATTATAGTAAGTTTCCACTGTGCAGATGACTACCTTTGGTTTCTGAGGCACCAAACAACTCTGGAGACGTATCTGGGGTTTGTCTCCTTTAATAATTTGTCACCAACTGCTCTCAGTCTGATGGCAGCAGCATCACTTTTTCCATTTCTGAGTTTCATTTCACTGCTTTTTAGTGGAAAGTACATACGACTCTGCAACATTTTTCACATCCTCTTTACTGTGGGCAATAGAAAAGAAACCTCTTTCCTTCTCTCTGTCTCTGCTGGTACATTCAGTGCATGAGCTGTCTCTTGGGGACACACTACTTGTTTGGGTTGGGGTTTTTTTGCCATTGCAATTTTCTCACCGTCTCTGAAGTGGGATTTGTTAAGTGCTTATCCGAGGCAGTGATTAGTGTAGCTTTACACTGTGGTGCAGCTGAACCGCAGTGCAGTAACCCACTTGGCAACTCAACTTTTACACGCTGAGAACAACATGTCCGATAGGGGCCATTACAGTAAAAACATAGCAACCTTCCAATATCTGAAGAGAGCCTACAGGAGAGCTGGAGAGGGACTCTTTGTCAGGAAATGTAGTGACAGGACAAGGGGTAATGGTTTTAAATTGGAAGAGAGGAGATTTAGATTAGATATTAGGAGGAAATTCTTTACTGTGAGGGTGGTGAAGCACTGGAACAGGTTGCCCAGAGAAGTTGTGGATGCCCCATCCCTGGAAGTGTTCAAGACCAGGCTGGATGGGGCTTTGAGCAACCTGCTCTAGTGGAGGTGTCCCTGCCCATGGCAGGGGGGTTGGAACTTGATGATCTTTAAGGTCCCTTCCAACTCTAACCATTCTATGATTCTATGATATATGGCCATACAGCAGCCAAAGACACAAACCCATGTGTTTGTACCTACAGGGCTGGAGGAGGCCGCTGCGGGGCCCACCTGTTGCTCCCGCCCGGCCTCAGTGCCACAGCAGCCGTTCCAGGCAGGAAACCTGAGGGCCCATCGCTCTCTCCTCACCTCGTCACGCAGGGCGTGGGAGCACCCGCTCTCCGAAAGGCGGCGACAGAACTGTCGCGATGGCGGAGGACGGGGAGGGCGGGAATCTGAACCGAAATGCCCGTCATGGCAGCCGGCCGGCACCTCAGCGCGGCCCCGCGTGCTGCATGCCGGGAGATGTAGTCCGAGGCGAGGCGGGGCGGGGCGGGCGCTCGCCCCCACGTGACAGTGGCGGCGCCGGCGGCGGCGGGGCCGCGCGCGCCTGGGATGGAGGTCGGGCCCCGCGAGGGGCACGCGGAGAGCAGGTGGGGCCGCGCGTGGGGGCGCGGCGTGACGCGGCGGGGTGCGTGGGAGGCCTGGCACGCGCGCGGGGGGGGTGGGGGTGGCGGGGGAGTGCGTGACGCGGCGGTGGGTGGCTGCGTGTGTGGGGGCGGGGGTGGGCGTACCGGGAGAAAACACGGCCTGCGTGGGTACGCGTGGGCGGTATGGGGTGGGGTGTGGGGGGTGTGTGATGGGCAGGGCGCGTGTCTGTGGGGAGCGTGTGTGCTGGCACCGGGGAAGCGAGACCCGCGTGGGGGCAGGGTCGTGTGTGCGCACGGGGGGTGCACGCGTGGATGTGAGTGTGCGAGTTATCTCGGGCACGGGATGCGCGCGCGAGAACACGGGTGGCAGCAGCGCTGGTGTGCTCTTGGTGCCCGGGGATCTGCCCGGGGGGGTTGCCCGGGATGCCCCTGGCGAGCCCCCGTCCCGCGTGGGCGTGCGTGGGAGCGCGTGCACACACAGCACCAGGGCACAGATGCGGAGGGGAAAGCGGGGGGGGGGGAAACTTGGGGGCGATCTGGGAGGAAGCAAACCCCCCTCACACACCCCCCCCCCCGGTGCCGGGTGGGGACCGGCGCTTCTGGAGCGCGGGGGTCGGGTCCCCCGTGGGGAGGAGGGCAGGCGACGAGCTGGGCTGTTAGAACGGCGTCACCCACGCGGGGCTCTGCGGGTTTTCGCGTGTCTTCGGCCTTTTGCTTCGTGCTGGGGGTGGGTGCGGGAGTGTTGGCCGGGGAGGGGGGAGTAGCGGGAGGGAAGGACGCGTCCCTTCTCCCGTGGGGGGCTCCGCCGCCGGTATGGGCCGGGAAAATGCCACCGGTGCTTCCAAAGCCGCAGCCCCGGCGTGGGCCACCATCTGGTTCGCAGGGTTCCAGCGGGTTCCTCCCTCTGCAGCTTCGTGCTTCAGACCCAGCAGGTTGGGAAGGGGCGGGAGGGATTGGCTGCAGCCGCTGCTGCTTCTTTCCAGAACCATCTCTCTGGATTTTCCTGCCTTTGCCGAGCGCACGTCCTGCGCTACCGGGCTCTGCCCTTGGTGTGACTAATCGGGCTGACGCCGTGCCACCACCGGGGACCAGGAGGGACTCGTCCCCTCAGGTGCTGGCGCGTGAGGGGTCCCGCTTGTCCTCCTGTCCCCCGGTGGTGCGCTGGGGAGGACCCTGGCCCTGCACGCCCTCCTTGGCCTTTGTGCAAACGGTTTAGTGTTTTAATTCCCGGGGAGGTGCCCGTGTCACTGTAGAGCGTGGTCTGGCCGTGACCGATGGCGACAGGATGGAGGTCACTGGATCCATCTTCCCATGGGTCACGGGAAACGCAGAAGCAAAAGTTCTTTGGCTGAAGCCCACCCTTCTGCCGGCGCAGGAGAGGAGAACGAGGGTCTGGTGCTGGGTGTTGCTGTCTCTCCTCCTGAGGAGCAGGTCTGGAATGTGTCGGGGAGCAGGGGCTGTAATGCTGACGTCCATCAAGGCACAGTGAGGAGCCTGGTGCTCTCCTTCTGCCGGGCAGAGAGCAGGGCTCTCGGTGCATCGGAGCACCGGGCGGGTGGTCAGGAGGACACAGCGGTGCTGGGGGGAGTGGAGGGGATGCTGGTCAACCGGGTGGGATAGCAAAGAGCTGCCACCTTCAGCTCCAGCACCAGCAGGTGCAGAGGAGAGGGTCCCTAAGGGGGACCTGTGCTGGGAGCAATGGGGGAAGGTGAGCAGCTGGTCCCGGGGAGGTGGGATGCCATGGGGGGCTGCTCTGCTTGTCACAGGCAGGCCCTGGGCAGATTGGAGCCCGATGGACAGACTGCTGCGTCCACAGGTTGTGGCCACCTTATGGGAGGCTTCACCGGGATGAGCCAGCAAAACTGTCTGCCATGCTGGGAGAAGGCTAAAAAAACACCTTTAATCTCCATTTTTCCATTAATCTCCATTTTCTTCCCTCATCCCTTGCCAGTGCAGAGCAAGAGGGCTCCAGCAAGCAGCAGCTCCGGGCTGCGTTTTCCGGGAGGAGCCTTTTGTGGTTGTGCCTGGTGTTTTTATACCGGTGCAAGCTTTTGGTACCGGTACAAGCCACCTCGTGGTTCGGTTTCCCAGCCGCCCTGCTGGGCTCTCCCTGCCCGGTATGCACGCTGCAGGCATGACCCGCTGGGCTGGCAAAGCTCTTCTGGCTTCCTCTGCCTCCTCAGCCACTCCCCAGGGCTGCAGATGAATTCCACGAAACCTGCCTTTCTTTCAATCCCTTTTCCCGGCGGTGCCGAGCCTGCCGGGGGAGCGGGCGGGGGGGAGCCCCGGGAAGGGGCTGCTGTTTGTCGCGGAGAGCCGGGGACGGCGAGGCGGGAGCAGGCTGTGCACAGCAGCCATTGGGATCCGCGGGAGGAACCGACAGCCGGCGCGGGAATGTCCTTGGAGATCTGGTGGAAGTCCCTCCACGACCCCGACATCCTCAGCCCGACCTCTGTCGTGTGCTGAGAAGGATCGAGAGGCTCCTCCAAGTAGAGGACAGGGTTCGAGCAGCCATTGCTACATCCCTCCTGCAGAGCACGGGGAGACACACAGCAGGTGTTGTTTGCAAGAAGGATGAGCGCCATTATTTATTTTATTTATTTATTTATTTATTTATTTATTTATTTTAATGCTAGCTACCTGTGCGACTCTGTTTGGGAAAACAACTAAGGATTGGCTTAATTTTAAATGAAGAAGTTCACCTGAGTCAGCAGCGTGGCTCCCTGCCCCTGCTGTGAGTCACCTTTGCTGACTGGGACTACGAAAAGCTCCAGCTGGCACGGAGGGGCTGGGAAGGCCTTGAGCGAGCGGGCGAGCGAGCGGGCAGCCTTTCCCCGTCGTCGCCAGCAGCAGCGGTGTTCAGCCGTTTCTTGCTCCGAGGCCGGATTCTGGCTTTTATCACTCCGGTGCAGAAGGTTCGGTTATATCGTGGGGCAGTTCCTGGCGGCGGGCTGATGTTGCTGTCCCTGAGGATAGAGTTTGTGCCGGTAAAGCCGGGAGACCCGGCGCCGAGCTTGCGGAGCGGGTGGTTAAAATTGGAGGCTGGATCCGAGGTCGTCTTTAAGGGGAGGAGAGGGATGGGCTGAGGTCTCACCCGTGCTCTACCAGCCATGGCTCCTGCAAAAACACCCTCGGCCCTTCTGGCCGGGGGAGCCAGGCTCTGGCAGCGCAGGAGAGCAGGAGCACGTGTGGTTCTTGCAGGGGGAAGCTCTGCTCCTGTACTGTGACCTCTCCGGGGTGTGTTGCTCACTTGGCCCTTCCTGTAAGTCGGAGTGTTTTCACGAGGTGATATGAGTTGGCCTTACCCCGTGTCGGGCTTTTTTTTAGCACGAGCAACGGAGAATTTTCTTTATTCAGGAAAAAACAAGCAGATTTCTCAGTATTGCTCCGAACACCTGATGAAACGGGGAACTTGAAGGCGGCTGCGACTCAGGCTTTCTCCGTCCCTCCTGGCAGCCCAAGCTCAGGCTCTGTCCATGGGAAGGGAGCAAAAACCCTGCCACTGATTCAGGGTTGACCCACGAGTCCGGTCAAAGCTGGAATGTGGTTAGCAGCGCTCTCTCCATTCCCCTGCCACCTGCAGACAACTCTATGGGTCTTCATTTCTTCAGCCTTGTGTCACTCTATGCTTTTCAGCGTGCGCCATTTTCCAGCCCAGAAACAGCTGGGTTTTGGGTGTCAGTAGGGTCTTGTGCATCCAACTTGTGAGCTGCTTTGGGTAAACAAGTCCCGTGGGATCCTTACTGTCTTTACAGGGGTTTAATTCACATTTTGATAGCTTCTGCATCACCTCTGCAGAGGTGCTTTCTTTGTACTGCTTGTTCCCTATGTGCTTCTGACTTCAAGGTTTTACCATTCTGAGCTTATTTTGTTCAAGGATTGTTTAACCTTAGTTTCCCTGTGCTAGGAGGGAGCTGAGCCTCCAGTCTGTTGGATCCTGGTTTCCTACCTCTGGGCAGATGCGCAACTCCATTAATGAGACAGTTCATTTGGAAAGGCACAGCTCTGCGTGTCCTACCCCTGCATCCTTGTGCACATCGCCTGCTTTTTATAGCAGGAAATAACACGGGAGGGAGTTCCCCTGACTCACTGACTTGGAAGATCAACGGGGTGCCTGAGCTTTCACTTGCATTTCCTAGCTTTGAGTGTTAGAAATATCTTGGGGAGGAGCTGGTGAAGTTCTGAGCTCAGTGGCTGCAGATGCTCTTTGACTGGGGACCAGCGATGCTGCTCTGAGCATCTGTGGGTGCCCAGAGTGGCATCACCGGTCCTTGCTCAAACAGCACCCGCGCCCTTCAGGGCAGGGGTGGGAAAAGCCCATAAATTCAGAAGAGCTGCATCAGTTTGCTGTGTCTCCTCAAGTTGGTTCTCCTTCAGGAAGCTGCCTTTGGTTTATATCCACAATTTCTTCGGTCTCTCCTGAGATGAAGCTCTGACCATGCTTGTTAGTCTCAGTGCACCATAAACATATATGTACTTCCATATGCATTGCAGCTCTGGTTTAGAGCTCCTGTGCTGTCAGGGTGACAGGCATTGCTGGTGGGATGGGTTGGCTTCTCCGTGGTTTAAGCTTAGGTGGGCACTGAAAGTGGTGGGGAGACCTCGTGAAGGGAGTGGATGGGGAGCTTGAAGTAGAGCCAATGTTTGATGATTTGCTTGTTCACTTAATCAAGTTGGCTACAGTGGGCAAGTCTCAAGAAGAGAATATTGGCAAGAAAAGCTTGGTTTTAAATGCCAGGATTATGTTACTTTTTAGTGTCCTTCTCTGTGCTGCAGAAGTGTGCAGCCCACACTTTCATCCACAAGGGATGAAAATGAGAGCAGCTTTAAATAATGTTATTTATTTTGAATTTATTTTCTTTTTTTTTTTTTTTTTCTCCTTCCTTTTGCTTTGGAAATTCAATTTGTTTTTGGCTGTGGGAGGGATTAACAGCTGAAACACCTTGGCTTGTTTCTTGCCAGTTGAAAGGTTGGACTTTCACTTTAGGCTGTCACCCCGGGGTGATTTTGTTACAAACCCTGCAGAGGCATATTTTTTTGGCATGTACACCCCCAAATATACCTTGCAACTTTCCTGTTGTTTCTAAGAGGGTGGCTCCTGTCTGAGTATGTGTTTCTGAGGGTTGCTGTTCCCCTGGCAACGCTGTCAAGCAGCTTGAGCGGGGACCTCAGTCATCCAAAGCTTCCTTCCCCAAACCTACTTTTGCACAGGCAAATGACCTTACCTCTCTGCAGCATCAATCCCGCTTTATGGGATAAAGATAATGGTGATTCCTCGCTGTATGCAGGGTAGCCGAGGGGGTTGATATTAATGAGAAATGCTGTGCAAGCTCTAGAGCACACTTGCAGTTTGCAGTTCGATAATCTCTGTCCAGAACATGATGAACACTTTTATAAGAAAGTCAGTTTGAGCCTCCAGCAGCTCAGGGTTGACCAGACCCTGCACAGATGGAGGTGCAGATGAAGAGTTCCCAGCCTTGGAGTGGAGCACCTCTGCGTTCAGACAGTGCTGGAGTGCTCAGTGCTGGGCACATTGCTCGGGGAGCGCTGCTGTCTGTAAATGTGGGTGCAGTGCAGCCAGTGTCTGCTAGATGTGGTGGACATCATGCCGTTGCCTTACAGCTGCTGCTCTGAGCAGTCTCTGGTCGAGCACGTGAGTGAAGCAAGCAAGAGGTTGGCTGGAAAGATGTCCTTCAGCTTTGTTGGCCCTTACTAAGCAAGTGGTATATTGCAGGAGCCATCAGTCTTTGTTCTGGCTGTCTCCTGAGACCATGTTGGTGGTGGCTACCTGTCATCACAAGAATCATTATGATATGGCCTTTTGTCCACAAACCATGAATCGGAGACCACAGGGAGGTGTGAAGTCCTTTAACTCACCTTTGCTCACTTCTGAGCCACCAAAGGTTTCAGCCTGACCAGAGTCTCCTTGGAGAAAGTGCAATACCGTGGTCTTGTTGTGAAGTTCCTCTTGCTGAGATGCACACCTGATGCAACTTGCTATGTTCCTCTGCAGGAAGGAGCACTGGAAGCTGCTAGGCAACTTGAAGACCACAGTGGAAGGTTTGGTGTCCACCAGCAACCCAAATGTCTGGTCCAAGTATGGCGGCTTGGAACGGCTTTGCAGAGACATGCACAGCATCCTCTACCACGGGCTCATCCATGACAAGGTGGGGCTCTGTCCTACCAGAACTGCTGTCTGTCTGTCGCAGGTTTGGTGCCTCTCATGAGCAGGTGGGACAGTCCTATCTGCTGTGGCTCGCTTCAGTGCTTGTAGCACGGAGTGGGTACAACACTCGTAGCAGCGTGGGAGGTAATCGAAGCAGGGAGTGAGCTTCCTTGGGCAGCTACTGTGGTTGTCAGAGGGACCTGGGTGCATGGCCTTTCTCCCTTGTCCACCTTCAGTGGGGTTTTTCTAAGTCCCTGTGCCCCCTGTGCTGAGGCCAGCCCTTCTCTCCTTTCTTCCTGCTGCAGCCAAGCGATAAAGTTGCATTTGCAGTGAGTCAGCCCAGTATCATCTGCACTTGGACAACTCCCCAGCGAGGCTTGGCAAGAGAAACCTCGCATCTTTACTGTTTCTGGTTAGCCGTGTTAGTAACAGGAGCTGGCAGCCAAATCCGCGCTCTGCGTGAATGGGATCTCTCTTTCCAGGCTCTCCTTGTGCCTTGCAGTTGCTCACCCAGCCGATTCCCTTTCCATGGCTGCCTGGAAGAATTTCTCTTTCCCACTTGTGTGCAGAAGACTAAAGGTCTCCCCTTCAGCTTACAATTACAGCGCAATTAATTTACAGTGGGAAGTTGAAGCAAGTCTGGAGGGCACGCCGGAGGGCAGGCTTCCCATCGGCTCCTCTGCCACCCAGAGAGCGATGCAGAGAAGCGGGTGATGCAGCAGAGCCCCGGGCAGCTTGCGAGGGCCAGCTGGGTCCAGGAGCAGGAAAACCACATCTGTGCAACGCTGCACCCGAGCTAATCAGCCTCCGGGAAGAGCCAGGCTGGCAGGTCATCCCAGCAGGGTGCTTTGCTCCCTGGATTTAAGTTTGCAGTCAGGACTTGTTGCCCTTCTGCTCTGTTCCCCTTAGTCCCCAGTGGCATGGACCAGGGACTTTCTGTGGGAGATCAGCAGAGAGAGAACCTGCCTTTTACATGTGAGGAGTGCAGTGCTCCCTTCCGATAGACTTGCTATTAATAGGCTTCGGGAAGTGAGATTTAAATAATTTATACTTGTCTGTCTGTTGGTAACACTTTGTGCCAGACCTGCAAAGCAGGATGGTGCGTTGCCTTCCTCGATGCTTTTACTATAGGCAAAGGCAGCTCTTTTAGTCAGAAATGTCTCCATTATTTGGGGACATGTGACACCAATCCACCAATAAGAGCTGCAAAGGAAGGCCTGTAAAAATGCCGCTTCCTAACAGCAATTTTTAGTGTTAGAAGCAAAACACTTCCTTTTACATGCTATTTTCTTATCAACTTTTTTCCTACAACTGGGAATAAATAAAGAAAAAATTGAAAAAAATCCATATGTACATTTTAAGAGAACTCAGGCAAGGCGTTTTAAAACTTTTGAGTGAATTTTATTTGTCCAGAAAACCCCAATTCAATCTAGAGGACTAAAATTGCAATGTTAGTTCTCTAGTCTTGAAAAACCAAACCACCCCCCACCCCAACAAATAAACCACGAAGCAGAACCCATTCGTCTGATGCCTGTGAAAGAGGAAACAGGGATGGAAGAAAAAATAGTCAGCCTTTTGGCAAAGAGAGATATTTTGGGGCTGTGTTTACACCCAATAGGGTGGTGAGAAAAACAGCAACTCTGCTGCAGTTCCTCTTTAAGGGGAAGAATAACTAAGAACAAAATAGCTCATTGTCTGAATAAAGCTGGGGCAGAGAGCTGGTAGAAACGCAGCGCCAAATTTCTTACCTGGAGTGCTCAGCCCTGCGGGTGTCCTCGGTGGTGGCTTGCTCCAGAAGACAGCAGTGGTTGCTGTTTTTGCTAGGATGTGTTTCCACGTTGCCCTTGGTGTCCCCTCGCTGAGGTCTGACTCTCTGCAGTGCTGAGGCACTGGGGCTCCCCTCCAGGTCCTGCTCCGGCAGGAAGGGGAATGGTAACGTGGAAACTTGGTCAACCTTGAACTTGGCAGACCTTCAAAGGAGCAGGGATACATACGTGACACTACCCAGAGTGGTTGGGAGGACTCGGGCAGAGCTGAGCCCCCAAACACGCTTTGCTGTAGGCGCAGCTAGCACCCGAGGTCCGTTCCCTAAGACTCTCCTGTCTCTGCGGCACAATGGACTGGGATCTTACCTGGTGGAAGAAGAGAAGCTCGAGGGATCTGTTTTCTGGTTACTTGTGGGCTGACCGCAACTGAGAGGTCACTGCGGGAGAGGCGGGAGACAAATTACCTACATCAAGCCAGTGCTTTTTGACTTGGTCCCTTGATCTCCAAAACCATGTTATACGCCTGCGTTGTTTCTCCTCTGTAGAGCAGTGCTGCTCTTCCTCTATTTTCTGGCCCATTTTGCCAGGTTTAGGGACTGTCCTCTCATGGCGGCAAGGGGCTAATGGGGGATATTGTCATTTAACTGGGATTTGAGTGGTGATACCTAACCGTGCCTGTCCCGGGCAGGTGTGCTGCAGACAGAAGGATTACTGGCAGTTCGTGAAGGACATTCGCTGGCTGAGCCCTGGCTCTGCTCATCACCTGGAGAAGGTGGGTTCTGGCAGGGTGGCCTTGTGTGGCCAGCAGGGAGGGGAGAGGGCAGCTGGGCTGTGAGCCTCACCGGTTGGTATAGCAGTGCCTTGGTTAAAGCAGCTCCATGGCTTGTGGAGGCTGAAGCAGCCGTGTGTTTGTGTACAAGCCACGTCCTGGGAACTTGGCGTGGCTTGGGCTGAGACAATTAGCTGCTTATTTCTCCCAGGCCAGTCTCCAGCTCGGCTGGGCCAGCTGCAGCGGGCATCACCAAGGGAACTGGCACAAGCAGCGCTTGTGTGTGCACAGGGGTGATTCATGCCTCTAAAACCCTGGGCTGTCCCATTTCTGGGTTGTGCCTTGACCATGCACTTGGTTCTCCTGTTTCTGGCTGGCGCTGACTGCTGGTGCGTGGGGATGCTCTCAGTCCTTGGCTGCCCCACACAAACATCCGTAGCCCCCACCAGGGGCACAGGGGGCTGACCACTGGTGGTCCCTATGTCCAGCCTGCTGCTGGGGGGACGTGGCGTGGCTCCAGTCTAGCTCTTCAAGCTGCAGCAGCTCAGGTGTTCACCTTCCCCGGTTAATGTGTCAGCAAGAACATGACCATTGCCACTGGGGCTGGGTTGAATTTGGGAGTGTGAGGTCCTTCCAGGTCAGGGGTGAGGCTCAGGTGTGCGAGAGCGTGCAAGAGAAATTCATAGTGCTGGTGGCTGTCAGAGGACTTTGATCACTGGCTGACCTTTGAAGCCTTGCTCCTCCCCTGTGCTTTTGCCTCCCTACTGGCTGGAGAGCTGCTGGGATGTGTCCTTTTTCCCGCTGATGGTGACCAGCACTGGAAAGCTGCCGTTATCGGAGTGGAAAACCAAAGCTGTGTGGTGGAGCAACCCCTTTGCATGCCTTAACCTGTGCCTGGCGTCCCTTTCCAGTTCATCAGCCTGCAGGAGAGCGGCCAGCCCGATCCAGAGGGCCTGGGGGACCAGGCCATCGCCCAGCTGTGGCTGCAGCACAGCCTGCAGTGCCACTGCCTGTCAGCACAGCTGAGACCGCTCCTGGGGAACCACCAGTACATCAGGAAATTCTACGCAGGTAAGGAGAAGCGGGCCTTTTTCCTTCTTATTAGGGAAATATCTAGCTAGTGACGTTTCCAAGTGATTGAGGGGAGTGAAAGGGGATGGCAAAAAAAAGGTGGTTTGCCTGTGAGCAGTTGGCACTGTCAAACCATGTGGGTGAGAGGGACCCCCCTGAGCAGCCGTTTTCTCTCCCCAGACACTGCCTTCCTGCTCAGTGACGCCCACGTCACGGCCATGCTGCAGTGCCTGGAGGCTGTCGAGCAGAACAACCCCAGGCTTCTGGCTCAGATCGACACCTCCATGGTGAGTTGAGGTCTCAGCTTTTCCACCTGGCTCTCCCCTTAGGTGCTGGCTGGCTGCGGCTACTTGTATAAGGTCTCATTCAGGGCACACGGAGCCCTTGGACAAGGGGCTGGACTTGGAAGTAGCAAAAGGAGCTCCGAGAAGGGAGGAGAGTGGTGAACTGGTCCCTCTGTGAGCCTGGTGGGGGTCAGGGTCTGGGAAATGGCTTTGGGGAGCCTGTAGTGGGGCACCTTGCTTCTGGCTGGCATCGAGGATTTGAGTATGAGGACCTGAGGACCGGTTCATTGTCAGAGGCACCTCTAAAGCCCTCTCCAATGGTCCCAGGCTTCAGGGCCAGCAAGCAGAGCTGCCTGGTTGTGTGGGACACCCACTCTCAGAGGGGATGAGCAGCTCCCCAGGACACTTGGGTGCCCATTCCTGCTGGTGACACCAGTGACCCCCTGTGCAGTCCCGTGCCAGCTGCCTCCTCCCCAGAGGAGGGAACAGCGGCTGCATTCTTTGCACAGAGCTCCCCAGAGGAAGGCAATTAATGAGACTTTGTTAAATGGGGGCTGTGTTCTTTCAGCTGGCGGGCACGTCACTGCCATCCCTGTGCGCATCAGGTCCTTCTGCTGGGACAAGAGACATGTGTGACCGCAACGCTGAAGGACAGGAGAGCTGTCTGCCTGGGGCGCTGGGCTGCCTGGATCGTTATACTGAGAGCCTGGTAATGTCCCGACAGGAGCCTGCCATGTAGCTGCAAACAAAAAGCCCCTTCCCTTCTTCCCTGTGGCAGTTTTCCCTCCCCATTCTCCTGCCCTCTCCTGCCGCATCCTTTGCTGGCTGGTGACCAGGCACTCGCAGGTCGATTCCTTTCTGTTGCTGCTCCTTTGATGTGTAGCCCCATAAATGCTGATTTATAATCGTGCCACCTCTCTACAGCTTACCAGGAAGAGTGATGGTCCACCCCCGGTGACCAAGAGTCAGAGCCTGACTGCCCTCCCCGCGTCCCCGTATGTCCCCGCTGCAGGATGCACACAGCAGCGCTGCTTTGGGTCCTTCTCCAGCCTCCACCATCCAACCTCCTCTGGCCTCTCAGGTAACAAGGGTGGGCTGGGAAGCTCAGAATAGACCCAAAAAAGACTTTGCCTTTTTTCTGGTCTTGGAGTCATCGTTCTGGATGAGTGCGAGAAGATCTCTGCCCGTGCTGGGAGGGTCATCCCTGGCCTTTGCCCGTGGTGGGTGGGCATGCCAGTGTGAAGCCATAAGAGTAGTCTGCTTGTGCCAGGGTGTGTGACATCCTGCTCCTACCTCTCTCCAGACAGGAGACCAGCAAGCTCCTCCATCAGCTCCAGCTCTGGCCAGCCCCCGGACCACTGTCCATCTGCCCGGTCCTCCTCTTTCAGTGATGGCCGGTCCCCTCTGGAGCAGCCCGGCTCTGCCACCTGCTTCCACGTCCCCTCATCCAAAGACCCTTTCTCTCTGGCCAGCGAGATGAGCTCCAGCACCACCAGCCAGAGCGAGGACACTTGGACGGGGAGTCAGGATGATCCGCAGAGCGATGCTAACGATGGGCCTGAGTACCTGGCCATTGGGAACTTGGGGCGCCGGGGCCGGGCGTGCAGCAGTGCCAGCACCAACAGCACCAAGAGCAGCAGCTCCAAACTCTTCTCCTCCAGCAGCTCCCAGAAGCTAGACTCAGTCTCGTCCATAGGGGAGCAGGGGGCGAGTGGAGGTGGAAGCAGGGGCCTGAGCCTGTTGCGCCGGTCCAGCTTCTCGGAGGGACAGTCATCAGCTCCTCAGGGCATCCTCAAGAAGAGCCACGTGCGCTCACACTCTGACACCAATGTGGCTTCGGGCAAGTTGCACGGTAACGGGATGAATTTTCTGTGATGGCTTTTGGGGTGTGGGAGTCCCTGGTACCTGGAGGCTGATGCTGGCCACCCCTTTGACTCCATGGATCAGGTTAATGAGGGGAACAGTGGGTGAGTGGTTGGGAAGTTTGGTTTTTGCCTTTAGCTTTCCTGCTCCACACTGGACTGATGGGCTGACAGCTTGCTTCCCAGAATGCCCTAGACCAGTCTGTTACTGGTATTGGCAGCTTTTTCCAAAAACTTAGAAAATGGCAGCAATGCTGTGGCATTAGCCATCCTGCTTCCCCACTGGCCTTGCCTGGCTGGGACATGGGACTATGGCAGGGCACTGGGCTAGGGCTTAGGCTCATCCTACAGGTAGGATGTCATTCTACTGGTAACCTGCTGGGTCCTCCTGTGCTCTTCAGTGGATGAGTCCATGGGGTGGGGGAGAGCGGGATGTGAGGGGACAGCCAGTTTGTGGGAGTCTGTCCCACCGGTGCTGCCTTCATGGGAGAAGGTGGAGATCCTTGCTGAGTAGTAACCAGTCTGTCTTTGTTTTCTCTCCCTTAACGCTGCCCTCTTCCTCCTCTGTCTGCCCAGGAGGCCTCAGGGATATCACCATTATAATAGAAGATCCAGTGGCAGGTTTGGGAGCCAGCATAACAGCCCTTCATTAGTGATCATTGCATCAAGTTCAGGATTTCCATCAACCCATTAGTGTCCATTTAGGAAACCAAAAAAAAAAAATCTTTCTTCCCTGTGTCCCGGCTGGTGCTTTGTGGTCAGGTTTATGCATGTGACCTGACTGAAGATCCCAGCTTGGTTTTTGGGAGCAGTGGACCAGATCCAGAAGGGTACTCAGCTTCCCTGCATGGCATTAGGGAGCGCTGGCCACCAGTCCCTGAGCTGCGTCCCCTGCCCTGGCCTTCCCTCCACCCCACTGCCTCAGGAATCAGGAGAGGTTTCATCTCTAACCTAGCCAATAAGGGCTGGCAGCTAAGCAGGTGTGGGCTTGAACATCATATTTTTCCTTTCATTTAGTGGTCCTGTGGCACAGGGAGGTTTGATATTGGCTGACTTCAGCTGAGCTTGCACCCACAGCCAGGACTCTTGGGTGCTCTTCTGAGCACAGGGCAAGTTTCCTCTGTGGAGAGGTGCTGAGGTGCTGCCATCTCTTTGCCCCACACGCAGAAGGAATCAGCAGCTCAAAAATGGGCTTTTTTCTTTTGCATCTCTTTACCAGCAGCACCAGATTTGTGGAGTTCGCATCTGGGTGCTGAGGGCTCTGCGGCTGGGAAGGCTCCTTCCTGGAGGTGGTGGGTATTCAGACAGATGTGTCCAGCCATGTGTCCTGCTCCAGTAGAGGATGCCAGGCACTGCCTTGCTTTGCCCTTCAGCAGTAGGCTCTGTCGTACGTGACATCCCCCAGGCTGGTGATCATGAGGTGGTTTCCATGGTGGTTTTCACCAGGGTTGAGGTGGCTGTGGGAGACCTGCCGGGCTGCAGTGATTATCCGTGAAAGCTGCCCACCCCAACGGGTGTTCCTTGTCACCCACCCTATGGGGTGGATTGGTCCCAAGCCCTGTCCTGGTGGCTGCTGCTTCATGATCTTGGCAGGGAGATGCTGCAGTTGGTGGGCTTGGGAACCTCCAGCCACATCAGTGCACGAAGCTGGAAGCAAAGAGGAGTAGGAGGTGGAGAGGATGAGGTTCCCCCTCTGTCGTGCTCTGGATGTCAGCTGGTGCCTGTTCAGTGTCCACACCTGTACGCTCCGGAAAGGGTGTTTTCACTGTCCTTCAGCTGCTCCGTCTGGGTGCTCCCCAGGGCCGTGACTCTCCATGGAGCACCAGCTGTTGTTGGTCTCCAGTCAGGCCAGCTCCTGGCAGCCCCCGCTGGCTCAGCCCGGCAGGTAGTTGCACCACGCTGCGTGTGTGGGGCAGAGCCCTGCCCACAGCCTGTGTAGGTCACCTTGAGCACTGCAGGGTTGTGTGCAGGGAACCCTGGCTTCTAGTTGAGCAAGAGCATGCCCTTCAGATGCCTCCTTCTGCTGTTGTCCAGGCTGCTTTGCAGGGCTGGGAGCCTCACAGGTCCCTTGGCTGCTCAGGTTTCTCCTTGTCTCCTGACTCTGCCCTGTGGATAACTCTTCCCTTGGAGATGCTCCAGCAGGAAGAAGGGGCTGGCAGAGGCGCTTGCTGGAGTGTGTTGTGTCCCCCAGCTCTGCTAGGAGATAAAGAGAGGAAGGCTCAGGACTCGACTGCTCCATGGCTCTCATGAGCTTCTCTCTTTCTTTCCCCTTCTCCTCTCCTGCCTGAAATGCCCTTCTAGTTTTGTCCCCTCCTGGGCTTACCCTCAGCCATGGCATGGAGGAGGAAGATGACCCTCCTTGCTTCTCATCCATTTTTGCCTGCCTATGTGATGCTGAGCCCCTTTCATTTCACCCTGTGCAGTGGCTGGGCACCTCCAGGATACTGATGTGTGCCTGGTGTTGTCTTCCCTTCCAGAGTCCCATGGTGATTCAGGCGGAGGGAGAGGGCCCGTCTCTGCTTCCACCCAGAGCAGTGAGCTGAGCACACCCAGCTCCCTCTACATGGAGTATGGTGAGTACAGCCGGACTCAGAAGGACGCTTGCTCCTGGTCAACCTCCTCCATCAGCTGCAGCGGCCTCAGCTTCTCACGCTTGCTTGTGGGATGCTGGTTGGGCACTGGCAGGGCTCGTTAGCATGGGGATAGCAGCAGGTTCTTCCCTCATAGGTTTTTCTCTCGCTTTTCTAGACTCTGGACAGTACCTGAGTTCGGGGGAAGGGATGTTCAGAAGACCCTCGGAAGGGCAGTCCCTCATCAGCTACCTCTCTGAGCAGGACTTTGGCAGCTGTGCAGACCTGGAGAAGGTGAGGGAGGCAGCAGCAGCCTTTGTGTATTGGACAAAGTATCTTACTGCAGGTTCAATGATACTTCCCTCCGTGGGGAGATATCCCATAGCTGTGCACAGCACTTCAAGGTTGAGTTCCTCAGTGGTGTCTGACAGCCAGCATCTGCCCATCCGGCATGTACACAGCAGCTTTGCAACATGTTAGGACTCCTCAGGGACTTGTGCTGACTCCCCAGAGCAGATGTGTTGCACATCCTCTTCATAGGGTGGATATCCTGGTGCCCAAGAAAGTTTTGGTTTATGGGTCCTCGTAGAAGAGTCAGGTTTCGTGGGGTCAACAGGGATTAAGGTCTTTCTGCCACCCTCCATGAGTGATAAGCTCTTTCCTGTCACAGGTGAGGAATAAGCTTTTACCAAGTCTTCCATGAATGCTTTCCCTCTTGCCTTGCAGGAGAATGCCCACTTCAGCATCTCCGAGTCCCTGATCGCTGCCATTGAGTTGATGAAATGCAACATGATGAGCCGGCAGCTGGAGGAGGAGGAGGAAGACAGTGACAAGGAGATCCAGGAGCTTAAACAAAAGATTCGCATTCGGCGCCAGCAGATCCGCACCAGGCACCTGATCCCTACCTGCCAGGAGATGGGCTCAGACAGTGGGTGATGTGTTTTGGGCTCATCAGCTGGTGGGATGTGGGTTTTCTGTCCATTGCCTCTCCTTACAGCATCCTGCCTTTCTGCCTGTTCGTGGGAAACAATTGTATTGCTACCAAGGTGCTGCAGAGATTTGTGAGACTCTGCTGCTGTTGAAGACCGAGATGGGACTGATTCTGTACATTGATAACACTTCTGTGCTGCTGGCACTGAGTTACGGAATGTAATTTCATTTTGAACCCACAGTGTTTTCCATCCTCGACCTCCATCCCTCCCTGCTCTGGCCGTACCTATCAGCTTCTCCCTTAGCTGTCAGTGACCCTTCAGAACACTTCCATTGATGGCTGGCTGTGTTGCATTTCTCCCAGGTCTTGTGGCAACAGACAGCGGGTCCCAGTTCAGCTCCCACGGCTCCATGCGGCTCTCCGACTCTGGCTCTGCAGAGGATGTTGAAGAGTACGAAATCCGAGGTAGGAGGGAATGGCTGCGTTAGCTTCTTGTGTAGAGACAGAGTTCATCTTGATGTGGTTGTGTTGAGGTCAGTCCCGCTGAAGAAGAGCATGTCCCTCTGGCCTTCAGGATGGCTTTTCCCAAACAAATGGCTGCATTCTGAGCATGAGCAGGGCAATCATTTTCCCTCATGTGGTGGCATGACTTCAAAGTCCTCTGTAACCCTCTAGCATTCAGTGCCTCTGGCTGGTAGGTGGTTTCCATGTCATTGCCTGGTCCACACAGCGGCTGTCACTGCTAGAGAGAGGTGGGAGAACTGCCATCCTGCCCCCCCTCCTCCCCAGGCAGAAGGAGCCATAGCTCTGATCACTTCTCTGTTGGGTGGCAGTGGTGGGTGCTGGTCACATCCTGACCTGTAATACCTGTAGTCTCTGCTCCTGCCAGCTTGGGTGGCTGAGCTTATCGCCTACAGGAGACCCTGTCCCTGGGTGTCCCTTTCCTTTAGAGCCTTGTTCATCCTCTGAGGTGGATGACTTAATTCTCAGCAGTACCTCCAGCTCACTGACGTTAAAAAGGTGGAGCAGTCCATTCACCAGCTATAAACTTCTCATCTCTTGACTGCTGACAGCAAAGTCCTCCTTTCGGTTCCCAAGGGCTAGATTTTGGGCTCAGTTTTGAGGCCCGTGGAGGGGCGTGTGAATTCAGTTCTGGGCTTCTCTTGTGCAAGTGCTGCTCTTGTATTATGCCCTTTCTCTTTGGCCTGGCCAAAGCACTGAAGTCAACTGTTTTGTCATCACCGTGTTATACAGATGGTAACGATGGATCTAACCTGATTCAAATGTCCAAGAACGGCCTCTCAGTGTCAATGGCTTCCTTGTTCTCAGGTAGTACCCCGCAGTGCTCCCCTGTGGCATGCGTGCCTGTGTGTGCAAGGTGTGTGTGCGTGTGTGTGTGCACGTGCACACTTCTCAGAAATCCGCCTGATTTGGGAACTGTGAACAGTATCATCCAGACATCAGCAAGAAAAGCCGTGGCAGGATGATATGGCAGGATGGAGCAGAGAGGAGGCAGAGGAGCTCCATCCCGCAGCGGGTTTTGCCGTGCAGTATTTTGGATATACCAAACGTGCCTGCTGTGGTGAAGACCTGTTTTGCCTGGGATAGGGCTCAGTGGGGCAATGGCACAGCTTCACAGCTCTGTAGCTACTGGAGGCTGAGCCTGGGCTGGATGAGAGCAGAGTCCTCTGCAGTGTGGGACCAGGTCTCCATCCCAGGTGCCTTGGGGAGCGTTATCCCGCTTGACTCAGCAGAGCTGGCATGCCATAGTTCTGTAGCTCTGATCCGAACCACGGCCAACCCTTCCTGTCCTGCCCAGACTTGACTCGGAGAAGAATCCTTCCACAAAGAAGCCTGGAGGGAAAAGTAGTGAGAGCAGACAGGGCACAGGCAGTTTGTTCACAGTGGAGGCCCTGGGCACTGGGATCATCATGAGCAGCTAGGTCTTGCTTGGTGTTTTTAAGGTTTATGGTACTATTAGATAATCCTTCTGGTCTGCTGGCTGCTTTTAAATAACCTTGATGTGCTCCCTGTTTGCTTTAGCAAGGGAACAGCCTACATGGGCTGCTGCTGATCTCTCCTGTCAGGCGTTTGGTGCCAGCGTGTTGCTTCTGCTGGAGATGCTGGAAAGCTTCCCTGTCAGCCCAGCTGTGTCCTGTGCTTACAGGGGTTTAATCCAGTGGGGCTCATGCTGGCCTGAAGCTGGCATGCAGAGGCTAGGGTGATGTCCTTAGGCTTGGGAGCTGCTCACAAGCCTCTTGGGGACTGTCCCACCTGGTGAAAGCATTGTCAGCAGAGGCATTTTGGGCAGCTGACTGGAGGCTTTTGGGGAGTGTCTGCAGTTAAGGTTGGGAAGCAAGCGGTGGCCGGATCCCAGTGCTAGCCCCCAAAGGAGCCTGGGGTCAGATTTGGCTCCCTCTGCCATCCCTGAGATGATGCCAGTGCCCGAGCATGTCATCTCTACCTCTCCGTAACGCTTGGCCCACACTGTGCTGTGTGTGTTCCGCTGTTTGCTCATGTTCATTGTAGTCTAGGACCATGCGGTACCTTCCTGCACAGAGCCGAAGGCACCAGAGCATGGCAGGTATGTCTGGCCAGAGCCCCACGTGGTTGAAAGGTTGTATTCGCCTGAATTCCCTGTTTTTTGCAGCTAGAAGTCTGTTTGTGTGATGTAGATATGTGGATTCCTTAGCATTTAGGATGCTTTCCTCTGCCTGTTTCTAGCAGTGGACGTCACGCAAGGAGGGTCAAGCATCTATGCTGAGCTCCACTAGTGTGAGCTATGGGCAGGGCTGGGAGTTGCTCCCCTTCTTGCCAGGGCAGCCCCGCTCTTCCTGAGGGACCCAGTGGCTCGGGGGGTGGCACCCTTTGCTCAGCCAGGCTGTGGTTCACCGGCCTCGGTGTGCAGTTGGTGCCTGGCTGGGATCGGCTGGGCTCTGTGGGGGTCCGTGTAGCCAACCTGCTTGGGGTGGAGGAGTGGAGACCCCGAGCTGTATCTCCCCACCAGGTCGGGGGAGCTGCAAGCCTGTGTTTGGGGATAGTGTGGTCGCTGCAGACCCCGTTCCTAGAGCTCCCCAGAGGTACGGAAAAGGAGACCTGCTGGGCTGAAGGTTGTGGCATTGGCCTCTTCTGTCTTGACTTTAAATACTTTCCCCTCATGTGCCTGCCTTCCTGTTTCTGGGAGTCTGTAATGAAGCAGGGTTTTTGCCTGCTTCTGACCATCTTGTTCTGCTTGAAGAGCCTCCTGCCCCGGGGTTCTTCCGCCTTTCAGATGAATTCCCTGTTAGGGTTTAGGAGAGAAACCTGTCGGAGTGAAACAAAGAGATGACTGATGAAGGTACCACTGGGTACTGCCTGGTACCCAAAGCTGGCACTGAGGAGGGATGTGGGGCAGCCCGGGGCTGTTGGGCAGCTGATGGAGGGGTGGAGGGAGCAGGACCCCAGTGTCCTACACCTTATCTTGGACTCCTCCCTCCTCAGGAGATGGGTCTGTGGCCTCTGCAGAGGGCCAGCCCCCGTGGCTGCTGGCCTGCTCTCTGCATGGATGCTGATGTGTCCCTGGAGTGCTGGGCTTAGGTTGCCAGCCCCAGCTGTGCAGTCGCTGACAAGCTGTGGCCTGGCCACCGCCTGATCTTACAGGTCATGGCCGAGTAGAGAGAAGGGCTCTGCATCCCATTGCTAATCCCCTGCGGCATCGATACTGTGTGTAGAGAGCTACTAAACCTTGCTAACCTTGCTGTCCTGCCCTCCTAGCTCCTGTGTGCATACTGTTTCAGGCCATGTCACTACTAGGACTTGGTGTGTGACCTGTACCAGCAGCCACTTGTCTCGCCCAAACCCCAGGTTCACTGTTCTCACAGCATCCCACCGTGTCCTTCCGTTGTAACTTCAACAGGCGACTGATTAGACTGCACCTCTCCCTGCTGCTCCGTGCCACTGGTAGAGGTTGACGCTGTAGTTCACGTGCTTTTGAACAGCTTGATGAGTTTTACAGTGAAGCTTTGGTTTGAAATGAGTGTATTCCCCTGCCCTGCTCCATCTGCTCCACCTTGTCTGTTTGTGATTCAGATGCAGACATCAAGAGGAACCCAGACTCCAGCAGGAAGTCCTTTCTCTCCTCAGAGTCCATGTACGTCTTCAACTTTGTGGCGAGACATCTTGGTACCAAGTTCCCCTTCCTGCCCAACTCGGCTCGTCCACATGCATCAGCTGCTGTTTTGCATGAGAGTGGACATCCCTCCCTCCTTCCGTTCCTCCCTCCATCCCTTTACTTAGCAGTGGGGCACTGGTTACTAGTCTGAAATTTGGGAAGCAGCACCTGGGATGATCAAGTTGTTCACATCAGGTAGATATGGACTGGTGTCAGGAGAGATGCCCATATCTCCTAGTAGGTAAGAGGCTGGGGAGAGGACCTGGCATGACCTGGAGCATCTGGAGTGGCTACTGGCTTGCTGCTGGCTCTGAGCCTCCCATGCCTCCCCCGTCTCAGCTGGGATGGCCCGTTAGACTATATGATGCTGCCACCTTCTCTCCAGCTGTGCTGTGGCCCGGATGCGGAACCGCTGGCGCACGGCGATGCACAGACTCTCTGTGCAGTGCAGCATCAGTTTAAACATGAAATGCTCAGTCCTTTCCTGGTAACTGCCCTGGGCTGGAGAGGTGGGGGCTGTGGGGAGGTGAATCACAACCTGTTTTAAGCACAGCTGATGTGTTAATGCTCTGAAAGCAAATCCCCTTTGGGATGCAGGGACCCCTCTGCTCTTTGGGTGGGATACAAAGCTGTGTCTGTGCTTGGCAGCTTCTTGGGTAGGTTCGTACTGGGAGGGCGATTACTTCTGGCTCATACAGACACTGGCTCTCACTTTGCAGCTTCCCCTGCAAACAGGCAGAGGTTTCGTTAGGAAAGATATGTTTTTCTTGCCTTTCTAAACAGTTGTTGTTGTGCCATTAGCCAGCGTTGCTTGGGGCCAGCTGCAAAGACAGAAATCAGTCACGTATATCAATTGTAAGCCTGCATAGCAGCGCGGAAATAAGGTACTAGAGTTGAAGGGAGCATCTTCGGCTTGAGCTGGGACTGGCATCAGGGGTTGTGAAGAGGTCACAGCCGTGAGACCCGGTACTAACCACTCCCTTTGCTGTCTAGATCCCACTCCTTCCTCAATTCCAACTCGGCGGAGGCTGTGGCCATGGGCTTGCTGAAGCAATTTGAGGGCATGCAGCTCCCAGCTGCTTCTGAATTGGAGTGGCTGGTCCCTGAGCACGACGCCCCACAGAAGGTAGGGGTGTGTCCTGTCACCGACTGCATTTGGTCACTCTTCCCTGAACCCCTAGCTTCAGCCCACTACCCAGGGGATTTGCTAGTCCCCGTAATCCCTTTGTGGAGCCGGAGGAGGGGTTTTGTCTGGGAGATGGGTGCAGCCAAGAGGGGCTCTGCCACTGGACCCTCCTACAGCAGAGTGCCCGCATCCCTGGGGACATCCCTTCTCCAGCCCCCGTTCAGCTGGTGTAGCAGCTTGGTCCCTGGCAGTTTTCCAGAGTGCTGCAGTTGCAGGTTTCTGGAAAGCCAGCCAGGTACATTGCCTTTGTGGTACCAGCCAGGGATCTGACCCTCTTGCCTGCCTCTCCCAGCTCCTGCCCATCCCTGACTCTCTGCCCATCTCTCCTGACGACGGAGAACATGCCGACATCTACAAGCTGAGGATTCGGGTGCGCGGAAACCTGGAGTGGGCCCCACCACGACCACAGATCATCTTCAATGTTCACCCAGCTCCAACGTAAGGACCTGTGTGGCCGGGGGCTCTCTGGGTACCTGCCCTTCCCAACCCTTTTCCATCAACACCAAAGTTGATAACCTCCTTCTTCCCTCTTGGCTGCGGGGCTTCCCTGTTGTGAGCCTGGTAAATCCACAGTGGTCACCACCAGCAGCTGGTGCCATGAGATGGAGCCAGTGCCTGCAGTTGGTACCTTTGGTGTGCACCAGGGCACAACGGGGCTTGTCCCTTTGGCTTTGTTGCTGACACTTAAGTGGCACAGGATGTGTCCATCTGCCATCCAGTCCTGTGCCAGTGCCCGTCCTCTGGTGCCAGGTGCCGTCAGGGCTGGACTCAACATGAGTCATCTGTCTCTGGGCAGGAGGAAGGTGGCCGTGGCCAAGCAGAATTACCGGTGTGCAGGCTGTGGCAACCGAAGTGATCCTGGTGAGTGCTGGGACTCTGACCCATAGCTGGAGATCGGGGAACAACATGTGAACAAGTGGGAAGATGCAGGGTGGGTGGGTGGGTGGGTGGTAGCAGAGCTCAGCACAAGGCCCCTGGGGAAATGGCACGCTGCCTCTGCCAGCTCTGCCTGCACATCGGTGTGCACCATCCAGAAGGTCATGGGGCTGGTGGAGGCAAAGAGCACTTTGGAGCACATTTCAAGTGTTGACTCTTCTAAGGCAAAGTCATCCATTGCAGTCCTAAAGCTCCCAGCAGGTTCTGCTGTGGGTACAGCTGCAGAGCTCTTTGACCAGCTGTCTTTCCCGAATGTGTAGGTAGATGTGGCTGCACGAGACTGGACTGTGGTCCCACAGGCTTTTGCAGTCAGCCAGGGTGCTTGCAGAGCCCAATGTTGAGCGCTCTGGGCTTGGAGGAGGTACTGGCAAGGCAGACTGCCTTGCTTGTTGGAAATGCTGAGCAATGTTGGGAGTCCAGTATGTGGTTGGGCAGAGCCCGTGCCTTGACTGACCTCCCTGCCTGCCTTGGTGTGGCCAGATTACATCAAGCGGCTGCGGTACTGCGAATACCTGGGGAAGTATTTCTGCCAGTGCTGCCACGAGAATGCCCAGATGGTCATCCCCAGCCGCATCCTGCGCAAGTGGGACTTCAGCAAATACTACGTGAGCAACTTCTCCAAAGACCTGCTGAGCAAGATCTGGAGTGACCCGCTCTTCAACGTGCAGGATATCAATCCTGCCCTGTACCGGAAAGTGAAGTCTCTCAACCAAGTGTGGGTAGGACCCTTTCCACCCCTTCCTGAGTGGGGTTTGGGTGCCGATTGTAAACCATATTTCAGGGAAGTTGGGGAGAAGCAGTTATTTCAGTTTTTGAGGCTTAAAACCCCAGCACTGTGGGGTTTCCATTCACGTCTTGCTCCTTGTACAGTAACATAGGAATTTCAAAAGGAATTTCTGCCTGGCACCCAGCTGGGCTCCAGTTTATCTCCTGGAGCATGTGATGATGGTTGCGCTCTCTTTGCCCTGTGTGCTGTAAACGCTTTGGTAGCCGGGGAGCAGCAGCTGAGGAGCAGTGGTCGTTTCACCAGCGCAGGAAACAGGGCAGATCGTGCTTCGCCAAAGACCATGCTCTGTTTACTTACTGATTCTCGTGTCCCCCCTTCCTCTCCAGCTACTGCGAATCCAGCTTTTCCACATGAAGAACATGTTTAAGACGTGCCGGCTAGCTAAAGAGTGAGTCCCGGGCTGTGGGATGAAGCTGTTTTGCTGTCCTGGATCTATCCCGTGGCAATCTGCACTGGGGATCTGTGCAGCCTGTGCAATGAGCAATGAGGGGAGAGGGGAGTGGAGGGAGAGAGAAAGGAGAAGCAGCAGAGAGAGGGGGCTTGGTAGAGTTGCTTTGCTCTGAGCTCTGGTTTCTCTGTCCTTGCAGCCTCCTAGACTCCTTCGATGCGGTGCCTGGCCACTTGACGGAGGATTTGCACCTCTACTCGCTGAGTGACCTCAGTGCCACAAAGAAAGGGGACCTGGTGCCTCGCCTGACGGAGCTCCTGAAGGCAGGCAGCCTGCACATTGAGAAATGTGTGGTAAGGTCTCCTCACCTCCCTCCTGCATGGCTCTGCACCCTCGGGACCACTCCTGGGAGCAGACTTTGCTGCAAAGATAACTGATGGACAGGCCTTTGACGTGGAGGGCAGTCACCAAATTAACTCATTCAATGCTGACTGCTCCTTCCTGCTCCACAGAGCTCCTACCCAGCACATAGGGGATGTTTGTTACCCCATTTTGGCTCTCCCCCACCCCTGATCCATGATGGTTCTGCTTTGCTGTGCCCCATGCTGGGGAAGGACTGTCCCATATGGTTAGAACAGGGCACCGTGTCCTGCTGTCCTGCTCTGCTCTACCTCCTGCCCTGCTTGCCAGGGAGATGAGAAGCATTTAGGTGCTTTATCCTCATGTTTTCTCCTTCCAGCTGTGCCAAGCCAAAGGCTTCATCTGTGAGTTCTGCCAGAATGAGGGCGACATCATCTTCCCCTTTGAGCTCAACAAGTGCAAGACATGTGAAGGTGAGATGCTGGGTAGAAACCGGGAGGGGACAAACCCTGGGGCCACCAAGGTCTGCCCTCAGTTTGAGTGGCCTTTGTGTTAGCGAGAGGTACAGAGCTGGAGCCAGCCAGACCAGAGTGCCTCTGTGCATGGCCTGTGTCTCTGCACTGCCGTTATCAGTGTTATAATGGTGTTTGGTCAGAGTTGCTGGCACGGTGGAGCATGTAGATCCCTTCCTGACCACGCTGTGTGCTGCCTGCCCCGGTGGCAGCGGGCCGTTGGGTTGTGACTGCAGCAAGCGGGTGTCTGGGAGCCCTGGCTTCCCTTCTGCTGTGGTTCCAGAACAAGCTGCAGCCTGCACACAGTTCCCCTGCCCCTCCTTGGATGGCTGGAGCTGACCTTGTAAAGCAGAGAGAGCTTGAAGGCTTTGTCTCTGTGACCTTCTTGCCTGCCAGAAATTCCTGGGCCCCTTCAGGAGTCACCCTCAATAACGCTCAGTACTAATGGACAAGCAGATTTTGTTCCTGCAGCTTGGGACCAACCTCTGAACTGGCTTGAAATGGCTCCTGACAACATGGAAGCCTTGCTTTGGCAGGCACAGTGCCAGAGGAAACTTGGGGCAAAGTCGCTGTTTCCTTGGAAAATCAGGAAAGTTTGGGGTGGGACCTTGTGCGGAGCGGGAAACCTTCCGCCTGTGCTCCCAAAGGCTTTGCAAGCTGGTGCAGGGACCCTGCAGCATGACTTCTTGCTGCTTCCAGAATGGTGCTGGACCCCGACTTTTGGTGCTTGTTGTGCCCGAGGTTTGGTTTGAAATGTCTTCCTGGGCAAGCCTGGAGCATCCCTTCCCAGGGTACAGAGTGTCAGGCAGTCTGTGTCAGCCTCGGCCAGCTCTCAGCCATTCTCTCCCCTACAGATTGCAAAGCCTGCTATCACAAATCCTGCTTCAAATCCACCCACTGTCCCCGCTGCCAGCGGCTTCAAGCCCGGAGAGAGCTGCTGGCCAAGCAGAGCATGGAGTCCTACGTCTCGGACTACGAAGACGAGCTGGAGCAGCCAGAGGCGGTGGCAGCCACATGAGCACATTGCAGCGGAGGAGCAGATCGTGGGATTATTTATGTGCGTGGCCTTCGTCACCAGAGACTGAGCCACGCGGACTGGAGATGAGGAGGACCATCAGGTGACCTGGAGTACTGTCTCAAAGAGATCTGTTTTCTCCCATGCAGCAGTGCTGGGGAATGGGCATCTTCCATCCTGTGGGTCTGCTGCAGGTGCTGCTCTCACTCCCCGGTGCCTTTGCTTGGGGAAAGGCGGCTGCTCCTGCCTGTCCTGCAGGCAGAACAGGGGCCTTTTCCAAGCAGTCGCTCATGCTGGACCAGGCAGGGCTGAGCTGCCCATCCCCATGCCCTCCTCCTCTGCAGAGTCCTCCGGAGGGTTGGCATTTTCTGCTCATCAGCTGGATACCGGGAAGCTCTGGCCATGTCTGCTCTTCGGAGGAGGGAAATCGCTCTGAGCCCTCCGTTCCCCCATCCTGCTGCTGGAGGTTGTGTGCGTGGAGGGAGGGTGGGGTTTTGGGGTTGGTTGTACATTTAACAGCTCCCTTTGTCAAATCTGGCTTGGGACACTGCCGGAGAGCAGCTGCTCTCACTCCAGGATCAGGGCAGAGGAGGTGGCAGTGGTGAAAATGCCGGATTTCTGCCTCTCGGTGCTGTCTGTGCTGAGCTGCTTTCCCTGCCCTCTGTCCGCAGCCTGTGCTCTCCTGGAGCAGCCGCACAAGGGGACCGGCGCTGCCGGGCTTTCGGCAGAGGCAGATCCCCATGGTTGGAGGATGCAGTAAGCAAGGCTTGCAACCCTGCTTCCTCCTCACACTGCTCTTCTGTCCTCCCAGGGGCACATGTCCTCCTCCAAGGATGACATGGGACCTCA
Source organism: Numenius arquata (assembly GCF_964106895.1). Lineage (NCBI taxonomy): Eukaryota > Metazoa > Chordata > Aves > Charadriiformes > Scolopacidae > Numenius > Numenius arquata. The sequence goes on from NC_133584.1 coordinate 11,896,913, forward strand.
TTCTGGTGGCACCAGGACCTGCCTTGCGTGCAGCTGCCTTCTGCCCGAGACCTGTCGGGATGCAGGTGAAGGCTCAGCCCCTCCGGCTGCATCCCTCAAACCTGTGTCTCGGTTTGTTGTTTTAGGTTGGGTTTTTGTTTTTTAATCTGCTGGATTTGGTTTTATTTTTTTAATGTGGTTGTTTGTATTTTTAACTGTGTTCCCCCCACCCAAGGAGGTGCTGCTTGAAATGCCTCTTTAGGGCACATGCGATCTGCTTGGGACTCACCAGTATAAAACCTCCAGGGCTGTCCTGCTGCTGGTTCCTCACCCCTGGATGGACCTGGCATTTGCCAGGTGTCCCTGCTCCCAGCAGATCTCCTGCTCTCCTTGGGAGAGGGGTCCCTGAGCCAGGCAAAGCCTCGAGTCCTTCCGGCTGCAATGCAGCGGGGTGACCAGGCAGCCTGCTTGCGTTGGGGGGGTGCATGGGGGAGAGGGGTTTGGCACTGGGGTGCTGCAAAGGGTCAGTCCCTCGGTGATGCAGAGCTACCTGCCATGACCGATGGCTCCATGGGGTAGGACCTGGGGGTACAAGGTGAGCTCTGTGCTCTGGGGCTAGCGGTTGGTCGAGGAGGTGCCTCTGCATTGCAGGGGGATGCTTTAGCCCATGGCAGGGGCGAGTGTCCATCACCTGTCATGGGTGGGATGTGGGGTGGCAGGGGGGTGTTTGGAAGGATGGTGTGGCCTGTGTACGTGCGAGAAGGGTGTTGAGGGACCGGGGAGCAATACACTGGCAGAAGGCATCTAGGGGCAATGGCTCTTGCAGCTCATGCCCTGGCTTGAGGCTGGGATGTGACCCCTTATAGGCTGTCCCTGGGTGGCAAGTTTGAGGGGGCAGGAGAGGTGGCCACGGGGCTTGGTTGGGGAGGGTGGCCGCAGCCTCACTGCTGAGGGCCCGGATGCTGCATGGCAGCATCTCTCCCCTGCTCTGCAGCATCCTGACAAAGTCAGGTCTAGCCCAGGAAAGGGGGTTCAGCTCCCAATTCGCTCCCCCATGGCTTTTGCCTCCTCCTGTTTTGCTTCTGCTTGCTTACCCCAAGGGAGCAGCTGCCCTCCTGCTCCCTCTCAGTCTCTGCAAGTCCTGGGGCTGCCAGATACTGGTCCACCTTGGTCTTGCCTTCCCCCATGTGAGAAGCCGACAGAAGACTGAGACCTAACACCCCAAACCCAAGCCGAGTCCTCTCGCTGCTGCCTGGAGCTGGCACCCCAGTCCCCTGAGCAGCACACCTCCGTCCACCCTGTTTTGTTTGAAGCACTTTAATGTCATGGGACTGCAGCTGAGGGGCTGCCCCCATCCCTTTCTAGAAGCACTGAGTACCTGTAGAGAAGAGGGAAGGGATTTGGGCTTATTTATGGTTTCCACCCTCCGCCATGGACTTTGTCTGGAAGCAGCAGGACTTGCAAACCCAGCGGAGGTCTCCGGGGCAGGGTTGTGCCCAGCACTGATGCTGCTGCCCAGCACTGACTGCTACGAGTAACACTGGAACTGGCCAAGGCAGTGAGCTCTTTGTAAGGGAGAGCGAGGGGCTGCCCTGGATGTCAGCAGGAGCCCTCCCCCTGGGACAGTTGCACACTGTAGCAATGAAAATGCCGTCCCTAATAAACTAAGTTAATGAGGAGCCTCGTTGTGTTGTGGCATCGTTTCAGGTGAGGTAACAGTGTGTACCCCCCCGCTTGGGGGTCAGTGCTGCAGTGCCCATTGGCCCCCGGGGCAGGGAGGGAGCAGGATGGCAGGGGACACTGCAGGGGGACAACATGGGCAAGTGGTGATGCATTGCCAGATGTCACTGGGAGGGGGCTATTGTCACCAGCCCTTGACTAATCTATCTGGTTTATGGCCTCCCCCTGCAAACTGCCCCCTGGACAAGTGATACAAGCCACTAAGGGACTCTAATGCTTGTCCCCTTCCTGTGCCACCTACTGCTGGAAGAGGGACCAGGGGCATGGCCTTGGCTGCCCTGTCTCCGTTTCCATCCCTGTCCCATGCAGACTGGCTCTCCCCTCAGCAGCGGCATGCGTCACCCCATAAACACAAGAGATAGAAACCGTAAATTTTAAAACAAACTGTTGAAGGATGCACATACTGGCTCCACACGGAGTGAAACAGGGCTTCCCTGGGGGCAGCGCAGCGTGAGGAACCAGTTTCTGGGGGCTTTTTCCCAGAAAAGCTGTGCTCAGCCTAAACCTAAGCTGTGGTTAGCAGCAGCAAGTGTGAGTTGGGCTTCCTCCTGAGCATAGTGCTTGTAGAAAAGGCTTCTGGTTTCACGCTGAGGAGGGACTCTTGCAGCTTCCAGCAAACCTATGGCAGCAGGAGGGGCTCCAACAGCAGCGCCAGCACAGCAGCTCGAGCAGGGGGTGATGGCAGAGGAAAGACCTGCAAAACCCCATGACTTGCCACTGTTACAGTGAGCCCCCAGCACCTGGGGTGATCCCCGGCCAGGGCACCTTGGCAAAGGTACATCTGTCCCCAACATAGAGGGGCACGAGCAAGCTGAAGGCACACTGTGCCCGTCACTGGGAGAGCGTGCGGGGGGCGTAGCGACGCTCGAACTGGGCCACGTCGAACTTGCGCTTGCAGCCGGCGTAGTTCATGTAGCGGATCTTCCCGAAGATGGCCCTCTCCGCCCAGCCCTGGTCGTGTATGCCGCAGATGGACCAGAGGCAGCCTGCAGGACATGACATGGGGACGGGGCGTCAGCTCTCCCCCTCGCTTGGAGGCATCCGGAGAGCAGGTGGGATGTGGGTGCAAAGCAGGATGGGATGGAGCATGGGCTGGGTTGTCTGCAGAGCCCTCCCCACCACCGCAACCTTGGCCATCAGAGATAAGACCCCTCACCCCATGGCACCCCATCCTGCAGCTTGCCTACATATCCGTTGGGGTCTCTCCCGTCCAGCTCGTAGCGGTCATTGAGGTAGATGGCAAACTGCAGGGCCTCCTCGGGCGAGTGGGTCCACTCCAGGATCTTCTTAGCCCAGTACATCCGCAGGAAGCCATGCATCTTGCCCTCCCGGACCATTTGGAGCTAGGGGGACAGAGAGCCACAAGGGTCAGTATGTGCCAGCTCACCTCCACCCCTCGGCATTTTGCAGGAGTTACGCAGGGCACTACCTGGGCAGCGTTCCAGAGTGGGTCATGTGTGGTCCCCTGCTCCAGCTCCTGCAGCTTGTAGAGAAAAGGTCTCTTGTCTTTGGCGTGGAGCTTCAGGGTGGTTTGTGCCCAGTCGTAGGCACCTGTGAGTAAGAGAGATGAGGAGAAATGCTGAGCAACCCTCTCCTGCGGGGCTCCGAGTAAAGGATGAAGAATTGGGCTACTGAGGGCACCATGCCCTGGGGGCACCAGCCTTGAAGAGGGCATCCACCAGCTCCTCTCCTACCTCCAGGAGATATCAAATCATGGCACATTAGTCCCCCCGCAGCCCCCCTCCTAGCAGAAACGGGATTGCCAGTTGGGTACCAGCCTGGCCCCCAGCATTGCCCACCCGACCTGGGATGCTACCTTGCACGCTGTCGTAGTTCTCGTTGTAGTAGCAAAAGTTTTCAGCCAGCTCCCGCCGCACCACAGCCTCCTCCACGAATGCATCCACTGACTCCTTGTACTTGGCCCGGTGCTTCTGCACCTCCAGGATGGCTCGTTGGGTGGAAACCTGGCCTGGGGACATGGGGAGGGAGCAAGTCAGGCTGCTGGTCCTAGCCACTGTGCTTGGTCCTACTACAGAGTGGGAAGCCTGGGATGCTCACCGAAATGGAACCACGGGGACAGGTTGCTGAGCGCTGCCTTGTTGGGATCATTCCGGTGGGAGCCGAAGGATTTCAGCCGCTCCGTGATGAAGGACTGCAGCACAGCCAGCCCCGCAGCTGTGCCGGGGGTCGCCCACTCCACCTCCTTCACGGTGCGGTCCACCTCCAAGCTGGAATAACAGGCCTCCCAAGCGATGGGCTGGGTGGCAACCAAGTAACATGAGTGTATTTGCAGATGCTCTTCAGCCAGGGCTGCCCTGAGTGTTATGCCCCCCGGGTGTCCCCTGCCAGCAAGTCCCCAGCTCATGCCAGCTTTCTCCTCTTAACCAGCCCTGCACAGCAGAGATGTGGGAATTGAATAAATGAGGTGGGAACCTCCCTTCCCCAGGGCATCCCCATCTCCACACCACCTGTGCATGACCTCAGGCAGGTCATTGTTCCCTGCCATCCCCTCCCATGAAGTAGCTGTGAAACTTTCTGAGACTGGCCGCGAGTGGGTGTGGAGTGTCTCCTGCCGGTACCTCTGTTGGACAGGACGGGGCATACGGGTGACGAATGACAGGGGGGAACTCGGTGAGGAACTCAGGGAGCTGAGCATGGATCTTGCCCCGGATAGTCCTGGCGCTGTACTCCTGCTTGGGGGAGGTAACCCAGCAGGGCACGATGTTGTGGGCATCAACCTGGGAAGCAAAGTCATGGAGGAAGATGTGAGAAGCAGAAGCAAATGGTCCTGATGATACGACACACACACTCCCCGCTCAGGTCACTCCAGCACACCTCTGCAGGAATAAGACACAGAAGACAAGTTTTTCTCAAGGCTCACCAGCCAGTTTTCCCCTCCCGGAGCATGGGCACCCACCTGAGCAAACGGCACATCCTCTGGCAACAGCTCCCTGACGTCCTCCACCCACTGCCGGGGAAGGCGAAGGGGGCAGAAGTCTGTCACCAGCCCACCCACGCCACGCTCCACCACAAACGCAGGCAGCACATCCTTGGCGTATCCCAGCAGCAAGTGGAAGGGGATGTTCAGCTCTGCACACTCCTGCAGTGAGGGAGAAAGGGCTCTCAGATGCCTCTGCAGACCCTATCCCACCACCCTCCGCTGAATCTGCCTCCCCAGCCTTCCCAAGGAACCCTGTCCCACACAGCGTGGGCATCCCTGCAGCGCCTGTACCTCGGCCACTTCCCGCAGGCCCTTCAGCATGAAGCCATAGTGGCGGATGGTGGCATCCAGGAATTTGGGCACCAGGCAGAAGCAGACATGCAGAGGCAGCTCCTGTTTGAGGGCCAGGCGCTGGGCATAGAGGAAAGCCCAGTTATCTGGGGAGAGAGCACACGGGGCAGTATCAGGGGGATGCTTTGCTGAGGTGAGGGAGACGGTGTTTTGCAAAAGGAATCCCCCCAGTCCCCTGCAGAGGGGAGACTGGCTCCAAGGCCTACTGTGGGAAGGGGCCAAGGCTTTTGCCACCCATGGGAGCTCTGTTTCCTGGCCCACTCCACCAGCTGGTTCCCACCTTGCACCCGCTGGTCCCGGGACATCCAGTAAAGGATGCACCGAGCATCATCCTTCAGGTCTGAGCCCTGTGAGACGAGGCGAACTCGCTTTTTGTTGTACTTGAACTCTTGCACGGACGGGGCCGCCCTCCGCCGGGCCTCCTGCATCGCCTCCTCTTCCTCCTTCCTCCTCCGAGACACGCGCGGCAGCTCCGTGCCCTCAGCCTTTCTCTTCCCTTGCCCCCGCCGCATCTTTAGGGCTGCCCGGAGCAGCGTGGTTGCGTGCGGCCTCTGAGAGGGGAAACGGAACCGTACTGAACTCCCGGTGGCCTTCCCCGCTCCGGTACCGGTACCGCCTCCCAGAGCCCGGGGGATGCTGGTCCCCTGCCCATCCCGGTCCGTCCCCCAGAGCCCGGGGGATGCTGGTCCCCTGCCCATCCCGGTCCCCGGTCCGCTCCCGATGCCCGGGGATGCCCGTGACCTGCCCATCACTGTCCCTGGTCCGTTCCTGGTCCACTCTCGGAGCCTAGGGGTCCGGGCTCCCGGTCCCTACCTGGAAACCACGCGGCCCTCCGGGTGTTATACAAGTTGTGGGCGTGGCAAAAAGGGCGTGGTGATGGGCGTGGTCGTTGAGAAGGGGCGTGACGCCAGCACTTGGTACCGCCCCCTCGCACACGGGAGCCGGTGCTCCGACGATGTCCCCGGCGCGCCCGTGGGCGCGCCGGGGACATCGTCGGAGCACCGGCCCCCGGGAGGAGGGGGCAGTGCCCGCCGGTGCCTCCCCTCCCTGCCCCCGGGAACGAGGAAGCGGGCCCGGCCACCTTCAGCTGGCAGTCGGCAGCTTAGTTCCCTGCTGGCACCATCCCCTTGCCCTGCGTCCCCAGGTGCAGGGCCCTGTCCCCACGCGGGGAGCTGGGGAGGGTGCTGGCTCTGGACATGGCTGGGCAGAGAGGAGGGTTGCTGCTGCCCCTGCTGCTGCTGAGCCTCGCCGTGCCGGACCTCGCGCTGGGTAAGGGCTGAGCGGGATGCGATGCTCTCTGCGGGGGTGGGTGGTGAGTGGGGAGCATCGTTCCACAGGGTGGGGGGTGGGTGGCCCCGGGGTGGCTTCACCCACAGAGGTGAAACACTGTGGGTGCTGTTTGCTCTCGGGCATCTCAGCCGCATCCCAGTGAGCGAACAGGGCTGTGCTTTGTAACATAGGAGCAAAAAGCTTGGCTTTTGTCTCTTTTGCCTCTCACGTGTCTTCATCTGGGAAGAGACCTTGGTCCCAGCTGGACCCCCTTGTTGAATCGTGGTCCTTGCTGGGCTCATTGCCTTTGCTACAACCTGCCTAGCAGCACCAAAGGGCCCTGCCTGGACGGCAGCATCACCAGGATGTCGTGGGCCTGGAAAACTGCAAATGCCGTCCCGATGTTTGCACTTGACACAAAGCAAGAGCAGTGTTAAGTCAAGCACAGGGAATAAACCTGAGGCTTGTACCAGCCGAGAGCCTCGAGCTACAGCCATAGGTCCCCTTCTCCTTCATCCCTCGCAGATCTTTCATGGGTCGCTGTGTGTCTCTAACAACTTGCCCTGAGCTGCAAGATGGGATTTGTTCCTCTCTGCCCCCCGCCTCTGTGGGGCTGGTTCCCCCGTTCCTATTATTTACACCCGGCGCTATCAGTTCCTGACTATCTGCAGCAGAGAGGTTTGTGTAAACTGCTGCTGCTGCGGTTCCAGCCTGTCTCACGGTCACCAGTTCCTGCACGGCTCTTCCCGTCGGACGGGTTTGTCTGACTTCCTCTAGGGATGGGTGAAGGTGGTGGAACGGGTCTTAGTGCTGGCGCCCACAGGAGTTTGTGCCCCGAGACTGGTGAAGGCCATGGCTTGTTCCTGCTTTGTCAGGCTGGGGGATTTACGTGCCCTGCCTTGCTGATGATCATGTTGCTATTCAGGGCATCCATGTGCCTGATCCATGCAGGATGGAGAATCCCCGCTCCCGATGCTCCACAGTTGATGTGTCGCTCGGGGAGCTCATGCTGGTGTTGATGTTGCACCGTCCCTGGCACAGCCATCGACTCAACCTTTCACTGCCAGCCCTTGCGTGCCTCACTCTCCCACCTCTTTGCAGGGACCAACATCACAGATGTGGCAGTCGGCATGTCCCCGGCTCTCCCTACCTCCCTGACACCCACAAAGACCTCGGCACTGGTGCCCACCACCAACTCCACCACTGCAGCCACCATCCCTCCCTCCAGACCTGAAACCTCCTCCCCAGAGGTGCAGATGGATGCCTTCATAGCCAGCCCCACTCTGCAGAAGGGTGGCACAGCCCACAGCACTCCCGGGTCGGCTGCCAGCACCACGGTGCAGCCTGACCCCACTCCCACAGAGCTGGGGCTCACAACCGTCACCCCAACTCCAATCCCCACGACACCCGACTGTGCTGAGACAACCATCGTCACGTCTGTGGGGACCAGCTCGGCCCTGGCCGTCACCTCGTTTGGAATCAAAGCAAGAGTACTGCCTCCCCCCGCCTCCACTCTTCTCTCCCCGACCTGGGTGGGCACCACGCTTGGCACCAGCCAAGGGCCCACTGTGACCACGCTGCTCGGCAGCACATCCCCGGGGACTGGCAGCGCCTCTTCTCTGACAGCCACTTCGGACGAGCCATCGACCACCCCGTCGGACACCACGGCTGTCCTCATGACCAGTACGGGAGCCCCTGGGAGCACCCCCACCGCCAGCCAGCCAGCGGGGACCACAGCCGGCACCAGCCCCGGTACCTCCCCCTCGGCACCTAATACCCCTAGTGCAGTGCCTCCGCGGGTCAGGGCAGCCACGGGGCACCCGTGGGGTAGGGTGACAAATCCCGGTGGGATCTCCAGCCCTGCTCCCGCCAGGCTCCCCGCTGCTTCCACGGCCGGGCCCAGGCCCCGGGGCAGCCACCCCGTCCCCACCCTGCTCCCCGCGCCCCGGCCGGGCTCGGCCTCCCCGTCACGCAGCGGGGACGGGGCGATCCCCAAGACCCCACGCTGCGGGCGGGGCCGGGGGCAGCGGGGCCGGGCCCCACGCGGGGCGGGGAAAGCGCGGGGGGGGCGTGGCCTGAGGGAGGGGCGTGTCTGCAGTGGGTGACTCGGAGTGGGCGTGGTTTGCGGAGTGGGCGTGGTCCCGAGGTGGGCGTGGCCACGCCAGGGCCTGCTGCGCGCCTGTGTCCCGGCTGTATCCCGGTGATTTGACTGTACCCCGGCGGTGTGACTGTATCCCAGTGGTGCGCCTGTACCGCAGTACTGTAGCTGTACCCCAGTAGTGTGACTGTACCCCAGCTGCTCCCCAGCAGTGTGACTGTGCCCCGGTGATGTGGATGTACCCTGGCTGTGTGACTATACCCTGGCTGTACCCTGGTGGTGTGGCTGTACCCTAACAGTGTGACTGTACCCCAGCGGTGCGCCTGTACCCCAGCAGTGTGGCTGTACCTCAGCGGAGGGGCTGTACCCCTGCTGGGCCACAGCTGTATGGCTGCGTCCCCAGTAGTGTGCATGTACCCTGGCAGTGAGACTGTATTCCAGGAGTGTGACTGTACCCTGGCATTCACCCCCCCCCCCGGCAGTTGTGCCCTGGCAGTGCCTCTCACTAGGCACCTGTGACCCAGCAGTGTGGCTGTCTCCTGGTGGTGTTGCCAGGTGTCTTCCTGCTGGGGCTATACCTGTACCCTGGTGACACTCCCCTCCAAGGCCTAAACGTGGCAGGGAGACTGTAACCTGTCCCTGGTTGTGCACATGCCCCTGGTGTCCCTGTACCCCAGTAGAGCGACTGTATCCTAACAGAGTACCTGTAGCCTAGCCTAATGCCTACAGTGTGAGAGCACCCCAGCAGAGTGCTTGTACCCTGGTGATGCCCTTGGTGCGCCTGTGCCGTGGCAGTGCCCCTGTGTACCTGTACAGCAGCAGGGTGGCTGTGCCCTGGCAGTCCTCCAATGTGCCTGTCTGCTTGTGAAGTGCCTGTACCCTGGCCCAGTGCCTGCAGGCGCCTCCGACTGGTCTTGTCCCTGACCCCGAGAAGAAGGAAGTGGCTCCAGCTGCCAGCAGCGAGCTTCAGCCGTGACATGCTGTGACACGGGGAAGTGATGCCGGTACAGACAGCCCAGAGAACAAGCCCTCAGCCTGGAGCACGCCCTTCCTGAGTGTTGCCTGTTCTCTTGGCCAGTTCCTCGCGCTCAGAGCGAGCTGTTGGCTCCCGAGGGTGTTGGTGCTGGGAGCACCGGACATCACCCCTGTGGCAGAGCACAGGGACTGTCCCAGGCAGCCTGGCTGCTTCCCCGGGCTTTCTTCCATTGACACTGTCCCTTCAGCAGGCAGAGGACTGCACGGTCCCTGGCTGCAGGGACCTGATCTGCTGCAGCGGTGGCCCTGCTGGCCTGCCCTGCCGGCTGCTTGTGGCTGCTCTGGGTCCAGCCGTGCAGCTGATGTCTGCTCAGCATCACGCTTGTCCCTGGGAGAGTCTGTGTTGGGTGGAAATCCCCCCTTCACTGCCAACACCTGGGGAGTAAAAGGACTCACCTGGATGCTCCTGCTCTGCCCGGTAAAGGAGACACAGAAACCCCTGTGCTGGGAGTGCTTGGAGTGGTGCCTGCGGGGGGGGTATTGGCTCCTGCCTGCCTGGACATGGCTGGGCAGAGAGGGGGGCTGCCCCCGACCCTGCTGCTGCTGAGCCTCGCCAGCCTCGCCGTGCCTCGCCTCGCACTGGGTAAGGGCTGAGTGGGACGCGATGCTCTCCATGGGGCGGGTGGCGAGTGAGGAGCATTGTTCCCCAGGATGGCGGGGTGCTTCGCCTGCAGCAGGCGCCTGTGGGGAGGGGTGGGCGAAATGCTGTGGGTGCTGTTTGCTAAACGGGAAGCAGAGGTGGATTTACAGCTCCTCCTTTGTGTGAGGATGAGGGCCTTCAGTGCAGACACCCACCCGGGCACGGGTTGGGATTAGCCCTTTGCCCTTCTCCACGTTATTATTTAACTGGCTGCTCCCTGCAGCAGCTCAGGGAGGGAGCAGCTGCTGGCAGTTTGGGGAGTTTATGGTGGGTTTGGCTGGAAGCAGCAGGTGGCTTGTGGCTCAGTTCTCCATCCCCATGGGAGCAGAGCCCAGACTCACGGGGTTTGTGCTGCGATCACTGGGGAATCCAGCCTGGTGTCTCAAAGGTGCCTCCATCTCGCAGGCACCCCCTGATAAATGCCTGGGCAGCCAGGCTCTTTTGTCCATCCTTTTGGAGAGGGTCACAAATGCCTGGGCTTTTCCAGGGACAGCAGGCTGTGGGGTCCGTGCGGGCAGAGAGGATGTCCCACTTCCTTCAACACCCCCCCCTCCGTACAGCTTGCATGAGCTGCTGCACGTCTCTAACAACTCGCCCTGAGCTGCAAGATGGGATTTGTTCCTCTTTGGCCCCCCCTCTGTGGGGCTGGTTCCCCCGTTCCTATTATTTACACCCGGCGCTATCAGTTCCTGACTATCTGCAGCAGAGAGGTTTGTGTAAACTGCTGCTGCTGCGGTTCCAGCCTGTCTCACGGTCACCAGTTCCTGCACGGCTCTTCCCGTCGGACGGGTTTGTCTGACTTCCTCTAGGGATGGGTGAAGGTGGTGGAACGGGTCTTAGTGCTGGCGCCCACAGGAGTTTGTGCCCCGAGACCGGCGAAGGCCATGGCTTGTTCCTGCTTTGTCAGGCTGGGGGATTTACGTGCCCTGCCTTGCTGATGCCCATTCAGTGATCCACATTTGATCCATGCAGGATGGAGAATCCCTGCTTCTGATGCTCCATGGCTGATGTGCAGCTCTGGGTCCCTCAGGGAGCTCATGCTGGTGTTGATGTTGCACCGTCCCTGGCACAGCCATAGTCTCAACCTTTCACTGCCAGCCCTTGTGTGCCTCACTCTCCCACCTCTTTGCAGGGACCACCACCATGGATGTGACAGAGACTGTGTCCCCAGCTTTTTCTACCTCTCTGACATCTGTGGAGACCTCAGCACTGGTGCCCACCACTGACTTCACCACCACAGGCACCATCCCTCCCTCCAGTCCTGAAACAGGAGCCTCCACGCTGGAGACATCCCTGGGGACTGGAAGCCCTTCGCCTCCCACCGCATCTTCCCCCACTGCACCAGCATTGACAGATGCTTCGGCGGAGTCCTTGATAACCACAGTGGACACCACAACCACCTCTGATACCAGCACAGGGAACACCCGCACTCCCAGCCAGCCTGCTGAGACCACGTCTGGGATCAGCTCTGGTACCTCCACTGTGACTGTGGAGCCAAGCCCAGGCACCTCAACAGTACCCGAGACCTCCAGTTCAGCCACGGGTGAGTGCAGCCACGAGATGTCCAAAGGGCAGGCTCAGGGTGACAAATCCTTGCAGTGACACTGGGCATGTATTTGGGTGGCTTCTTGTAAGTGGCTTCATTTAGGCTTGGTCTGTCCCCAGCTGCAGGACCACCCTGCACCTCTCTGCAGACAGTGCTAACATAACATTGCTTTGGCCAGGCACGGAGCCCTCTTCCCCCACCACCAACTCAACCCAGACTACAGACGTTACCTTCAGCACCCCTACAGACCTGTCAACGACGCTGCCAGTCTGCCCCACCACCACATCCAGCACCAGTAAGTGCAGCGCCCCATGGGCATCGCCACCTCCCCAGCACTGGTGCCTTTGGGCTTCCAGGGGCCAGTGCAGGGGGTCCTGGAGCCCCACTGCTTTTGGTCTGCTCTCAATATGGGGACATCGATTCTCTCTGGGATGTGTGGTTTGCTCTACAGGTGGAGTGTCGTTCTCCTGACAGTGTAGGGTGTCTATGGCATGATTAACCTGAAGGATGTCCCATGTCTGTGCCAGAGGTCCTGGGGAGAGACCCCCAGGTCCTTTGGTGCAGCCCAAGGTTCAAGAGCAATAACCAGAGCCATGTTTTTTGTCCCCAGGTGCATCTTACCTCTTTCTGTCGCTGCAGCTAACCGTGCCCCTGGAGCTGGGGAACACCACAGCGCAGGAGCTGCTGTTGTCCAAGGTGAGGTTTGCTGGGGGTGTGTGTGTCCCACTTTGCATCTGCAAGCCACAGTCCAGCCAGCCGGGGAGGGGGTCAGGCAGGCAGTGGGAGGGGAATGGCTGGGTCTCACATTGAATGTCACCTGGAGCCTTTTTAGATGAAGGGGAGACCCTCCTTTGGCTGCTGTGGTCCAGGATCAAGCCCTTCCCATGTGGGGAGCAGGGGTAGGAGACCCTCTCTGTCATGACTTGATGGTTGTCCTTTGTCCCCAGCTTCGTGAGGACCTGCAGGCGTTGTTCCCGTGTGCTGGCCTGGGGGTGGAGTGGCGACAGAAGAGGCAGACCTGACCACTGCTCCTTGCCCGGCTGGGACCTGCAGGGCTGGCACCCCTGTCGACTGGCAAGCCTTCTGCTCCCAGCTCCTTACTTCGTGGTAGTGCAGCCCTTTGGGGTAACCTGTACAGCTCCTCTTAAACCTGGGACCCCCTGTCCTTCACTGCACATCCTCAGAGGACCTCCAGTGGGCTAGAGTGCCCCTGTCCATTCCTGCAGCCTGTTTGTAGAGCCCGAGCCCTCCCACCATCCTGCACCAGACCTGCCGCCCACGGTGGGACCCCCCCCCCAGTGCTGCTGGGAGGAGGGGACCCGGCAGGGCTAGGCTTTTACAGCTGGGACTCAGCCATGAAAACCACCCTGGGGACCGATGGATGAGAGAAAGGAGACCTCAAGCCGCCGGTACTACTGTGCCCAGGGCACTCGGGGGCTCAGTGGTGGTGACCTCGGAGGATCTGCAATCTGGGGAGGCTGCGGTGCCTGAGGTCTTTCAGAGGTGCTCCCGGGGCTGTTTCACATCCAGAGTGGGCCAGGATGGAGCCTGGGGGTGCCTCTGGGAAGGAGGCAGGAGAGGAAAATCCCTCTCTACCCCCGGAGTCCCGTCCTGGGACCGGCCACACTCCTGAGCCCTGCAGCGCAGAGGGCGAGTGAAGCCAGAGCCCGCCACACCGGCTCTCCTCGTCTTTCTTGGGGAGTCGTTGACAGAGAAGCACAACCACGTCAACACGGATGGGCAGTAAAGGGAAATTCCATGTTTTTCATGCCAAAGATAATGACTTATTTTTTTCACAAGTTGACTTCCCCAGTTTTCAGCTTCGCCGTCTTAGAGGTACCAGCAAGGAAAACCGGCTGAGTCCCAGAAGCTTCACAGCGGAGAGAAGGTCTCAGGGCTGTCCCCTCTTGGCAGCGGCCACCACAGACATTCCTGAGGACAGTTCAGCATTCCGACAGGCTGGGGGTCCCTACTTTGGTGCTCTCCACCCCATGACACCCCACAGCTGCTGAGGCAGCTGAGCTCACCATGGGGCCGTGGAAATCCCGTGGGCTGTGCTCCTTCCCTGTTTTTTTCCAGTCCCAAGCTAAGGAGACAGCCACAGCGTCTGTCCCCCTGCAGCAAAGTCATTTATTAACTGATTAATTAGCCAGATAAAATCCAACCAAAGCAATTATTAGCCTAAGCAAGTCACCTCGCTGGGAGATTGAAAACTGAAATAATTAGCAAAATAGCCATGTTGCTTGTCGGGGCTTATTTTTGGCTGATCTCTGCTCCTCGCTGGCAGCCTCTGCCGGCGCAGGGAGGGTTGGAAGGGGGTGCATGGGGCTGTGGGATGCCAAACCTGGGGCTCTGCGGGTTGTCACCCGGCTGGGAAGGTGCCAGCAGCTGGACAGGATGGGGAAAGGCACCTTGGGATCAGCTGGCTGCCTGCCAGCTCGCAGAGTCTGGGGGAGGCTGGGCTGGGGCTGGAGGCTGAGCCCAGGCAGTTCGTCAGGATGCTCCCATTTGGGATGCTCTTTGCATCCCAGGGTTGCCCCTTTGCTCTCTAAGATGCTGCCTGGCTTTTGGAGGCTTCATGGAGCTGTTGGCACCAAGAGAGGTCCCTTAGCACCCGGGCAGGGAGCTGGGGAGCAGGGCAAAGCCTGCTGGAAGGGGTCCCTGCGCCGGAAGCCTGGTGGGACGCTGGGAAAGATGTCCTCGTGCTCTGCCTACGCCGTGGAGCTGGGCCAAGAGTCCTCCCACACCACATCCCACCGGGCTGATTTCTCCGGCTGTTGAATTCATAACTTCAGACCCCAGGACATGGCTGTGGGCCAAGGCCAGGGTAATAGAGCCAAACTGCGTCACAAAGGGAGGAAAAGGTCCTGAAGTGCTGGGATGAAAAGGTGACCGGGGTACTCGCTGTCCTCTGCCGGCACAGCTGCCTTCCACCGTTATCATGGTTGGGGGGTGGTGGTGGGGAGGAGATGCTCTGGTCCTGCTGAGCCCGTCTGCCCCCCAGCCTGGGAGGGAGAAGGGGGGACATGGTTCCCATGGGGATGGTGGGCACTGCTCTGGCACTGGGGACAGAGAGCTCTGACAGGCTCCTGACCCTACCCACTGGCTACCACCTTCACCCCACGGCTGCTTGCCTGCCGTGGACCCCTGACCAGAGGGGCCTGGAGAGGTCAGATACGGGTCCTGCTGTTTTCCCAGCCCGTAAATCGTTTCTCGGACTCTTCGCTGTAACCTTCGCCCATCTGTCAGCGTCCTCCTGAGGAGCAGACCCTGTGCCCAGTGACACCATCACCTTCAGAGGGCTCAGCAGCATCACGGGGTGCGTGTCTTGAGTCACCATCCCCTTGTGACTCAGGTGTCCATTCCAGTGTCCCCCTCCCCTTCACCCCTGCTGGTGGCTATAGCCTGGCTCCCACTGTGGGGCAGGAGGGTGTTGCAATGCGCCAAGTCACCCAGAACCTGCAGGTTGATGGATAACCCGGTTACCTCCACCACCACTCCTGAGCCCTCTCCAAATGCCCTTGCCAGGAGGCCAGAGTGGTGCCAGTAGGAGATGCCTGGATCTCCGCAGGGCTGGAACAACCAGCCCATTAATTCCAGGAAGGCTGATAAGGTGCTGTGCCGGGCTGTGCCGGGCCATGCCGGATGGTGCAAAGCCCCCGGGCGCTGAGATTCATGGCATTGCCACCCCCTGGCTGCAGGCTTCCGAGGGTCTCCGGTGCCCATCCCATGCTTTGGTCCTTGACAACCATGGATGACAGTTATACTTGCAGAAGCCAGCAGCTTGCTGGGACCTTGGTGTCAGGGGCAGCAGAAGGATCAATGAAAAGCCCCTTCCCAGAGTGGGAACAGGGCACCATCCCTGAGATGAGGGATGACCCATGGTTACTACAGGCTTTCCCGGGACGGCCTGCCAACACTGAAGCTTGGTTGGTCACCCTCATGACTCTGCTGGAGGAGCAGTCGGGAGACAAGGCTTTTTGAGGACAGCATGGGCTGAAGGAGTAGGCACCAGGGTCTCTGGTTGGTGCTGGTCCCAGCACATCACAGGTAGGAGCTTGCAAGTGGGCTGAGGATGAGGTGGGCTGAAAGCACCTTGCTTCAGCAGCTATTTTCCCCTATGCCAAGCAGCACGTTTGCAATGATACCTGTGGTTCGCACCATGTTTTGCACCTCAAATACAATCTGGAGCAACTGTCTCCAGCGTCAGCACATATTCCCCACGAGGGTGGCTTTCCAAAGCAATATGGCATCATCAGCACGGGCAGGACCGACTCTCCCATAGTGGGTTTGCATCCCTCTAATCCTTCATCAACCCATGTGTGGTGGCCGCTCGGGTGGTCACTGGGTGGGCAGTCACCCCATGATCCACAGCGCTGGTTGCACGGGCCCCCAGTGCACCTACAGCTTTGCCCCCATGCTGGTGTTTTGGTCAGATGGGCGTTTGTTCCAGGAGAGCGATGCTTTCCCCTGATTTACCGTCTGTGCCCTGTTCCCTCTGCCGGGGGTAATGCGTGGGTTTACAGGACCGGGTTTTGTCGGCCGTGACTTGGCCTCCTCTGGCATTTCCTCTGTTGATGCTGCACGGCTGGTGGGTCGGGGTGTCCCTCGGCGTGCCCTGCCACTGCCGCCTGCCCGATGGAGGCTGGCTCCGGCGGGACACTGTGTACTGCCTAACACCACTAATCACACTTTGCAGGAGTCGCCTGCGGGCGTTTCTGGTTAAGAAGTGTTTAATTGCCTACAAAACCATGTAAGTGGTGGGGGTTTGCATAATGCTGTTCATGGGGGAGCTGGCAGGAGTTTTCAAGCGGGGGAGGTGGGAATTGCTGCTCCAGGGGAAGGGGGGAAGGGGAGACATAGGGGTGAAGTGGCCCAGGGGATCCCCACAGTAGGGGAGGGGATCAGGGACTGTGCCTTTTTGGGCTCCAGCCTCTACGGATGCGGGTCCCACCTTGCAGAGGAACTTCCCTGACCCATTCACCCCCTCCCAGCACCCTGGCTCTGCTGTACCCATACTGAGGTGCAGGTTTAAAATCCCACTGGGGCATGCTGGGGCTCTGGATGGGGATCCCCAGTGTTCCCAGTTGCAGCTGAGGGCTGGCGTCTTGGCTGACACGCCAGGGCCTGCCCCCAGCCATACTTCTCCCTTCTTTATAACCTGCCTCTGCTCCTGGGTAAGCCTTGGGCCAAGTGAGGACTTGCATCTGGCCTTGCCCTAGGCTGAGACACAGCTCAGCTACTGATTTTGGTGCCCACGGTGCCCCCAGGAACCATGAGGAGGCTGCTGTGGGTAACAGGTCCTGTGGGGTCTGTGGGGTGGTGGCCATGCCACCGTTGGCAGTGCCAGGTGCTGCTCCAGGCTTGGCTTCCCCAGCTGGTGCTGGTGGTCCAGGCAGCTGGTCCAGGCTGTGTCCAGGTCCCCCAGGGAACGGGGTCCCTGCAGGGTGGCCTTTGGGTAACCCCCCAGCTGAACAGGGCATCCAGTCCTTGGGAAGGGGAGGGCTCAGCAGGAAGGGAATGGTGACAGGGACATTGAAGGGAAAGCACCGGGGGCGGGAGAGGACGGTGGCTGTAACCTGCCTCCTTCTGCCATCCCTATAAATAGGAGGGAGCAGGAGCAGGATTGCACCTGCGGGACTCCAGCTCTGCAGGAGAGGCAGGCAGGGAGGGACGGACTGAGCTGCTCCTCACTGCTCTTGCCTCCCTTTGAGCTTCCCAGTGCTTTGCCTGGGTGAAGGCCCGAGGCATGGGGACCAGAGGATGGACGCTTTCCACCTTCATGGGATGCTGCATATGGATTCTGCACGGTATGTCCTATATTTTTCTGCTAGCACGTGTGCTACCCGAGCCCTTGCAGGGCACAGCAGGTACACTTGTGAGATGCTTTTTTCCCCCCGGCTGCACTGGAAACTCCTCTTAGGACCAGTCCTTGCAATACATTGTAGCCAAAAAACCAGAAAAGTGTTTTATAGAGCAGGCACCACCCTGAAGAGCTGGTTGCAGGCGTGGACCCGTGGGAGAGGTGAGAGCCCAGCCCAAGTGCCTGCGTGCAGCCATGTACCCCTCCAGCAAGGGAGCAAGGGAAGCCAGACAGCAGAGCAGGGCTCCAGGGATGCTCCCATCCCTCCCACATCCCAGGGAAAAGCAAATGCCAGTGCTCCATGCTGGGGCCCCTTTTGCACAAGCTTCCCTTGAATGGGTGTCACGGGGTAGATGACGTTTCCTGCTCTGCATGGAAGAATTAAGATAAAACACGGATTTACTGGGGTGGAGTGTGCCAAACTAACCTGGGGGGACTTGATTGATATGCTTTGTTTTCCCTGAGACGGGGAGGGAGGTGGCTGAGCTCCTCTGGCTGAGGAGGGTTGGTGCAAAGAGCTTATTTCAGCCAGGGAAGATGGCGAGAAAGCAGCAGAAAGGGAGGGTGGAGGGGGGTTTGGAGGAGGATGGACCCCTCGAGGGCTGGTCTGGCATAGGAGACAATATTCATTAATGACACTAGCACAAGCTATCCCTAAGCTCAGGAGCTGAGCCGGCGGTGAGGTTGGAGGCACCTCCGCTGCAGGGGGATCTGGCTGCATGGCAGGGGGAACCTGATGAACCAGAGCACCGGGATGGGGAACAGGCTCGGGCTGTCAGGCTGCAGCGAAACCTTGCTGGGTCTCACCCTCCGGGTACCCTTCATCTCCCCTAATTGCAGCCGCCTAAAGCCAAGTGTCAGCAGATCTGCCTGGCTCCTCCTGGAGCCAACGGCGTCAGCTTGGTCTCCCCAGAGCCCGCATCCCTGTCCTAAATATAAGACTGGGTGAAACGTCACTCATGGGTGCCTGAGTTTTGGGGTGGTGTCTCCTCCTTTTAGTGAAGCTCCTGGATGTGGGGCAGGATTTTGGCAGCAGGAGGAAGCAGCTGTGAGCAGGGCTTGGTCCTGGGAGCTGCTGAATTGAATATTCCCTCCAGGGGCAGGGAACCTCTGGTGCCTGCACCCAGCTTGGGGCAAGTGGGACGGGGGCAGGAGCAGGCAGGCTCCCACCCTGGAAGAGGTTTAATGAACCTACTTTAACTGCAGCGGGTCAGGAGCCGTTCGCAGCCAGGGAATGTTTCACTAATGTCTGGATGTCGTCTGCCAAAGGGCTTTGGGTGAAGTGTATTTAAATGTCCCTCAGACACCTGAAAGGTGAAACAACACAAGAACCACCCCGCAGGCTCTGCAGAAGTGACTGCGCCCACGGCAAAGAGGGCTGAGGGCTCTCCTCGGGCGGCAGAGCTCCACAGACACCCCGGGGGCTAGCAACTAGACTTACTGGGCCCCAGTTCTTACCAGTGGCCAGGCGGTGCCATCCCCAGCATAACTGGGCTGGGTTGCAGCAGCTGCCTTTGCCTCCATGCTTGCACCAGCATCTCTCCCTGACCTGTGATGAGTTGTGTCCTGTCTCAGCCAGCAGCTGGGAATGCCGGGGACGCAAAAGGTGCTATGTGGTGCTGTGCCTAAGACAGCCCAGGCTGTGCTCCTCAGATCTTAAATCAGAGCCTTGTAAGGCCATGGGACAAGGCAGTAGGGTTTAAGAAGAGGCAGAAGCTTCCTGATGCTCAGCCAGAGGACATGTGTGGCTGAGCCCGGCAGGCTGCTGGCTCCGGCACCCGGTGTAATGCCCCACTTTGTGCTTCTCTACAGGGCTCAGGGTGGCTGCTGCTGTCCCTGTCACTACTGAGGGGCAATTTACTGCAGGGACAGCTTCTCCCACCACAGTGGAGAGTGAGGTGCCCAGTGCCCTCGTGATGGGCACTGTGGAGACGAGCACTGCAGCGATGAGCACTGTGGCAGCTGATGCTGAGATAGATGAGAGCATCCTCACGGGAAACTCGTCCAGCCCATCCTTCCCTCCTGGGGCTGAGCCGGGCACTTTGGTGACAGCGGCGAGCCAATACAACTCTACAGCACCACCTTTGACGAACGTGACCGAGCCTCTTGGTGTGTCTCCGGATAACGAGAGGGGTACAGCTGCTCTTGCTGCAGCCACGACTGCTGACACCATCGTCTCACAGGACCCCACTGTAACCTCAGATGCGGAGCTTGATGTAATGGGGACCACTCCCGACGTACCCCTGGGGGCCACCCCTCTCTTTGCAGACATGAAGGAGGACATCCTCGCAGCTGTGACCAGAGAAGGAGCAGAAGATCGAGACCTCACTGCCGGCACCATGTTCCTCCCCACCACCCCTCCGCCGGCAGCCGCCTGGGGGGCACAGCCATCTGCTGGCAGCCCCGTGGGTGCCGGTGTCGTCGTGCTGCCGAGCCAAGGGCTGACCACAGCCATGGGAGCTGTTGAGGAAGGTGTAACCCTGCCTGTGGATATCCAAAGCGAAGCCAGTGCCAACTCCTTGAGCCCCAGTTCTGGCAGCGGGGGGCTGCTCACGACCCAGCAGGATGGGGCAGTGAGTGGGGCTGTGGGCATCACCCCAGAGCCAGCGGAAGAAACAGCCCCAGCTACCGAGGAAAGTCCCTTGGCTTCAGAGCCCAGAGATGCAGGAGATGCAGCAAATGGTGCATTCAGCATGGCTGGCTCATCCCACCTGCCTCCGGAGAGCCCAACAGTGTGGGAAACAGTGGGAAACCCAGGCGAGCCCCCCCTCTTCCCCGACCAGGCACCTCTGAGCCCAACTGCTTCGCTGGCACCAGTCAGTGGTGGAGACTGGGATGGGCAGGGAGCTCCCGGTATGTCATCAGACACTCCTGGTTCATCCCTGTTGCTCGTAGCCAGTGAGGCACCCGCAGTGACAGAGGACATGGCCACCTCACTGCTGGCATCAAGGGTTCCCACTGATGTGCAGAATGACATGAATCCCCCAGCTCTGGCCACCGTGCTGCCCACAGAAGATGTGGGGGCTGCGGGTCTGGCTGAGTCGTCCCTGCAGCCTGCCCCTTGGCAGAGCCCCAGTGGAGAACAGCCACCTCTGCTTGCTGCTGCCCTGCCATATCCCATGGACACCTCCAGTGCTCCTGGGGCTGCTTACCCACCCGAGGGGGCTGGCACCCTGTCTGCAGCTGACGGTGGGGTAGAGACACCAGACAGTCCTGACTTTGGTGCTGTCCCAGGAGCACCTGTGTCTCCATCCCTTGGAGGGTCACAGCCATGGGACACAGAAGCTGGTGCTCCCCAGGGGGCCGATGGACCTGACACAGGCTTGAATTCACCTTTGGATGCCCCCAACCCAGTGTCTTTTGTACCTGATGGACTGGCATGGCCCCCCACTGGGGTCCTGGCTCAGGGGGCTGAGGGTGCAGACATAGCACAGGCAGGAGGTCCAGGGAATGTCAGTCCCTATGCAGATACCCAGGGTGACATGAGCCCTTCAGCCTTCAGCACTCAGCAGGATCCTGCTGATACTGGAGAGCTGCCAGCAGAAGAAACAGGGGCTTTGGTGAATGCTGAACTGTCCCCTTCATCAGCTCTTGGAGAACAAGCAGGAGCAGGAGCAGCCCCGGCAGTGGGACAACTGTCCCTGCCTGGTCCTGTCTTTCCTGGCAGTGCTGGGCTGGAGCCCAACCTCTCAGGGGCTGAAGGACCAGGGGAGCTGCCCGGTGAATTCCTCAGCGCTCCTGGTGCTGCTTACCCACCTCCAGGGACTGTGTCCATCCCTGTGTCTGGAGCAGAGACACCAGTGAGCCCTGACCTCGGTGCTGCCCAGGGAGCACCCATGTCTCCATCCCTCGGAGGGTCCCAGCCGTGGGGGACGGCAGCCGATGCTCCTCAAGGAGCAGGTCTCCCTGAAGCCAACGTACCAGGCTCTGGCTTGACTTTGGCAGGGGATGCCCCCAGCTCAGCAGCTTATGGACCAGCAGAACCCCCATCGCCTGCCCTTGGGGTCCAGCTTGGCACAAACGTGGGACTGCTGGCAGCGGAGGGACATGGAGCTGACGCAGTGGAGCAAGCACTGGGAGGAGCAGGCGGTGGGACTGGGTTTGAGCCATCCTTGATCTCCAGTGCAGGCAGCGGGACGGCAGCTGGGATGGATCAACTGCCTGGTGCAGGTTCCTTGTCTGGTCCTGCCTCTCCCAGTGGTGTGGTGGCAGCATCCTCTGTTTCAGAGGGTGATGGAGCAGGATCCATCCCAGCTGCAGCCCCTGGCCCTGACAGCCTGTCTCTGGCCTCTCCAGACAGTCAAACTGGCCCTGAGCTCACTCTGGTGCAGGGGGCTGAGAGCACAGATGTGGCACAGACAGGAAACCCAGAGAGTGGAAGTCCCTACATAGAGACAAGTCCTTCAGCCTTCAACACTCAGCAGGATCCTTCCAATACTGGAGAGCTGCCGGCAGAAGAAACAGGGGCTTTGGTGAATGCTGAACTGTCCCCTTCATCAGCTCTTGGAGAACAAGCAGGAGCAGGAGCAGCCCCGGCAGTGGGACAAGTGTCCCTGCCTGGTCCTGCCTTTCCCGGCAGTGCTGGGCTGGAGCCCAACCTCTCAGGGGCTGAAGGACCAGGGGAGCTGCCCGGTGAATTCCTCAGCGCTCCTGGTGCTGCTTACCCACCCCCAGGGACTGTGTCCATCCCTGTGTCTGGAGCAGAGACACCAGTGAGCCCCGACCTCGGTGCTGCCCAGGGAGCACCTATGTCTCCATCCCTCGGAGGGTCCCAGCTGTGGGGGACGGCAGCTGATGCTCCTCAAGGAGCAGATCTCCCTGAAGCCAACGTACCAGGCTCTGGCTTGACTTTGGCAGGGGATGCCCCCAGCTCAGCAGCTTATGGACCAGCAGAACCCCCATCGCCTGCCCTTGGGGTCCAGCTTGGCACAAACGTGGGACTGCTGGCAGCGGAGGGACATGGAGCTGACGCAGTGGAGCAAGCACTGGGAGGAGCAGGCGGTGGGACTGGGTTTGAGCCATCCTTGATCTCCAGTGCAGGCAGCGGGACGGCAGCTGGGATGGATCAACTGCCTGGTGCAGGTTCCTTGTCTGGTCCTGCCTCTCCCAGTGGTGTGGTGGTAGCATCTTCCATTTTGGATCCAGCCAGCTCAAGTGCCCTTGGAGGAGTGGCCAGTGCTCCTGGAGCTCTGCAGCCTTCCCTAGGTGCTGGGCCTGGGGTCCCTCTTGCTGCAGGAGAAGGGGCAGGTGAAGCAGATGGTGATGGAGGGTCCCTGGGTCAGTCCCAGGCTGCTGCTGGAGAGGGGCAGGCTGGTTCAGGAGCCCCTGATGGAGAAACTGGAGCTGTTCTGCAGTCTGCATCTTCTTCCCCATCTACAGAGAGATCTTCATCATTTGGAATGGCTGGGGAGGCTGGCAATGGAGCAAGCCTTCCCGGAGCTTCTGGAGCCGGCAGTGGCTTGAGCACAGGGTTGGAGGCTGCTGGCCCCAAGGAACCCCCCATGTCTGCCCCCAGCAACCAGAGTGGTGCCAATCTTGGAATTCCTGATGAAAAACTGAGCCAAGTCAATGTGGTGGAGCTGTCTGGAGGAGCCTTGGCAAATGGGGGACCTTCCCCCAGTGCCAGCCTGGGACAGGGCGCAGGAGCCATCATACAGATTGCATCAGGAGCACTGGCCCCATCTGCCCTTGCCTCCCCTCAGGAGACACAGCCCTTGGTCGCGGTGGCTCCAGCTGGTGGTGTCTCCGATGGCACGGCTACCTCGCTGTCTTCTTCTCTGCTCCTTCCCGGGCATGGGCTGAGCTCAGGGCTGGCACCCAATGGAGACCCTCGATCTGGTCTCAGCACCCAGAGTGGGAGCAGACCCCTGATGCCAGGGGCACCGGGTGGGGTGGCAGGAGATGCTGGAGGCACTCAGATGTGGTCTTCTGAAGAGGAGGTGGCCTCAGGGATGCCAGCACCTTTGGGAGAAGCATCCTCACATGTCCCCACATCCCTCAACACTGCCCCAGCACTGCCTTCTGCTCAACAGAGCAAAAACGCTGCAGAGGGGGTGTCCACCAGCCCTGGGCTTTCTGCTCCGCTTTCAGCACGTGAGTCAGCAGCGGGGTCCTCTGTGGGGGGACGGGGAGACCTGGGGGCTACCGCACCGGGGGGGCCAGCCCTGCTCCCACCTCCCCACCAGCCGGGAATCCCTGGAGCCCCCTCCAGGGATGCTGACAGCCCTGTGAGTGGGGAAGCGAGCATCGTGCTCCCTGGAGTGATAGTAGGGCGAGGGGACATGGCTCAGCTCCTTCCCAGTGCAACTGGAGCCAGGGCAGGCGTGGAGACCCCCGCTCGCTCCCCAGTGGGAGGGAACCCAGGGCTCCTTGGTCTTTCTCCCACTGGGATCACTGCTGGTAGCCCCGGACTAAAAGCCCCAGGGCCAGGACCTGTCGGTGGCTCATCACCTGCTGCCCTGCAGCCATCCTTGGGCAGTGAGCTGACCACCAGCCTGGCAAACAGAGCACCTTCCACCGGTGGGTCAAGCCTCCCCGCAGCCTCCCCAGGCCAGGGGAGAGCCCGTGGGGGATTCCCAGCCACTGCACGTCCAACAGTGTCCTGCAGCCCGACCACCGCCAACCCAGCCCCACCAGCCCCCCTCCCTGCGGGCAGGGAGGTGCTCCCCAGGCCAGGAGCAGCCACTGTCACCTCCCGTGCATCATCCCCTGTGTTTCCAGCTCTGCCAGGAGGGCCGGTGGCCGCCCCAACCCTGCTGCCCAGCCCCAGAGGTATGTGATGCTTGTGGGGCAGTCCCCGGGTGGGAGGAGCACATCTGGCCTCCTGACAGACGGTCGTGGGGAACATTTGGTGCCCAGAGACCCAGGGGGCTATTTGGGGTCAGGATCCCTGGGCGATATGCACCATGAA
This sequence comes from Numenius arquata, assembly GCF_964106895.1. Classification (NCBI taxonomy): domain Eukaryota; kingdom Metazoa; phylum Chordata; class Aves; order Charadriiformes; family Scolopacidae; genus Numenius; species Numenius arquata. Next base: position 11,921,285 of record NC_133584.1, read on the forward strand.
GAGCTTCTGCAGATATGAGCTTACTTTTTTGGCAGGCTGAGCTTGCCTTCGAGGATGGTCCCGTCAGCTGGAAAACCCATCCCCTCCAAATGCTTTGTTTTATTTAACAGACATAAATAGGGAGCTGGAGTCTGTAAACATCTCTAGAAAGATCTGTGGGTGTTTAATTCCCCCTACCACAGTCCCATAGAATGCTTTTTCCTTCCTAACGGCAATCCTTCAGCGTGGGCTGGAGCAGGAGGGGACAGTGACCACAAAGGCCATCACAGCAGGTTTAGGGCAGCTGTGTACATGTAAGGCAGTGAAAGGGGTGGGAGGAAGCTCCTGCAAGGGAAGGTGACATGCAGGGTGTCCCAGGTGGCTATTGGCAGTGTCCCCCCATCCTCCTGCCACCCAGGCTCTGTCCCTTTGGAAGCAGAGTCATTTCAGCCCTTTAAGTTTTTGGAACACAACAAAGGCTTTGCTGTAAGTGTGTTTTGGGGTTGTTTTTTTGTTTTCTTTTCCAGTTGCAGCTGTGCCCCTCTACGGGTATGGAGCCAGGGAAAACGATCGGGAGTATGTGGAAAGGAGGGTGGATTTTAATTCTCCACTTTTCAAGCCTGAGACTGGATTCCCCTTTGGGAGAACCCTGCGTGACTCTCTCTACGTGAGTCTACCTTGGCTTGACTGGCTGTTGGGCAAGCAGCCATCCCCCAAAAACCCATGGGAGGCACCAGGGGCCAGGTGCCCGGGATGGGACCCTTGTGGGGACAACTCAATTGGGATGCTGCTGGGGTCTGCTTGCAGCAGGAGGTGACTTTGTGGCCATTTTGGTGGTGGCAAGTGATGGCCTTCCTTGGGTGTTGCTCAAAGTGGGCTTGGAAATGTGCCCCCTGTGATGGGGGATCCTGCTGGTCCTGACTTCACCTGATGGAGGGATCCCTCTGCTCAGTTTACAGACAACGGACAAATCATTTTCCCATCCTCGGACAACAGCATCTTCACGTACCCCAACCCTCCTCCCAGCGGCTTCAATGGCCACGAGGAGGTCCCCATGATCGCCGTGTTTTGGGACAATGCTGACTTCTCCAGAGGTGTTGGCACCACCTTTTACCAGGTGAGTGAGGCCATCTGGGTGCATTGTTGCATGAAACACCTTTTGATAATAAACTCATCTCCTATTGCATGGATGCCCCTGGAGATATGTAATTGATGGAGCCCATGACTGGTGTTTCCCTTTTCTGGGTCAAATTTAAGAGCTGTTGGTACTCTGTGTGTCACCTCTTGAGCCATCCAAATCTCATCCAGACCCTTAGTTGCAGTGCTCCATGCATGACCCCAGTCTAGACCTGTCTTTGCCGTACTGGGAGCTAACACAGGTGTGGGTGTACCCAACCCTCAGGAGTTCCACACCCTCAACACTGCCAAGCCTCTGTTCGTCCGGGACGTGGAAGCAAAGATTCGGCGGTACCTGAGGTCCTCCTACTCTGCAGCCTGGACCCTGAAGATCACCTGGGAGAAGGCACCTGCCTATGCAGCACGGACTGACACACGAAGGGTAAGGGGGTGATGGAGCTCAAGGGCCTGTTGAGTTGTCAAAAAAACCCCAAGACCCACGGGCGGTCACCTTGACGGTGCCTGAAAATAAGAATCAGCTTTGTGAAAAAGATCAGTCTTGAAGACTTTTGCAAAAAAACCTTGGGCTGTGCCCATGTTTTGGTGGTCTTCAGTTTTTTGGGGGGACATCTTTAGTTGAAGTCTCCCTGCTCCATAAAATCTTTCTCTTTAATATGGTGGGAGCTTACTGTGCACCAGAAACACAGTTCTTCAGGAGCATAGAACTGGGTGAATTTGAGGCTTCTGATGGAACAGCATCAAAGTGAAACCACCACGTTTTCCATGCACAATGTGAACCAGCACAGGCTGCGTTTGGCCTGCACGTTAGGACATCAGCCCCGCTGCTCCCCAGTGAGCACTGACCCACACCCCTAATTTTAAACCCAGCAGCTTTGCTCGCTTTCTTACCTGTCTGCAACGCTTTTCCCTAGACGAACACATACCAGGCTGTCTTGACCACCGACGGTTTCAGGTCCTACGTCCTGATGCTGTACCAGGAGGGAGGCATGCAGTGGGATTACACCAGGCTGGCTGCCACCAACGTGCTCATCGGTTACACCAGGTACAGCAGGCTCAGCACCCTACCCCTGCCTCCTCCGAGCACCGGGCTGCGTCCCACCCCTGTCCCTGGCTGGTTTAATCCTTCCCTCTGTGTCCCATTAAGTGCCCTGCAAGGATGAGGGCAGCCCAGATGAGGTCTGCATGCCCACAGAGGTCATGCGGGGGGGGTGTGTGTGTCATATGGGGGTGTCACAGTCAAATTTGCCCTGTTAGTGACCGGATCATGCTGCAGCGCGCTGGCTTGCCGGGCCGTTCTTGTTGTAAGATCCACTCAACCCTCTGGGGTCCCGGGGCCCACAGCATCCTGGTGGTTTGGGTGGAAGGAGTGGGGAATAGGGGATGTTTGCTGAACTTTGCACCAGTCGAGGGAAGGGATTTCCGCCGCTTGGCCGGAGCGGTCGCTTCCTGCCTCCTCGCATTACATCTCGCCCCGTGCACAACGTCTCCAGGGTTTGCTCATTAGCTGCTGGCTGCAGCTGGGTAAGGAAAAGGTGGCTGGGACGGGAAGCGCGGGCGGCACAGGCATGTGTGTATGCTTGCCTGTGCACGACTGCTCGTGGGTTTCCGCTCTGTATCACCCTGCAAATTGCTGGAAACCATGGAAGCTGCTCATGGGAGTCTCAAGATGTCTGTGGATTCAGCCCATGATGCAGCAGGAGTGTCTGAAGCACCAAAACTAACTGCACCCTGTAGAGAGGAGGCAATGGGCTGGGGGAGTGGGTGCCCTCCTGTCTCCGGAGCTGCGATTTGGGTGCTGTGAGGTCCTGGCGATGCAGGATTGGGGCAGCTGAAGGGCAGGCTGGGGCTGGGATAATCCCACCCGGGAAGACTCTGATTTTTCCCCTTTCCTCTGCACACAGCGGGGATGGCTTTTACCGCAATGACGACCTGACTCAGGGACCTCCAGCTGCTAAATATCGCCCTGACCAGTTCAGGGGCTACAACACAGGTAGAATGAGCCAGGATGGGTTCATGCAGCCCCTCAAGGGGTCAGGGAAAGGCTGTGTGGGGAGGGGGATGTTCCTAGGGGATGAAATCGAGCCTGCTGCAGTAACAAGGCTCTCAGTGAGTTCACTGAATCCAGGCTCTCTCCCCAAGCACACAAAATGCCTCTCCTGGGTACCAGCCCTGAGGCTGACCCATCCTGGATGGGTTTGTGGACCCTTTTTGTTGCAACAGCTCTGTCCCAAGGCTTTCTTATTTGGCAAGACCTTCTCCCCCTGTTTCCCTGCTGTTGGGTGGCTGTTAAGCATGGGGTCCCATGACTGGGGGTTGTTGCGGGCTTAACTTCCAGCATCAGCATCACTCAGCTCTCTCCTTGAACCACAACCGGCCCCTTGGCCAGAGGTGACAGCTCGTGGTTTCTCTCCCTGCTCAGACCTCCGCGGGATGTGGATTTACAAGCTGGAGAACCGTGTGGGTGTCAACTACCGGCTGAAGTGCCTGGCGTGGACGGGGCGGCAGCAGGACCCACGGACATGGAGCCAGGACCTGCCCGCCTGCCCCTGCTCCCTGCAGCAAGGCCAGCAGGACCCACGCTTCAAAAGCAGCCGTGGAGGCAAGTGGACGTGCCGCTTCTCTATGTTCCTCATCCCTAAGCTGTCTTTCTCCACCTCCCCTACAAGGGTGGCTGGGATCCCTTTTGGCCAGGCGGGCAGGTGACCCCAAGGGAAATGGTGACGGGGGAAGGGCACCCTGCAGAAACAGGGAAAACGAGGAGGAATGAGGACTGACTTGTCTCTGTCTTGTTAGACTGGCTGGAGCAGGTCTAAGCTGCATGGGGACAGCGGGGAGAGGCCCTTTGCAGCACCAGGGTCTCACCCTGTGGGACCACGTAGATGGTCTCTGCTAGTCCCTCCAAACCCCCATAGCACCGTGGGAGTGATGGATAACAAGAAGCCAGCCTCAGGGCAGGGATGCTGGCCAGGGAGAGCTGCCCCAAGACTCACTGCCGCCCTGTTGCAGGCTGGTGGGCCGCCCGTGTCTCCATGCTGCACTCCTCCTCCCCCAACCGGCATGGTGCCGGCATCCGCTGCCTGTACAACAGCCAGAACCAGCTCATCGAGGGGCGGCAGGAGAGGTACTGGAGGTCCTCCAGGCAGGCGTCCCCTTACCGAGGTAAGCACAGCCAGCCCTGGCATCCTCGGGTTGAGGCTGGCATCGCTGTAGCCTGCAAATCATTTTAATCTCTGTGCCAATCTGTTTCCTGACACGCTGTTACCCTCGGAGTGACCGTGGACCAGCCAAAAGCTGTGGCGAGCGCCCTGCCTGCCCAGAGCCAGCCCGTCTCCCTCCCCTCTCCCGTTCAGCCCCTTACTCTCCTTTTTGCCTCCAGACCAGGAGCTGAAGTTGTACGACTGGTGCTGTAACCAGGCGGGTAGTGCCAACATCTGCGCCCACTACAGCGAGAAGAGACCGAAGATCGGCTGTGACGGATACCAGCCACCTGGCATGGGTGGGTTTGCAGCCCGTGTGTGCCAGGGCGGTGTTGTCTTGGTGCCCAGGGTTGGGGGGGAGGATATTCCAGCCACCCCATTGTTAAGTCAGCAAGAGCCCCAGGCAGAAGAGATGGGTTTTGGGGTGCCCGTGTACAGGCTGTGCTGTGCCCTGGGCTGTGTGGGGTTGCAGGGGCCACCTCCCTTAGCACATAACCACCAGCATAGTCTGGGGGTAACAGCACCCATAACCACCAGGATAGTCTGGGGGTGACAGCACCGGGAGGGGAGGAAGATCACAGCTAAAGCAGTTATTGGTGTAAGCTGATGTGGGGCTTTCTTACAATCCTCAGGGGGTTCCTCGGAGGAGGCGGAGAGTGACTCGGAGGAGCAGAGAGGTGAGCGGGATTGGGGGTGTCTCCACTGACCACTTCCCTTTCTCCCTGTCCTCCCCCATGGAAACTCCTCTGGGGCTCCCAGCTCCTCCCAGGCCCCCGGGGAGGAGGTGGCCAGGCAATTCTCATTTCTTCTTCTTTGCAGATGAAGAGGACAAGTAACTGGGAGGGGGTTGCACACCCACAGCACGGTCTGGGCCACAGCTGATCCTCCGAGTCCTTTGCTCCTGCTCATCCCCTGTGTCCCCCTGTTCCCCCCAGCACCCATCACCCCTGCCCACCACGCAAGGCAGCTCACTTGGCCACTGCCTGTGGTTGCCTTCACTGGCACAAGCTCACATTTCTAATCCAGACTTGTCCCAAGGAGCCCATTGCTTTAGTTTCCCTTTCCCAGCTGCAGCTGAGCAGGTGCCCATGGGCACCTACTCGCTGGCTGGGAGGAGGGCAGGTACCCCCCACCGCATACACCACCCCCTGTTCTCCCTACATCCCGCTGCACCTTCCACTCTGTGGGGTGAGGCTGGACTCCTGGCACCCGGGAAAAGGGTTTTTGCACCTCACATGGGTTGACGTGCCGTGTCGCACCAGGCTTGCCCTGTGAGCCGGTCCTGTCTTGTCCCACGCTTCTGTCCCCCTGCCATCCCTCCCCAGATGATCCCCAGGCCTTGGGCCCAGGAGAAAGGACAATTCTCTGGATCAAGCCAGAATCAGCTTGACGTCTTTGCTAGGTGTGCGAGGGCAAAATGCAAGCCCATCATCAGAAACCTTGGGAGAAAAATAATTTTTTTGTGTATAAGAGAGCACCTGCCTTTCTTAAAAAAAAAAAAAAAAAAAAAAAAAGAAATCCCTGTCAAATCTTGTTTGTTCAATAAAGCCTCCCAGGGGTCTGAGCATCACTGATCCTGCGGCAGCCATGTCCTCTGCTGAACCGGGGTGGGAGGCAGTGGTAGGGACAGGCTTGGAGCAGCAGGAATGCAGGATGCTTCTGCCCTCCAAGTTGGTGCTGGGGATGTGAGTGTCCAGGAAAGTGGGGCTGGAGGGTCAGGGAAAGTGGGGCTGGAGCTGGGATCTGCCGGGGTCTGATAGACTCTCCCTGGGCACAGCATCTTCCCTCAGCAGGGGTGAAGGGCCATGGGATGTTTGTAGGGATCACAGCCTGAGCTGTGTGATCTGACCCACTGCGAGCGGTGCCTGGGGACAGCAGTGAGGGGAGAGTTGCAGCTTTGCAGGGGGAATCGGGGGATGGAGCAACAAAGAAAGCTACATCCATCTTCTCTTTGGTCCTGTGGATGGGACCAGTAGAAAGCAGGGACTTGAGAGCTCTGCGACAGGAGAGCAGAGCTGGTGCACAGGCACCATGGGGTGCAGGCAACTCACTCAGCAGCATGCCATCATCTTTGGTTTATTCTATTTTGTTCCTAATGGGTTATAATCGCTGCATTGCCCCACCTCACTCTGCTCTCAGTGGCTCTGCTGGGTCCGGTTACGTTGCACTAGAGCATACCCCTGTGCAGACATGCTCAAGGACTACCCCAGTTGCCTCTGCAGGTCCTCAGGAGAAGGTGAAATCCTGTCACTTTGGCCACCCAACATAAATCCACACTTTTCATTCAAAAAAAATCACCTCCTGCAGAGCAAATCCTCCCACAAAGACCAGACCCCAAAAGACAGCTGCCCGTCCCCTGTCTCCAGGCAGGTGCTGATGCCAGAGACCCCGAGAGCAGGTGGCAGGGCTGACAGCAGCGTCTGGCTCCTTCGTGACCTGGAGGTGCCAGGGCAGGACCGGTGGCATGCTAGGGCTGCTCGAGGGGCTGGCTCGGAGGCCTGACGTGGGGTCTCTGGATCTTTATCTGTAAAGGAGGGACAGGCCATGCCGTGCTGTCGGTGCTGCATGGGCTCTGCTCTTCACAGCGAGCTCAGACAGCGGTGCAGACCCCAGCACCAGCCAAAGCATCAGTGATGCTCCGGGACAAGGCATGGATCCAGAGCATCTTTGAGACACGGGGTCAGGACATCAGCCCCCAGCCCATGGCCCCCCACCCCAAGCCCCCATGGGGGCTGTAACCCCCAGGCAGACCTGGACTGAGGGGTCAATGGCTTGGAGCTGCAGTTCCCAACGCCTTCCTGGGGAGTGGGAGTGGGTGGACTCTGCCCGCTCTCCTGCCGTCATCAGAGCTGGAGCAGGGAAGATCAGCAGAGCTTGAAAAAGACCAGGGTGAAGCAGAACTGGGGTGGGGGGTTTCACAGGGATGTACTCACAGGAGAAGGGCCGTGGCCTCCAGAAGTTCTCCTTGACCCTAGGAGAAGAGGAACAGAAAGGGGATTACATGTCAGGGATGGGGCTGGGAAAGCCCTGCCTGGTCCTGGCACCTGGATGGGATGGGAGTGGAGAGAAGTGATTGAGAGTGGGGGCAAGATGAGGCTACAAGAGCAGGAAAAGCCCCAGCTGCTGTGCACACACAATTTCTCGTCTTGCCACAAGTGCAAATGAACAGAGGCACTTCCTGGAGAGCCTGGAACTGGCAGCAGGGGCAGGACACATCTCCAACCGGTGCAGGGGGCTTGGAAGGCTGAGCTTCCCCTGAACGTGGATGCCATGCCAGGACCAAGGGCTGGGGAGGAGGGAAAGAGGTGCTGGTGCTTCCACCCCAGCCTTCTACCTCTTCAGCCATCTGCTAACTCCCTGCTCTGCAGAAGAGCAAGGTCCAATCCTGCACCCACCTTTTTCTTGCTCCAGATCGACTCTTTCCAGAGCAATGTGAATTGCAGAGGAAATAATTTGGGTGGTATTCAAATTAAAAATAAATAGAAAGCCTGTCTGTAACTGAGCACTGGGTGAGATGAGGAAGAAATGCAAATATTCCCTGACATGGGGGAAAAGGGAAGGTAATGTTCAACCCACTGACCTTATTGCACCCTTGAGCAGCAGATGTCTGGGAAAGGGGATGGAAGATGCTAAAAGACCACCGGGCTCAGACCCTTCCCCAGGGCAGGTTCCCCCTGCCCAGGCCAGATGGGTCCACTAGAGGTGGAGCATCCAGAGATGGATTTTCCACCAGTTTTTTGGGCTGGGAAAGCTCTTTCTGACACCCACCCTTCATTCTCTGCTGCACCCTCAGCACCCATTCCTGGGTGGGTCCAGCTTATGACTCACCCCCGTTGCCGGTGCCGGCGGCAGAGGTGCAAGGCCAGGCAGGTGATGGCGAGCAGGAGGCAGAGCAGAGCCAGGGCTCCCAGCAAGATGCCGAGGAAGGCGGCGAGGCTGATGGCCAGTCGCTCGCACTGGGTGCCACCAGGGAAGAAGATGGAGAAGGGGAGGCAGCTGTGGAAGGGAAGGGAGGAGCCGTGATGCCACGGGGAGATGTGGCCGTGCCCAGTGGCCTTGTCCATCCCCAACGCCACAGCTACCTGCATGTGGGTCCCTCAGGCAGGTGCTGGCACTGGCCGCCATGCTGGCAGTAGCCCATCTTGCAAGGGGACATGCAGACAAAGCCGATGGTCCCCGTGTAGTAGAGCCGGTAGCCTTTGTAGCCATACAGACCACAGGGGAAATAGCGCCTCAGCTCAGCCACCGTCACTGGGGAGGGACAACATGGGTTCGGCCACCCAGCAGCATCACCCCTTGATGCTGCCCCAGGTCTCCCTGAGCTGGGTCCATGCCTGGGGTGGGGGCTCCCTCCCACCCACCTTCCCCCCACAGGCATTACCCGAACCCCAGGGCACACAGGGTGATGGGGACAGGGTCCCCAGCTCGGTGCCAGGAGCAACTCACGCTTCACCAGGTCGGTGACGTTGTTGCGGTGCAGGTGCTGGAAGAGGAGGGGTGCGCCTGCCTCCCGCCGCCCCCGCCGCCTGTTGAAGGCACCGGTGATGGCTCCCAGTAGCTCCTTATTCAGGAACTGGATGACGGTGCTGCGGCTGCTGTAGGTGAACTCGGACACCACCAGGAAGGTGAGGCCATCACTGTCTGTCCTGTGGGGAAAGGATGGGGCTGCTGGCAGAGCCACTGCTACATCACAGAGTGACCAAGCCTCACTGTGCCTCAGTTACCCCATTTGCAGGGTGGTAAAGAAGGGATGGGATGAGGCAGGAGATGGAAGGTGCCATGGGGCTTGTGTGGAAAAACAGGCTCTGGGGTGGGGGAAAATGCCCTTTGTGTCCCAAATCCTGCAGCCCCATGCCCAGGCCTGCCTCACTGGGTCTCTGAGGTGGGCAAGGGGCCACTCCACAGCCGACTCACGTCTGGGTGATGTTGGTGTTTCTCTGGAAAGCCTTCACCTCCAGGGATCCCAGAATGGCCGAGACCTGTGGCGGAGAGAAGCAGGAAGGCGTTAGTGGAGGGCAGGATGGCACCAGTGCAGGGAGAGTCTGAAGGACAATGCTGGCATCATGGCCAAGCCCCAAGGGCTGCTCTGGCCTTTTGTTCATGTGCCAGAGACCTGGCACATGGCCATGGCCACAGCCAGCATCACGCGGCTGGTGCTGCCTCCCTCTGGCACTGTGGATCTGCTGGATCCCCAGGGATCCCGTGAAAGGGGGGGTGCACGGAGACACAGACACCCCAGACTGCCATGTTGCCCAGTGTGCCAATGTGTCCCCCTCCCCGAGCCCATCCCTTCTGGTGACGTACGGTGCCGTTGACTTCCCCAACAGTGGCGTTTTGCAGTGTCCTGACCCGCAGAAGGACGCTTCTCCGGGGGAGATCTGCAGGGGGGAAGCCGCAGGGGTGGCTCTGGCATCCCAGGACTGGGGTGAGCGGGGTTGGGGTTCACCGGGCACGGGCACTCACCTGGGCTGGGCAGTGGCTGAAAATCCCCCCCTGCCACCAGGCACCGCTGGTCGGTGAAAGCCGGGGGGCAGGCGCAGATGGGGGTGCAGGTGATGGGGTGCAGGCTGCAGCGTCCCCAGTTGCCACAGTAGCCCTCGGGGCAGGAGAGGGAGCCACAGGCTGAGCCACAGCCTGGCCCCTCACCTGTGGGATGGGGAGCCCAGGTCAGGTGAAGGCACGAGCCTGGCTGCAGGGGCAGAGCCCCGGTGCCTTGACCCATCCTCAGCTCCTGTGTAGCGACTTTCTTCTATGTTTTGGGGTTTTTTTAATATGTTAGAACTTTTAGTATAAATTCAGATCGTCAATAAAAAGCCCAGCTGGAGCCCTTTGCCCTTGTGAAATCCCAGCCTGCTGCACTATAACAGGAGCAAACCCCATCACAGCCATCTGAAAATAGGATTTGATTTTAGCCCCCACAACCTCTGCGTGTGCATTTGAACTTTGATCGGATGACCTTTTTGTTTTTTTCTCAAAGAGAAAAATTGCATGGGAAAAGATTCCCATCCTGGTGGATTAGTGAGATCTGCAGTCTGGGAGCACAAGGGGCAGCTGGAGTCTGGTCCCTTCTGTTAAAGACAGTAGGGCTTGGGTACAGAGATCAGCCAGATCCCCCTCCTCTCCTCTCTGGCCAGTTTGGGTCCCATGGTTCTACCAAGGTCTGGGGGTGATGGGGACAAGGACCATGCCTGCCAGGGTGCCCATACTCACCCTCCTCGCCATCTGGGCAGGAGCAGTTGTAGCTACCCACTGTGTTGGTGCAGGTGGCATTCCCTGGGCACAATGTCCCCTGTGCACACTCGTCGATATCTGCCAAGGCAATGCAGCATGGCACCAGGAGAAATACCTCGGCTGGGGTCCCGTGGGCACCCCAGGTTCCTGGTGGCCATGGCGAGCCCTCATCACCTGAGCAGTGCCGCCCATCGCCGGTCAGGCCAGCTGGGCAGGGGCCACAGCCAGTGTGCGAGTCACAGCCCACGCTGGGGAAGCATCCCTGGGCACAGGGGTCTGGAGGGTCCTGGCAGAAGGTACCCGAGTAGCCACTCTCACACCTGCAGGCTGCCAGCTGGGAAGGGGACAGTGACACTGGCTTAGGGGACATGAGGAGGATGGGTGGACAGAGAAGACAGCCAGCACGGCCAGCGTAAGGACAGGCACCGTGTGGCACTGGAGGAGCTTTCCAGCATGCTACCTGCAGGGAGGACCCCCCAAGGATGACGGTGTCACTGTAGTCACATTCCTGGCTCCTGCTGCAGCTGCAAAGGGTGAAGCGGAGCTGGAGGAGGGCAGAGAGGTTGTTGGACCCGACAGCCTCCAAGTTGACAGTGAATGGGCCCATTCCACGGGGCTCCCACATCAGGGTGCCGCTCTCTGCCACAGGAGGACAGGTGGGAGTTAGAGGAGGTGGCAGAGGAGAGGGGCTGGGTGGCCAGTGTCCCCCCATCCCATCCCAGCTGCCCCATCTCTCCTTTCTGACCTGATATGTTGAGGTCTGGTGAGAGGTGGGGGACAAAGCGTGCGCCCACCCCGATGGCACGATACTGCCTCGTGACCCTTTCTGTCCTGAAGGCTGTGAGCGACGCATCACCAGTGATAACAGGAGGGAAGGCATCTGAGGAGAGAGCAGCCCAGCACACAGCCGTTTTTTTGCTACATGGCCTTGTCACCCCTTGGCTCTGAGACCCTCCTGGTGAGGATGGGACCCCAGGCAGATGCTGCCATGGCCACCTACTGACAAAGCCCTCGTGTTGCACAGCATGGTGGCATCTCCCAGGCCTGGAGACCAGCCAACTCGGCAATGCAACTCCAAGACCTTGGTGAGTTCTCTCCTGCCTCACATGGAGGAAAAGAGCCGAGGGAGGGAGCAGGGCACTGCCCAGTTACCCAAGCCGTGCCCTCTTGGAGGTGAGGATCTGCTCCACTTACTGAGTGCTGTCTTCTTCTGCTGGAAGTCATCTGTGAGGCTCTGGGTGGCCAGGCCCAGGGCCACATCCCCTGTGCTCAGTGAATCGTAGATGCACTCCTTGCTGCCATGGCACTGCAAAGCTGCCAGCTGGTACTGGCTTTCATTCTCCTGACGCAGCCGAGACAAGAAGATGGGTGTGAAGTTCGTTACTGGTGAGTCCAGAGGCTGAGCAAACAGGCTGTGCTCTCCAACAGCCCCTGCAAGAGAGCACACCATGGGTACGGCCTTGGGTTTTTAAGGTTTGTTATACTTTAGGGCTCATATTCATGGAGTAGTGAAGAGACCAAAGGGCTCCACTGGCATCACTTTTGCTCAGGCAAGTGTCTAAATGTCTCCAGCTGAAGCCTGGCCAGCAGGTGCAGGAACAGGGGGATTGTCAAGGTGGATCTAGAGCCTGGACTCACAAGTCATCCCATAACTGTAGACCTCCTCCTCGCTGCTGTTCACAGGGATGCTGGTACCATTTGGCATCTGGAAGTCATCTGCGGGGTCGTGGTCCCACACACCTGGTGGAGCATGACCAGAGAACTGGAGTCCCCCATGCTGGGGTTTACCTCCACTCTGGTGCTGGCCAGTGTTTAGTTTATACCCAAGGGTCCCTGCTCTCACAAGCACGTTCCCCCAGTGTTTTCCAGACTACTTTAGGGTGGGAAGAGGGCTTTGCATGGTGCCAGAAGTCCTCACCCAGGAGGCCCTTGGTGCTGTTCTGGTACCGACTTGGCAGGCTGCAGACCACACTGAGGATCCCAGAGTTGGCCGAGATGGAGATGGCGATGGCCCCATCAAAGACGGCTGTGACGGAGGTGGTGTTGACCAGCAGGACACCAGGGCTGTAGTACACTTCAGCACCCATATCTGCAAGAGAAGGAGAGCACAGAGGGAGAGTCCACACAAGGATGGGGTCTCAAACGATGCCCCTGAATTTGGGGAGGGGAGCACTCCCCATCCACTCTCGTCAAGTCAGAGGCAGGGTGCAGGTGGGAGATGTTTGATGGACCTCAGGTTGGCTGCCCTTGTGCTGGGCAGGGTTGGTCCTTGTGGGATAGAGACACCCCTTTGTCCCCTCCAGATACATTTAACAGCACATCCTGCTCACCTTGGGAATAGGAAAACTGGATAGATTCATTATTCAGGAGGACTTGGATTTCACCCTGGCTCCCCAAGGTCCACTCAACCTGCAAATCATGGCAGATGTCCCAGTCAGCCCCTCTGCTCATCCATTCATACCATGCCCCCATACTGGGGACACTTGAGCTAAACCTCATCCTCCTCCAGCCCCAGCAGAGAGGTTCAGCCCTGGGGGCTGTGTTGGTGTGTTCTGGGAGGTGGCAGAAAGATGAGAGGGGATGGTCCTTGGATCTTGGCCACTTGTAGGTGATCCAGAGGTGGTGCCCAATCTGATAGGGGGTGTCTCTGCCATCAGAAGCTCAAACTGATACCCAGGTCACTCCTACTCACTGTTGTTGTGGTGGTGGAGATGTACTGGGCAGCAAAGGCCACGAAGTTGGTGGCCTGGGCTATGCCAGTCTGGGCTGTGCGCCCCTGCAGCATGAAGCTGGTCTGGGCATCACCGGCCAGCAGCAGGACAAAGTCCCCGAGCCCATTGAAGGTGTAGGTGAGTCCATCCAGGGTGGTCATGTGGGGGTCCCCAAAGGCACCAGCTGGGGTCCAAAAGAGACGGAGTCATTTTGGGGGGAGGAAGGAAAGGAAATGCTGGTGTCATTGCATGGAGGAGAGCAGCCCCCGGTGCTGAGCTGGGCTCAGCACTCCCCACCGGGATGCTGAAAAGTGTGGTTGATACATGGGGTCTGCATAGGGCCCTGCCACCCGCTCAGCACCCCGGCACAGAGGAGGTAGAGCCCTGGGGACTCACCAGGGGTGGGTGGCACATATCCCTCACAGCCGACCTTCGGTCTCTTCTCAGCAAACCTGGCACAGAACAGGGGCTTCTGCACACGCCGGCAGCACCAGTCGAATGCCTCCAGCTCCCTGTCTGTGGAGGAAGGTAGCCAGGTACCGGGGGATGTCGGGGTCCCCACTGCGCCCACAGAGCACTCAGTGCTGGGCTAGGGGTGTTTTAAGGTGAGGGAGCCCTGGTGCCCCCTTACCAGCGGTGGGGTGGATGGAGAGGCTCCAAGCCCTCTCCTGCCAACCTTCGAGCAAGCTCCCATCTTGGTACAGACACCGCACCCCGGCTCCGGCCGGGCTGGGGGACGCAGTGCGCAGCATTCTCACGGAGGCGTTCGTTGGGCCTGAAATAGGGGACAAAGGGGAATCACAGCCGCCCCCAGAGAAGGAGGGGACCCCCTGCCATCCCCCCACCCTGCGGCTGGCCCTGAGGGGGCTGTGCATGGCACCTCTGCTCCGGCGGTAGCGGGGGTCCAGCTCTGCCTGGGGCTGGGAGCAGGGGCATGGCAGCAGCTGCCTGTTCCATGTGTCCGGTGCTGGCTCTGTGTCCAGCCACACCAGGCACCGCAGCCTGTAGTTCACCCGGGAGCGACTGTCCAGCCTGTATATCCACAGCCCGCGCACATCTGGGGGAGCAACCGGAGAACAGCACAGCTCAGCCAGGGTCTCACCTTGTGCTGAGGGGAATCCCATGGGACAACCATCCCCAGCCATTGACCTCACACAAGGTCTCCAGGCTCCCTCTAGAGCCGGTGTGGCCGTGGCAAGCCACAGCAGGATGTGGGACACCTGTGCTCTTGTCTTGGTGGCCAGCCTTGCCCAGTGGCTTCACTGGCCCATTGCCTCCCAGGGATACATGCTGGGGACACGCTCCTGACATGAAGCACACAGCTCCCTCCATCTCCACCCGCCCTGAGGGCTCCCCTGGTGCCCTACCAGTGCCAGTGCTGCTGTGCTGGTCAGGTCGGTACTTGACAGCTGGTGGCTGTTGAGTCAGCTCGTTATTTTGGGCATAGCCATCACCACTGTGTGGAGAGAGAAGGTTTGTGGTCACCCTTCCAACACAACCCTCCTCCACTCCCCGTAGAGCAGCTGGGATGGGAACTGCTGCAGGAGAGCGGGTTTAAATGGGACAGGGTTGCTCCGGAGGTGGGAGCTGGGCTCTACTGGGGATAACATCTCCAATGGTCCCAACATAGTGCTGGGAGAAATCCCTGCTGTCCCAAAACGCAGCCACACGTGCAGAGCACCTGGAGAAGCCAATCAGCACGTTGCCTGCAGCCAGTTTGGTGTAGTCCCACCGCATCCCACCATCCTGGTAGAGCAGCAGGACAAAGGAACGGTTCCCATCGGTGGTGAGGACTGCCTGGTAGGTGTTCGTCTGGAGAAAGCCAAGACATCCCTTTAGCACCTCAAAGCCTCCCCTACTCTCCCTGCAGCACAGACTGAGGCAGTGAGACCTGAAATGCCTGCATCAAGCCATGGGAGACCAGCAGCCCATCCCTGCCCTGGCCATCACTGGTGACAGTTCCCTCCATCACCTGGGTCCCCCACTGCTCACCTGAGTGTCATCACGCTGGGATGGGTAGGCCGGAGTCTTCTCCCACGTCACCTTCAAGGTCCATTTTGCTATGTAGGGGGTTTTAAGGTATTTCTCAATCTTTGCTTCCACATCACGGACAAGAGGGTCTCGGGTAGAGCTGAGGGTGGAGTACTCCTGCCAGTTGACAAGCAAGAGGGTTAAATGGGTGAGCTGGGATCTGGGCTCTCCCAGGAGAACATCTTTGGTGGCCCCTACCTGGTACCAGGTGGTGCCAACACCCTGGGAGAAATCTGCGTCATCCCAAAAGGCAGCCACCATTGGCAAACCCTCCCGGCCGCTGAAGCCCCTGGGAGGTGGGTTGGGGTTGGAGGGGACATAGTTTTCCGTGGGTGGGAAAATGATCTGTCCGTTATCTGTAAACTAACCAAAATAACTTGTTATTTGCAGACATCCCAGGCAGCTCCTGGGCTGGCTTTTATCCTCTGTGGGTGAGCAGAAACCAGCCATTTTACATTGCAAAAAAAAATCATCGTTCAGATTAAATTTGTTTTCTGCTCTGTTTCCATGTTGTTTTTTTTTTCTACCAAAGAGGCTGCACATCCCTTATGTGCTCAGCAAGGGGGGGGAACTCACGTAGACAGCATCCCGCAGTGACTTCCCGAAGGGGAACCCAATCTCTGGCTTGAACAGGGGGGAGTTAAAATCCACCGTCCTCTGGATGCACTCTTGGTCCCCTCCCTCCATGCCAAAGGGGTAGAGCGAGGCTGCTGGCACTGCCACGGGCAGAAGATTAGTCAAAAAGGTGAAATACCATTAATGTTTGCTCCATCCTTCCTTCGGCCAGGGTGAACTCGCCTGCTTGCTGCCAGGATGCTGTGCCTCTTCTCCCCCCGGCTAGACCAGCATTCCAATGGCTTGTAACCCAATTTTTAACCCAGCTGTTAACTTGGAATAGGATGCTCTCAGATGTCTTATTTCACCTTTCCCCATGAATCTGGCAGGCTAACGTGCAATGCAGACGAGTCACCCCAGGCCGGGCTGTACCCTCAGCCATCATGGTGCTTGGTTGGCTGATAACCCCTTCCTGCTCTTTGCTTTAGAAAGAAGAAAACTTACTTACCGATAAGCCTGTGGGTGGGTTGGGGCTCAGGGGCAGGATTTTTGTGGCCAGCGGTGGTGTAGGCAGACGTGCTTGGTGCTGTGGTCAGTCCCTTCTGTGTCCCGAAGGCAGGAGCCAGGGCTGTGGCAGGGCTGGTGGTGGCTTGTAGCCTCCCTGGTGCCATGGTGCCTGGGACCGGGAGACCTCCCGCCTCCTTGGCTGGGCTCACTGGGGCTGTGGGTGCAACCACCACAGTGCTCTCTGCAGCAATGGCCGTGGTGGTCCCTGCAGCGACGGCTGTGGTGGTCCTTTCAGTGGTGGTTGTGGTAGTCCCTGCAGCAATGGCCGTGGTGGTCCTTTCAGTGGTGGTTGTGGTAGTCCCTGCAGCAATGGCTGTGGTAGTCCCTGCAGCAATGGCCATGGTGGTCCCTGCAGCGATGGCTGTGGTGGTCCTTTCAGGGGTGGTTGTGGTAGTCCCTGCAGCAATGGCCGTGGTGGACCTTTTAGTGGTGGTTGTGGTAGTCCCTGCAGCGACGGCTGTGGTGGTCCTTTCAGGGGTGGTTGTGGTGGTCCCTGCAGCAATGGCTGTGGTGGCCCCTGCAGCGACGGCTGTGGTGGTCCTTTCAGTGGTGGTTGTGGTAGTCCCTGCAGCAATGGCCGTGGTGGTTGTGGTAGTCCCTGCAGCAATGGCTGTGGTAGTCCCTGCAGCGATGGCTGTGGTAGTCCCTGCAGCGATGGCTGTGGTGGTCCTTTCAGTGGTGGTTGTGGTGGTCCTTTCAGGGGTGGTTGTGGTAGTCCCTGCAGCAATGGCCGTGGTGGACCTTTTAGTGGTGGTTGTGGTAGTCCCTGCAGCGACGGCTGTGGTGGTCCTTTCAGGGGTGGTTGTGGTGGTCCCTGCAGCAATGGCTGTGGTGGCCCCTGCAGCGACGGCTGTGGTGGTCCTTTCAGTGGTGGTTGTGGTAGTCCCTGCAGCGATGGCCGTGGTGGTCCCTGCAGCAATCACTGTGGTGGCCCTTTCAGTGGTGGTTGTGGTAGTCCCTGCAGCGATGGCCACGGTATTCCCTGCAGCGATGGCCGTGGTGGTCCCTGCAGCGATGGCCACGGTATTCCCTGCAGCGATGGCCGTGGTGGTCCCTGCAGTGATCGCTGTGGTGGCCCTTTCAGTGGTGGTTGTGGTAGTCCCTGCAGCAATGGCCACGGTATTCCCTGCAGCGATGGCCGTGGTGGTCCCTGCAGCGATGGCCACGGTATTCCCTGCAGTGATCGCTGTGGTGCTGTCTGCAGCGATGGCTATGGTGGTCCTTTCAGTGGTGGTTGTGGTAGTCCCTGCAGCAATGGCCGTGGTGGTCCTTTCAGTGGTGGTTGTGGTAGTCCCTGCAGCAATGGCTGTGGTAGTCCCTGCGGCAATGGCTGTGGTAGTCCCTGCAGCAATGGCCATGGTGGTCCCTGCAGCGATGGCTGTGGTGGTCCTTTCAGGGGTGGTTGTGGTGGTCCCTGCAGCAATGGCCGTGGTGGACCTTTTAGTGGTGGTTGTGGTAGTCCCTGCAGCGACGGCTGTGGTGGTCCTTTCAGGGGTGGTTGTGGTGGTCCCTGCAGCAATGGCTGTGGTGGCCCCTGCAGCGATGGCTGTGGTGGCCCTTTCAGTGGTGGTTGTGGTAGTCCCTGCAGCAATGGCCACGGTATTCCCTGCAGCGATGGCTGTGGTGGTCCCTGCAGTGATCGCTGTGGTGCTGTCTGCAGCGATGGCTATGGTGGTCCTTTCAGTGGTGGCTGTGGTAGTCCCTGCAGCAATGGCCACGGTATTCGCTGCAGCGATGGCCGTGGTGGTCCCTGCAGTGATCGCTGTGGTGCTGTCTGCAGCGATGGCTATGGTGGTCCTTTCAGTGGTGGCTGTGGTAGTCCCTCCAGCAATGGCTGTGGTGGTCCTTTCAGTGGTGGTTGTGGTAGTCCCTGCAGCGATGGCCGTGGTGGCCCCTGCAGCGATGGCCGTGGTGGTCCCTGCAGCAATCGCTGTGGTGCTGTCTGCAGCAATGGCCGTGGCGGTCCCTGCAGTGATGGCCGTGGTGGTCCCTGCAGTGATGGCCGTGGTGCTGTCTGCAGCGATGGCTGTGGTGGTCTGTTCAGTGATGGCTGTGGTGGTCCCTGCAGTGATCGCTGTGGTGGTCCTTTCAGTGGTGGTTGTGGTAGTCCCTGCAGCGATGGCCGTGGTGCTGTCTGCAGCGATGGCTGTGGTGGTCTGTTCAGTGATGGCCGTGGTGGTCCCTGCAGTGATCGCTGTGGTGCTGTCTGCAGTGATGGCTGTGGTGGTCCCTGCAGCAATGATCGGGTTGCTCACTGCAGCGATGGCTGCGGTGGTCCCTGCAGTGATGGCCATGGTGCTCTCTGCGGTGATGGCTGAGGTGCCAGCTGCAGCGATGGTTGTGGTGGTCCCTTCAGCGAACTCTGTGGTGCTCTCTGCAGTGATGGCTGTGGTGCTCTCTGCAGCAGTGGCTGGGGTGGTCCTTGCAGTGATGGCCCCTGTGGTGGCCTCTGCAGTCATGGCCGTGGTGCTCTCTGCAGTGGTGGCTGTAGTGTTGCCTGCAGCTATGGCTCTTTTCTCCCCCCAGGCAGGTGCCCCTGGAAGTGTCTGAAAACCAGAAGGTGATGTGTTCGCTGCCTGTTCCATGGCACCATTGCTGAAGGCTGTGGGAGAAGTGGCACCTGTTGCCAGTTCAGGGGGTGTCTGTCTGGCTGTTGGGTCCTCAGTCACACCAACACCAAGCAGGGACAAAGAGGCTGGTGCTGGCTCCTCTGCTGAGCTGTGCAGGCTGGGGAGGGGTGAACTGGGCACTGTCACAGTAAGGCTGAGACTGAGGGTGCCCCAGGACCCAGTTGTCTCCTCGGAGGGGGTACGGTCTGCTGGGGATGGGACAGGATGCTTACCTCCACCTGCCTTGTCATGCGTTACAGCGAGGGACAGGGGACTGCTGGTGCTGGTGGCCTTTGCCATGGCAGATGGCATGCCTGTGGTGGTCCCAGTCTCCACAAAGGTCTCCCTGCCAGCTGAGGTGGCTGGCGGGATGGTGTTGCTGGGGAACATGCTGGCGGCTGGTGTGGTGGCCAGGCTTGTGTTGGTGGTGTTGGGGACAGGCACATGGGTGCTGCTGATGGTGGCTGGGGGTGCTGCACCCTCAGCTCCACTCTCAAAGGGGGTGGTGTCCGCCGGGGCAGTGTCTGCCCAGGTGGTGGTACTCCCAGCATCTGACTGAGATGCAGCTGTAGTCTCCCTCGCATCTGTGTGGCCAACAGAGGAGACCTCAGCCGTGGACTCATCCTCAGCGACCAGGCTGAAAGCCCTCAAGGCTGAGCCATGGGTGCCATCAGTGGCTTCAGGGGATGGCCTCAAGGTGACGTGGGGGCCATGTGGAGCCGAGGCACTGCTGGGGACAGCAGAGGGGGGTGTTGTGACCCTGTTGAGACTGGCATCACCTGTTCCCACTGTTGGACCAATGATGGTGATGCTGGGTGTGACAGAGGGTGCCACCACCACCAGATGGGTGTTCCTGGGGACAGAAGGGGACATACTGACATCTGGCTGAGCAGTGCTGTGAGCGAGGCCAGGGGAAGGTGCTGCAACCAGCTCTGGAGCTGTGGGTGACACCGTGCCCACAATGGCCACTGCCGTAGGGCTTTTGCTGCCTGGGGAAGAGTGTATCGATGGGGTGGCATCGCCGGTGCCTGGCTCAGTCAGCCCAGCTCTATCCCCTGTGGTGGGAGAAGCCGTGTTCGTATCCAAGTCCATGCCTGTGTCTGTATCCGTGTCCATGGTGGGCTCAGCAGTGCGATAGCTGTGGTCCGATGCAGCCGTGCTCGGCTGAGCAGCGATGCCGGCTGTGGCAGGGAGTGACACCAGCAGGGCTATCCCCTGGGCAGCATCACCACTGTGGGGGATACCTGTCGCAGCACCCACTCTTGTGTTTTGAACCAGGGTTGAGCCCACCTGCACGGTGCTGCCATCTCCTGCTGGCTGGGACCTGTCCTTGCCTCCCTCCACGACTGTGTTTTCAGCAGGTGGTGATGTCACAGGCTGGGGTGTCTTGTCAGTGGCAGTGTTGGGGAGGGAGCTGGCCGTGGCCAGTGCTGGGCTGGGGTTAGCCACAGCCAGTGGAGCCGAGAGACCACCCCTGGGAGCCAGGAGAGGCAGGTCTGCTGGGGGCCTGGTTTCAGAAGCATCAGTCCCTTGGGCAGGTGGCTGTGGTGATGATCCAGTGGTGACAATCGCGTGGCTGGGAGCTGACCCCACTGCGCTGGCACCTGAGTTCTGCTCCGTGTCCACCTCCAGGAATGCCATTCCCACTGCTTGCCCTGCAGTGCTGTCACCTGAAGCACCCTTTGCTGGCAATGGGGTGGTCTGGGACAGTGGGGAGATGTTTGCTGCCGTGTCTTGGGGGATGCTAGATGGGGACACCCCCAGAACCATCCCTGCAGTGTTACTGCCTTCCGGGAGAGGGGGGATACCTGCTCGTGATGCCACAGGGATGCTG
Source organism: Numenius arquata (assembly GCF_964106895.1). NCBI lineage: Eukaryota > Metazoa > Chordata > Aves > Charadriiformes > Scolopacidae > Numenius > Numenius arquata. The sequence continues at coordinate 11,942,136 of NC_133584.1, forward strand.
GCTGCTCTGGGTACCCGTGGGGTGTCCGGCACAGCCTTGCCTGGTGCAGGGCTGGGTGACCACGTCTCTGCCCCTGGAGCTGCCCCACGTCGGGTCCCAGCCTGGAGCGGTGGGGCTGGTGCAGATCCTGGGAGAGCTGAGCCCACAGTGGGACCAGGCTGGCTGTGGCTGGGAGATGCGTCAGGCACGGCTGGTGTGGCTCTGGTGTCCCGCAGCATTGTGGTGGCATTGCCACTAGCTACAGATGCTGTTCCCATCTTTTCTTCACTAATTAGAGTGTTGCTAACGAGGGAGGATGAATGGGCAGCTGTTCCAGTCCCAATGCCATACACAGCAATGGAAGGTGTTGCTGCAGCAGCGGCTGAAGGGGCTCCATCTGGCTTTGCTCCACCAGTGACCGTAAGGGACAAGGATGTGGAGGATGCGGCCACACTGGGTCCGGCTGGTGGGGATCCACCTGCATCCGCCTCTGCCGTTGTGGCCCCAGGGCCTGCTGAGGGGGCCTGGGGGAGCAGAGACCCCATGGAGTGCACGAAAGGCCCCTGAGAGGGACCACCAGGGCCATTGGGAGGTGCATGGGGGGACAGCCTCACACTGAGCCCCACTGGCGTGGCCTTGGTCTCCAGGGAAGCGGTGCCTGCTGTGTCTCTGGCACTAGGCTTGCTGCTGACAGACACCAGCTCAGCGCTGGCACTTTCCAGAGCTGGGATCGATGCGGTGGGGATGTGCTTTGCAGTGGTGGCATCCATTGCCATAGCCGGTGTGCCTGGAGCTAGTGCGGTGGCCTGGGGGTGGGTGACAGCATTGACTCCAGGCAGCCCATCTCCAGCAGTGCCAAGGTCCACGCTGTCGCTGGGGGGAAGCGTCGCTCCTGCGCCTGGCACAGCAGCACCAGGGACCCGGGCCGAAAGGGCTGGAGACTGCTGAGTGGGGTCCACAGGTGGGTCCTGCAAGGCTTTGTGGCCGTTGTTGGATAAGGCACGTGTCCCTGGCTCTGTAGCTTCACCGACGCCAATGGTGGCAGAAGAAAAGGTGACCTTTGCCGAAGGTGTGCTTGGGGGGTCTGCAGACGGTGGGGCTGCCATCCTGGCTCCCTCCATGGCTGCGTGGGGGGGAACCCCAGGGAGGCCAGCAGCAGGGCTGGCTGAGGTTGCTGCCGGCTTCATGGGGCTGCCCGTGTCCGGAGAGATACTGGCTGCTGTGGCTGGAGGTGAGGTGGCCTTGTCCAGCCCTGGTGTGACCTCCTGGGATGGGAGCATGGCAGTTGCATGTGGCTCAGCAGAGCTCTTGCTGGTGCTGGAGGTTGATGTCCCTGTGCTGTGCTTGTCCTGGGGGAGTGATGGCATGCTGGTCTGTGCTGTTCTTGGCGTGCTCTCCACAATGGCAGCATTGCCCAGCTGCACCAACTCATTGGCATCAGCCAATTTGCCAGTGACTGAGGAAGACGCTTTCATCCCTGGCACCAGTTGAGCAGCTGGGATGTGTGCCACTGGTAGGGACAGACCTCCACCTGGTGCTGAGGGGGCACCTCTCAGAGCACCGGCAGCACCCATAGGTAGTTCAGCTGCAGTTCCCTCTTGCATGGGGACAGTTGTTCCCAGGACTGGCTCTCCAGGGACGTTGTCCAGAGCCACTCCGGACACTTCCACAGCCTGCTTGGGAGCAGTGCTGCTATCTGATGGTGGTTTCCTTGTCCCCATTATGGCAGGAACACCTGGAGCTGGGGATGACGTGGCTCTAACTGGCCCAGCATCGCCACCACCCATGGCAAGACCCACCGTGTGCCCCATTGGAGTGAAGAACGGAATCTGCCCATGCCGAGTGGTGGTGGGAGCTGGAGGGACACCAGTCAGGTGGCTGGTAGCACCTGGAGAGGAGACCCCAGCCCCTGTCCCTACCTGGGGGCTGCCTAGTGTTGCTGGACCCCTGGGGAGAGCTGTCAAACTGGGAAGCCCCCCCTGCTCACCACTGGTCCCAGCTGGGACCAGTGCTCTTGCCATCACCTGTGGCACCAGGCTGCCTGCGGGACAAGACAAGGTGGCCCCAGCTGGATCAACCCCGCCGTGGCCCCAGCAGGCAGGAACCTGCCCGCAGCCAGCTGCCTGCTGGCCTTACCTGAGCCGTGGCTGCCCGTGGAGACGGTGGCCCTGCCGGTGGGAGAGGGGTGCTCTGGCTGGGCGACCGCGGTGGTGGGGAACGCCTGGCACATGCCCAGGCCTGGAGGCAGCTCAGAGCTGGTGCTGTCGGACGCAGAGGAGATGCCGGCCAGCTCTGCCGGGGCCGGTGCATGGACAAGGGGCTGCTCCCTCGTCTCCCCGGCTTGCGCTGGTGGCAGAGCAGGTACGTGAGGGCAGGATGAGGGAAAAAACCAGCCCAGGGTCCCCATCACCCCCATCCCTCCTCCCTGCTGTGGGAGGAGGGTGCCCTCAGCCCTTAGGGTTGGTGGCGAGCACCACAGCCAGAACAACTCTGAGAGCAAGACGGGCACCTTCCCCATGGGCAAGAATCCCCATTTGACCCACAAGCCCCCCCCCCCTTCCCCTGCCGCGGTCGGGCAACCATGCCGACGCTGTGGCACCAGCGGGCAGAGACGGGGCAAAACCTGACCAGGCACTTGGAGTTGGACTTGCAGCCAGACAGTTGTTCACAGCCCATCACCCATCACCCAGACGGTACCAGCCACCCCGACAGCCCAGCAGCGTTGCGGGTGACCCCGGCACTTACCTGGCAGCACCCAGAGCCCCCACAGCACCCAGGTCCAGAGCGGCCACTGGCCCCAGCACTCCATGGTGCTTCCTCGGCAGCAGGGACTGGGCTGTAGCTCTCCCGGTCCCAGGGGAACGACGCAATGGGGTGGCTCCGCCGGTGAGCACTCCCCTGGGTGGGGGGGGACAGGGACGCCACGTGCCCTGCCTGGGGCACTGACCGCTCAGTGTCCTCACAGCTTGCCACAGAGGTGGCCACATCCCAGTCCTGGGGACCCACTGATGCCAGGGGACACCCATTTTTGCCATGGGATGTTTTAAGGCCCTTAAAACCCAGGGTGACCCCATGGTTGACACCCCAAGGTTGGTGTCCCCAACCCCCAGGGAGCACCCAATGGGCTGCAAAATCACCTGGCCCAAAGGCCGTGGGGTGGCAAGCAGGTACAGGGGTTCCCAGCACCTTTGGGAGGGATGGGTCAGCCCTGAGCCCTGCACCCCCCATGCACCCCCACCCCCCCCATTTACTGCTGGGTCCCTGCCACGCTTGGCCGATAACCCCTGGCAGTGGTTGGCTCGCCACCAAGGAGGAAGAAGGAAGGAGCAGCCTCCCGCGGCCGCCTCGGGGTCCCGCGTGTTAACCCTGCCCCGGCGCCGCTCCTGGCACTGCCGGCACCGCCGGCACCGCCGCCGGGAACCTGCGTGCAGCGGTTATCTGTGCCATCGCAGCAAACGCCCACGCAAGCCCAGCCGGGGGGGGGGGGCTGTTCCTGCGTTGGGCGGCGGGGCTGGGCCTTGCCCTGGGTTGCAGGTCACCTTCCAGCAGGGACAGAGGCCAGGCGCACCCAGCCATGCAAAGGGACCCAGTGGGGCCACCAGCGCAAACACACGTTTGCTTCTTCACAGTGCCCAGCCCAGCTCCGGGATCATTTAAGGAGGGGGAAATAAGTCGGTGAAGGTGCTGTGCTTTCCTCACTTCATTAACACCCATCCCACCGGGCCGCCATGCCATGGTAGCTGCACCTTAGATGGGGAAACTGAGGCACGGAGCACCCAAAGCACCTGTGCATGGCCATGTCCGCAGCACCAGCAAACCTCCCTGTCCCCACACTCAGGGAAGGCCAGGGGACCATTGATGAGCACAGCCGTGGGTGCACATAGGTGGTGTGGCTTGGTATCATCAGGCACAGGGAGGGACCCATGGCCATGCAAAGGCACTCACCATGTGTGCTGGGTTCTCTCCTCTGAAGCCACCAGCTCTGGAGCAGAAGGCATCCTGGGGACCAGGTACCACCAATGCCCATAGACCCAGTGGGTTTGGGTGCTGAGGTCCTCCTCCACTTGCATGGAGACACCTTCCTGCTGCTGCTGCAAGGTGGCACCTCAGGGAAGCTGGCTAAGGGGCTCTGACATCCTCTTGAGGGGGGAGTTAGCACTGCACCCAGCTTGGGACCCCATGGGGGCCGGCCCCCTTCCCCCCCACCGCCACCTGGCTCCGTCTGCGCGGTGCAGCCGGTTGCACAACGCCCCTCGCGTGGGTGGGGGTGCGACGCAGGGCCCGCCACTCCCTGCCCGGGCATGAGTCAGCTGGCGGCCGGGCGCCGAGTGGGGCTCCCCTGCACGGGGGCACCGCCGTGGGCAAGCACTGCCTGCTCAGAGGGGTCAAATCCACAGCCAGCCTTCAGGATTTGGGGATGACTCCAGCAGCCTCAGATGGGGAGACCTTTGCACCCTATAACAGTTTGTGAGCCATCACCCGGGGGGGTTTATGGGTGCCCATGTCATACAGCTCCCTGGGGATCCACAGCACATGTTCATCCCCCCCCGGCACCCTGCACCCGGGCTCCATCCCTGCAGCAGGTCACAGTCCCACCTGCCTGAAGGGAGGAACAATCACCCATGGAGAGAGACATGACCTGTCCCTCTGCATTGGCAGGGATGAACCTGGGAGACAGCCACAGGCACCCTCCTCCTCTCTATAGAATATTTTTTATATATATATATAATATATATATATTAAAATTACATTTCTCTTTACAAAAACAATTCAACAAGGGGCCATGGGACGGAGCCCATTGCCGAAGCCAGGGCACAGCCACCCTGGCAGGTCTGGGGCACTGGGCAGGCTCCCTTTCAGGGTGTCCTCTTCCCCCAAAGGGGAGCTCAGGCCAGAGTCCAGCAGCAGGTTTTGTGGGTGGGGGTGGGACCCGGGGAGGTGGCCCCGTGGCGAGATGCCTGCTCCGGATCCAACGCAGCTCGCCCCGTCCCTGTTGTCACCGCCTGTAACGAGAGGAGAGGAGATGAGGTCAGGAGGGGTGATGGTGCCAGCTGGCCAAGAGCAGCGTAGCATGGAGAACCCCCCCTCAAAGAAAGATCTGTGTCCCTACTTCTGGCGGGCAGTGCCATAGGGATCGAGGAGGTGGGAGCTGGCCTGTGCCAGGTTCCAGTCGAACATCTCCAGCACCCGGTGGCACTCGACACGGGACTTCAGCCCCAGACAGAAGAGCTGCTCCACCTGCAAGGGGACAGGGAGGTGACAAGGGTGCCACCACTCTTGTGGGAGCTGGGACATGGGGATGGGGGCATGCGGTACCTTCAGGTACTGGATGGCCCGCTGGACGCTCCAGCTGTGGTTCTGCAGGGCTGCCTGGCACTCCTCAGTGGTCACACCGTGCACTGTGTCCCGCACCTGGGGAGAGCTTGTGGTCAGTGCCCACCACCAACCACAGGCAAGGAGCCTGTGGCTGGAGCAGGAGGTCACCAGGGCTGCCTCCCACCCTGGCTCCATTCCCGGGGAGCGCTGTAAGCCTGGAGCTGGGACCATCCTCATCCCTGGGATCTTCAGCCTCTCCTGGGCTCCGGTGCAGACTTCTGGCCACCATGGACTCAGCCCATAGAGCCCAAGGGGACTGCAGTGACAGCCACCTTCCTCCCCCCTCCCTAGGGTCGTGGATAGGGCTAATTTGGGTTAAAAGGGCCTGCAATCCCCGTTTTGGAGTTGCAGTGACAAGTCTGTCCCACAGCACATCTGGGGACCTCTTGTAGCCAACCTGCCAGGGTTGAACTTGAGGAAACTGAGGCACAGGGTGGGGATGGCTCTTGCCCAGGTGAGCCTATGGCCACCATGTCCCCTCTTGCTCACGGACACCAAGGATGCTGCTTACCAGCCGGATCTTGTCAGCAAGGCGGCAGCCATCTGGCCCATCGTAGACGATCTTCTGCAGGCTGCAAGAGGCTTTCACCAGGCACTTGGGCCCAGGGTTGCTGTTGTTGGAGGAGAAGTTGGCCTTGCAGTCTGGTGGTGGCAGCGGCTGCTGCACCATGGGACGGACAGTGGCTGTGGTGACCAGGCGGGATGCCGGCACCTCCTCGGGGCTTTTGGCCTCCTTGAAAAACTTCTCATATTTGTCCAGGTAGGCAGGGCGCTCGGGCAGCAGGTAGTAGTGGGTGCTGCTGACCTTCTGCCCATCCTTCACAATGGGCAGGATGCAGGGTCCCTTGGAGCAGTCCTTGCCCTGTGCCTGGATGACCTTGGGGGTAGCGTACTTGGGGTCAAGGGCAAAGCTCTGTGTGGTGGGCATGGGCTTCCCCGGTGAGGTGGAGAGGCAGGAGCAGAGGGCGGAACGTTGCTGGGGGGAGCCCACCTGTAGGGCCATGGGGCTGGGTGTCCGGGAGGTGGGCTGCGACAGCGGGTCCCTGGGGGGAATCTGGGGTGGCCGGTCTTCCTCACCCCCCGAAGCCGGGGAAAGCTCCCCCGACCAGCGCCCGGGCTCGTTGCGGCGTAGGGGCCGGGGTGGGATGGGGACACGGGGCGGAATTTGGGGTTTGTCGTCAGCCGGGGCGGCTGGTCCCAGGGGAACGTTAAGCCTCTTCATGCACTCCTGCTGCAGCTCCTCAAAGAGCTCAGTGGTCTGCGTCAGGCTGGGCTGCTTGGTCTCCTTGGGGGGCAGGAAGAGGTTGTCCTCCAGCACCGGTCCCCGCTCGCCCTCATCCACGAAGCCATAGTTGGTCTTGCCCCGCCGACTTGGGGGGCTGGTGATGGAGCAGACCTCGAAGTCATCCTCGTCCTGTGCCACGTCATCATAGGCAGGTGGTGGGGGCAAGGGGCGGGCATCCCAGTCCACCACCGGTGTGGGATGGAGGGGCCGGGGTAGAGCCCGTGTGGGGCTCTGCGGCGGGGTCTTGTCCAACAAGGAGAAGGCCTCCATGGCCAGCTTGGCCAACGATGGGGCTGTCAGCTCCCCCACTGGCGAGGGGCTACCTTGGGGTACCTCCTCCCCAAAATCGATGAGGGTCACTTCGCCGCCCGCTGGCCCCTCGCTTGCCAGTCGGCTGGGTTGCCGCTCGCCCACCTTGGTGCCCGGTACCCGTGCCGATGGCTTGACTGGTCGCAGACCCTTCCCTGTACCTGGCTTCTTCAGGCAGAGTTTCCGGAGACCTCCTGGCAGACCTTCCTCCTCCTCACTGACTGGGTCGTAGCAGGGCTCTAGAAGGGGACAGAGAGGGATGGTGAGGGTCCTGGCACGCATCCCTGGGGTGCAAAGTGGGGGGCACCTGCAACCCCAAGCCCCCAGATTCCCCCATAGCTTCAGCCACCTTTGCCCCCCCACACCTTGGATGCAGCGATGCACACCAGGGCAGTGGGCCAGGAATCCTGCCCTTCCCCACCCCGTGCCCCCTCTGCCCCCTGCCCCAGGCTGGCCACCCTGCTCTGCATCTGTGTCCCCACCACAGATGCCATCACCCATAGGTGCACGGTGGTACCCAGAGAGTAGAGCGGGTGAAAGGAGCTAAGAGAGCAAAGAAGGGGGGGGCAGGAAGGAGGGAGAGCAGCACCCGAAAAAGCCCAACTTACTGGTGAGTAGGACGGTAGGCTGAGGCGGGCGCGGAGGCGGCTGCCCTGCAGGAGAAGAGAGAGCCCGAGAGGAGGGGAGGCACGGAGTGAGTGTGCGAGGCAAGCGGCAGCCGGGGCGCTCGTTAGCAGGGTGCATGCTTCGTTGTGTCTCCCATCACCAGTGGAGCACGGATGCCAGTGGGAAGCCCACCCAAGGGAAAACTGCAGGTTTAGGGGGGTTGTGGCACACGCATGGTGTATGAGCTCCCTCCCTGTGGCAGCTCCACTGAGATCCCCCGTACTGGGGAGGCCCAGCCGTGGGAGGCTGGGATGGGACAAGGGACACGGACGAAGGGCAGCAGGGCAGAGTCCAGCCGGGCAGAGCCACCGGCCACCCACGCTGCTGCCAGTGGCACATGGCCAAGTGACAATGCACCCTGTCACCCCAGCTCCCCCCAAGGTCTGCAAAAAGCAAGTGGCAGCAGAGAGATGGAAAAGAGGGTCCAGCCCATCACCCTGGCAGCAGGGCACGGGGACGAGGGCTTTGTGCAGCCAACAAGCAAAGGGAAAGGGAAAAACCACTCACTTTTAGCCCTTCCTGGAAGCTGGGTGGGTCTGGCAGCGCTCGGGTCCACACCTAAAATGTCAGGAGGGTCCATGGGATTTCCCAGGTACAGCCTGTGGGGGGAGAGGAGAAGAGCACCCGGGAGGTCAGCAGCGGCCGTGTGGGACCCCTCGTTCTCACACCACATCCCTCAGGACACCCCACAGCCCCTTTGCTATGCACAATGCCCTGGCGAGTACCGTCCCTGCAAGCGTTGGGGCACCGCACCCCAGTGCTATGGCACAGAGCCCGGTGCCATCCCGGTGTCACCCATCCCTCTCCAGCTCCATGTGCGTGATGTGCCTTACCCAGGGGACTCGCAAACAGGGTGCCATGCCCAGGGTGCAGTGCCCGGGACACCCTCCCAGCACTGGGGTGCTGCGGCCTGGTACGGCACGCCGGTGGGGTGCCGGGAGGCCCGGGCGAGCCATTGCAAGCCAGGCATGGTATGGCAGGGAGCCGGCGGGAGCCGGCGCAGCCCGAAGGCCTGGGCGTGTGCCGAGCTCGGTGCGTTCTCGGCGGCCCAGGCGGCACGTACCCAGCGCCCGTGCCCACGCAGCGGGGCGCGGGGAGGCCTGCCGGGGCACGAGCCAGGTCCGCGTGCGCAGCGCCGCGGTTCAGCCCTCCAAGGGCCACTGGCACAGCCTGCAGCACAGGGCACCGTGGCAGGGTGGGGTGGGGGGTGTCAGGCTGGGACTGGGGACACCGGCAGAGCTGTCCCGAGGCTGGGATGCCCCATGGTGGTGTGGATCGCTATCCCAGGGGATGCACCGAGCCCAGTGCAGGAGCTGGTTCTACCCAGTGGGATCTTTCCAGGCTTTGAAATCCTATCCTGCCCCCTACACACATCCCTCCCACGTCCCCCCAGCCCAGCGCTGGCAGAGACCCCCCCGTGCTCCTTGCCCCGAGCCAAAGCACCCCAGCCCACCGCCCCCTGGTGCCCAGCACCCACGCTGGGCATTGCCAGTCCCACCTGGCTGGGGAGCATGGGGCGCCCTGGGGTGCAGGCACCCGACTTCCCCTCCCCATCACAGACCAACTGGGGTCTCTTGATGGAGCATGGGGGAAAGAAGAGCGTTTTGGTGGATCTTTAAAGAGAATTCATGCTGTTAAAAGTATGAACACCCCCGCCATGGCTCCCCTCCACGCAGGCGCTGAAAGCTGGGGGTTTAGCAGCCCTGGAACACCCCAAAAGCACTGGGGTAATGTGGCCACCTCCGGGGTGGTGCTTACTGATGTCCCCCCACCCCGGAAGACCCACGAGGGGCTGCAGAGCCGGGAGAAGGTGCGCTCCCCCAGGGTCAGCCCCCCACAAGCACAGCAGCCCCCCACGTCCCTGACCCCATTAGTAAGAAGAGGCAAGGGAGTTAGTCCAGCCGCGGGGACCCTACCCGGAGCCACCATCCCCAGTACAGCAGGGGGGAAAGAGATGCTTTAAGGGAGGGGGCAGCCAAGCCGCGGCTCGCTCCTGTGCCCGGTGGGCAGCGGGAAGGCAGGGAGCAGGCAAGGGATGCAGAGAAGTCAGAAAGTTTCTTACTCATCAATTTTATCGGGAAACCCCCAGCAGTGCTGCGGGTTGGTGTCTCCATGGCCTGTGTGGATGAAGCTGTTTTTAAGCGGCTGGCTGATGTCATGGGCCGACAGCCCCGCCACCGAGGTCACCGTGTTTCGGGGGAACTGGCCCACTTTTAGGGTCCGCTTATTCTGACCCCGCCACCAGTAATTCTCGGCCCTAAGGAATAAAAAGGACCTCGTTACCGACGAGGGAATGGGAGGGGGACATGTGCCTGCCCTGGGGACTGAGGAGGCGACGAGATGACTCGCCCAAGGCCACGCAGGCAGGCAGTGGCACAACTGGGAGGGGAACCCAGGCGCCCAGGATCCCAGCCCTACGCCAGCAGCAGGCTCTGCCTCCCACCCTGCATGGCCCCTGCACCGGGAGACGCTGGGGATGTGGGCGGTGGGGAACAAAGCTCCCCATTTGCACCCCAAAAGGTGCACCCCTTCCTCCTCCTCCCAGCTGCCCCAAATTATGCAGGAGCCTTGGGGTGATGCCTGCACTGAGCTGCTCATTGCTGGTCCTCCTGTACCCCATGCAGTTGGGGATGGCCCAAGGGACGTGCATGGTCTCTGCTGATGAACCCTCAAATATCCTAGTCCCGCAGGGGAAACAGGGAGGGTCACGGTGGGGAACAGGGGACCGGGAGGTCTCCCTCACTCCCTGCCTATGTTATCATTGAGCCTCGTGCAGACTGGTGTGGGCAGAGGGAGACGGGCAAGCAGGCTGGGGTACTCAAGCTGCAAAACCTCCCGTGGCCATATGAGTAGGGTGGCCAGGGTACTGGTCCCCTGGAGAGCCCAGAGTGCCCCAGGAGCCGCCCGCCTGCCCCAAGATGCGGCCACCTCCAGAGTGGGACAGGGTGGTCACTCAGCCCAGGGGCACCAGGGTGAAGGGACAGGTAGGATGCAGGGAAGGGCACCCCAAGCTGTGCCCCCCGCCCAGCCTGTGCCAAATCAATGGGGAGGCTTCGATCCTAAACACATCCCCCCTCCTGCTCCCACCAGATCACCCTCCTCCCTGCCTGCCGGGGTCCCCCCGCTCCTTCTGGGGAGGGCGCGCGCTGGGCCGGGGGCGGCGTGCAATGCCAGCCCGGCGAGGCTGGCACGGGCCCCACGGTTTCCTGGAGTCACCTGTGAGTCACCCCTGGCCACCAGCTCAGCCCTTTTCCTGTTTACCTTCCCCTTTCGCCGCCAGCCAGCCGCCTTACTCAGCACCGGGACCCCTCAGAGGGGCTGCAGCAGAGCCCATCCGGCACCGGGCACCCTCCCTCATCCGCGACGGGCTGGGAGGGGGGCAGACGGTTCCCCTCCCTTCACCCTCCCTGCGCCCCAACACTGCCACATCCCACTGGAGGGATGCTGCAGTCGAGCCGGGATGGGCCCTCCACTCCTCCCTTTTCCCAGCCTTATCCCACCGGTTCCGGGCTCAGACCCCCGGCGCGAACCCGCTCGGGTTCTGCCCTGGCTTCTCCCCAAAAGCCCCCTCCCGCGGCCGGCTGGGTCCCCGGGGGGCTTTCAGGTAGGTCCCTGCCCCTGCCCACACACACGTACGCACACCCGGCGCCCGCCGAACGACAGGCAGGGGCTTGAAAAAGGGTGGGGGGTGTTTACAGTGCCCCGGGCAGCCTCGGCGCGACCGGATGGGGCCCCCCGGAGGAGTCCGTCTCATCCCCCCGCCAGCCCTCCCTTTCCTGCCCCAGCATCCCCGCCGGCAGCGCGGTGGGGGGCAGCCGTCCCCGGGGAAACTGAGGCACGGGGAAAGGGGCTCCCCTTTGGGCCCTTCGGGAGCACCGGCAGCCTCTGGGGCTCCTGCCACCCCCCACCCCCGCCCGGCTGCAGAGCCTGCCCCGCACCCCCAAAACGTAACCAGCAGGGGCCACCGAGGACAAGTGTCCCCCAGGGAAACTGAGGCAGGGGAGACTGCGCCCCGGCTTCACCGCTCTCCCAGCCCTCCCCGACCCATCGGCATCCCCCGGCACGGCCACATTCCCCCGTTCCGCTCCCGCCACCCTCCCGCTCCACCCTCCCGCGCCGTGGTTCACCTGGGGCCGGCGGGGGGCGCGGGAGCGGGACCCCCAGCCCAGCGCGGCCGTGATGCAGCAGCGGGGACGATGTAGGCGCACTGGCGCGGCCGCGCCGCCCTCCACCGCTCCTTCCCTCCCTCCCTTCTTCCCTCCCTCCCTCCCTCCGCCGACGCCGCTTCCCCTCCCCTCCCCTCCCTGCAATTAAACCGCCAGACCCTGGGCAAGAGTCATCCCTGGCGGCGGCGGCCGGGGAGAAAGCCGGTCCCTGCAGACACACAAATTCGGCCTGATTCACCTCCGGGCCGTGACTAACCGCGGGGAGCCGGCCCCGGGAGGGGGAGAGCCAAGGGGGGGGAAGGACGAAGCCTTTATCCTAATCCCCCCTGGGCTGGGGGGGGGGGGGGGGCTGGGGGGTGCGCAGCCTCCCGCGTGCCAGCAGGGCGAAGGGACACTGAGCTCCTTTGGGGGAATCCCTGATGTCCCCGAGCTGGAGAGGGACGGGCACGTCCAGGGATGGGGATGCAGGGACCAAAGGTCCCCCCAGTCTGCAGGTTCCCAGGGTGGCCGTGCCCCAGGGTGGCTGGCAGGGACTGAGGAGCGAAGCTCATAGCGCAGGGGGTGACAGGTCACGCCAGCCAGCGTGGTACCGAGCCTCCCCCAGTGCCTCTCCCAGCCCAGTGACAGTGGCACGTCCCTGGGTGCTGGTGGCACATCCCCATCACTATCAGCAGGGAGCGGCCCTGTGGCGTGTGGTTTCCCAGGGCAAGGCTGGGGCAAACCCACGGGCACCATGGGGTGAGTCAGCGGGGCCAGACGGTGCGGGCACGGCTGTGGTTGTGACCCCCTCACACCGGGGTGTCCCTATGGCCCTGTGCTGCCTGGCGGATCATGTACTGCCCAGGGGAGCCGAGGAAGCTCTGCCCACCTTTGGGGTACGTGTCCAGGTGTGCTGTGGTGGCAGAGCCCCCGCCTCCCCATCCCTGCTCCCCACATCTCTGCCAGTGCCCGCAGTCTCCCCGTTCCTGGGGTCCCCTGTCCCCATGCTGGCTGGCAGCCCTGAAGATGGCAGCTGGTCCGTGTCCCCCTCGCAATACGTGCCACCCCTCCCGTGCAGTACCTGCCCTCAATGACAGTGATGATGTCGTTCATCTGGATATGCAGCTTGTCGGGCTCCTCAAAGTCCTGCAGCGCCCTCATGTCAGTGGGCTGGGCCTAGGGGGAGAGGGGTGTGAGGACAGGGGATGCAGCCCCCCACATCCATCCCTATCCTGTTTTGAGGCCAGGCCCAGCTCCACGCAGTAGAGCCCCAAAAATGGCCAAGGGACAGAGTCGTCACTCCCAGCCCTTCCTCAGCTGCGACATCCCTGGGGTGGGTGAGGGCAAGGTGGCATTTGGGGTCCTCTTGTTGTGACCATGTCACTGCCTGCCACCTCCCAGCCTGTCGGGCTGCCTGGCCTGAGCCCCTCAACGTCACCCCCCGTCTACCCTTATGCTCAAGCAGACCCAGTGGGAGGGGGGTGCTTGGGGCCCTGTCCCCCTCCCTGCTCACCCACCTCCACCAAGAAGTCCCGCAGGGCCACGAAGGTGGGTCGATCCTCAGGCTTGTGCGCCCAGCACTGCAGCATGACATTGTAGACATCCTGGGGACAGTCCTCGGGCCGTGGCAGCCGCTCGCCCTCCTTGTCTATCTTGTGCAGGATCTATGGGGCAGGGAGTGCCGTCAGGTTGCCCCAGGTCCTCCCCAGCACTGCTGGGTCAAGGCGGGGGGGGGCAAGTCCCTGCTATGCACCCACCTGGCTGCCATTGAGGCCAATCCAAGGCTCCTGCCCATAGGTGAACATCTCCCAGAGGGTCACCCCGAACATCCAGGTGTCGCTGGCGTGGGAGAAGGTGCGCGTCTTCAGGCTCTCGGGAGCACACCTGTGTGGGGAAGAACATAAGCATCAGAAGGCCACGAGTGCTGCACACCTGGGTCCCCTCTCCCCAGCGCTCACCAGGCAAAAGGGACCTTGCGATGCTCCTGCATCACGTAGTGGTCATCATTTTTGGGCAGGGCTCGCATCAGCCCGAAGTCCCCAATCTTGACCAGCTCGTTGGAGGCCAGAAGGATGTTGCGGGCGGCCAGGTCACGGTGGATGAAGCGCTTGGATTCCAGGTAGGCCATGCCCTTGGCCACCTGGATGGCATACTGGCAGAGGGTGGAGATGAGAAAATGGCCCTGGTTCTTCCGCAGGCGGTCCAGGAGGGAGCCCAGTGGGGCCAACTCTGTCACCTGCGCCATGGGGAGGGGACAGAAGGTCAGTCAGCTCAGGGGCATCCTGGCTGGGCTGGTTTCCAGCCTTCTTGTGCCCCAACGAGGATGCCAGCAGAGGACTCGGCGTATTGAAGCAGCCTGGCTTTGATCACCCCATCACGTGGGACTCCCCCACAGGGCGGCATTGGGGATGGCCCTGGTTCCCCCTACTCACCATCTTCATAGGGTGGGAGAGCACCACACCATAGAGGCGGATGAGGTTCCTGTGGTCCAGGGAGTGCATGGCGTTCACCTCCCGGATGAAGTCGTCCAGTGCCTCTGGCTGGCTCAGCACATCTGTCTTGAGGCATTTCACTGCCACGTTCAGCTACGGCCAAAGCGGGGATGAGCCCCGAAGTGTCTTATTCCCTGGGTGGTCCCACTGCCCGGCTCCCCCCACCACGAACAGCCCCTCACCGTCTTGCCAGCGGGTGTGCACCACTCGCCGCGACGTACGACGCCGAAGGAGCCATCGCCCAGCTTCTCGAAGAGCGAGAGGTCCCGCTCCCGTACGAGGCAGGTGAGGGAGTGCTGGCCCCCAGCTTCGGGGGGTGGTGGCGTGGGGGGCTTGCGGAAGGTGCTCTGGGGCTGGGGTGGCAGCTCTGACTCAGGGCGCTTCCCGCTGAACACCTGCAGGACATGGAGGCAGTTGAGACGTGGGCATGGAGAGGCTCCAAGCCCTTGGTTCTGTGAGTGAGCACTGTCAGGATGGCTCCCTGCCTGGGCTGTGCACTCTGGAACCTAATGATGATCCCTATCTGGTGATTACCCAGGGCAGGCTCTGCTCCTCCATCCGCCTGCATGTTGAATGGCGATTCCTGTGGAGGGAAGGGGTCGTGCTTCTCACAGCAGCCCCGCAGTGGCTCCCCAGCAGCCCCGGCAAACCAGGGGCTGGAGGGTCCTGCAGCCACGCGATGTGCCTGGGCACAAAGCCAAGAGAAACCTCCAGCTTGGGCCGAGTGTGGTGACACATCCCTGCAGCGACGACGTGGGCCTTGCAATATGCGCTGCTGCCACCCTCAGCCCAGAGGGGACATGGATAGGCTCTCCCTCCCTCTCCCAGAGCAAGACCGATGATGTGACCCATGGGAGATGGGGCTGATCCCAGCCTCAGCAGCCAGGACCCATGCAGGGTGTGTGGGGGCTGGTCCCAGAATGTGGCTGGGGTGGGAGGTGGCATTTCTGTGCCCGGTGCGATGCTGAGTAGCCTTCTATTAAAAGCCTGTCCCGGCCCAGATGAGTCACACAGGGGAGAGGCCACACGACCCAGCACCCAGCTGGCAAGTGTCCTGCTCTTTTGGGGGGTGCAAGGTGCTGGGGGTTGGCAGGGTGGCAGTAGTACCAGCTTTGGATGAGATGGCATCAGGGGCACACATGAGCATCCCAAGGTCCCCTGCCCTGCTGTGCCCTCAGCCTGCAGGCACAAGGCTGTGTCCCCTCACCAGGGTGGGTAGGAGGCTGGGCAGTGCTGCTGCCCACAGATCTGGCTGGGGCGAGATGCACAGGCTCTGTAGCTCGTTAGCTCCAAACGAGTTTCCTGGTAAAGAGGCAAATGACATTCTCAAGTGCCAGGGTGGCAGGGCCATCTTTCACTGGGAAGTGACCCAGGAGCCTGTGTGGGACCAGGGCACCGCTGGCAGGGTGTGTGTGGCAGGGACTTCTGCCCATGTCCCTGCCAGCCCCCCGAGTCTGGTGGTGTGAGGACAGCCGGGAAGTGGAGAAGAGCATGGGGAGAGGTCCAGCTCCTCCTGCCTGCCTCAGTTTCCCTGCCACACCCCTCTCCCATCCTTACCTTGCTCATCCAGGATTTCCGCTTGCACATGGCTTTCCTTCGCTTCACCGCCTCCCACAGCCGCCGCTGGCCTACAGGACACAGGGACACAGTGACTGTCACTGACCCAGCACGCGGTGGGGGTCCCCTCCAGACCCACGGACCACATGCTCCTCTGGACTCCCCAAAAGATGCTGTGCAGCCAGCCGGGAGTATGGGAGGGAGGTTTGGGGGGGGGACATACGCACCAGGGCGTCCCATGCCAATCTTCTCGAGATCCTCATTTTTGACGTACTCGAAGTGCGAGAGGCGGGTGACGTTGAGCTCATCCCGGATGCGCAGAAAGTACTGCTGCAGCTGCAGCTCGGTGAGCAGCTCCAGCAGCCAGTCCGTGCCCTCCTCCGCCTGCATGCTACAGCTCAGCCTCTGCCGGGACACCGCGCTGGGTTATGGGGGACTCTGCCCTGCTCCCCTCTGCCCCATCCCCCCTGGGGGCGTCACCCAGAGGGGCTGAAGCCAAGGCTGGGGTGCTGCCTGGGTTGGGTGTGAAGGATGCTTGCAGGACTCATCTCCTGAGCCCATCCCCAGCTCCCCAGGGGGTCGGGAGAAGCACCCCATCAGTAGGACCCCTGGGGATGGGCAGGGACCCCCGCTCTGCCCTGTTGCGCCCACAGAAACACCAACCCATCCCTCTGCTCCAGCACAGGCTGTCCCCAGGCAGTGGTGCCAGGGACACAGGATGGGGCAGAGCCTCAGGACGGACGTGCCCGGCAACGGTTCCCAGCTAAGGGGAATCCCATGCCTGGTCCCATGCTTGCCAGGCTCCCTTTGCCCAGCTGGAGGGGCTGACCAGGAAGGGGACAGCTGTCCCCAGCCGGGACAGCCACTTGGCCACCTGGCATCCCCACACACCTGGCCAGGCTGAAGCACAGACACACGGCGGGTCTCCTCTGCCACGTGTGGTGGCACTTTGCCAGGCAGTCACAGGGAGTGGGCAGACAGGGGCATCAGGGCCTCTGGGGGGTCCTGGTGCCCCCAGGGCTGAGGCACAAGGCACCCTAGCGCTGCCAGCACCACCCCCCTAGCTGTGTGAGGGCATGGAGAGGGAGGGGATGCGGCCATGTCTCACCCACGGCTCCCTGTGCACCCCCTAAACACGTCTCCCGCCGCTCCCCATCCTTGCCCGCTGTCCCAGATCTCCCCGCTTTCATTGCTACCTTTCTGGGAAGGGACACGGGACCCCCCACCCTGGCCCCACAGCAGGGCAGCCTCCTCCATCCTCTCCTTCCCCCCCAGGAGACGACGCGGCTCCCAGTGTCTTCACCCCTCTGCGCTCGGGTCCCTTGGCTGCGTCACTGCAATTACAACCCTCAGCACTGGGCTAAAAATACGGCGGGTGCGGCAAGCAGCTGGGCACGGGGGCGCACGGGGGCATGTGGGGCGAAAGCCGCCGCCAAGCCTTCGGCATGGGGACGGCCGGTCCCCTGCCTGCAAGGCGATGGGGACAGAGCCAGGTGACAGTCAGCGCAGGGTCTGCCCGGGGTGGGGGTCGGCACTTACTCGGTAGAGGCGGAAGCGGGTGAGGAAGGGGAAGGATCGGCGCAGAGCCTGGAAGCGTCGCATCCTGCCTGGCTGCCCGCCGCCGGCCCCTGGCACCGCCGATGTCCCTTCCCTGGCGTCCCACAGCACAGCCTGCTCAGCGCAGCCGGGGCACCCGCAGCCCCGTCATCTGGGCTACAGAGATGCCCCCCAGACTTGCTTGTCCCATATATCTCCCCTGGAGCGGGCAGGGGGGCTTGGGGCGTCCGTCGGCCGGACGCAGGCTGTGGCTCTCCCCCTCCTTCCGTCCGGCTCCCAATCCTCCCGGCTGGCCCTCCTCTTCCCCAACGCAACGGGGCCGGGGCGGGGGGGGTGGCGGCAGGCAGGGCTGGGGGTTACCCCCCTGGCTGGAGCCGCTTCCTGGGGACCCCCAGCCGGCAGCGGGGTTCGGTCCCAGCCGGCTGCTCGCCCAGCGCTCTCCGGGAGGGGTTATTTTCAGCCGGGGCTGGGACACAAGCCCAGGGGGCCGGGCTCCCATCAATGTGCCGCTTTCTCCCTTGTTCAGTGGGCTCCGGCAGCTGGGAGCCCGGACCCCCGCTCCCATTTCCATGGAAACTCGCCCTGGCCTTGGGAAAAGCTCCCAGGACTCAGTTTCCCCCCCAGGAAGCGGGGAGGGAGGAAGAAGAGACATCCGGCTCTCCACTCCCCAACCAAGGCCACAGGCATGATGCCAGGGCGATGGGCACTGCGGGGGGGGGAGCTTCTGGCTTGGGAAACGAACCCGCTGCCCAGCTGCCAGTTCCCGTGGGGCTTTGCCATGGGGTGCCACCAGCACCCAGGGGCTCGTTCCCTTTCTCCAGCACTGTTGTCCACCCGTGGGTTCCCCAGGGAGAACAGCTGGCCGCGCCAGCTGCTGCGGCGTGAGAGAGGAAAGACCTGTGGCAACCTCTTGCTGCATCCCCTGCCTGCCTGGCCCCCCCAAACTGTGGCCACCGCTGTGCTGGGGGGCAGCTGGGAGGGGGTTAAGCACATCCCCAGGCTCAGAGGAGCCTCTGCTGAGGCTTCCACCACCCCACCGGGATCCCGGCTGGCACCCGGCGGCACAGGCGTCCGGCACAACAAGCCCATTGACTGGAGACACCCGGGCACGGTGCCCTCGGCACCAACCTCTGCCACGCGCCAGCTCCCCCCTCCCTGGCCCAGGGGACACCAGGGATGCGGGGGGTTCCCTGCCCTGAAATACTGCATCACCCTCATCAGCCAGTACCGGCACCCACCGGGACTGGTGTGCTGCCTCCTGCACCCCAGCCTGCCTCCTGCGCCCCCAAACCCTGCATGAGGCTGCCCAGTTCAGTGCCCGCACTGGGAATACTGGTCTCTAAAAGGGAGCAGGGAGACTCAGCCTCTCCTGCTGTGTCGGGAGAGGCTCTGTGCCTCAGTTTCCCTCTCTGTGAAAGACCCAGAGATGCAGGGAGCAACACCAAAACCTTGGCTCCAAGACAGGCAGAGCTCTGCCAGCAAAACCCCATCCTGGAGGGGGTCACAGACGCTCATCCAGGGCCCATGACCCAGCAGGTGGCAAAGACCCCCCGATGCAGGTGCCACTCGGTACCCTGTGCCCTGCACACACGCCATGCTGTGTACACCCACCCCTGCATCCCCAGGGATGCTCTCTACGTGCACCCAGGCTCATGCATGGGCGGTGACGAATCTCACGTGCACCCTGGGACCACACAGGCGCAACCCCCGGCACCCCGCGCACCTCCTGCCACCTGCACAACCGCAGCCGCCCCCCCACGCACACGTCACCTCCGTGCAACCCCCTACATCTACCGCCCCCCCCTGGCTGCACGTGCGCAAACACATCGGCGCCGCACAGCCGCCGGCACCCCACCATCCCGCTCCCCCGCCTCCGCCTGACGCACACCTGGAGCCGCCTGCACCCCCGTGCGCCCACGGGTGTCCACTCCCGGGATGGCATGCTGGTCTCCATGCTTGCCCAGCATCATACACAGCCATGCCACCCGCCTGAGCTGGCACACAGGGTGACCAAACCCCCAAATCACTCCTACCCACAACGACACCCCAGCACCCGTCCTACACCCCGAGGCATCTGCACCCTCCACATGTTCCCCACCTCCCCCCCCAACACCTCCATGCACATCCTGACACCCCCCCAGTGATACCCCCACATGCAGATGGCAGCCTGTAAGGCCACCATCCTGTGACAGACACTGTGCCCCCCCTCCCCGAGCTGTGTCAGGCCTGGCCGAGCCACGTTGCTGCACATTGTTCCCCCGTGCCTCAGTTTCCCCAGCGAGAAGGAAGAGGCAGCCCCACTCCTGTGGGTCAGGATGGGAGCGCAGCCATGCAGCGGCGTACTGTCCCCATGCCACCCCAGATGCCACAGGGTACCGTGACTGCCAGAAAGGGGACATGCCATGCAGGGGGACTCCCAGCCCCATGCCAGCCGCTGACCCACACCCCACAGCGCAACCCTGCCCTTCTTGGGGACACCCAGTCCAGTTCAGTGCTCCCCACTGCTCCCCCCACCAGCTCCCGCCACACTGACCCGCCGGCACGGCATGCCAGGGACGATGTCTTGTCGGGGGGATGGCATGGGGTGCCCGCGGCCCGGCTGCAGGACCCGCTGCCCGGTGCTGTCCGAGAAACTGTGGGGCAGGGGGGTAAGCATCTCCTCCTCCTCCTCGGCGCTGCTCAGGCGCTGGTAGTCGCATCTCTCGCCCATGGCCGGGGTGGCAACGGCGGCTGCGGCGCGGCAGCGAGCGGGGGGCTCTGCAGAGACGCCCGCCCCTGCCTGGGGGTGGCGAGGGCTGGAGCCGGGCGTGGGATCACATGGCAGAAAGTTGCTGCAGTTCCGGAAAACAGCAAGAGGGTGAAGGTGACCGCAACCGTGATGGAGGGGAGGGGGGGATGGAGGGATGCAGAGGAGACGGGTGAAAGAGAAAGGGGGGCAGCCCCTCAAGTGCTGGTCCTCACCCCAATCCCAGCCTGGCACCGCTGTCTTCCTCCCGGCTCAGCAGCCCAACTGCCCGCCTGCTGTCCCCGCTCCGGCACCGGAGCAGAGAGGCGGTAGCATCGCTGCCAGCCCCAGCACCGCGCTCGCAGCCCCCTTCTCCCCCCACGCCGGCACAGTGCAGCCCGCCGGCGGGGATGTGGCGCAGGCAGCCAGGCGGAGGAGGATGAGGATGAGGGGGGAGCATCGTCCAGCAGCCGGGGCTCTCTGGCAAGCAGGGTGAGTGAGGAGGCACCGTAACCCCCTCCTGCGCACTTACGGAGGGGTGGGGGGGCTCTGGGGCTGGCAGCATCCCCAGCATCCCTCCCGCTTCCCTGCGCCGACAGAGGGGGATGGGATGTGCTGGGAAGATGGCTGCTCCGCAGCGACCCAGCAGCGCTGGCGCAAGCACAGCAGGGCCTAGAGAGCAGCCAGGCACTGGCGGTCGCTGCTGGGATGGGGGTCCAGGGGGGGCACGCCAGGAGGACTCCGCCTGGGATCAATCCTCTCCCCCCACCCCATCGCAGGGAACTGGGGGTCTCCTAGACCTCTGCCAAGCGCTGCACCAGGCACAGCCCCCAGCATTGGCAGGTGGCACTGGGAAGCCACCTCCCTGGATGGGGAACCCCCCCACCTGCACACCGGGACTGGCCTGTACCCCAACACTGCAATGCCACAGCCCCTCTCTGAGCCCTCTGGGCCAGAGCTGCACGGGGGCTGAAACCGGTGAGGGGGGACCTTTAGCCCCCTGGGATCTGCCTGCCCTTTGGGGCACAGCACAGCCCCAGGGACCAATTTGCTTCTCATGCCAATGCCACGGGGCATGATGCCCTGTCCTGACCCCCAGAAGTGCCCCCATGACCCCCCACCCCACTGCTCCCCCTGCACCTGCCTCCCCCGCCATCCCCCAAGACCCTGGTGTAGCCGGAGGAGTGATACCAGGCTGTCACCGTGCCAGGGCAGGGGGCATGAGCCCACCCTGTTCCCCCCCACCCTAGAGAAACACCCCCAATCTGCGGGGGCACCCACCCTGGCTCGGGAGGGCCAGGCAGGGGCAGCCCCTCGGCGGCTCCTCCTGCCATACCACGGAGGTGAGCTCAGCCGCGCAGCCGGGGCAGGCCGAGCCCGCGGCGTGGGAGCAGCGAGCCGCCCCCGCGCACGGCCCGCCGGCGTCACCGCGCTGGCACGCCACGGGCCGGTGACTGATGCACGTGCTATGCCACCTTCCCTCCGGCCCCAGCTGCCCCGCGCTGCTCCAAAACCCTCGCCAGCCTTCCCCAGGAGAGCCATGATGCTCCCCAAGCCGACAGGGGACAACTCCTGTCCCCCACAGCCTCGGGCATGGATTCAGGTCACCCCCCTACATGTCGGGTCCTCCTGTCCCATCCAGGCTCAGCTGAAACCCAAATGATGAGGGTCCTCTGTGAGGGGACAGATGGCATCATGCCATGCCACCCCTGATCCACCTGCTTGCAACTCCCACCCCAGGGGGGCTCCCACCACAATGACAGCCGCTGGACGGGGCACACTGTCCCTTGACCCCCAGCGTGGTGACAGTCACAATGACCACAGGGTGTCCCTCCCCTCTGTGAGGACACCAGACCTCCCCAGCCCTCTGGGACAACACACTTGTCCTCGCATCCCTTCCAGTATCCCTGGGGACGCAGCATCCCCCATGCCCACCACCCCGCACAAAGGACCCTGGGAAATGGCAGGTCCCCAAAACAAGCTCCCAGAGGAGGATGGGGTCCCCCACTCACCTCCGGCACATCACCCCACTCGCTGTCACAGCCTGCCTGCCACCTTCCTGGTGGCCGTGTCACCTGGAAGTGATCTCACCGGCTGTGGCGGCAGCGGGGCCGGCTGCGGTGGCACCCAGGCTGGCTCGCTCAGCCCTGGCGGGGCCCCGGGGGCGGCCCCAAATTGCGGTGACACACTCCCGGCCCGGCGGCCGCGGCGCAGGCGTGCGGGCACACACATACCCACGCGTACAAACACACCCCGCTCCCGCCAGAGAGGGCTGCAGCCTGCCTCCTTCTGCCATGCTGCTGCCACCCCCCCCCTGGGGACCGTCCCCAGCCCCTCATTGGATTGCACCACCCCACTTTCCCCCCAGTAGATCCCGTACCGGTGGGTGTTTCGCCTCCCTCGGCGCTGCCATATGATGCTGCTCGCTCGGCCAGTTTGGGCAAGCGGGAGGTCTCGGGGGGCCGGCACGGAGGGCTGGTGACCCCCGTGGTGGAGGAGGCCGGGGAGGCCGGGGTGCCAGCTTCCCCTGGGCTGCTGTCTCCGTGCTCCCGGAGCCTGGCCCCATGGTTGGATCCCGCTGGCCAGCACAGAGCGTCCCCGACTCTGAGCCCCTGCCCACAGCAGCGGCCGCTCGGGGAGGAGAGACGCAGCCAGGCAGGGGGGGACCCCCACCCCGGCAGAGCCCGGCGCAACCCAAATCCCCTCCCTAAGCCTCTTTCCTCTGCTAAATCCCCTCCACAGGTCGTGCCGGGGTAAGCTGAGCCTGCCCTGTGCCTCCTGGCTCGCCGGCGCAGGCAGGGGACAGGCAGAAATTGCTGACCCCATAGCTGACCCCCACCTCAGCCCCAAGCTCTGTCACCAAGGGAGGGACACAGCACGGTGTTTTAGGGGACAAGCAGGCAAAGCAACAGCCCCCTGGCACCCACAGCGTCCTGCCCACCCTCAGCTCCATGCCCACGGGCAGTGATGGAGAGGGGAAGAGGGCAGCAGGCTTGATGTCACCAAGCCTTGGTGTCACCAGCCCCGGGGACACTGCCATTGTGGGGACACTGCCACCCTGCCCCAGTGACAAGGCTGGCTGGCACTCCCTGGCCCCCGTGCTCCTCTCACCTGGGCCACGGCGGCGGTGCTGCAGGGGTCCCTCGGCAGTACCAGCCCCAGTGTCACCGTGAGCCGGGCTGTGTGCGAGGGGGCACGACGTCAGGGCTCAGCCATGGGGCTGGCAGGGCTGCGGTGACACCAGCTGCAGGGTCCCCCTGGGGCGAAATGGGAAGGAGAGGTCAGGATGGGCCACCCGGCTTTGTACCCCCTGGTCTGCCCACCCCAGACCCTCCAGACTCCCTGGGGGCTAAGGGAATGTCTCCCTGCACCCAGGGCCACCTCCTGCCCAGGTGGCTGAAAGAGCCTTTGTGGGCTTTGCCCCTGGCCCTGCCAGGGAAGGGGGGGGGGGGCACCAGCACAAGCCGTAGGTCCAACTGGCCCCTCTGCCCTATGGGTGCTGCCAGTGATACACCCATCCCCACACTGCTGCAGGATGTGCCCTTGGAGCGGGTGGCAGCTGGCACAAAATGCGTTTGCCGGGTCTTAGACCAGATGGGCACAAAGCCACGTCCAGCCCCGCAGCATCTCCCTTCAGTGCTGGGAGCAAGGGAGATGGGACCCCCGGAGCTGGCGGGGGTGAAAGCTAAACCCCCCCCACTTCCCCAGCACCAGAGCAGAGCAGTGCCCTGGCCAGACCATCCAGCATCTGCTGGTCATTAGCACTAATTGACAGCAGCCTAATTAGCCAGGCTGCATCGCTCAGGCAGTGCCCCCCGGGGCCGCTCAGCAGAAGACCGGAGCAAGACTTTCTCCTTCAAGCTTTCCTGTCCCAGCAGGGGCTGCATGTGGAGCAGAGCCCCCTCCTGCCTCCCAAAACCCACACGAGTGGATAATGGCCCCCAGGATGTTTTGCCCCAGCTGGCTACCATCCCTCGTGGGCACGACTGGCGTGAAAACCCCGGTGCTCCAGGGGCAGGACAGAGCCTCTCAGGGAGGGGGGGAAACTGAGGCACAGAGCAAGGTCTGGTCCACAGGGTGGCTGGGACAGGGCTTGGCTACAAGCCCCCAGTGGTTCCTGGTCCTGTGGGGGCCGCTCCTCTGCCCACGGATGCCCCCCATGCCCTCGGGGAGGCTGAGTCACGGTGGGACGGCAGGCTCGCAGCTGCCTGAGAAGAAGGGAGGCATCGTCACCCCCCCCCCCCCAGCCATACCCACAATACTCTGCCGGCAGGGCTGGCCCACACCCTGCACTAACAAATACCGGGCTAACGAGGCCCGGGTAGCTCCAGGGGTTGGTAACAGGTTGCACAGCCCAAACGGCCCCCACCCTGCACCCCCAGGCCTTGGGGCGCCAGGCTGGGGGGTGCAGAGGCTGTTTCAACCCTGCTCCCTGTGGGGAGCAACGGGCTCGGGGCTGGCAGCGGGACCAGGGCTGCAGCCCAGGGTAGTCCCGTGGCACCCAGGGTCCATCCTGGACCCTCTCCCTAAAGAGGAGAGCACGCACCTGCTCAGAGACACCCCTCCGGGCACGTCATGTTTTAAGGAGAGTTTTGCAAAGCCCCGCGCTGAAAAACTTTGTTCAAGGGCTTTGCCCTCAGCCAGCTGAGAAAAGTGTGTGTGGGGGGGATGCACAACCCCCAGAGCCCACAGCACCTGATGAGGGGGGACCCACCTCCTGGGGCGGCGAGCCCGACGCCGGGGGCACCCCAGGGAACGCTGCGCCAGGGAGGCGAGTGCGTGGGGAAGCACCAGCGCCGGGCTCTGCCCCGGCCTGTCCTGCCCAGACGGCCCAGCCCCGGCACGGCCTCCGGCCCACAGCGGGTGGCAGCTCCGTGGGCAGAGACGCTGCCCCCGCCCGGGGTTCCTCCATCCGCCCCCCAAGCCCCCTCCCCAGCTTGCAGAGCGGGCGAGGGGTCCGACCGTGCCAGGAAAAGCTGAGCAGAGTCTTCCCGGCGAGGCGGGATCCTCGCCGAGGCTGTCAGTGCCACCTGGCCAAGTTTAACTGAAAGGTTTTATTAAAAATAAAAACCAAACCCGATAAAGACAGAGGCTCCCCACACCTCAGCGCTGCTCCGGGTCCGGGCGGCAGCAGGACACCCCGAGGCGTGGGGCCGGCCCCGGAGGACAAGGATCCTCTGTTCAGCGCCGGAGCTCCCACGAGCCCGGGGAAGAGGAAGAGCCGAGCGAAGCCGCCTTTTCTCCAGGAAAATAAAAACCTTCCCCCGGCTTCCGCTGCAGTTTGAGGCGGTTCAATAGCACCGGGCGCCCACTCGCACCAGGCCCCGCTGCCTGCTCTGCCCGGGCAGGCAGCACCGGGGGTGGGGGGGGATAAAGGGGGGAGGGGGGGTCAGGCGTGTTGCCGGCTGGGGCTCAGCAGCCCCGCAGCGCCCGGGCACGATGGCAGCACCGGCAGCCCGCAGTGCTGCAGGGCACGGTGCCAGCAGCGCCTGGCGAGGCGCAGCGGGCACACGCCGACCCGGGCAGCGCTGCAGAGCCAAAACCCTGAACCCTTCCCCACCGCCCCTCCCGCCCCCCTCCCCATTACTTTGCCCCCCAACAAGGGGGTCGCGCCTCGCTCCTCACCTCTGTGCTCACCGCCGCTGCCACCGCATCCTCGCGCTGGGTCGGCAGTGTCACCGCAGGGAGAGGACGGGCGCTGGGGTGCTCCGGGCGGATGTCATGCCAGGCGGGATGCGCTCGCCCACCTGCCGGGGCGGGGTGCGCCGATCGACGCCAGCGGCGGCCGGGTGCCGGGTGGGATCCCCCGCGGGGATTTGGGGCAACGGGTGCCGGATCCGGCCTCACACCCGGGCGGCCCTCCTGCGGCTCTGCCGGTGGGACGGGGTGCGGGTGCCGGGGGTGCTGGCGGGGTGCTCCTGCTCCCCCCGGTAGAGCTCTCCCTCCTCCTGCACCCCTCTCTGGGCCTCCCCCTCCTCCTGCCGGCCCCGCCGCACCCACCAACGGGCGCGGGCCGGGGGGGTCACCTCCCGCCGCCCCCCGCCCCGCTCCTGCTGCGCCCGCCGGCTCAGGCCCTGCTCCTGCCCGACTTTGGAGCCGCGCTCCTGCACCCCCCGCACCGCTCCCCGCGCCCGTCGCGGGGGCTGGGCCCCGGGGCTGCCCCCCGCTTCTCCCGCCGCCGCTTCCTCTGCGCTCCGCGCCCGCCGCCGCGCCCGGGCCGACCCCCGTTCCCGGGGCCGCCGCCGCGGTTCCGCTCCCGGCTTAGGGCTACCGACGGCGGTGACGGGCCCGGGCCGCTCGCCCCACTCCTGCAAGCCCGTCCGCTCCCCCAGCGGCACCCAGTGCCACCGGCCCGGCCCCCCGCCGCCGCCCCCCAGTTCCCCGCCGCCGCCGCCTCCGGTCACCAGTTCCTGACCGCGGGGCAGCGCCCCTAGCCCGGCCTCCTGCACCCCCCGGGAGAACCCCCCCTGCTCCTGCACCCCCGGGGCCACCCCGCCGCCCTCCGGCACCCCCGGGCTCAGCCCCCCGCCCTCCGGCACCCCCGGGGCCCCGCTCGCCCCCTGCCCCCGGATGGTGCAGGCGGTCCCGGCCCCCGCACCGGTCCTGGGTCCCGGCGCCGCACGCTGGGGGAGCCCCCCCCGGGGCCGCCCCCCTGCCGCGGCCCCCCCGCTGAGCCGCGCCGCTGGAGCCCCGGCTCCGCCGCCGCCGCCGGCCCCCCCCCCCCTTCCCCGCCGCGAGCTCCCGGGGCGGCGCGCGCCAGCCCGGCCCCACTCTTAAAGGCGCCGCGTCGCCGCTTTACGTAACGGAGGCGGGGGGGGGGGGGGGAGGACGGTGGGACGGACCGACGGACGGGGAGCGGGGATGGACAGACGGACAGACTCAGCGCAGGGCAGCTCCAGGCCCTGGGAGCGCTCCGCCGCAGGGACCGGGGAAACGGGACACACGGGCTGTCCCGCACGGCCCAAATTCTTGCTCCCGGGTGCGGGGGAAAGAGGGGCTGCACCCCCCTCCCCCCCCCCCCGACCACCCTCCGCCTGGCTCCAGGCAGCCCCGACCCTGCCTCTGCCGGGGAGCCCTGCCAGGTTTGGTCAGGGAGATGCGGGAAGCATCCTGTTTTCGACAAGTAAATCATCCCCCTTGGAAGAGGAGGGAGCAGAGCTACCCCGGGACAGCCCGCAGGGAGCCACCTCCTGCCCCAAATGGTGCATCCTCACGGGACAGGCGAGAGTGGCACCAGGGGTGGGGGGGATCAGAGGAGAAAAGCTGAGCCTAGTTAAAACACAGAGCCCCAAACCAGTGCAGTCTCACCCCAACTGGCCTCTGCAGATGGCGGTGCAGCTCCCGCTCTGCTAGAGCTCCCCAGGGCTCTAAGCAGTAACCAAATATCAACCTGCACCTTGACCCAGGGGGGCTGAGGGGCAGGGAAAGAGGTAGGAGACAGCTCTAGCTTCCTGAGGGACAGACATGACCACACACAACTCTGCCCAGCCACCTTCTTACCAGCAGAGACCCGCAGAGCTGGGACCCATGAGCAGTCTGATGCTTCATCATCCTCCCACCACCCCCCTCCAGGCTCTTGAGGGTCAATAGGGTGACCAAGAGGCAGCAGGCAGAACACGGCCATGAAAGGGGTGGTGGGGGGGGGAGAGTCCTCACCCCTGTGACTTGTGGGGAGGCAGGACTCAGCCGAGCAGCACGGTGAAGTTCAGACTTGCTATTGCAAGTCAAAAAGGTGGAACAGGAGCTGCCAGGCCTGATGGAGCAGGAGAGCAGCCTCCCCCCAGCTGCCCGAGCTCACCCGTGGCCGCAACAGCATCGTGACTTTGCAAGAACCCACAAGAGGAGTCGAGTGCTCAGGCTTTAAAACTTTATTCAAGCAGACAGCAGGTAACCCAGAAACACAGTTATAGCACCCCCCCCCACCAGTCAGACACCAGCATCGAGGCAAGGCATCCCGACACCCCAGTAGTCACGGTTGTGCTGCCGAGCCAGGAGACAGGCTTTGTCTTTCTCTGCTGGCTGTGAAGCGCATGTTTTAAGTCTGACATCAAAATGCATGCAAAGTCTACCACGAGGACTCCCAGACAGCAGCTCTTAAATGCCATCCAGAGAAGTGTCACTGGGAAGCAGTAACACAGACAGGGTTGTACACGTGCCTCAGAGACAGCAGGGTACTTAAGGAAGAGCAAGGAGTTGTACGAGCCTGGGCTTCCAGATGAAAATCCATCCCTCCAAGCTGGTGAGCGCTGAGGCTCAGTAATTGGGCTGGGAGCTTTCCCTTACCCACTCCTAGTGGTGGCCCAGGTCACTCGCTTGCTTTAGGTTTAAATGCCAGATCAAACTGCTCGCAGAGCATGTGGCTGGGGACAGCCAGCCAGCTGCTTTTGGGAACAGGCAGCACAGTTCAGCAGGTGTCAGACAGCAGCAGTGTTCAGCTCCAGGTCAGGCAGCAGAGGGGCACCATGAGAAAGGTGCCACTGATCTCCCCCCCTCCACACAACACCCAAGACTGGAGCTTCCAGCGAGACCTGGGGAGCAAGCGGCTTCCCAAGCATGCACACCAGCATCCCCCCAGTGCCAAAGCGGGCCAGCCTCTTGGGTAGCACGCACCCCCACCTAGAGCGGTGACCCGAGTCCTCCAGACAGCAGTCAGCCTCAAGGCCTACATTCACCTTTGATTCCCCAAGTCTTTGCAACTGATTTGAAGGAAATTTAGTAAATTGCAGAGCACACAGTCTAACTAGCCTAATTTCCACTAAACATTCAAAGCACTAGAGGCAGACTAGGAGGCAAGAAGCCACTTCAAGACAGCACAGCTATTTGAAACAGTTCACCCTACGGAGAAGGTAAGAGTCTAGAGAAGTACATAACAGACCAAAGTTTGTATCTGCATCACCACAGGAGAGTGGGAAAAAAATAGGACTGCCGCAAATTGATCCGTGTTAGATACTAACCATCAAGCTTTGCAGATGACATTGCATGATAAGCATAGAACAATTATGGGAAACACTGTCCCCGATAATTACGTACACCCATAGTGCAACATATGGAGGTCACTGCCTCCGATATAACACTGTGGTAGGCAAAAACTACCTTGTTCTTTACACATTATGGGAGACACTGCCCCCGATAATGTCAGTTAGGTTTCACGATACCTAAGGTACTGGAAGTTTGCAGGAAGCTGCCATTTAAAAAAAAATAAAAATAAAATAAAAATTGGGCCAATGCCTAATCTGAAGTACAAGAAGTTTGTGTGTGTGTTGCCGTGAGTGGAGCGAGGGCTCCACAGCAAGCCCCTCCAGCGGGGCCAGAAAGGAAGCTGCGCTCCCTATGCGAGAGCACAGCATCCACAAAAGGAGGGAAGAGAGGGAGTCTGAAGCCCACAGAGGCACAGACACCACAGGGAAGCCGAATTTCTAGTATTTGAGTTTTCACCCAGGTTTTCATTATGTCAAGGATCATTTTGGAGGGCAGCCTGGAGACTTGCTACCAGGTTTACACCTCCAAGTTTCTTCCAGAGGCGTATTTTTGCCACAGAAAGCTTAATTGCTAGTTTTCAAAGACTTTTTTTGGAGGGGCCTGTTTAGATTATTTTAAATGCAAAGTTCCAGTATCATATTCGATTGTAATAGCAGATGCTGCTTTATTCAAAAACGACAGTATAACTGTCATAATTATGGAAGGCACTGCTTCCGATAATTATCTTCTATAAAAAAAACATACCATTTATAGTGAACGCTGTCACTGATAAATAAATAAACAAATAAATATCTCAGTGCCAAACAAGAGCCATCAAAACGGCATCAGTCAAACAGGGTTTGTCCAGCAAGAGACTCGATTTCACAAAAGGCCCCAGAGCAGCAAGGTCTGAAGTGTCAGTCTAGAGCCATTTCTCAACGCCACAGGACTCCCTGAGCTGCCAGCTAAGGATATAAAGGGGGCATTAGATAATCTTTGGGTCATTTTCCCTGGGTATTGAGACCTGCCTCAGCAGAAGCAAGCCTCCAAGATGTCATTGGGACCCTGCTGTTGAGTAAAGGCAGGCCGGACACTTCAGAGCTTACTGATAATCAGCACTTGTGGGCTGTTATGGTCGTGTTTTATTTTTGAACTACAGGTTGGTCTCTGCAGCTCCCAGCCAGAGAAGGGATCCTCATTACAAGCGTTAAGAGGAATCCATTCCTTATTTTGTCACTAGGTTTGGGGGGCAAACAATTAAAACTCTAAATAGATGAGGTACCTCCCCACCCGAGGTACCGGTTCAGGAGTCACCTGAGCTGTTATTTCTCAAGTACACTGGAGAGCAAGCCCCACAAGCAGCTGCAAGTGACCGGTTTAGACTGTGGTCAGATGGGAGCCTGGCAAGAGGAGATTTCATGGTAATCTTAGTACCTGCTTTAAAACTGCCTCCTGTGAATTTGTCAAGGTGAGATTTAAATTTTATGCTCAGCTTTGGTCAAAAAAATTTGTTGCCAGAAAATCTACAGGAAAAAATTATGCCGTGTTAGGGAGTGGGTTTCCCTAATCCTGTACCTTAACCAGGTGTTTGCTGTGTCTAGAATTCGTTGTCTGTATCCCAGATATCACCCACTAAGGCATTGGCAGCTCCTTTAATGGTCCAGGTCACCAGGGCCAGCTGCTCCTTCAGCATGTTCACATCCACGCTGTCCCTGCTGGTTCTCAGCAGATGCAGGTTCTCCAGCAGACTCTGCAGGGTGTGGGAACCTTTGCCGAAGAAGATGTGGCGAAAGGGAGCATCTTTTGGCGAGAGGTACGGGGAGAGGAAGTCATACTCCACCTGCAGTAGAGATGCAAATTTAGGGTTGTACTCTCACCTGCCAAGTTTTTCTTTCCTAATCTGCCCCATCAGGAGCTCCCAACCTCTGTTCCTCACCCAGCTTTTTCCCCGCAGCAGTTCTGCAAGGGCCAGACCCTCTCCTGACAGCAAGCAGAGGAGTCAGTCACATTGACACTAAGCAAGCAGAAGAGAGACCAGTCTGCACGGTGCCCATGGCTCCTAGAAGGGAGAGGCCCATCCCAGCCAGCACTCTCTTCCTTTGTGAGAAAAGGAAAAACCAGTTGTAAATACCCACCTTCATGATCCTGTCATTCAGGGCTCTGCGGATGATCTTGTTCTCCCTGTCACTGTTTGCAATGTCTCCTCTCAGTGCATCTATAGCTCTCTGGAAGTCACCACGGGCAAAAAACAGCCAGTTCAAGGTCAGCCCCAGTGCCTGTGAGGGAGGAGCTGTTAGCAAACCTGATTTTCTTCTTTTGCTGCTCTCTAACCAAGTAAAAGTGTCGGGGTTTTTTTTTTTTTTTTTTTTGTCAGTTTAACCAAGTAGCAGAGCGAGTTCCTGGCAGGCTCTTCCGAGGTCACTGAGCTCAGTGACGTCTCTCCCCACCCACAGTTTCTTGTAGGCTTTCAGCAGAAGTGCAAATGAGATGCAAAGTGATGTGAATGATAACTAGAGGAGAAAACATCCACATCCAGTTCCTCAAGAGCTCATCATAGCCAGATTAGCTAAATCTGTCTGCCACAGGTACTCTGCCTGCACTGATCTATAAGGAACATCCATTCAGGTCACATCTTGCTACACTCTCATGCCCAAAGGAGGAAGATGTCCACCCTGCTGTATCCAGAGGCAGCAGAGCCTTTATTAGCACGTGGCCCCATAACAGTCTATAGGGATCCAGTACACTTGAAGCCTTTCTTACCCTCACATCCCGATCGTAGGGCAAGAACTTCTCCTGGAACGCTAGCAGTTCGTCACCGTATCTTTCAAAGTCCAGGAAGAGCTCATGATCATGGGTCAGCCTGAGAGCTATTTGTCCAGCAACTTCTGCAGCAGCACGCATAAGAGCATACAAGTTGTCAGTCGTCTTCAGGTTCTCCACAGTGTCCTGAGTAGTGCCCAAGAAGGGATATTCCTTATCTTTCTGCAAGAAAGAAGGCATTAAAGTTAGGGAAGAGTGCTGCGCCAGCTAGGATTTTACAGTTTGCTCCCACTACAGTTTGCTTGCTACTTCCACATTCCACCTCCTTGTGCTGCTAAGTAGAGAGACTTGAGGGGCAAAACTTCAAAGCACAGGGGAAGGGAATGGAGCTCCTGCATCTTGTCCCTCAAAGTTTCCAGCAATCAGCAGGATGCTCTGCTAGTTTGTTAAACCCGAAGACTTATAGACCTTTCCCCCCTCCTTGTAGTTCACTGCAGAAGTGCAGGCACGCAAACACCAGCACCCAGTTTGGTATGTGCTGGCAGCACCCTCCAACCCTTCTTGGCAGGATAACTCTAGTTTTTTTATGGAACAAGTCTGACACTAACAAAATCCAGGCATTCATAAGCAGAGAAAGCTGTTACCAGAAAGGCTTGCAGCTGCACACCTGCAGTAACAGAGCAGGCTGCTTGGCTGATGCCATTTTTGCCAGCCCCAAGCTGCAGCAGCAGCCCTGACCAGTCCAAGTTAGTACTTGCTCTGCCAATGGTACTGCTTCCCCGATGCGCTCTGCTTGCTGACCAGCAGGCTGTAGCACAATCTTTCACTGGAGCAGCAACAGCTTGACATCTTTTTAGTGGTTTTAGCTTCTGAATCACTGACATCTTAGCCTCCAGAAGAGCAAGTGTCCCCTCTCCCAACAGAGCAAGAGCACTCAGGACTCTGGAACAGAGACTGCAGGCCAACCATGCCCCAGGAGCAGCCTTTGCAGCAAGTACTGCCACAGCCACCAGGTCCAGAGGCTGCATCTCCTCCCCAAGAGAGGCTCCTGCATAGACATGAGCTTGGTTGGGACAGCACCTCATGCTCTGCCATATGGGAGAGCAGATATCTTACAGCACTTCCCACAGGAAGAGTACAGCAGGCAGGCAATACTTACATTGCAGAAACCAAAGGAAACCACTGGGATTCCCGAGTAGGCCAGGAAAGGGAATGCTGCATTATCCAGACCAAGTGGAACACTGCAAAAGACAAGCATTGAGTAGTTACTAACTGGTTTGGACATCCCAGGAGAAAAGCTATGAGCCCTAGAGATGAAGCTCTGAGACTACTGGACTACCCTGTCTAGACAAGACTGGTTTTGGCAAGGAGTCCCGGCCAAGTGCCGAGAGCTACTCGTCCATTTCCGGCCACCGGCCTTTGTACAAGGCTGTTCTTGCCCTACAAAAAGGTGTCTGGGCTGCCTACAGGCAGCTTGGGGCAGCACTAAGCACAATTAGTGTTGTACTGTTCATGCTTGCCTGATGCCATTGCAGCGGGTAAAGCCCGCCCCAGGCAGCGGTACGACACTCCAGCACAAAGAGCAGAAGCCCTTTAGTTTGCTCCTTTATGGAGATTTGCTTTCCCAAAGAGCAGGATGACAATACTTACACTGTTTTTACCCAGTCAGAGCCAACTCTGTCATACAGCGTTCCCAAATTCTTTGCTGGGTCCTTCACCTGCACAGAGACGACAGTCACTGCACTTGTTCTGATTTCTGCTTGGGCTTCCAGGTCCATCCTGGAGCTTGCATTGCTGTGCAGATGCCAGAGTCAGGTGTGCTGCCCTGACCTTTCTCCACACAGGCACGGTTCATGCCAGACAGGCATTCAGCTCCCGCTGAACTGTGGCATTTGCTGATTTTAGATTCTGCATGCATAAACTGCAATTCCCAGAGCCCAAATGACTTCAGACAAGGCCCTCTGGAGTATCTCAGCCCTTTCTCCTAAACTGGGCTTTCTCCTCAGAAGGTGCCACCTGGGCAAAGTGACCAGTACAGCTCTGGCTGCTTTCAGTTCCTCCTTAAAACCAGTCACCTTGATTAGCCCGAGACCCTTCAACTCACCCCCTTCATAGTTCTCTCCAGCAAGGTGTACAGCAATGGACTAGCAGAAATCTTCATGTGGTTGGAGCCTGCAAAAAAGAAAGGGGGTCTGACACACTGGCACAATTAACAGCTACTGCTAGAGCAGCTCAGGCCTGTGACTGAGCAACAACTGATCTACAACTTGTTGCCAAAGGATCCTTGACAGACCCAAGATGCTCTACTGGGACCTAGCAGAGCTGCCTGCACGCTCAGGCTGCAGCAACCTCACAGCTTCAACGACAACAGAATAAATGGAGTCACGCCAGTCTTCAGCCAAACACCCAGCATCAACCTCTGGCACAGTCCCCATTCCTGGAGTTTAAGGGATGTCTGTCAAGCTATTCTGGTCCTGCTCAGTTTCAAGAAATTTAAGAGTAGTATAGCAAGTTACCTACAACTGCAGCATCCAAGTTAATGTAAGTGAAGACTTTGGCATGCAGTGTGGCAGAGTACCCCTAGAAAAAAAAACACAAGTATTTTAAGATGAGCAGTACAACACCAGAATGTTTAATCTGTAGCAACAAGAAATCACAGGCACACAGTCATCACACAGAAGTCTATCAAAGAAACAGTACCTCCAGCCATTCAGTAGCACCCACAGCTCCATACTCTCCTGCACTCCAGCTAGCAAAGATGATGCTGCGCCTTGGTTTGTAGCCATCTGCAAAGAGAGAGACACTGAGATGTCTGCCCTTCCCCCACAGAGATGTAGATTAGCACTGAGGGCCTGCGTTGATGAATTGCCTGTTCCTCGGACAGAGCTGAAGCATTCTGATGCTGCAAACGTGCACACTACTGGCTGCACGGACACTGCACCCTGCCTCCCCGACAATGCAGAGCTGTATAGGAAAGCCATGCTATCTGCCATCTCCTTCCCTTTTTGTTTAGCTGCCTGAGCCCAAAGTTGACTCTGGAGACAAAAGCACTCACACTAAGTGTCACCATGCAGCCCCAACCACTCCAGCTGGTCAGCTTCTTCAGTGTTTTCCTACCTTCAGGCCTGGCTGTCCAATAAGACAGCTGAGGTTTTTTTAGTTTGAGGTCTGCATTGCATGTTATCTAAGGACATTCCTGCATTTAAGCCATACCAGATACAAGCAGGCAGTCCCTTGGAAACAAGTGCTCACTGCAGACAAGTTGTCCACCTTGAACAAGTAATAGCATCTCAGGAAGCTTCGTCAGATTTCCCTATGCCTTCCTAAATGATTATTTTGCAACTGGGCTCTCCAACATTAACACACACAGAGCTAAACCTGCGTTACCTCCCACCCCCATGCTTTTGTACACAAATATTTACCCTTTTTCACCATGTCTGAGATCACACGGGCAAGTTCCAACAACATGGCAGTTCCAACACCAGCCTTGGCTGCTCCTGGGCCCCAGGAGTCTCTTTGGGCTCCGATCACAACATACCGATCTACAAAGGAGACATCGAGATCTAAGCTGCAAGCTTCAGGTTGCAAACACCATTTATCAGAAAAGCGGCTTTGAGCTTTCGTACTAGGACCAGAGTATGGAGTCTGACCCCTGAATCTGGCACCCTTTCTCTGGCAGCACAGTTGAGCTTTTTCCTTGACCCTTAGGCAAGGGTTTTGGTTCTGCTGAGGAAGCAGCTGCATCTGTCTGGGAGCAGCTGTCACATTCTGATGACCACAGAAGGGGAAGGGTTCTTCTCAAGACTGAGCCACAAGGCAGCTGCTGTTACCTGGTTCTTCAAATCCCTTGATAGCACCAAAGATGTTCAGAATCTTCCTGTCCACCATAACGTTGTTCACGGTCAGTTTCACGGTCATCTTGCTCGTGCTGTTCAGCATCACCTTACATCCCACGACTCCACCTTTCCACTCCAGAATGCATTCCTCTCCATGCATTTTACTGATGGGAAAAAGAGAGATCCTTTGAGCTCATTATCCAGCTCTGACCTTATTTAGCTATTCTGTGAAAAAAGCAAGCCTGCAACTGCAGGCGCAGCCTTGTTCATGGCCTGCTCAGAAAACAGCTTGCAGACCTGTCCTACTGATTATGCGGGGAGAGGTAGGATGCAGAGGCCAAGAGGAATCCAACACTAGATTAACATTAGCCCTTAAGATATGCACACAAGCTTCATTTCACCAGCCAGCTCCAGTAAGCGCTCCCTGCGATACACAGCAGAGACCAGCAGAGAGCTCCCTGGGCTCACAGCACCTCAACACCATCCTCACCCTTGCAAGAGGGCCACAGCAGCCTAGCCTGCAAGCCAGGAGAAGCAGTTACCTGAACAGCTTGCCTACTGCTTTGCTAGAGATAGTCTGAACAGCAATGTGAGGTAGTCCCGAAGATGCCACTGGTGGGAACTGGGTGTGGTTGAAAGAAGGAAAGCCTGGGGTGAAGGGGTCTCCAGTTCCAAGATGGGCCTGTGAAAAGCAACAGGAGTCCTCAAGTCTCAAAGGAGTTCAACAGTTTTCATCTACACAAGGGCAGGGAGCAGCGCTCAGCCTGAGGCTTGCAGAAGGACTGCTGCAGTCTGCAGTCCACGGTGAGAAAGGTTCTAGAGCACAAAGAGGGGAGCCAGTTGCATACTCACATGTCCAAAGGGGACAAGCGTATCTGTGTTCTCATAATCGGAGGGGTCCAGGTACATCAGGGCACCAACTGCTCCTGCAGCTTGGGCATTTGCGACCTGAAGCAAAGACCATTAATTACACATTTGCTCTGCAAGAAAGGGGAGTTAAGGCAAGTATATAGAGTAATGCTGCAAAGGGTTGTGCTCCTCAATGCCCAACTCCACAACAGATTTTTAACAGCTACCCGACAGTGATAGATACCCAAAGCAGCTGAATACTAACAGATTAGTCCTACTCCAGGCAAAGTTTGTGTGAGACTCTGCGATCGGAACTTTGCCTCAAACCCTGCCCGTGTGCTGTTTGCCCCGGGAACTGCCTGCCAGGGGTGTGCAGGGTGGAGGGTCAGTTTTTGGTGCCGCGTAGGTGGGGCTGTATCAGGAACAGTATGGTGAGTAGGACTACAGAAGCGATTGTCCCCCTGTACTTGGCACTGGTGAGGCCCCACTGCGAGTACTGTGTCCAGTTTTGGGCCCCTCACTACAAGAAAGACAGAGAAGGGCAATGAAGCTGGTGAGGGGTCTGGAGCACAAGCCTTGTGAGGAGCAGCTGAGGGAGCTGGGGTTGTTGAGCCTGGAGAAGAAGAGGCTGAGGGGAGACCTTATTGTTCTCTACAACTACCTGAAAGGAGGTTGTAGAGAGGTGGGGGTCGGTCTCTTCTAAGACAAGAGGAAATGACAGCAAGTTGCACCAGGGGAGGTTTAGATTGGATATTAGGAAAAAAATTTGTAACCCTTTCAGGATATTAAGCATCGGAACAGGCTGCCCAGGGAAGTAGTTGAGTCCCCACCCCTAGCGGTATTTAAAAAACGGATAGACCTAGTGCTGTTTTAGTGATGGTTTTTGTCAGTGTTAGGCTGACAGTTGGACTAGATAACCTGAAAGGTCCCTTCCAACCTAGACAATTCTGTAATGATTCGATGACCTCCCTGCCGCTGTTGCTGGGGCTTTCGCTATAGAGGGCGCCCGCTTGCGGACGTTGCAAGACAGGGCTCGAAAGACTCCCGTGTGACCCCCCCCACTTCCTAGAACCGCCCCTGCACGCCTCACATGCAAATGAGGGGACACAAAGCATAAAAGCTGGCTAAACAGACTACGAGGCGAGCTCGGAGCTCCCATCACCTATGATGCCCTGGGCAGGAAAAATAAGACATCACGGGATCCACAGGCGGTGACTATACTTTCTCTTTCCTTTGTGAGTACTCAAATCGTTGTTAAAGAAATAGTTTTGGTGAGTTTTCAACCTTTTGAAAGGTTTGTTTGTGCCTTAATTCCAACTAGGCAAATGAAACTTTACATTAATGTCTGTGGCCTGGTCACGACAGTGTGCCCAATGCCCTTTTGAAGAGTTAGGACACTCCACAGTTAGTGTCCCACCCTATGATTCCTTCAGCTCATACTTGCTCCTCAGAGCAGCTTAGAAGAAAGATGTTATTTAATTTTGATTACGCTCCATCTGTTTTCCCCAGATTAGGTTAGTCTCAAGACAAGATAAGCAGCCACCGGAGGCTCATCTTCACATGGAAAACAGAGGCAGAGTGGCCAAGTCAGGTCCCCATTTAATACACCTACAACCCAGTTGCCTCCAGTATGTCACCAGTACAAACACTATTGCAAGCCTAGCCACCAGTTTGGAAAGGGGGAAGGGGACTGGAAAACCAGTGAGCACCCCTTGCGGGAGCACTTTTTAGCTCTGCCTGTGTCTGTGATACTCGCAGACAGGCAGAGTCTAACTGGAAAAAGTCCTGTGTCCCATCTGAGGGGCAGCTATGGGTCAGACCTACAACAGGACTGGATACAGAAGGGCTCGGATCCT
Source organism: Numenius arquata (assembly GCF_964106895.1). Lineage (NCBI taxonomy): Eukaryota > Metazoa > Chordata > Aves > Charadriiformes > Scolopacidae > Numenius > Numenius arquata. Next base: position 11,980,486 of record NC_133584.1, read on the forward strand.
TTAGGCTGTTGGGCTATTCGGTTGTACTCGCTACAGAGGGAACGTTACACCAAGGCAGCAAGCAGTGCCACCACCTTCACTTGGTCCAACTAAACAGTCGGCAAAGGCCCAAGTGAGACACTGCAGCCGAGCTTCGAAAGTATCTGGCTGCAGCAGCCAGAGGTTCTCCGGAGGCAAGGCTGTTCCACTTCTAGCGGCCCTGTTGCTGCATATAGCAATGCCATCAGCCAGCTCTGCACCCCAGGCTGCCTCCCAGCTCCATCACTCCAGATACTTGGCTGTCCCAGCAAGACTGCCAGAGGGCAAGAAGAATGACACCATGAAAGGTAACCAGCTCTGCTCAGTCTTGGTGTCCAGACCTGCATGTGGAGGCTTAGTGCAAACAAGCAAGACTAGGCCTGCAAGGACAAGCCTACATACATGAGTTCTAGAGACCTGAGCTGAGGCGCAGAGGTGTGTCTTGAAAAGGAGGAAGCACAGCTTCCTGCTGCCAAGTTTGGCCAGCCTTTGGGGCACAGACTGCTTACCTTTTCAGCCAGGGTAATTTTTCCAGCTCTGAAGATGATTATAGTGTTATTCAGTGAAACACCCGGCTTCTGTATCTTCTGAAAATCAGCTTTCCGTCCATAGTTCACGTAGACCGGTTTGCCCTGGAACAGAAACATTGGTTGTAAATGGAGCAGTCCTGTGTCAGTAAGATACCTGAAACAGCCTACAGAGTCACAGTTACAGTGACTCCTGGTAACAGCTCAGCAACGTAAACTCTGATCACATGCAATGTGCCTGTTGGAGCAGCACTTCTGGCAAGGTTCCTCTCCGGATCCCAGCAGAGATGCTTAAACAGTTACTTCTGCATCTTGTGGAAGTAAAAAAACCATATAGATCCACTCCTCTCCCCACCACCACCCCCAGTTCTTTAACTGGGGAGGGCTTTATACACTCCATATCTTGAAGGGACATAGTTTGGACATTGCCACCTGGAAAGCATGCAAGCTCATTTCCAGGATCTTCTTGAGTCACTTACAACAACTGAGCCACTCTTGCTGTACGCCACATATGCATCGGGACTCTCCAGTAAGTCGTCTTTATCATCTTCCAGAATAGACACTGTATTGTTGCTACTGTTAAATGTAAGAGACAGTGTTATGTTCGTTCATAAATAAACTCCATATTTAACCAGCTCCTGTATTTCAGTCTGTGCTCTAGCAATTCTGATGAAGTCAATGCAGAGCCTGAAACAGGCAAACTCATCCCAGTACATCTGTGCAAGAATCTCTTCAGAGACATTAACAAAGGCTAATTTATGAGCAGAAAGAATCTGTGCTTCCAAGTCTCAGTCCCCTCCTAAGAGGAGTTAAGCAAATTAATTTCCCCCGACATGAAGGGGCAAGTAAGGCACAAGGGTATGAGCTGTCAGCCAACGCAATGCCTGTTCAACCCTCCTGAGCTACTCCAGGAGCCACTGTCAGGTCTGCAACACCTGCCTGGGTGACAAGAGAGAGTTGCCCAAGCTAGCACATGAGCAACATCACAGAAAGTGATTCACAGTTTTAGAAACACAGGGAATCTGCCCTTCAGCTGAGTTTTTACTCAAGTTTGTTTCCCTCCACTTCCTGAACATGCTTTGAGGAAACAGCTGTCCCAGGAAAAATCCAGAGGGCTGCTACTTTGCCCTCTGGATTTAGAAAGCCTGAGAAGAGACAGCAGCAGCTATTGCTTGGCTAGACTGAGGCCTTCTTTGGAGATGGGCAACTAGCTAGCTTGCAATTTTAGCACTGCTTTCAGCAGAAATCAGATGTTTAAGACTTCAGATATTTATGCTGTAAGGAAGAGACCTGCATCTCTTCATTAACGTACCTGCCTTTGACCTGCAGTTTGATGTAGTGCTCATCGTTCCACACTTCATCCATGAGAAAACTGGTGAACTGGTCATGAATGTAGCTGGCAATATTCTCATCCTCACTCTGCCCAGCTTCAAACGAGTACTTAATTGCTCTTTGCCTGTGGGTAACGTAGGTACAGCTTAGGCTACAGCACCAGGTTGCACTGCAGTGCTCCAGCCTGCAAACCCAAACTTGGATGGGCCATTTAAGCCCATGTTTAGCCACATGCCACCCCACAACATCTTTAAGGCCCTTGTTCTCCAAAGGAGCCCAAGTTCTACTCACAAACTGTGCTTCTCATAGCTATAGCTAAGCTTTCTGGAACTGCTACCTCAAGTTGTCGTGAAGATGTCCTGCTGATAGCTTCTCTGACAACATATCTCTGAGCTTAGGCCAGTAGAAGACAGGTGGTCCAGGAACCTCTTCTTCCTCAGTTTCATCATCATCCATTAAGTAAGATGTGGTAGGAGTCATCTCACACTTGCCACTTGCATCCAGACACCTGCTAGCCTTCTGCATTCGTCCACGATAACTCAAGTAGCCAATCAGAAACCCTAAGGACAGAAACAGGTATTTCTTTGTGCTGCAGGAAGACGTCTAAACCAACCCCACACCATACAAATGCATTCAGAGCAGCTTCAGGGTTAAGATGCATCTCTGCTCTCATGCCATTTTTGACAAGCTAGCATGCCTAAGGACAGACAGAAATATGCAGCCTGACATTTTGCCTGAGCTGGCATGTTTTCAGGTACACTGTAAATCTGATCTTGTGCTTGGCAGAGACCCTCCAGCACCACTTGGGAAGGAGAATGGTTACTTTAGGTCAGTGGCAGCATTAAAATCCTTGAGACCCAAGCACCAGAGGCTTTACTGATACATTGACCCACATATCTAGAGATTTGTTAAGAGTTAATCGAGGGAAAACCAGTACACTTGCCACATGGACCACTTTGCCCTTTGTTTGACAGTTCCACTGTCAAACTTCACACTTCTTTGTGCCAATTCTGTACCGTTAGTCTGAGCTAGACAGAGTTAGTGACAAGAGGCTGCAGCCTGGATCCAGGCTCTTTAATTCTGTCCTGAAACAATACACATTCAAATGACAACAGCTTCAGGTATGCTCAATACCAGAGTCCACTTCACACGGTTGCCTCCCACCCTTCCTTACCAATCAAGAGGAGGAGGACAGCTGCGATGACCAGGAAGCAGAGGTGCCTGCCAATCCTCCGTGGAGGAGGCATGCTGGCATGCAGGTGCTCTGGTCTCCCAGTTTCCCCTCCTTCCTCATCATCAGCAGACAGCTTCATCTCCACATGGCTGTTGTCTCCATCCATTTGTCGGGCAATGCTGAAACGCGTGTATGACGTCGGCTCGCCACCAAACTGTGTTGAAAGACAGTCATGCAATGGAAGGGTTTGCTACACCAGCCTACAGTCCAAACCAAATATGGCTTGTTCATCTGAAACTACTCCAGCACAGCCTGAGCCTTTGGCTGTCAAAAAGTCAGGCTGGCTGCTTTGAACACACCGAGTTGGACTTGGACCCACTCAGGGTTTCCAAAGTCTATTTAGCATCTGCTTGCCCCACACAAGTTCAGAGCCATGCTGGTCAGAGTCTAGCTTGGAGATACAGATATGACACAGCCAACGGCCGTTGCATTTCCCATGTTACCCCAGAGCAAAGGCTGACTGAAGCTGAAACTCCTGGTCTTAATCAGGAGTGCACTGATCTGAGCTGAACGTGTGCAACACACACAGAAGGGAACTTTGATCAGGACAGAGGAAAAGGAAGGCAGCCCCTCCATGTTGTGCCTTTGAGCCACAACCACTTTGAGTAAACACTCTCATCCAGTATCTAGACAATCTTGTATTAAAATGCCCCAGGCTACTCTTAAATTACACTATTGATGAGTATTATAAAGCAGCTAGGCTGAAGTGAGATGAGCCACGTGAATTCTGCTACCTCGGCTAATATGAAAGCTGAGGATCCAACCCCCACATCCACCAGCAAATGGAACCATTCTACAGGTCTTTATCAGTGCCCAAACAGAGCAGCTTCCTGGCTGGAGCTCACTTTTCTGACCTGCTGCAATGCACAGTCCAAATGCAGCCCATGCACACGGCAGTTGCTCAAATTAACAGAGTTAAACTCAGTTCCAGGCGTAGCCAGGCACTGAGCACAACCACTCATCTTCCATTAGCAATGAAATTTGCATTTGCCTGCAGCCACAGTTGTGCTGGGGACAGGCAGGAGACTGGATAAAAGGCCAGAGGAATAGTTTTGGGAGCAACAGTCCCATAGCCTCTCTCCACCATACTGGAGAAGCAGCTGGTAGCAAGCACCATTCTCAGCAGCTCATCGGCAGTTCTCAGCTCACTCTCTAACTACAAGTCTATCCCAGCAGTCCCCCTGCTCGGCTGCTTGATATCTTGGCAGAGGACATGCTTCAGCCCTATGTATTCTCCATGCTTGTTCAGAGACCAAACCATCACATTCGCAGTCCTAGCCTAGGGTCATTTCAGTCCAAGCTCTCTAGGACCAGCAGAGCTTGGCTGAGCAAGCTCTAAGCTACCTCCTCCTGCACATTTGTTTCAAAGCACAGGTCGCATTCAAAGGCTGGACTTGTGGTTGAACTCCCACCCCCAAAGTAACATAATAGAACACATGTTGATTGTCCTGATAGTCATTTAATCAGCTTCCTCAGTAGCACTGGAATATTGTTCTGTGCCTGGAATTGTTCGAGGCTCAACCCAGCTTCTTTATCAGCTTCCTGAAAGACTCAAGACACCGTAGCAGTTTATGATAACTCCACCAGCACCAAACCGCTTAAGTCACATCCTTATCACAGACAGCTAGCTACTTTGACTTTTGGCTCACAACCCACACAGTAGCACCTAACACTATTTTGGATTTGTCATCTCCTCTGATACTGACACAGACGATGTTGAACCATTCTTCTGCAGTATCATCAGCCCACCAAGAGACAAACGGCACAGGGGAATTGTGTCTTACCAAGTTAGAGATTGCTGCTCTGGCATGGTCCATTGCCTTCTGGAGAAGTGCTCACCAACTTGACCAAAGCCCTAGAAATTCAGAACACAACAAGTCAAGTCTGGCACTGCATAAGATGTCCAAGGTCAGTCACTGCCACTAGTGCAATGCTTGCCCATGGATTTTATGCACATGCTTCTATGCAAGTCACAACGTCAACCACATCAACCTTGAATGCAAGCAAGAAGTTCACATACTCCCATTGCAAATATAAGTTCTGATGAACAAACTGACTCTTTCTACTGAACTCCAGGGATGTGGGGGGTGGGGTGAATGGGTGTATAAATGAGGAACACAGTCTCAAAAGGCTAATTTCACCCAAGGGTCTTATCAATGGTAGGGCTACCTGCACTCAGGGAGTGCTGGAAAGAGGCACATGCTCAAATGTGAAACCACGTACCTAAGGTTGCTAGGGTCTGTCTCAAGGATGGGATGGAGACAAGAGCCCGACAGGTAGCCAGAGGAGACACAATGCCGTAAAGCGAAGCAGCACAAACTCCTACCCTGCCAAACCACTTCCAACTGCAAGGTCCCTTCTAGATGGCTACATTCTTTACCACTTTATGAGGGCAATTTCAGATTTGAACAGTCTCCCAGAATAGCCAAGAGCAACTTTCCAATAGCATTTCAGTAACAGCTTGGATTTCTCTAGACAGCAAACTTATCTGAAGGTAAGCTGTAAGTGATTTACTTCAGCATTTTTTTCTTGAAAAGATGCTTGAAAAAGCTTCGTAAGTTAGTGACTAGGCAGCTTGGGACAGGCATTTAGGCTGGGAGCATGCAACTTGACTGTGCCCTCAAGCAGCGCCGCTAGAAAATGGCTTTGAACTGGTCTTCAGGTGCGTGTGGATTAGCTTTACACCTGGGAGCTCTGCGATATAAGCAGGTTTTAGTTGGCGATCAAAGGTTAACAGTGGCCACTCGCTCATTTCACCTTGTGTTTAGAGAAAGAGCGCATAGAGATTAATCCCTGGCAGCTTTGAGAAGCCTTTTCAAAGTGACAGCCTGAGGCCCAGGCTCCCACCTGGCAGGCAGGGCACAACAGGGCATGCATACGGAGAGGCTCCTGAAAGCCAGGCCAGGGGGAGAGAGAGCCAGGGAAGGGCAGAGGACCTGGCACCCCTGGATGCCGGCAGGGATGGATGCTCCCGGGAGAGCGGGGCCCTCCCGACCCCCTCACGGCCCAAACCCCTCCACCAGCCCAGGGGCAAAGCCGGGCACCTCACAGGGAAGGCACCTTCCCTCCCTCCTCCCGCCAAGCGGCCCGGGAAGGGGCCAACAGCCCCAAATCCCTCAAGAATAAGGCAAAAAGGCGGCTGGGGGGGAGGGGGGGGGAGGAGGAGGAGAAGGGAGTAGCCTCCGCCGAGGGGCTGGGCAGCCCCGGTATCGCGGGCAGGGCCCGGCTGCGGGCCGCCAGATAAGAGGTGCCGGGCGATATACCGCCGGCCGAGGACACGTCTCCCCCCCCCCTCTCCCTCACCCGGGCCGCGGGGGCCGGGGCCGCCGCAGCGGAGCCCTGCCCGCCTTCAAGGTCAGGCGGAGACAGCAGCCTCCGCCACGTGCGTGCACGCACGCGCGCGCGCGCGGACACCCGCCCGCCCGCCCCGCCGCCAACCGGGGCGGCTGCGGCAGCGCCGGTGCAGCCCCCGCCCCCACGCCCTCCTTCGCCTTCCCTTCCCTTCCCTTCCCCTCCCCACGTCCCCCGCCGCCCCGCCTCAGGGAGAACGGCCTCTCAGATCGCCCGCCCGCCCGTTCCCGGGAGCTCACCCGCCGCCCCTCCGCTCTCCGCGCCGGGGCCGAACTGGCGCGCCGCCCGTCGCGGCGCTGTTCTACCTCACCTCACCGCCTCCCCCCCCTGCCGCCCGCAGCCAATCAGCGCGCCCTCCGGCGTGGCCGCGCCTTTCATCTGGGTCCTTCCGCCCGCCCGCGGCTCGGCCGCGGCTCGTCCTTCTCGCCCCGCGGCGAACGGGTTTTGTGTGCAAAATATTTGTGCTCCCTGGGTGATGCCAACCCAGAGGTGGGGCTCGCTCCGGCTTGGGAAGCGCTCAGCATCTTCAGGTCCCGGCGAGTCACGCGTGCTCGGGGCTGCTTTTTTAGATCTGAGGGCGCGGCGGTACCCAAGGTGCCTTCCCTTCCTGTTGTGCCACCCGAGATTCCCGTTGCATTTCCACGATGAGGAGCGTGGCAGGCCTTCACGGGAGCCAGCACCAGTAGTGCATAAACACAAGAGGCACAGACGGCCCATGTCAGGCCATAGGCTGCTTGTGGCCCACAGAGCAGTTTCTGTGGCCACCCAGGCTGTGCTGATGAAAGCATCTCTTTGGTGGACACCATGGGGTTGCTCCAGCTCTGAATTTACTCTTCCTGACCCCAGCACTCTCCCTGGGGCAGGCAGAGGGACCCCACACCGTGGTGGGAGCTCCCTGGTGTGCAGAGCTCCGTCTCGAAAAGCCAGCAGGTGCACAGCGGTGAGGTTTCCTGTTTTGTTTCTGAGGAACCTGAAGGAGAAGTAGAACATAGCGGTCGTTTGACAAAACAAAGTTCTAGCACGCATCTTCTTTCGGTGGGCTTCATAAGGTGAAGCAACGGGTAAGGAAGCAGCTCAGCGGGTTTATAGTGAAAATGGTAAATGATATACTGGAGGGTATTTAGGGAACTGGTAAGCCATCCATGCCCTTGGCGAGTCTATCTCCAGTTGTCAGTATGATTCCAGGTTGAGGTTCACGGCTCGGCCAGGCTGCTCCCCCTGCCAGGGGTTCTCTGCTGCGGCTTCCTGAGAACTACCAGGGCTGTGATATTTGCTCCGCTTCCTTTCACCTGATGGCTAATCTCATAAAGACCCCAGATGCATGGACCCTGCAGAACATCCCTCCCCTCCTTGAGCACCCACTGATGTTTGCTGTCTCCAGAATTGGCCACGGTCATGAGTGGGCCTCCTCTGCCCTGACTGTCCGGGCTGCAGCACAAGTGGAGGTCACCGCTTCCAGCCTCGGTCCTTCAGCTCAGGGCATCCTTCAAAGGCGTGTTGGAACTGGGGGACACTTTGGTTTGGGTGTGTGTGTGTTCTGCGGTGCTGTGCTCATTTGTCCCTTGCTCATTAAAGAAATCAGTAGGCCTGCGTTTGTTATTGCCTCAAATCCTCTCCCGGGAAAGAGGGATGGGAGCAGAAAGTTTGTAGTTTGGCAGAACACATGATTGCAAAGAGGATTATGTTTTGTGAAAAGCAATACATTCCTGCGCTGATAAAGGGGGGATTAACTAGATCTGAAACTCGATGTGGCTCTCTGGAGAAAAGCCTCCAGTAAAGCGGCTCCCAGGCAAGACGTGCTGGTGGACCCACCAGCTCTGTTTGCTGGAGAAGGTTTGATCCAGGCTCCGGTGCTGAGGCTCTCCCTTCTGCGGCTCCATCCATCACGGGGTGTGGTGATGCCAGTCATGGGGGAGACACTGCCATCACCCCGTGCTGCTGCTGCCAGGTGCCTCCGTGGAAGCCAAAGGTGTTAAGAGCTTTCAGAAAGGGATTAGATCAGTCCTGCAGGCTGGATCCTCGGGTGTTTCTCAATGCAACGTCTGGATGCAGCCTGCTGCTTAGGAAAGTATAACCCGGGGGATAGCCTCAGCCCTGCCCTCTTTGTTATTTTCCTCCTGGGCTCCCTCCTCCAAGCCTTCACCTTCCAGCAGTGCCAGTACTGGTGCGTGCTGGCTGGGCACACTGTGCCAGGCACAGGGCTGTGATCATAGAATCATAGAGTGGTTTGGATTGGATGGGACCTTAAAGATCATCGAGTTCCAACCCCCCTGCCATGGGCAGGGACACCTCCCACTAGAGCAGGTTGCTCAAAGCCCCATCCAGCCTGGTCTTGAACACCTCCAGGGATGGGGCAGCCACAGCTTCTCTGGGCAACCTGGGCCAGTGCTTCACCACCCTCACAGTAAAGAATTTCTTCCTTAGATCTAGTCTGAATCTCCCCTCTTTCAGTTTAAAAGAGGGACACCTGCAGCAGAGCTCAGACTAAGGAGGTTCCCAGGACCAAGCCAGGGACGGGGCATTCTGATTTATTTCTCCCTGTGACCTGTGTCGGCTGTGCCTCCCTTCCAGCCAGCAGAGGAGGTGCGCTGTGCCCCGCTGTGCCAGCCCCGACCTGCCCTGACAGATACGCGCTGCAGGAGTTTTCTGTTCCCTCTCGCAGTATGTTTGACCATGTTGCTGAGCAGTTCTCCATTTCTACACCTGCCAGGAAAAACGGAAGAAAGCTGACATTCTAGAAACTCAGATATTTTTGCACCGCAGCCAGCGTTAGCAGTGAAATACCTTACAGTGAGGTTTTTTTCAAATGCCACGTGGTTCCCGAGAGCAGTTGAGCGCCCTTTACCTTGTGTTGGCTGCAGGCAGGGAGTAGGAGTTGGCCGGCTACCGGCTGTCAGCGGCTGGTGCCACCTCCCTGGGGCCTGGTGCCTGCCTTGTTCACAAAGTGGGTGATGCTGAGCCCAGGTGCTCGGCCAAAAATTTTTGCAAGGAGCAGAGATAGCCAAACCTGGGAAATGGCCAAAATGGCCAAAGAGTGAAAGGGATGTAGGATCGGTGACTGCTGATTTCCGATCCCTCATCCCAGCAAGATGCATAGTCTCTGCGTACATGATCTTAGCATGTTTCAGGCCCATAAAAATCAAGAGATGTCACCATCCACCTGGAGATCTCTGGTTCCCAAAGACCAGGAGCATTAAATTCTGAAGCTGGCCGCAGCAGACAGTTGTGGGAGCCCTGCTGCACCACGCCATAGGTATCTGCAGCTTGCACTAAGCTCCTGCTTGCTTCTGCCTGCTCCACTCCCTGCCTGGCCCAGCTCCTGTCTGCAGTTCTGTGCAGGAGCTTCCATGCTTGTCCTAACACCTCGCTTTAGCCTGGCTTCCATTGGCGCCTTCCTCCTCATCGTGGCTTGGCCCTGGTAGTGTAGGAAATGTTTGTCCCTGTTTATTCTGAACTCCCGAGGGGCTCGTGAGTCCCCTGACTTGGACTCAAGTGACTCATATTCCTTTGTGCAAGACCCCATGATGTGACAAGTGTCCCTTCCTGCAGGTTGAATGTGGGAAGAAAAACAGAATTTCACTTCAGTTTTGCAGCATGGCTGACCCTCGTGTGACCAGCTGTCCTACCCACATTTTGAGAAGGCAGTTAAAAGACAAGAGCCACAGAGATAAACAGGCTGGAAAGGATGTCCCGTGCTTTGTGAGCCCCTTATCAAAAACAACATTGGGAGGTGACTTGAGCACTTTTATGGCAAGAAATACTGGGACTAACATGGCTCTTCAATCTGGAAGGGATGGAAAAGCCAAGAACCAAGTGCTGGAATGTGGTGCCAAGTCGGAGGTGCTGGGCTGAGGCTGAGGGTTGGAGGAGATGCGATGGCCCATGGGGTGGGAGGTTGTCAAAGGGCTCCTATGGTCTGTGAGCTCTGCAAAACAGAGGTTGTGAGGCACCCCAGGCACCCCAGGTGCGGGGCCAGGCAGACAACTGGCACTTAGGGACAAAAGAAAGACTTCGATACTCTGCCCCGTGTGTCAGCCGCTGCTTGTGCATCACAGCCACTGGGAGAAGTGGCAGTGCCAGCTCCTGCCTTCCTGGGAGCAGATCTAAACCATGCAATGGTTGTTTTCCCTGCTCAACTCGTGGGCTGCACCAGCGTGCAATCAGAATTTCACAACACCACGAGAATCCCCATCTTCTAGAAGATCCTCGTGCTTTTGGCCTTTGCTGCTGCATTTCTCAATTCCCCTCTTGCAGGAAGGGTGAGGCAGTTGATCTGACCCTCGCAGGAGAAGCCATCGTGGCTGCCTTGGAAGAGGTCACCCCATCCTGCTCGCTCCCAGCAATCCAGGAGCACACAGCCATGCTCAGGAGCTCTGGTTATTCCACCACAGTCCCAGCTCGTGCTGTGGTGCAGCCTGAGGAAGGAGAGGGATCCAGCGGGCAGAGGATCTGCTGCCTCTTCTCCTGTAGCCAAGGGGCTGTGGAGGAGGCAAGGGGTGGGCCAAGCGCAGCCAGGAAAAGGTGTTTGAGAGAGTGGAAATGCGGCAGGTAACGCTGAGAGCTGGAAGTGGCTCCGTCTTCCCTTCGAAAGAACACCCGTCCTTGCATCCTTCCTGGGGAAGCACCTGGGTCTGGTTTGGATCCCTGCATTGTCCACAGCTGCCCTGGTGCTTCCCGCCTGTCAGCTGGAGAGGAGATAGGAACACCAAGCACCTGGGGGAGAGACATGGGGCTGAGGACAGTGCAGTCCCTTGTCCCTATGACCGTGCAGACCTGGGGTATCCCGCGGACCCCTTCCTCAGAGTCCTCTGGAGGGTTTTTTTGCCTCCCTGCAGTGAGGAAGCTCACATCCTCCTGCCTCTCCCACCACAGAGGCCACAGAAGGAGGGAAGAGGACATGGTGGTGCTCGTTACTGCAAGCAGGGTCTAGCATGGAGGCCCAGCGGAGAGGCTCACGTGTGGACATTCTGCCCCACTGAGGTTAAACAGGCTGGCTCTTCCAACAGGGGGCTTCTTTTCTTGCAAAGACTGGGTTTCACTGGGATTTTAACCCCCAAAACCCTGGGGACTCCTCTGTGCTCCTTGCATGACCCGAACCTGCCTACAGGGAGGAGGGTGGGCAGTTACCCCTGATCCGTCCCTGCTCAGAGGATGCAGGGGAAGGGGGCAATTAGCAAAGAGCCAGGCCTCAGCGTTGCTTCCCGCCCATCGGTTGTGTCTTTTGGCAAGATGCTGGCCCTCCCCAGGTGCAGCCGAAGGGGAGTGCAGCAACACGAGGACAAATCCTTGGCGTGTGTGGGGCTGATACCGCTCCTGCCAACAGACAGGACGGGCAGCCGGGGCCGGTGGAGATCTCACAGGAGCTTGTTGTTGACCTGGAGCCTTTGGTGGCACGGGGTCAGCGCGGCAAAGCTCCTGTTATCTCTGGGGCTGCACCGCGGGGACTGTGCCGCTTGTCCTTGCTCTGATAGCAACTCTGCCCCGATGAACCCGGCTGCTTTTATCTGGCGGTCAGGGCGGCTGTGGCTGCGGCAGGGGGGCTGCGGGGCTGGGGATCTCGGAGGAGTGTACAAACAAGCTCAGGATGCGAGGACAATAGCCGAGGACGGGCCTTTGAAAAGCAGGGGGACGTGGCTCGGCCGCCCTGGGGCACATCAAAGGTCCCCTCTCGCTCTGCGCTGCCCGTGTGTTAGATGGCTGCCCGTGGACCTGGCCCCGGCATCGTGTCGGCACAAGGGGCAGAGGGTTTGAGCGGTAGGAAGTGGAAAGGGAAAAGACGGCAGCGGGGAGAGGACCCAGGCGGGAGCTGGGACACAGCCCTGAGGGTCTCTGCCTCCAGATCATGGGTTTCTCACGAGTTCCTCGGTCCCACTTTCTTTTGGCCCCCGCTGATCTTTATCTGGAGCACAGCACACAGCCCCTCTCTTTCCTCCTTCAGTGCACATCCAGGCAGGCATTTCAGGTCATTTTTGCAAAGTGGTTTGTGTGCAATTTCACAGGCACTTTTCTTGAATCAGTGATTGCCACAGCCAGGAGCTGTCAGGGTTTTTCCTTTCCAGACTTGCTGGTTTGAATCCTGGAAAGCCAGGGATGCCATCCCCAAAGTGTGGTGTTTTGTTCGAGAAGCCCACGTAGCCAGAAGGAAAGTAAGTGACTGTTGTTACCCAACAGCCTCGGGAAGCCGAGCTCTGAGCCATGTCCGGATGGAGCCGTGAAAGGATGTGAACGTGATGAGAGGGGTCTGCTTTGTGTGCTGGACATGCGCCTGCCCTACAGGGTTCTGCGGTACCTGCCGTACCTCTCGAGCAGGATCAGTCCTGCAAGAGTCCCTCTCTGCTCTCTCCTGTGCTTCCAAAAGGGTCTGGGAAAGGGCTGGAAAACCTGGGAAAGGGCTGGAAAACCTGGGAAAGTTTTACCTCTGATTTGCTCTGCAATGCGTGCTGCACACGCTGCTACCTTCGGATAAAGGACAGCCCGCGCCTGCTCGGCTGGAACCACCCTCCGCGATAAGGGCGCATGTGACTCCGGAGATTAGACCTGTCCACTGCTTTGTCTTTTTATAAAGTGCATTTATTGGCAAACGAGCAGCCCAAAGGACAAAGGAAAAAAAAATAAAACAAAACTAAACAACATAAGGAAGCAACCGGCACCCTGTGCAGCATTGCAAGCTCTGCAGGGAAAAAGTGGCCCCGAGATGGGGCTTGGATGATGGTTCTGCTCTTGGGAAATGGTTGAAACCTGCAGGCGCTGGCCCCAGGCGCCCAGGAGCAGCAGGCTGAGCCAGTGCCTCCTCTCTGGGTTTTTGATTGCAGGGCTCTCCTGGCCTCAGTGGCTTTTCTGCTTTTGAAGCCATTGTCAGGGTAATTAAACGCTCCCAGGCAGGTGCTGGAGCCTTTTGCAACCCGAGATTTGGCTTTGTCTTGTCTGCCTGCTGGAAATGCCTTGTTTTACGGTGGATTAATCTCTCACAGCAATATCTGAAAGCAAAGAGGGGGCTTTAATTGGGGTGGGATTAGCACAGCCGGGCTGAGCAGGGAGAGCAGGAGCTTTCTCCCTACCGGCTAATTGCCCCTTATCTGTGCTGGCAGCGGCTGCGACACCTGCCTGTGGCTGCCGGCGTGCCAGCTTTGTGCCATGGGGGCCCAGGCGATGCTGCCATGTGCCTGGTAGGTTTATTTATGGAGCAGAGGGTGAGATGTGGGGCTCTGGCAGCCAGAGGATTCGGGATGCTTTTGGGATGCTTTTGGCACTCAGGTGGTGGTGGGGCTCGTGCTTTTCCCTTGGGCTGTTTGCGGGGTCCCAGGGGTCTGAGCTGAAATTCCTGGGCTGCAGTTTGCAGCCAGCCCCTGCTCCTGGGCACGGACAGGCAGCGGGCACGGATGATTTAAATGTGGGCCCGGGGTGTCTTTTTCCCTGGAGCACGTGAAGCAGGTCAGCACTGCAAGGGCAAATCTCCAGGGAGAAGGGCTGTGACTGTCCTAGCTCTTGAAAACAGGCCAGTCCCATGCCTCTGCCAAATTGCTGACCTTCCCATCCCAGCCGGTCTGCCCTGCGACGGCCTCCAGTCCTGGGCTGGCACTGTCCCCCCATGTCCCCTTCCAAGGGATGGGGTGCCAAAGGCAAATGTCCATGGTGGGCTATGTGGAGGCACAATCTTGCCTGTTCCCCCCTGTTGTGGTGGGCGTCCCTTGGGATGCACACACAGTGGGGGCGGGCCCTTTCTTGGTGGGAAAAGCTGACTTTACCCTAGGGGGACAAAAAATGTCAGTTTATATTTTTGTCTCGATGTGGCCTGAAAGTCAAAGTCTTTCCCTCAGCTAAAACAACTCTTTGGTCAAGCCAATGGAAACAACCTCTCCTGCTTCCTCCCCCACTGAAGAGCGGGCTGGTATTTGTGCTTACTTCCTGACTTTTAGCCATCCTTGGCCCATAAAGGAATGGTCAGCAGGGACCGTTTCTAGCTCCAGCCTCTCCTTTAGCTCTGCTTGGCTCAGTCTGTCCACAAGAACTGCCCCGGGGGCTGCTGAGCCTGCTGTGCCAGTGCAGGCACCCTCCCTGGCTCCCTCCTCAGCCAGCTGCAGCCGTGGGTTTTGTTGGGTGTGATTACTCCGCTCTGGAGAAAGCACCTTTCTTTGCCTCTACAAGTCCCAGCAGCTTTTACAGCTTCCTCCAGATGTGAATTTGGAGGTTTTATTTATTACCCCATGATGTAAAAGGGGCAAAGGTGTGTGTGGCGATGCACACCTCTCCGGAGGAACTGGTGCTGCCCCATCCCTCCCTCCTCCTCCTCACCACTGGAGCCTGGAGGTGAAATGCCTTGTCCCTTCGCTTTATCCCTCAGCAGGGACCTGGGGAAAGAAGTGAGACCCAGGAGGGAGGCTTGGCCATGGCTGAGCATTGCTTTGCTGTCAGCAAACAAGAGCTGGTGATGCTGGACCCCCACCACCCTCTGCCTTAGCTCCCTGCACCCCGTAGGGTGCTGTGCTTGTGGGCACCAGCCAGGTGGACCAAACCACATGCACTCACATGTCTATATCTCAAGTATGGGCACACCCCCCCCCCAAAGTCCACATGTATGCCCCTATCCACTTGCACACCCAACACGGGCACCCACGAGTGTGCCCACCCCTCTCTGGGCATGCCCACCCCCCCCTGCCCCTCTGCCCTCTATCCTGCCAAAGCAAGAGAGAGCAGGCAGTGGGGCAGGAGCGCTGGCCTGGCACGCTGGCATGGATTCAGCACTGGCGAAGGCGACAGGAGCAGAAGGGAGGTGTTTTTCTTGGTTCCCACTGAGCTGCACTTGGGATGCTTCCCACTTCCCACCTGTGATGGGAGGCAGCATCACTCAGAGACAGCCTTGACCCACTGAGGGCTGAAGGGTGTCCTCCAGCAAGCAGGACTGCTCCCCCTGCCTGACCCACGGCCATTGCAGGTGTCCCCATGGGGTGGCTGAGGCCGGTGGGTGGGTGTCGTGGAGCTGGGAGGGCTTGGGGCCATCAGAGGAGCAGCACCCCCCTTCCACAAACACACCATGTCTCTGCTGGCTCTCTGGGAAAGTATTTGTTGGTTTGAGGCAGGGCTTTTTAGAAGCCTCAGCATTTTCACCTGCAAGACAGACAGACAGACAACTATGAAAATAAAACTCCCAACCAAAGCAAATACCTGCAGCCCACGCCGAGTATGTTTTTACCTCGTCATTCTCAAAAAGCAAACATGTGCAGTGAAGCACAATATTTTAGGTGGCCATGGCAGAAAAAAAGCTCCTCTGTTTTTCAAACAAGGTGCCTTTTCATTTGGAGGTTGGCGGTGGCTCTGAGAAACCGGTGACGTTTCACTGGGCCGCCCGCTGGAAATTCAGATGTTGCCTTATGGCTGCAAAACACTTCTTTGCATCCCAAGAGCCGTGAGGAAGCGGCGCCCGAGGGTGTGACTGTGGCATTTCCTCAGGATCCCCCAGCCGGGTAGGGGACCGCCGGCCGTTTGTTCGTCCCCCTTTGAAGGAGACAAAGCCCCCCACCATGCTGGGCCCCGTGGCTCGGCCGCTTCCGCTCCGGCCGAGCACGGCACCGTCGGACGTGCGAGGCTCTGTTCAAAAGGGAGGAGAAGGCTGGAGCCATCAAAGCTGCTCCGATGGCCTCAGTCGAGATGGGACCAGGGTTTCATGCAGCTTCTGCAGGGCTTCTTCCCACTCACGGTGGGCTCCCTTTCCTCCCACGCCAGGGACAAGCCGCATCATCATCTTCCTCTTCTCCAGCCAGGAGATAGACCCTTGGGGCGACGGGAACGGGGAGCTGGGCATTGTGAAGGGCAGCACCCTGTCCTGAGCATTCCCTTTGGTCACCTTTGGGGGGACCCTTGGGCAGGAGCAGCAGGTCCAGTCCCCTGGGAACACTGGTTTGGAAGCGTGATTGATGCTACGGCTCGGCCCATAAGCAGGTCCCTAAGGACGAGCTGTTCCTCTCTTGAGGGCACTCCCATCCCACCTCACTGCAATATACTACATAAGATCCTAGATAGTATATGAAGTCATATACATATATATGTGTGTGTGTGTATACGTATGTACGGCTTTTCCATGAAAAAAAAAAAAAACCAAGAAAAATACATGTGTGGTCAAGAAGCTTCAGCAGTTTCAGGAGAAGGCACTTTGCTGACATGAATTGCAGGCCCAGGGTTGGGCCACTGAGGTCCCACGAGCCAGTTCCCTGGGGGGTGACCCCTCCATGACGCTTCCACTTGTGCCGACATCCCCTTCTCTCCCCAGTCCGGCCCTGCGGCACAGGAGCCTGTTCAGGGTGACAGCACCCGCGGTGGCACCCAGACCTGTCACCTGGGGACGGGGGCAGGAGGGTCTCTGGGGGTGTCACCAGGGCTGTCGCAGAAGCTGGCCCCGTGGCTGTGGCTGGGCAGTGTTTCTGATGAGCCAGAATGGCGAGGAGCGGGGCACGGGGGTGGGGGGAGGATTTTGCCCACGCACCCTCTGCACCGCTTCTGCCTCTCGGGAGGGCGCGGGAGGGGGTGATGAGACACGCTGGGGGTGGCTTTCGGCTGTTCCGTGAAGTGGCGTGCCGCTCTGGTTAGCGAAAATCCCCGGCCTCCTTTGCACTCACAGCCGGGGGGAGGGGAAGGGGTGACGCAGCCCTCTCTGGGGGTGACACCCTCAGCCTGCTGCACGCCTCCAGTCTCCCCATCGCTGCCCCACAGCCACCCCACTGCTGTGTCCCGCCGCCCCTGGCCGGGCAGGGGGCTCAGGGCTGCGGAGGAGGCTCGCCTGCTGTGTCCGGTGGGAATGATCCTTACCCCCTCATGCTGGGACAAGGGGGATTTTCCCTGCCCAGGAGGGGAGGCGGAGGCCAGCAGGACTCCTAACCCACCGAGACCCTCTGCGGCCAGCATTTCTCCCCATGACCTTGAGGCAGAGGGGGGAGGCAGCCGGCAGCTGAAATGCCACCTCGGTCTATAAATAACATCCGACACTGGTCTCTCCCCGGGCATCGGAGCGATGACAGACTGAGCCCTCTCTGCCTCGTGCTGTGGGGCTCTTGCCCCATTTTACAGATGGGGAAACTGAGGCATGGTAGGGTCCTTGACCCGGCCTCGCTGCCAGCCCGTGGTGCAGCCCTAGGGGTTTGCAGGGCACTGTGAGGCGTTTTCCAGTGGCGGGGGACTTGCTCCTCACCGAGAAGGGGAAGTTTTGAGGGGGGCTATTGCTCTACCAGGGGGTCCATGCCTTGTGCCACCCCAGCTGTTCTTCCCGGGGGAGCCAGGGAGCCTTCCCTTGCCCAGAGAAGGGGACTCGCAGGGGCCTGGTGTCTCACAGCCCTGCAGTAGCCCCCCTGCCCTCCTCACTCGCTGCTCCCTCCTGGCTGTATCTCCCAGGGATGGTGGCTCCCACCCCGCTGGCTGCCTCCCGGGGCAATCGATGGGGACCACACGGGCCTTATCTGCAGGCCAGCCATGGGCAGGGCTCCCTACCATCCCTATCAACAGGGTGGCTCCAGACCTGGGGCCAAGGAGAGCCAGCCCCATCCCTGCTGTGCTGGGGCCATGGCGGGGGGCATTGCCACGGCCCCACGCTGGCTGTTCCAGGGGGACGCTTGAGGGGCGCGGGACCCCTCTCCAGCCCGGTGGCAAGTGTGACACTGCCGGATTTGCAAGGGTCCAGCCGAGGCCGTGACACCGGGTGGTTGTGAGCTGCTGCGGAGCATGTGAAGGCGGATGGTGACAGCAGCCTCCCGTGACTGTCACCAGGATCCGGCCCCCCCCCCACCCCATCCACTTACATCAAACTCTCAGTGGTGGTTTCCTCGCTGGGGCGAAGCTTGCAGGGGGCCAGGGGAGGGCCAGACGGGGCCAGCGCCCTGGGAAAGGCTTTCCTGTCCCTTTCACAAGTCTGGTTGAGTTCCACATTTTATTTGTTTCTCTTGAGTCGCGCCCACCCTCCTGCTTCCAGCGGCTCGGCAGGGTGCTGCCGGAACACCGGCGGGGAGGGGATGCCGCCTCTTCCCTAAACTCCTGGAGTTGGGGGTACCAGGGTTATCTGTGGTCATGTAGAGGATGGGCGAATCCCTATGATGAGGTGCCCCTGGAGTGTGGTTTCCCCCAGAATTGGGTGCCAGGCATCCCCTCACGCCATGGGGTCCCATTGCTCTTGGGGTGCTGGTCCTGCCTGGCACAGAGACCGGGCAGAGCGAGGGATGTCCCTTGGGAGAGGGAGTGTCCTGGCCACTCCGTACCGCTGAGCAGAGTCTGTCCCTCTGTGTCCTGGGACAGCAGTGACCATGGATCACCAGAAGCTTGGAGTGAAGGTCTTTATTGTCCACTTCTCTGGCTGGATTGCAGCCTGAGCTGGGTGTGAGAGTCTCACTCAGAGTCTTCACTGTCGACCATGGCCCCAGGCCCTGGGTGGGAGAGGAGAGCATGAGGAGGAACACATTTTGGCCTCCTACCAGCTCCTACCAGGGCTTTGAATGAGGATTTTCTTTCCCTGCCATGTCCTGGCCATGGGGAAGCCAGTGATGGTCGTCTGGGAGCCCACCATGCCCGCTGGGGTCGGCCCCTCCAGCCATAACCACGGGGAATTAGAGACGGGTGGAAAACTGCCTAAAAACCTGTGCAAATATTTGCATTTTGAGCAAATACTTTTCCAAGTATTGGGGAACGCTGACAAAGCAGCAGCGTGGGCGATACAGGCACGCCGAGAGGGTCCGCTTGGCTTTTTTTTTTGGGCAGGATTTCAATGGTCAAACAGTTGTTGGTTTTTTTTTTTTAAATAAAAAAGCTAACTAAGCAAATGGGAGGATTTGCCAGTGTTGTCGCTGGCCCCTTCACCAGCTCCTCGGGCAAAACAGCTACCCCTCTCATGCTGAGGGGGCTGTGAGCCTTCAAACCACCCCCATGCCCCAGGTGCCACAGCTCCTGTCTCAGTGCTCCACTTTCCTTCTCTGCTGAAGGGGTTTGGGGCAGGAAAGGGGCTCCCCGTGCCTGGTGCTGCTCTGCCCTGGAGTATCCCAGGGGCCTGGGGCTAAGTTAGAGCTGGTGGAGCTTGCCCAGAGCCTTGCGTGCCCCCCCCTCCCCTGTGTCCTGCACCCACCAGGGAATGCTCACCTGCCATTGGCTCCTGCTTGTCCTGCCAGATTTTGGCCATGGTAGCAACCTGTGTGGAGAAGGGTGACAGCGGAGAAGAGTGGCCATGGACCCTGGTGTGGTCCATGCCCACTCCAAGTGGGTACAGGGTCTGGAATAACGGGAGAAGTTGGGGGTACCCTGGGCTACCCCATCCCACTGCACTTTCCCTCTCCACACCCATCTCCACCAGCTTCCAGGGCAGGTCAGAGCAAGCAAGTCGCAGGCATGTCCTGTCCTGCTGGTGCAGGGAGGGCTTAGGGCCATGGGCTGCAGGGACCAGAGCCTTGCATGTCACCGCGGGGCAGCTCTGGGGTGGTGACTCCTAGCCCCACTGTGTGCCACCCACAGCAGGACGGTGTGATGGACTTGTCCTGGCCCCATGTGGTGAGGGTGGGCTTGGGCATGGTGATGGGGCTGGGGGCTCGGTGCAGGTGGAGGGGGGTCAGTGCTGCTGGGTGTCACCGGTGCATCCGGCACCAAGAGGGGAGTGTGCGCAGCGATGGAGCTCCCTGTGCACGTGTGTGCGTGCATGGTGGGACCAACTCATGCAGAGCATCAATGTGTGGGGCTGCCCCCCTGATCTGGGCTTGGGGTCCAGCCACATCCTACATCCCCCTGCCGGGCTGGCGAGATGCTCCGTGCCCTGCAGCCATACCTGCAACCATGAAGTATGCAGTGCTTGGGAGATGCAGGGGATCCAGGGTTGAATCAGGCTCAGGCAGACACTGGCGAGGAAGGTCATCATGATGCTGGAGCAGTGAGTCAAGGACAAACAGATGCAGGTGGGTTGGCCAAGGGGACTACCGCATGCCCCAGTACAGTGGGCAGCTGTGGGTGGTGCTGGCCCTGGGGCCACGTGTAGGCAGGGGAATAGGCTCCTGCATGCGACAGCCTGGGTGGTGCAGCATGTGAGCCTGCGTGCCAGGGCAGGGCTCTGCCTCCCCCGGCCAAGGATACATGCACATCAGCACTATGACGATGGTCCACAGGGGGATGATCACCAGGTAGATTAAGCAGAACAGCAGGGCTGCCATGACACAGCTCACAGTGACCATCATGAAGAGGCAGAGGCAGCAGATGTTGCGGGAGCTGACGTGTTCCTTCAGCCGTAGGCAATGCTGGTAAAACTGGTGCGGCACAGGGGTGCTGGGTGGGGAGTCCCCTATAGGTCCCATGCACCCCATGGGGCTGCCCTCTGCTGTGTGTGCAAGGAGGGTGTCTTCTTGTGCAAGGTGGGGGTGAGCGTGTGTGTGTGTGTGCACAGGGCATGCAAGGGGTGTCTGGATGCACAGGGCTGGATGTGCAGCGTGCAGGAAGTGTGGACAGGGGTGTAGGGTGCAACACGGAGAGCTGTGTGACAACACATAGGGCTGGGTGTAGGGTATGGTGTGTAGGGGCTGCAGGGAGCAGGGCTGGGTGTGCAAGGTGTAATGTATAGGGATGGGTGCATATGGGTGCAGCATGTAGGGCTGAGCACGCAAGCTACAGATGGGGTTTAGGGGGTGCAGTAGGTGTGGGGGCACAGTCTATAGGGCAGGACGGGTTGGAAGGGTATACAGTGTGTAGGGATAGGGGTACAGGACTTGGTTAATGGGGCTGAGGGGAGGGATGTTGTGGGGTGGGTAGCATCTCAGAGACATGCAGAGCTCCCCCAGCTCCCAGGGTGCCCCACGTCCACCACCTCCACAGAAGAGCCGCAGTGGGGGCCGCAGAGGATGTGTGGCCAGCTGTGATGGTGACACCTGTGCCAGCAGCACCGACTCACTGTGCTGCAGAGCCCCTGCTTCAGCCTGTCCTCCCAGGCCACTGCTGCAGGAGACACGTGGGGAGACTGTGTCCCCTCAGGCCCCTGGGACCACCCCACCATAGAGCAGCCCCTGATACCCTGTCACCCCAACTAGCTGGAGGAGCTCCAGGTTGACTAAGCTGAGCAGGACCAAGCTGGCGAGAGCCGGGAGGAAGAGGACAGTGGTGGAGCTGGGGACACTGGTGTGAAAGAGCAGCTCTGCTGCCCTACGTCCCCAGAATGGGGCTTGGCCCATGGCTCTGGGGCAACTTACAGGAAGGAGACCAGCGAGCTCAGGTAGATGAGGGTGCTGAAACAAAGGGGGATGAGAAGCTCTGTGGTGGGCTAGGCAGCTGCAGGGCCCCAACCTTGGGATGTAGGGCATCCTGCTCCCATGGAAGCCACAGCACAACAAATCCCCCCATTCCATTCCCGTGGCAACCACAGCACCCCTCCCTCCCCCCTCCTTGCCCTCCCATCCCATTCCCATGGCAACTGCAGCATCCTGCTCCCATGGCAGGGTGCTGGGGACCTGTTTGGGGTGCTGGTGCCACTCTGGCTTCAGAAGGAACCCATTGCCAGAGGGGCAAAGGGTGGGGGCTTGAAAGTCCCTGGGAGCCCAGTACAAACCAGTGCTCACTTTCCTTGTGGTGCTGAGAGGACACCAAGAGCCGTCGGCACTTCTGGGACCCATGAGGATGCTGGGATCCATCTAGGGCAAGGATATGCTGCTCCCCATGCCTAACACCCCAACTCCCCACTTGGTGTGTCCCCTCCAGCCCACCGTCACCCTCCCCATGCCCAGGCTCTGCTTCTGTCCCAAGAGGCCATGGCGCTGAGCGCTGGGCCAGCCCTGCCCTCTAGTGTCATAGGAGCCGCTCTCAGCAGGGCTCAGCCCCGGGCTGCTGGGAGCTGAGCCCTTGCAAACTCCTCACATGGCCTGCAGAGCCATGCAGGATCTGGCAGGCTTCCCACAGCCCCGCAGCATCACCTCCCACCCAGCCACGGCTGCCGGGGGGAACACGAGGAAGAGTCCTGGACCCTACGTGGCACCGTGGGGACCCCTGGCACCACAAGCCCACCTCCGGGGTGCCCAAGGGGGTGCGTAGGCAGCGTCACCCCAGCACAGGTGCCCTGCTCCCCACACATGCGTGCCAGCATGGGTGACAGCCACCCTCCCCGGCACCCCGGGGTCAATAACCGGGCGGCCAAGGGGGCACGCCAATGGGAGCCCACAGCGGCGGGAGAGGGAGGGGAGTGCTGGAAGTTGCTGGTTAAACTGGAACAAGGCGCGGCGGCCTCCCCGCGGTCCCTGCCCTGGGGACTCTGACCCCGTGGGCCGGCGAGGGGAGCCGAAGCAGCCAGTGCCGAGCAGCCCCGCAGGCGCTGGGACAGAGGCAGGGAGGAGCAGAGCAGGATGGACCCCACCATGGAGCTGGCAGAAGACCCCAGGTGGGTGCTGGGGACCCCTGTGCCACTTCGTAGCCAGGCAAATCCAACTTTTTGGATCAGGATTTCGGGTTATTCCCTCTGTAAAGGAAGGGAGGTGACTGGAGGGTGAGGCGAGCCGGCCAAAGGACACCAGGGACCCTGCAGGGCTGTGTCCCCATGTCCCTGCCGTCCCCATGCAGCGCTCCCCTTCTTCTCTGCAGGTTCCCCCTCCCGTTGGTGGAGATGCTGATCAGGAACTTCAGCGTGCCAGCAGCCTGCTTCTCCCTGCCACCCACCTCCCGGCAGCTGCTGCAGCGTAGGTGGGGGGACTGGGTGGGGGGGACCCTCCTCTTGCCACTGGTGGAAGCAGGACAGGGATGATGGAGGGAGGGTGGCTGTGGTGGGTGCAGGCAGGGAGCAGCCCCAAGGAACGGGGAGGCATCAGAGGGCTGCCAGGGTCTCACCGTAGCCCTGCCTGCGGGGATGGAGGTGCCCCAGGGAAGGCCAGCACTGGTGCAGGTGACATGGGACATGGGAACAGAAGCACCAGTTCTGGCATGGCCAGACGTGCCGAGGATGTGGCAAGGGGCTTCCCAAACCTGCGGAGTGGTGGGTTGGGGGGCAGCTCCCTGCTGTGGTGGCCCCAGGGGGGACAGGACAGGATGGAGATGGCTTCTCACGCCTCCATGGCAGATCTGGACATGGCCCAACTCACCATCATGGGCCTTGCCACCATCATGACGCTGCTGTCGGTTGCAATCTTCGTGGAAGAGGCTTTCTACCTCACCCGCAAGATCCGCTGCCCCATCAAGATGAAGACCCTCCGCTGGAGCAGCTCGGCCCCTACGGTGAGCTGGGGTGTGGGGATGGTGGGGGGCATCACCCCAGGGGGCCAGGGCCACCCAAGGGGTGCCAGCAGTGTGCCAAGTTTGCATCTCCCCCAGGTTGTGTGTGTGGTCAGCTGCTTCGGGCTGTGGTTCCCGCGCTCCATGATGGTGGTGGAGATGGCTACCACGGCGTAAGTATTCCCTACACCAGGGCAGGGGCACCAGGGAGCCCACAGGGCCTGACCTGCCTTCCTCTTCCTCTTTCTCCTTTCCAGGTACTTCTCCATCTGCTTCTACATCATGATGCTGGTCATGGTGGAGGGCTTCGGGGGGAAGGAGGCGGTGCTCAGTGCCCTGAAGGACGTGCCCATGGTGGTTAGCACTGGGCCCTGCTGCTGCTGCTGCCCCTGCCTGCCCCGAATCACCATGAGCAGGTGAGGGATAGTTGGGGTAACCCCCTGCCCCTGGGGAGGGCTTTCACCCCCTGCTTCTGCTGGGGTGGAAGAGAAGTCCCTGGGCAGGGGCACAGGGACCTCAGGGTGCTACCGGTCTCTCTCGCTGTGCCAGGAGAAAGCTTCAACTGATGTTGCTGGGGACTTTCCAGTATGCCTTCTGCAGGGTGTTCGCTGTCTTCCTGGGGCTGGTCCTGTTCACCGATGGGAACTATAACCCTGCTGACGTGAGTGCCAGGGCACAGGGATGGGCAGGGTGATGTCCCGGACAGGGAACTCCACCAGCCCTCACCTTGCCCAGCAGGTTTAATCAGCCCAGGCATGTTTTCTCTGTGTGTTGTCCCCCCCCCCCAGATCTCGGCAGAGAGCGTGGCCCTCTGGATCAACACCGTGGTTGGTGTCTCCACCCTCTTTGGGCTGTGGGCCCTGGGCATCCTTTTCCGTCAGGCCCGGCTGCACCTGACTGAGCAGAACATCCAGGCCAAGTTCTCCTGCTTCCAGGTGAGCCCCTGTCCTGCCTGGCTCCCCCCTGGGTGAGAGGCTCCTCCCGCATGAAAGGTGAGGAAATGGTGGGGCAGGAGCTGCTGGTGGGCAAGAGCCAGGTCTAGCTGTGGGAGAGTGGAGAAGGCTAAGGGCAGGAGCCTGGCAGCAGCACAGCACCCACCATCTCGGGTGTTGGTGGTTGCAGATCCTCCTCCTCCTGACGGCACTGCAGCCCGCCATCTTCAGCATCCTGGCCAACAACGGCAACATCGCCTGTTCGCCGCCCTTCTCCTCCAAGGCCAGGTCCCAGCGTAAGTCGGGAGATGGGGAAGCGGCATCGCCTGCTCCCAGCCGAGTCCCCCAGGGAACGGGCACGGCTGATGAAGGCAGCTCCAAATGACCCTTCTCCTCTTCCAGAGATGAACATGCAGCTATTGATCCCACAAACCTTCATCCTGGCCGTGGTGACCCGCATGTATTACCGCAAGCAGGACGACAAGCCGGGCTACCAGCCCGTCAGCTTCACACCCGCAGGCACTCAGGTCAAGGCGTGAGCAGAGGGGAGCAAAGTGGGTGGCGAGGGGCAGAATGATGCCGGGGAGCTGGTCCGCCCTGTACAACCATCTCCTCCTCATCCGACCCTGGGGAGCTGCCGGCAGCAGAGGAGGCAGAGGGGGAAAGGGCATCTTGGCATGGGGTGAAAGGGTCTGAAACCTGAAGGCCACAAGCCAAAGGGATCCGTGAAGCCGCCTCCAGCCTGGGGGGCTCTCGTCTGGCACTGAATAAAGATAAATTTGTACCTGAGTCTTGTGTTGGTGACTGGGCTTGGATAACCCCAGGGTGGGTGGGAGATGACTCCACACAGGGAGAAGAAGATGGAGCCCAGACCAGCACAGCCACGGCTTCGGGCTGTCACGAGGTGCCCAACATCCAGCTGTGACACTGACGTCTGGGAGCTGCTGGCTGGGGTCTGACGGCCAAGGCAATGCCAGGGCAGCGGCATGTTCTCCTGAGACCTCTGGGTGGGTCTGGCCTGTCCCTGGGGTATGTCCTCCACAGCAGTGGCTGCTCCTGAGAGAATGGTGGGAGGATCCACACATGCCAGCCTGATGCTACACAAAGGAGGCAGCCTTGAAGCACCTTCATAACACAGGCAATTAGTTAATTGCCTTAACACAAGTCTTAACCAGCCTTGAACAGGATCAGGTCCAGAAGTAGTACCTACTCTACACCTACAACAGAGGTGGGGATGGACATCAGGAACAATGATGACTTGCAGAAACCTCTGGGTTATCTTTTTCTCCCCACTGAAGCATCTTCTCACTCAAACCACTGCCAAGATGGCAGGTTGAGGAGAGCACGACACGAGCTGGCTGTGCTAGGATGGCAGAAGGGATCTGGCACACACTGAGTAAAATGACTTTGCGCTTATTTGGCTAAACATTAAAAGCCAAAAACCCAACTCCAGAAGAAGCCAGTAAGACACACGGGTGTGTACACAGGCCCATAAAGAGAAACCAGCAGAGCGAACACTGACTGGGAAGAGCCTGCTCGAAGCAGCCCCTGCTGCAGGGCTGGAGGTGACGGCAGGACTGGGTGATGCAGGGTGGCCAGAGATGGGCAGCAGATGCCAGATCATCAGCACTAAGACCAGAGCCTGCTGCCGGGCACCACCACAGCTTCCACTGATCTGCACCCTCCCATCCTAACACCTCTGGGAAGTGAAGAGTCAGAAAGCCAAAGCTCCCAACTTTTATTTATTTGATTCATCTTGGGGGAAAAAGCAAGTTTTCTGTCCCGTGAGGAGGGGGAAAAAGTGACTCTGAGCTTTTTGTGGGTGTCTGTGTTCAAAGTGAAACTGCTCAGCCGGAAGATGCACTGGTGATCAGTTACGAGATTGCCAAATTTGACAGACTCCCAGCAACAGCGCACGGCCATTACCTACACGGCTTTCTAGGCCCCCACAGAAGCGCTGGGGACAAGCAATCTCCTGGTTTTGCCAAGAAGCAAAATATGGGACTTGTACCCAGCCGTCAGACAGCCAGACCTAGCTCCTTCTCTGAGGGCAGGTAGGAAACCCACACCTTTACAGCAGCAAGAAGCCCTCACTGAAGACAGTGGGCAAGACGCAGGGTCTGTCCCACCAAAGTCACCGCTACTGCCAAGTGTATTCACTGCTCCAGCACCTGCCTCCAGTTAGAAGAACTGGACCCCAAAATAAAGTCCTGACCCTCTATAAAATGCACAAAATCCTGTCAGTGCAGGTTTGTGCCGTAATTTCCTCAAGAGATGAGAAACCTTTGCCTTCAACCCTCAGCAGCATGATGTTAGAGTGCCACACTTCTCATGCCTTGCTTCTACCAGCATCCTCGGCACCTTTCAGCTTTGCCCTGCTGCTGCTGTTCTCTGCCATGAGAAGATCCTCTCCCACGGGCTGGCCGGTGGTGCCAGCGGCCTCACATCCCAGATCTAGAGAGAAACTGAGGTAGGGATGCCTTGCAGGAGTCGATACCTCTGGATTTAGCAACATCAAACTCCACATGTTCTTCAATGCATGCTAGTAAAGTTTCATTTTTCCACTCTACCTCTTACTTCTTGCTTAATTCCAGCACGTCTCTTCCAGATGCTTGTTTTGAAGAGTGCGGGGTGGGCGAGGGATGTGCCGGAGCAGCAGCACTGGGTATATCCGCAGGTAACAACAAGTTCCTGGAGAACTTGGCTCATATGTCTTGCCCAGAGATGAAGCTCTATCCTATTCCTGATAGGACAGGGCAGCACTGGAGATAAAGCTGGTGCCGCAATCCAGAAGGAAACACAGAAAACAAAGTGGGTGGGGAAAAAAAAAAAAAAAAAAAAAAGACTAGCCTGGGATTCGAGTGTCCATTTTAATTTAAGTGCAAGGAGGAAGCAGGGATTATCAGTTACAATAATAATAACAGCTCTGTTATTCCAAGCTACATGTAAAACCATGGCTGGCTTCGTACCAAGCACCCCAGGTTTTGCAGGGAGATCAAGAAATACGTTAAGGTCTCCGCAGAACAAACCACCGTCCAAACCACCATTGTAAATCCATAATTACAGAACACTGTTGCATAACTTGTGTTTAAAACAGTAGTAAGGCTCTAAAGCAGCCTGACCTTTGTGATCCGGCTCGGGAAAGCAACGCAACACCCATACTGAGGGAAGAGTGAGGAAGTGAAGGTGGGGAGGATGAGGGAAGAGAGAACGTGGGTGATACAAAGTAAGTGCTCTACCACTCATAAACCAGGGATTAACAACTGGCTTGTTCCAAGTGACCATTATTTGCTCCTTACAGCTTAAAATCCATAGCAGCCAGCCACGCTCCCAGAGCCGTGAGGGTCCCTGCTGAGAGAGGTCCAAGTGGTAGATGAGGAATCCCCAAAATACCTTTTCCCATACCAGCTCTGGCCTCAATCGAAGCACAGAGCCTCTGTCAAGCCCTTAAGGCAGCATGACAAAGGATCAGCAAGATAAAAGCTGGAAAGAAGCAGCAGCCTGCTCCTACCACAGGGCTCCTGTGTCCCCTGGAAGCCTCCTTACACGCGCTGCTCTCCAGGTCCCGCATCCTGCTCTGGAGACCTCCCTGCAGTATGGCTGACCGGGCTCCGAGCTGCTCCCAGCACGGTAGGAGGATACAGGCAACTCAGCCCAGCAGCTCCATCCAGAGACAAGGGATATCACAGCCAAACCCAAACAGAAAAGCAAGTGGGAGCTTCACAGCTATGTCACAGACAGTCCAGCCCCTCCAGTGCTGGCTGCTAGGACAGGGCACCGACCTGCTCTGTACACGGGCATGCAGCATGGAGAGGGCAACCGCCCGCGGGGAGCCGCAGGCCACAAAGCTCAGTGCTCATTACAGACACAACAACAGGCACGACTTGGACCACTGTTTCAAACGAGCAGATTACACGTTTAAAATCTTAAAAAGCTGCAGCGCTCTCTAATGCTCTTTCTGGCCCACCTCGAGGAGCGGAGTAAGCGGGCAGAGATTTGTGCATTGAGTGCGCAAGGCAGGTAACTGTCACACGGGACCGGGACCCTTCACTGGGGTAAAATGTGCCCTTCATCTGTCCAGCTGCACACGCCAACCCAGACAGCGAACCGGCTGTACACGAATTCATGTTTTGTCCTTATAGCAGCGACTTCACGGCACCAGTGTAAAGGACTGCTCCAGTCCCTAGAGCACAGCAACTGAAACACAGACAAAGACGCACAGAGCACAGTGTTGAGGGGCCATTTGGACAGACAGCAAGACTTATTACACACCAGAGACTGGGACAAGGAACTTCTTCAAGGAGTACATACATTCATTTCCTACCTGGGCTCTCACACCCCCAAGGAAACGCACAGAGAGCAAGTGCCCCGAAGCAAAGATTAATTCTCTTCTCTCCAACAGCAACTGAGGGCTGAATTTTAGCTCCAGATTTAGCAGTCTTGTTAAGATTAGCTGGAAAGGCCTTTCCCCTGCAGCCCCCGTACACATTTGGGGCTGTGAATGCCACATGCTTACGGGGAGTGCGACCCTATAGTGCTGTGACTTCTTCCAGGGTGCAACTCCTGCGTGCTAAACTGGTAGCCCCCTCCCCAGCACGTCCTCACTGCCACACGCTGGGAAGCTCAGATAAGAGGCACACAAGCACTACAGGGTCTGCTGGACAAGATTCCTATCGGTGTCTCTTATTTCCTAGAAGCTTCTTTACACCACTGTTCCCTGTGTGCTCTGGAGGTCATGCTGGTTGAGGAACCGAGGGGCCTTTCATTTGGCAGCGGCATGGATACTGCCTGGGCTTGCAGGGGAATAAGACAGAGGAGCTGAAGGAAAGAAGGGACAGATGGGTCCTCCCACTCTCCCTCTTGCCTGGAGGTTTAACAGGGGAAAAGAAACCAAAACAAAAGCCACACTTGAGTGCTATTCTTTGCGCTTTAAAAGAGTATTTTCTTAAAATATAAAAACCATCTTCCCCCTGGAAAACACTAGAACGTAAACAATAAAAAGGGGATTTGGGGAGGAGAAGGGAGAGGAGGTCTGAATGTGCTTCCAGGCAGCAGCCCTTGCTAAGAGCAACGGGTGCCTCCAAGGCCCTGTGCTCACCGTCAGCCCTGTTCCTATGGCTCTCTTGCACATTTAGAGTTCCCCAGTGGGTCCGGACTTAGGATTCGGCGATTAGTGATTCGCAGCAAATCCCGGCTGGTAGCTTAATCCTCTTCATCCTCACTGATGTCGTAGGTGACTGCAGACTCGTTCCTGGAGCGGTTGGCCGGTGAGGAAGGAGGAGTCTTGGTTGAAAAGGGCCAGCGGAAGGATGGAGATGGGGAGCGGTCATGCGTGGGGCTACTGCTGGGACTCTGCTTTGGGCTGATGGCCTGCAGCATCCGGCCCTTGCCTTCCTTCAGCATGTGTTTCTAGTGATGGAAGAAGGAAGACAGTTAGTCGGCTCAAAGAGCGATTGAAATGGACACTACTTACAGCTTGTGCGGCATTTTGAGTTGTGTCCCTTCAATGCTTCATGCAATACAAGAGCAGAAAAAGCCCAAGCATCGCTCTAGCCTTTGGAAACTGCACGCAGTGTAATCATCACCCATTTTCAATTACCTCTAGCATGAAGTGCCTGTGATATTTACCCAGCAGCACAGGAGAGACTGGCAAAAACAAGTAGCTTCACGCTCATCCCAGGCCAGTGACAAAGTGACTGCCAATCTCTTGGCTGCTCAGTGGCCTGCAGGACACAAGCTGGAGTTTACAGGCCGGCTTATGGGACATGGGGGCTTCTGACACTACAAAAGTAACTGGCGTTATCCAGCCGGCAGAGTGAGGGCTCCCTGTAAAGTGGCTTCCCAAGCCTGGGACAACTGGTCTGGAGACAGGCTTCAAGCACTGCAACAGACGGTAAACGTTTGCTCTGCAGAGCATGGGCTCCAGAAGCCCCACAATGACTGCCGAGCTCTCCAAAATCCCCCTTCCTCTTTTCCCAGAGCGGATCCTTACCAATGCGCCTTCTGGGCCAAACATCTCCAGGAAATTGCCAATGAACTCCCGGGACTTCTCTTCCCACTTCTGAATGAGATCGATACTCTTCTCCTCCACTTTCTGGACAAATTCCTTTGACTTCTCCTCTACATCCTTCACCCTCTTTTTCACCTTATCCACACGCTCCTGGAGGTGATATTTCTTCTCCTGTACAGTAAGCAGATCAGAATACAGCTCACCAGATCTGAGTGGTGACCACCTCTGCTCTGTGTTATTACACTGAACTGCTGCCTAAGACTCAGCATCTCCATTAGTCTCGTGACACTTCCCCTTCAGTTCAGTGACACTTCTTCCCTAGACTAAATGGCAGGCACACTGGGGCTGCGAGATGCTTTGTGGCAGGCACTGGCACAGTACACAGAGCAAGACTAAACCCAGAGATAAGCACTATCTAATAGGAGTGCATGGAAGAGGGAAATATTTATACATTGTACAGATTAGATTTGAGTGACCTGCTGAAAGTCTCTTTGCATATCACAATCGCACAAGTCTTTTTGCTGGGTGTTTTTAAACAGAGGCAAAGTTAGACGCCAAAGACAGGTCAAGCAGCCGTTACCTCTCCTGTTTCATTTTTGTATTTGATTGTATTTAAAAAAAATAAGCACAGTATCCGAGTGATAAAAAAAAAAAAAAAGTTTACTATTTTACTACCAAGATCAGAAGTGCCTTCTGCCACGTATTTTGCTTGCAGGCTAGAGCTGCTCAGCGCAGGATCAGAAGATGTCCTTCTTTCCTACCCGAGCACTGCTGCTCCTGCAGCTCCAGGAACTGAGAGCAAGATCAGATTTTATCCTAACAAATGACTCTACCTGAAGAAGGCGTCTGAGGGAAGGAGAGCGATGAGACATGGCAGCTGCTGCCAAGAACAACCCACACTTCATTCAAGAAAACACACATTTCACCACACACCCTGTCTCCAGCTCTTTCAACAGGTAAAATGTCACGAAGACATTTCTGACAATGGAGGAGTATTAGGCAAAACCCCAGTTCCTCTGGGTGGGTCCCAGAGGCAATTTCAAGGGCAGAAGTAACCTAGTTTCTACTCCAAAGACACTGGTTCAGTAGAATTGCTTAGCTCTGCAGACTGGCCTTTTACTGGCATATGGCAAGACTGTGCTACCACTAGATCAGACTCTACTTCTCTACACTCTGTAAGATTCTGCTTCACACAGCTTGTAGTGAGACATGTGGCTTCAACTCACGTTTATGAAGCTGACATTGAGCTCTTTAGCAGTGTAGCCCCGCTGCAGGTTCCGTCTGGCATAAACATCATAGTCCCGCACGATCCGGGTGATGATATCTGATGTTGAGATCCCCTCAGTCCTCTGCGTTGGCGCAAACATGCCTAAAGTTGGGGAACAGGACCCAGGACAGCTGTAGCAAGACACATGGCAAAAAGCCGCTGCCACCGCTATTAGGAAACAATCCCTCCCATCAAGACCTCATTTCCTAGAAACAACTAGAGGAGCCACTTTGCCAAGTTCATGAGATTCTCCATTTGTGAGAATCTGTAAGCCAAACTGCAGTATTTTTTCAAAAGGTGGCTGTTAATTCTATCACAATAACTAGACTGGAAGTAGGAATTAACGCTGGGCAATGGCTGGCCTGGGACATGGAACAGTCCCAGCCTTGTGAAGTAGGGCCCAAAGCTGGGCTTCTTTCTGCCCTCAGAGCCTCCTGGGCAGACCTTGTTCCCAAAGGGCCGCTGCCACTTCCCCAGGCATAATCCTGACATACAGGGGCACAGGAGAAACTACAGCAGATCTTTTACAGGAAGCTCTGGAGAATCTGACCCAGACCCACCTGCTTCTTTTATATGCTTATAAACATCATCACTGCCAGCAGAAGAATAGGGGATGTCATCGTGCGCAACAAAGTCGATCTGAAAATTAAGAAAGCAATGCCAGTTAACATTTTATCTTGAACACACAGGTCTCCTGCTTTCTGACAAAGGATTGTAACTTTTTCCTCAAAACCTCCACGCAGGAGTGTGACAGAGAACAGCAATATACTTTGCTCAAAAAGCAACCCAGATCAGTCCCAAGTTCTCACTGGCAATTGCATATCAATTCTTAAGCACACACCAGAGAGGAAAGGCTGGGACTAAGGACACAGCTGTTTTAAACTCCACAGAGAAATGGCTTGTTAATGGCAACAAGGGTAAACTAAGCAAACTCCCCTGGAGACTCCTCCACCTCCCAAAGCAGTTCAACAGATGTTAGAGACTCCTTTCACTTTATCTTGCCAACTGATAAAAGACTCTCAAGATGGCTTGCCTGGTCTCCTGCTGCAGGGAAGCTGCTGTAGATCTAAAGCTGCTGCTGCTGTAAGCAGGGAGTTGGACTAGATGCCCTCCAAAAATCCTTTCCAACCCATGTTATCCTCTCCCTGCTGTGTATTTCTCACCAATCTGTAATGAGCATCAACTTCTCCTGGAAGTGCAAGAACCCTCTCAGGATTTTTCACCATGTCACAATCTCTACCTTATTTTAACATTACCTGCCAGCTCAGCACATGCTTCTAGTTTCCCAAGAAACCCACTCAGTTCCCATAACCCAGCTCATTCTATATTTAAGGAGTTTCAACAGAAACCGGTTGCTCAGGCAGAGGTCATCCCCATGGATGGATTCTTGCTGTAAATAGCGAGCACAGACAGAGGCTAATCAAAATTCAGAACAGATCAGATGTCACAAATTACCCTGTGCTCTGCCAGGAACTCGGGGGTGAGTGTCCACGGCGCGTTTCTCACCACTTCGTCCACATAGCGACAGTGCTGCACAGCATCATACCGCTCATTTTCATTCATTACCGTGAAGCCCTTGAAGTTATGGGTTAGCTCATCGCTGCAGACTGAAGAGAGAGGCACAGAGAAGAGTGAGCTCGAGGAACTTACCCCAATACTTTACAGCAAAAGGGCCTTGCACACACCCCCGGCTAAACCAGGCAGTTCCATCTGCTGACGGAGGCTGGCGATGGCACTTTCAAACCCAGCTTTTCCAGCAACAAAGCAACAGGAAAAGGGAGCAGTGCAGGGCATTAAGCTCCTGTGCAATTCTAGGCTCTTTGGGGGAATTCTAGGCTGTTTGGGGTCCCCTGCAAGCTGGGGACCTACACCCTATGCCCTCAAGATCTCTAGAGCGTAAAACGCTTATCAAGAAAATCAGCCAATACAGAATACAACTCTCCTGTATGAAATGGCACCTGGGGATCTATCGGGCAGAAATCTGCTTTTAAACCTACAGATGTCCCAGGCTTGGAAACTGAAGCTCATGAAAAAGCTTCCGATTTCATGAAATGCCGTTCACAGCCTAGTTTTTGGGAAGTTGTGTTAAAACAAAGGGTGAGTTCACAGCAAATCAACTTAGCTTAATTATTATGTTCTATGAGAAAACAAATGAGCAACTCTTCATAATCTACAATGTAAGATATTAAGAAGGAGGGAGTTTTATTTGGTTATCATTATTACTTACTGAAAAGTAAATAAGGCATTAACAGTCTCACTGGTATTGGACATATTTATATTCTAGACAAACAGATGATAAAGAGCGGGTGAGATTGCTCCCAGCTTGGAGCTAATGTTCACTTGGGCTGTGGCCTCTTGCCTTTCAGTTCCTGGTGCACAGGGATCAGTTCATTGCCCTCCACCTCCTCACCAGTCTCCCAGAGGCAGAGAACACGATTACACACCTTGCTACATTAACATGTTAATAGTTTGACCTGAAGTTATTTTCCTGCCTGATGTACAACATTTATGTACATAGGGGTGTCTTTCCACTTCCAAGATTTCTAAGCTCAGAGCATTTTGTAGATTGGAGCAACGGTTTCAGCTCTCCTCCCTCTCTTCCCCTTCCAGACACTACTGTACCACACAGAAAAAATGCAGAAGTACCACTATAAAAATGCCCTCAGCAGCGAGTGAAAATGTGATA
Organism: Numenius arquata; assembly: GCF_964106895.1. Taxonomy (NCBI): domain Eukaryota; kingdom Metazoa; phylum Chordata; class Aves; order Charadriiformes; family Scolopacidae; genus Numenius; species Numenius arquata. The sequence continues at coordinate 12,015,033 of NC_133584.1, forward strand.
AGGAAACAAACCACATGAAGACGTTATGGTCGCTCTCTCACAGGATCAGAGTTTCATTTTGCTTCAGAAAGCTAATGGTAGTTGAGAAAACTAGTTAAAGGCATTCTCAGCTCTATTACTTTAACATCATTACGCAGCCTGACCAGAGGTCACCTCCTGATAGACAACATGCACAGCCTGAAATGTCTTTAAGATGGGTGAAGGTACAGGCACAGAGGTCCCGTGTGGACAGAGGCCAGCATATTACAGCAGCCAGAAGCGTTTCCTCTTTCCCGTTATATTCCTGAAGGAGGCCTGGCTGAAACACCTCTGCTAGATCCCCTTGGGCAGTCAGCAGGACATTCCTGGCATCATGTGAAGACCTTTGAACCTAACAGACAAAATGGGGAACTTTTGTTTGCAGAAATGGGGCCTCACTGATTTCCACATGGCATGGAAATTCCAGGCACCATGCCCAAGGAACCACCATTATCTCCATGCTCCTAGCGGGACCTGTTTGGTATTAGCCATAAGCAATCCCCAGCAGAGAGCTGGAGCAGGGAGGAGGTGTTTGACTTGCAGGGGAATACAGATGACACAAAGCTCAACCACCCACGGATGGACTGTTCCTCATTCGTTAACTGCCTCATTCAAGAGGCAGATGCTTGACTGCCCCTAATATATTTTGATACTCTGACGTGCAACTCACCTGTATCTGTCACAAAATAGAGGGGTCAAGTTAGAACAGCCTGATCAGAAATCTTTTCCTCAAGAGCTCATTTGGTACAGGACATCTTTCTGCAGACACATTAACTCTCAATATATTGCAATAAGACTCCAAGAACATTTGGAATGCAGAGAGTGCCACTAAGGCCATAAAGACAAAAATCCTGCTATACCACCTGTAGGCACAACCACAGAGGGAAGTAAACTGTACTCCTACGACAGCCAAAGTCAACAAGGTCACTCCTTACCTCCGACAATGAGGTATGTGTTTGGGAAGAGGTTCTTTGCTTGCATCAAGGCCCGGGCATGTCCAGAGTGAAACAAGTCAAATATTCCATCGGCATAAACTCTGACAGGGCGATCCACTGTGCCAAAGAGACAAAGAGACATTTGTGAAGATGCCTTCCTGGAGAAGCAGCTGTTGCTCATGCCTGCATTTGGGGACCTTCTGAAACTCATTGGGGCGTTGCAGAAAACCAGCAGAATGCAGAGCCACAGCCAGGAAAGATTTGTGAAAAGAAATGGCTGGTGCTCTGCCTTCCCACACGAAAACAAATGCTGCTGAGCACAGCACTGAAATATAACCATGCTCAAAGACAGACTCAAAACCTACCACGTACTCACCAAAATGAGGTGAAGGGAGACCAAGGGGAAAGCAAACCCTGGACATCTCCCTCCTATGGAAATCCAAGTGCAGCATTAACTTTTTGCACAGCAGTGAGCTATCAGGGGGAACTGGCAAAAATGTTTCAGAAGTGCCCAATTTCCCCCTGCCAGCCACAATGGCATCTCAAGACCTTTTCAGCATCCTCCTCTGCAGCCTGCTGCTACAGCTACCAGTCTGGCTGAGGGACTAGACTGTTCTGATTCTCCACCAGCATCACTGGCTCCCCCCAGGCCTGTGAGGGGTGTGTGACTGCATCCAAAAACCCAGTTTGACTACTGAAAGAAAAGTAGATACAGTTCTGCCAAACACTGGCACCATCAGCTAAACCCATAGATAAATAAGGAGGAACAAAGTTTTCCTCAGGCCACCTATGCCAGGGGAAATTGTAGCTCTTCTCTTTGAGGTCAGCATGGAGGTAAAGTGAGATAGTGTAGGACTGCCATGTAATAGCAGGAGGCTTCCTGGCTTCTGGTCTCCCAGGACCACACAGGAGACCCCCAGCTCTCTTGCTGCTGGTAACAGAAAGCCACACATTCTTGGTATCCAACGGACTTGGGAACGGCTTGCTGCTCTCTGGCCCCATTCAGGCAGACTCAGATGAGTGGTGTGAGAGGAGGCACACCAAAGCTGCAGTGATGAACGGGAAGAGATAGGACCTAGCAGGAGAGCTGAAACCCCATGAGTCTGAGCAGGGCCCTGAACCTTCCTAGAAACAGAGTTGATGCAAAGGTAAGGTTGTTAAATTCCAGCTAAACAGAGCAGTCAGTTTGAGGACAGCCTCTTAAATCACTTTTCAGCAAGTCCACCTCAGCCCGATGATGTCAGGAGGCTCTGGAGAGCCAAGGATCTGGACATCTGAGACTGCAAAAGCTTTCCGTATGCCAGAAGAGGGCTGGTCCTAGATGGCCTTTAGTAAAGTGCAGTCATGTTCTGGAAAGTGGCTGGGACATCCTTCCCTTTTCCTCCACACCTGCAGCAGCTACAGTTCCTGAGCACAGGCATAAATAGCAACAAGGAAGCATGTGGTGCACTTTAGTTTTAGCAGGCAGGAGAGCCATCACTGTTGAAATCAGAGACCTTTGTGCAGGCTCTGGAGATTTTCAACTGGGATATCATTGCGGACTGTGAAAAGCATTGGTTTTCCAGAACCTCCTGCAGGAAACCACTGCCAGGTCTCAATCTCAGCAGGATCATCTCTCAGCAGCAGTCAGGTAGGTAGAACTGCAGCATTTTTATTGTCTCAGTTTCTGTAACAGGGAGGCCAAGTAAGACAACACCATCTGCATGCTCTGGCAAGAGAGGGCAGCCATCCTTCAGTCAGGAGTCAGTCCTGCCTCTGCCTCCTCTTTAGACTTAAAAAGAGAGCAGTGTTTCTCCTAGTCTGGTTTAAAGACTAAAAGGACATGTTCCTGTTGTGGGGCTGGCCTACTGGGCTTAGTAACACTGACTTTAATTCAAATCCAGACTAGAATGGGACATTCTGGACAATGATGTATGTTGGTTTTATTTGCCCATCTCAAGTTTCAGAAGACATGACTTTTAAAGTACTTAACTTTAAGCTACCTCAGACAAAGTAGTGCAGAAAAATGTTCAGCGCTGATACAACTCTATAGCTGTCGGAGGCATAGGAAGAGCTAAAGCACAAATATCTGTTTGCTTCAAATAGTCTTACTGGTGAAGGTACAGCTCTTCACACACAAAGGCTCCAATTTCAGTTGTACTGGCAGGCCCAGTTTCACAGGGAACAGTTATCACCAAAGCATTAACTAAGTCATTGGCTGCAAACCTGCTGTGACACACAAGGTTGGATCAGTCTCAGAGATATCAAAACCATACACACACACCCCCACCTCCCCAAAACTCAACATTTATACAACCTTTCCAGTCTGGCTTTTACTTACAAGGAGTCCCTCTCATCGCTTCTTCATATGTTACTCTGATGTATGGCTTGCTGTAATCGATTTCCACTTCATCTGAAAACGGAGCTGGTTCCCTCAGTCCCTAAACAGCCAGAGAAGGTCAGCTGTGAGAACGCAAAGGTGAATGCGTAGTGGCAGCACTGCGACTGCAGTGTCCTAGTCACCGAGTGACTCACTGTGTCTCTGCAAGGTTCAAACGCATGTACCGAAAGACTAATTAGTGTTAAACCTCAAAACAGCCCTGCAGGGTGATTAGCCTGAGTTTAGAGAGAGAGAGAGAAAATTCGACTTGTGGTAGTCACACTGGCCCCAAGAAAACTGGAGGCTCAGATCTGCAGCTGGTAAAAACAGATTTTTGACAAACAGCAGCACAAGCCAAGCCTCATTAAACCTCACTGTCGCAGCTCCAGCTATGCCCACCCAGGCAACACCACCGCTTTGCTGTGCTTGCCTGCTTGTGCTGTCGTGTTCAAATTGTAACAGCTCCTCAATTTAAGTATACAAATGAGCAGAAGAGCAATACCAACAGTAGCACAAATTCCCAGGGAACGTGTATCGTCACCCATTTCTGAGCCATACACAGTGAGAGACCGACCTCGACCTGTGGAAGAGTATCTCCAGCTGCCGCAGGAAAACCCCTCTAATCTGCTAGCTTGACCAGAGCAGTATGTTTAACCACCAGCTGAAGTCCAGATATCGTTTCTGTTCTCCTCTGAATGGAACCAAAACATCTACCCTTCCCAGAAGAGAACAAACAGCTCAATTTCCTTCTAGCAGGAAGGTGTGGGGCAGCAATGGATGTCTCTTTCCTGAGCCAGAAGACTTGGAAGCAAGCTTGTAGTAATCATTACAGTAACACCTTCAAGCTGCAAAAAGCTAATCAGCAGTTTCCTCTCTGGCTTCCTGTCCCATTGCAGCATCCTGCCACCGTGCCCAGCACCACAGCAACCAGAAACACCACTGCTCTTATTGCTCATGTCATGCCTTATTAGAGTGCTCAAAGTGAAGGAAAACAACCACTGACCACTACATTCAAGCAAACTGATACTGCCAAAAATCTCCTTTTAATTTATTTAGGCTCCAGTACCCACACTTCCCACACCACCTCCTCTACCAGGATCCTTACTGTTAGGTTAAGGCCTGCAGGTCTCCTGTTTCATCACTGCCATTGTATCTGGGACTTGTGAATAAAACCAGATTCTTTGTGGCTCGGTTGCCCCATACCCGATATGAAGCTAGGAATAAAAGCATTAGAAAACCTATCAAAATTATCAGAGGATCACAGAGGAATGCCCTCAAAAGCCCCTGCCACAGTCTTGCCCTTCCTCTGAAGCGCCTACGCGGGTCAGGACTCAACCTGATGTGCACAATACAACAGGCTCATGGTTCAGCAGGCTTGTTACTACCCCACTGCTTTAGGGGAACACTCCGCCAGCCAGCTCTTTAGTTGGGAGCGATAAAAGCTTCAAGGCAATGTCACAGTTAAGCAAGGCTATTACTCTTGCTACAATAAATAAAACTTTCACAAAAGGAAGAAAAAAGAAATCTTTCATCAGGAGGTCTACATTAGCCCTGTGGCTAAAAAACAGCCAGGAAGTTTAGGAAGTGGCTAGCCATTACTTGTGTTGTGGTGTTCATAGACAGATGATTAATTTCTAACACAGGACAGACTCCAACCTGAAGAGCAAGTGATTCCCACAGGATAACCTGTGCACTTCTCTTTCCTTACTAAAATATGTGGGGTCTTTAAGAGGGACAGGGTGGGTTTTGACAACAATCATGGATATTAAGGCTCTGTGGGATAAGTCATAGAACAGCTCAAGCCTCCAGTCCCAAAGCTGGCCTCCCAGTTCTCACTGCTGGTGCTGCTCTTACTTTGTTACCATCTGTCAAGTGCCCTGGGACAGGACTGAAGTACTCCTGAAGAGCAAAACATTGTTATCAAAGAGGAAAGCTGCAACACATCACTGTATTTTGCCAGGACTATGACCCCAACATGACGTGGCAGGGATGGTAGTTGGCTTTTGACAGAGATAAGGAAAGAGCAACTGGGGTACACGTGATACACGTGTACTTCGGGGCAGAGAAGAGCTGTATAAAGCCCATCATCGCAATACTGTGGCGAGGACAACTTGAAGCCAACTCTTTACACTGGCATAGACCCCCTTTAGAAGAGATCCCACTAGCTTTAGCTTGTTACAGCTGTCCCAAGGTCGATCTAGAAGGAGAAATCTTTATTTTTTTATTTTTTATGAACACTCCTGAAGTATCAGCAACATAAATGCTGTCTCCTGCCAGACCAGGGGAATCAAATGAACAGTCATCTTCCCAGTGTTTCAGAGTGTGGATTCAATAGATTGCTCCTGCAGGTGCCTAAGATTTCAGATCCTCCTGCAGCTGCCCTGACCCGAACAGGACTGCTTTCTGCCAGGTGCTAGAGTTGTTATGTGCTTGCCTGGAGAACTCCTCCCTCCTGCTGGGTCATTTAAGAAAACCCACCTGTGAGAAATGAATGCTGACTTCCCCATGGATATCTATATCCCTGCCCATTCGGGTTCAGCTTAAGTGACTATAAACAAGCCGGACACACCACAAAAGCAGCTTAGCAATGCTTGCCTCAGACCTAATTTAAGCCCATGTTGTACGTGTGTTATTAGTATGAACAAAGGAAGATTTTCAACTGGCTTTGCAAGAAGGATAACTGCTGTCATTTGCTTCTTCCCCCCCTCCTTGTTTTCTGGGTCCGCAGACAAATCATCACATTTATCTTTCTGCTGTTATGGCTCAACGTCCTAATCTTGCAGGCACCTAAAGCTCCTATCTCTGCTTACTTACGAATGAGCGTCGGGACATTTTGGGAGGGATTCCATCCAGCTCTGCGGCCCCATTGGGGCCAGATCCATCTTTTCTTCTCTTTCGGGAATTCAGCCTGGAGGAGGTCGGTGGCTCCATCTTGCCAAGCACGTCCAGTCAGAACTGGAACAAAATGAAGGAGAAGGGGAGAAAAAAAAAAAAAAAAAAGAGAAAAAAAGAGATATTTCTCAGCTTTTCCAAAGCAGAATCAGTCGACAGCAGGCAGAGTGTACAGAAGGTCAGTGCAAAGACACAGCCACCTAACAAGGGGCTTAGCCAGTTGTATTTGGCATCAGCTGCCAAGGCTTGACAAACAGTGCCTGGTGGGAATACTGAATCATTTAATGCAACCCGGAGCTGTTCTGCAGAGAGAAGCGCGCAGCAGTCAGCTGGCTGGAGAGACACTCGCTCAAGAGTTGCAATGCAAGTTATAAATCATTACTACAAGGCTAACTATGCTATTTTAGCATCTGAAAAGCAACCTAAGGATTAAGGCATGCCCAGTCCACATTCAGCCCTCCCCCAGCTCTCATTCTGATGAATGCAAACACTCTTCTACCCTTCTGTGCCTCCCCCTTGCCCAGCAAGACAGCCAGTGGGTGTGCTGCATCCCCGTACAATCCTAAACAGAGGAAGGAGCAGATGGACAAGAGTGAGGGACAGGGTGCAACCCATGGTCATAACTTAAATGACTGGCTGGGTGGCTCTTAACTTTCCTCTTTGTGTAAGACCAAGCTGCAGCTCCCCAGCAGGGACAGCTGCCACCGTGCTCCCCTCTCGTCCCCTGTCCCCACTGCAGTGGTGACTCAGCCGATGGTGAGGCAGCTGCTGACACCACATTAGGGCACAGCTACTTCTGCCACTTTACGCACCAGGTTGTAATTAGCGGTGGTTCAGCTGAACTGCTTCTGTGATGAACAGACAGACTGACCACCAGCTTGGGACAGAAATCGTGACAGCTATCTGGAAAGGAGCTATCCTTGCTTTTGAACTGGAGTCGTCGTACCTTCCCAAAAGGGCCCCTGGTGCATTAGGAAGCCCAGCACTCCACACAGCTGAAGCAAAGGGATTTATAGTAATTTAGGGATTTATAGAAAGGTACGGCAGCAAACAGCCCTTTTCAGCTGCTACAGGAGTTAGAAATGGGTGCTAGATTTGCGAAGTTTCTAACTAAAGAGCAGCATTATCTCTTTTGCTCACTTGAAGTGTGCAGCTCTCCAGTGCAGCAAATGGCACTTCTGACTGGCATTCCTGAGAGCAGCACGACCCCTCCGCCCAGGAATGATGCTTATGTGCATGCCTCAACACCCTAATAATAAGAGCCGTGTGGAATTTAAAACATCTCCCCACCCACATGCGGTAGGTGTCCTGGAACACATTAGGTGGGGCAAGCGGGAGGTATGGGAAAGGGCAGATGTCCCTCTGAACACCATCCCTCTCCTTGGCAGGGAGTCTCTGCCGAGCGCTCCCGCTCAGGACGAGCTGTGACTGTCCTCGGTAAGGGCTGCTGGGCAAAGCACTGCTGCTCAGCAACCAAGAAGTGTGGGCTTTGTCAAAGAGATCACTGAGTGGTCAGACTCACTCAAGCACAAATGATTCCAGGTTAAGGAACGTTCCAAAGTAAGGAGTCAAAGGCAGTTCAATAGACACGAACATACCACTCTCCCCATCCAGCATCAACACAATGATACCTTACCAACAGCACTAGGACCAAACACAGCCGAGCTGGTTTTGGGCTACATGCATACAGGTACCCCAGACTGCTCTGCTACACCTAGCACTATGCACCCAAAATGGCAAAAAAGAATGTTAGGTGAGTGAGGAGCCAAAAAAATATTGGGGAGAAGATGAAAGTGACAGTGAAGAGCAGTCACAAGGACATTTCAGAACCGCATGAGCCATCCAGCACTCGCTTCCTAATGCCTGCAAGCCAAGTTTGCCGAGTTTCCCCCATTCCCGTAATTAATTTACTATTTCCTAACAACAGACAAACACACGGGAGTGCGCACAAGCAATTTCAGGCAAAAAGAGTTTGCAACCCTGAGCACCAAGTCTTCCAACACTTAAGCAAACATTTAACTTTCAGGGAAGATCTGTGCTATAAACGCAGCAGGTTCCAGAGGGCCTCTGTGAAAACACAGGGTATGACACAAGTAATTCTTAGGTTTTGCAAGGTGCCACCTCGCAAGCACACTCTGTATCAGTTATTCACTTCACCACCATGGTCCTAGCAGAAACCACCCTGTTCACAAAAAGGAGCAGACCTCTGCCTCTTGTTCAAGCAACCCCAGCGTTCATGGAAACAGTAGGGGGAAACAGCAGCAGATTTCCTTGTTATTTGGTCAAAATAATTTCACTGTGCTTCAAGTCACCTGTGGGTCTCTGACCACTTGCTTTCCTCCCCTTTGGAGAGAATTAAAAGGTCTGTTAATGTGCTGAATGCAGTCACTCTGAACCACTGCCCAGGAAAACATTAAAAATCCCTGGCAGAGGCTTTGGTGCTGAAGTACGGACACGGCAGCCTCCATGCACAAACAGGTAAAGCTCTTGCCGATTTAGCTTGGCCCACCAGAGCACCCAGACTTCTCTGCACAGAAGTACACTCTCCGCTGAGTTATCGCCAGCGTATCGCTGCCGGGTGCAGAGCTCAGGGCCAGCCAAAAACTGCAGGTTACAACAGAGGGCAACACTGGGCTTCACGCTGATGTACAGCAGCACTGGCCCAGCCTAGGAGAAATCTCCAATGGCTTCTTCCAACCCCTCCTACACCCAGCCACCCGCTTCCCTCCACCCTAACTCACTTTGCCATTTCTCAGGGTATACGTAGTCAAATGATGCAAACAACAGCTTGAGCAAATGGATTAGGGGCTCTTTATCAGGGAACATACTGATAGGACAAGGGGTAATGGTTTTAAATTGAAAGAGGAGAGATTTAGATTAGATACTAGAAAGAAATTCTTTACTGTGAGAGTGGTGAGACACTTGTACAGGTTGCCCAGAGAAGCTGTGGATGCCCCATCCCTGGAGGTGTTCAAGGCCAGGCTGGATGGGGCTTTGAGCAACCTGCTCTAGTGGGAGGTGTCCCTGCCCATGGCAGGGGGGTTGGAACTCGATGATCTTTAAGGTCCCTTCCAACTCTAACCATTTTATGACTCTATGATTTGCTTTGCGTTAAATAAGCAGCAGTGGTCAGACAGCACCAGCAGCAGCTCTGCCTGACGTACCAAGGGAGACACCAGCTTTGAGGATGCTGTAAATACGCTCAATCTGCTCTGATGTTACAGGCTAAATGTTGCTGAAGGCGCCACTGCAGTGTCTGGAGAGCTGGGCACTTCATGAGTGACACAGCTCTGCTAATTACTCAAATTAATGCATAAATTAAACAATAATTTTACCACTCTTCAGAGCTTTAAAATCTCTATCCTGTGGCTAGCGTGTTTCTGGGAAGTCCTCCCAGCATCAAACTCACCTTCATTAAAAACATGGAACATGTTGTTTTTGAAAACAAACCATACCTTACTGTGATAAAGCTACTAATCTTAGAATGTTTCATTTTGACCCAAATGACTAAAATAGCAACCAAACAATTACTCACTAACAATGGGACCCAGCATCTGTAGCTGAGCTTAATACATGAGTACACAGCCTTGCTTCCCCAAATGCGTAAAACACCAACTGTTCTAAAATTAATTACATTTGCAGCAGATGGGGAAGGGGGAAGAGAAGATAGCTCTCAAACCTCACTCTGAAAAACTCCAAGATAAAAAGACAGACATAATTGGAAGAGCAAGCCTGTAAAATATTAACATAATTCTGTCTAAAGCGTCACCCTCCTGCGTTACGGAGAATATGAGAAACTGCTTGCTAGGAGCAAAGTTAAAAAGTGCCCCATTTGGGAAAGTGATGGGCAAATTACAGTCTCTGCGCCACTCTACAAAACACTCGGGGCTTTGCTTCTGAAATTTCTTTCTCTGGTGCATATCCTTTATCAAAGAAGCGCTTTGCATCACCTGCCAGCAAGTTCACCTCAAGAGAGAGCTGTACGGGCTCTGTGAGGAGGAGCTGACTGTCAGAAGGCAGAAGAGTTGCTCTCCCCGTCCGGGAATCCCTCCTCTCAGTCCCCAAGTGCAGACATTGAATGAAGGAGGGGAAGCGGTCGAAGGGAGAAATAGGCGTTTTCTTTGAACCGTGGCAGTAATGGCCTTCAGAAATCATCCAGCACTTTGCCAAGAGTAATACTACTAAGCTCAAGTGATTTCCCACTGAAACGCAGCTGCTTCTGGGAGGGAAGAAGGATAAGCATTGACTACCACAAAGAAAAAAAAAAGAAAAAAAATATATATAGGCAGGGAAAAAATTTAAAACTTCTCCCTTAGTGCGAGTTGACCACACCATTGTTGGAGCTGGAATTTAGCCACGATACCCAAGTTAACACCTCTGGCAGATGGAGAAGGCCAGAAGAGGCATGGCAAATCTTCTTGCTTAGCCAAAGCTTTATCTCACTGTCTGCATCTCCATGGCCAGTACCCATGTCTTGTTTAGCCTTGGTGGTGCCAGAGAACTGCCTGCCTCACACTACAGGCAGGTCAGATATTCCTGCATCCTAAGCACACTGACGGCATGAGGACCTGGCCCATCTGCATTCTACCTATCTGCATTCTTTATGTTTTGACATCCCAAGGAATTTCTAGGAGGATATTATCTGCAAATCTACATGCCATAGCTTAGCAGGATTTCTTTGGCCACTTCCGCTGCTTTTCACTTGCAGATTTATGCACCGAGGCAAAATAAATCCTGCTACTTAAACTCGAAGCCTGTGGAAAACAAGAGCTGACTGCAACAACTCTGTCAATGCTCCAGACCAAGGCTGTTCCATTTCCCAGGGATCTGCATCAGGCAGGCTTGGGCAGTGAGGTCCCTCCAACCCTCTCAGCTCCAAGGCTCCCTGGGTGGCACTGGCTGTTCCCGGGCTCCCCCATCGTCCCACTGAACTCAGAAGGCGTTGGCACAGTCAGATGTGACTGTCATGTGCTGCTTTGCCTACAAGATCACTCCACTTCACAGGAGCAAGCTATTTCTCTTCTGCTGACTCATCTGCAGGCAAACACTACTAAACTTTGCACTCTGCCAGCTGTCTGCAGAGAATTGCCTTGACACATGGACAGCGAGAGCTTCAAGGAAAAGGAAGAAGTCCTGTCACTTCAGATTATTCCCCTGCCAGGCTGTAAAGTACCCAAATGACCCTTGGTCATAGGGAGAAGAGGATCCTTTTCCCTTTGTTCTCCCTCACCTCCAACCCCCAGTTTACAATTAACCTTACTGGTGGGCATCCCTTCCAGAGGTCTGTTGTAGACAGAAAGACTCAGAAGAAGTTAATGACCAAAGACGTACAGTGAGAAACTGATAAAGCCTGTTTACAAGATGAGGGTTAACCTGTACATAATTACTGGGAGAGATCAGGATGTCTCTTCAGTCTGTGCTTAAAGATCTTGTCCAATCTCCAGGGCAACTTAATTCCCGGCTCCAACCTGTGAGGCCCCGATTTGCCCCAATCTCTAGACTGAGGGCATCTGCTTAAAAACAGAGTGCTGATGGCTGCAACCCAGCCTGCTCACCTCCAGGAGACTGCGACTCGAGACTGCGACCAGAGACTAGCAGCTCTATCTAGACGGCCTAAGCCCCTTATGAAGGTTACTGCAGGATCTGGCAGGCAGAGTCCTGTCTACACTGAAGACACAGGCTGCCTCGGCTACTCTGGTTGAGCAAAAGCAGCTATCCTGCAGCCACATGAGCGTTAAAAAGGGACTCCAGTCCAACCAGTGCCACACACTGCTCCAACAGCACCCAGACCTTTGCTACACCAGCTAAAACCTTGCATCCCCTGCTGCTACAGGCAGGTGGATAATATTTGCTCGAGCAGAGCCCAAGCACGCAGAAGTACCCGTGTCCTGCAATTGATGAAAAGATGCTTCTTTTCACCAAGAAAGTCCTGAACGGCTTCAGATAATTCTCTCTAACGCCACCACAGCTGAAATCAGTGCAGCCTGATCACCTAGGCAGCGCTGCTAGGAAATACACGCACAAAAAAAGAGAAGCTGTAGGCAAGACCTTCTCTGTGAATTCACGGCCCTTCTGGGTACACCAGAACCCCGAGGCACCCAGCGTTCCTGGCAGATGACAAAGTCTCTGCTGCGGTGAGGGAAGCAGCAAGAATCGGGTTTATGCAGAATATTGGAGAAGATTTGGAGCCTGCCCAGGGACAACGAAGTACAAGGAAGGGCGGTTGTTCTGCCCTGACGTTTGTGCTGCCTTGCATCGTGTTTTGTTTTTAGGGCTTAACAACCAGAGCCTTTTGAGACTTCGGGAGGCAACCTCCTTTAGTAGGTTTACACATCAATACCAAATCCTTGCTCCAACAGTTATTTGTTTGCGGCTTCTACAGTAATTTCAAGACAATTCCAATCCAGATCGTGGACCAAGAAACTTCCAAGTAATGAATTTTACTAATTCTGCATGTACAGGAAATTGCTTCAGGAAATCAAGCGCACATATTTGCCACCTGAATTTCCGAAGCAAATACGGTGGCTGTCCTCAGGCCCTGGAGCCCTGCGGATGGACACCCAGCAATACCTGCTTCTGACCACACCAGCCCTTGCCAGCCCTAGGCTGGGAGACCTGGTGCAATGGCACAGGGTGGGGACAGAGGAAGGAAGGCCACCTGCAGCCTCCTGCACCTCCCTCCACAGCGAGCCAGGGCTACCGAGGAGCATCACAGCTCTCAGAATTCCTGCAGACTTTAATTACAAAACCACTAATTAGCGCAGCCAGGACTATGGTGGACACAAAAAGAGGGTTGGAGAGGATGCGTCCCTGTACAGCAGCTAGGTCACACCTTCCTTCTCCACAGTCAGGGCCACCTCCTTCTTGTTCTGCTCCTCTCTCCCCAGGCCTTGACTGTGTCCCCTAGGTTGGGGGGATGTCCCCCAGAGCCCCCACACTCCAAGCCCTGGGGGTGTGCTCCAAAAGTTTCCCAAAGCATCTGCTGCTGTCTCCTCGCAGCCTATTGTACCCTTCCCCACACGGCACCCCAGGGGAGAAACCTGTCCCCAGAGGCACTCCGCAGGGACACCCCCTAAAGCCATCCCAGTGCCCTCCCACCCCCGCATTCCCCAGTGACAGACCCCACAGCCACCCCAGCGTCCCCCCGACATTCCCCAGTAACATACCCCACAGACACCCCCGTGCCCTCCCCACAACCCCCAGTGACAGACCCCACAGCCACTCCAGTGCCCCCCACGTTCCCCCGACGACCGACCCCCACAGCCACCCAGGTGCCACCCCGCGGTGCCCCCACGCTCCCCCCAGTGCCGCCCCCCTACCAGCGCTCCGCCGGCCGCAGACACCTCCGCAGCCTGGCCCGGCCCCGCCGCCGCTGCCGGAGCCGCTCCCGGCCCCGCCCCGCTCCCGCCAACGCCAACGGGGCGGCGGGCGGAGCCGCTGCGTGTCGGGCCGGGGCGGCAGGAAGGGACCGGCCGCGCCCCGGGAAACCGCGCCCGCAACCTCCGTTCCGGCTGGCAACGGGGCCGGTCTCGTAGGATGGAGGGTTCCCCGGGGCTCCGCGCTCGAACCGGGGCCCGGCGGAGGTTTGCTGCGGAGACCCACCGCCCTGCGGCCCTTCACCTGCCAAATATGAACTCGGGGGGCTGTGGAAGGAGGGAGCCAGGCACCCCCAGAGCAGACCCGGCTTCACGGCAGCCGGAACGATTGCAGACTCAAACCTGCTTTGTACAACGCCTCTGGGAAACAGCGGCTAAAAACCTCAATAACGGAGCGAGCGCAATGTGGAAAATGGTGATTTAATGTGCTCTGGGCAATCCTGCTTTAGCAGGGGAGTTGGACTAGATGATCTCTAGAGGTCCCTTCTAACTCTTGACAATTCCATGAATCGCTGTGACTTAAGAATGAAAACAAGAGTTTGAGGGCAGATACCGCCTCCTGGCAAGTGTCTTTATGTGGAGGGTTCCGCTGTTCCCCAAAACTTGCTCTCCCAGGTTCATGCACAAACCAAATAGCGTGATTGCATCCTCTCTGCAGCTCCCTTAGCGAGCCACAGCCACAGGCAGCAAGCAGGGAAGCCACCCTCTGTTTCCCATCAGAGGAAAATCACTTTCAAACAAACACAATAAACAAACAGGAGTGCGCTGCCTCCGGTATTGTGGCCAAAAGAGTGATTCTAGAAGGTGCATCGTAGTTTGTGATGTCCCTGCTTTCCAAGAGCTGCAGGGGCAGAGCGCGTTCTGCTCTAACAGCCGGTGAGGGCAGGATTCGGGATTCCCCTCGCCCAACTGGAGCACTCTGAAAGCCATTCGTGCCATTGAAATTACTCAGCTGTGCTTCCTCCTCAGCCAGCACAGAGAGAACAGGCACCACCACAGAGCAGCGCATCCCATCTTTTGATGGGCACTCGAGATGTACTCTGGTGGCACCCACTCTCTCAGGAACCAGCCCCATCCTCTAACTTTTGGGGAGATGGAAGGCTTTAGCACCCCTTTTCTGATCTACATCAGCCTTTTCTACTGCTCCTCTCTGAGGCTGGAGTCCTAACCAATTTGGACTCCAAACATTCACCCTCGTATGCCAAGACAGTTACAGAGAGGCAAGGATTGAGAAAATTGAGAAAACACTGCAGTATATGCTGAAGAGGGCAACGAGCAGTGATTACTCACAGCGTCCACGGTGCCAAATTGCACCAAACCAATGAGGAGTCGGAGCAGGGAGGAGTTGTGGCCGTCAGTGGGTGTGCAAGCTACTGGCCTGACCTGATGTCCTAAATACTTTGCTTTCCTATCAGTTAATATCATCTCGTGGGACACTTAGCTGGGATTCACAGCCCAATTGTTATGGGAGTCACAGGAGCAACTTTGGACACCAGAATATGAGGCTGGCTTTATGGGTTAGTTTACAAAGAATCCTCAGAAAACGCTTGTCTGAGAAGCACAGACAAGCAGTCAAGGATAGTGCATCTTGTGGAGTGGAAGGAAAACGGTGGCAATGGCAGCCTGGTCAACCCACAGGAGAGGAAATGTGAAATACATAGATTTATTATGTTATATTTTTTATAAATATTTCATTCATTTCAGAAAATTAACAAAAATAAAAGCAACTGAACCCTTTCAAGACAAAAGTTGAGTTTGCCTTAGAAACAAGGGCTACTGGCAATACACTTTTTTAGGACAAAACCAATATGCTATATAAAAACAAAGGGTGATTTAAATAAAGGACATAATAATATTGTGCTTAAAGCTGTACCAATATCCACATGGAAGGAGGAATGTTGTAGTGTGTAGAACAGATGTAGGACATTGTAGAGCTGGATTTTTGTTAGGTACTAAAGGAAGAACATGATGGTTTTTGTGCACGTTAACCAAAAATACCCTAAAGCGTTCTCCCCCACCTCTGTCCTTCTGGGCAATCTTTACCATCTTCAATAGTAGAAGCAGCCAAACGCAGCTACCACACAAAACAGGCTGTCCTGGGGAAAACAGAGAAAGGCTCTGGGTTAGTAAAGGTAAGCTCTTCGCTAGCCTAACTGAAAAGGGTAACCTAAAGGAACATTTCAACCAGAGCATAACCTTATATTGTAACATATTGCAATTTCCTGTCTTTTAGTTAGTTTCTTATTCACCTCACTTGTGGTGTAAACTCAGGTCGGTGTGTCTGAATGCCAGAAGTGCCTCAGTTTACTCCATCCACACACCTGCAGGTGTCTAGGTGTCAGCTTAAAATAAAATAAAAATAAAATAAAAATAAAATAATAATGAAATAAAACCTTGGCTTTTGCTCAGTCCTGGATTCCAGCCATACTGCATGGCAGCAGATCAGTAAAGCACATAAGAAAGGACTTTATTTCTCGTGCTTCCTCTCCCCACCTGTAAAATGGTGTGACCATAACGACTTTTGTACAGTACTGCATGACCTACTCAGGAAATAAGTTTTACTGTGTTGGATATTGTATGTAAGTAAGTTTTGTGAATGAGGACGTAAATCATACTGTTTCAATAGAGTCTTGGTTCCTTCCTTCTAGTGGTTATTTTTTGTCTGCTCCACATTGCAGGTGGCCGCACTCCCCATACAAAAGCAAGTAGCTTTACACTTGCCGATGGTAAACCAGCCAATACTTACATTCATGAACACATCGTGAGCGTAGCTGTCAGTGTCAGCATCCCAGAAACAGCGCGCAGCCATACTAGACAAAGGACACAGAGCGGAGGCATTACCCACAGAGTTCACGTGTAAGGACCTAAGTGACCACAGATGCTCTCCTCGAAAAGCAAACTGCGTTTCTTTCAAAGATAAAGCATTCTCCTGAATCCTGAGCCTAGATCCCCAGTGCTGAACTCCCCCACGTGCTGTAACCCCCTCTGTATGTGGGTCAAGCTCCATTTTCATACTCATCAGCTACCAACTCTGCCACATGCCCTGTGCAGCAGAGCTTGAAACCTCATTGCTATGCTGCTTAAGAATATTTGACTTCTGGTCTATGCGTATTGGCGGCTAAATGAGCTTATTTGTTCTTGTCCTTCACCTCCTGCACCCTCGTGGTACACGCTCCCAATTTATTTATAGGGAGCTATCGTATTCCTTGGCAGACGTCGCGTTACTAGACCATGAGCCAAGGTCTTCTAGTCCTTTCGTATCTGAACTCTCTGCTCACTGACCATCCTGCTGGCCTTTCTCTACACCTGGTTCAGTCCAAGCCTTACTTTGAAGACAAGCAACTGAAACATAATAATATTGAAACTTCTATGATTGTAACTCTGTAAATCATTTGGGTAAATGATTCTTGACAAGACAATGGGAGAGAATGAACAAACAGACCTAAAACCAGGTAGCAGAAACGTCAGTGGGCTGATTGCCCAAGAAACTTGGCTATTCCGCATGAAATGTGTCCTGAAGGTGAACTTGACTAATTATAATATGAAAACCAGTCCTCTAGAAGTTAGGATACCTGCCTCCACTTGAAGACTCTCACCCACTGAGCCTGCGCAGTAAAATTAAGCGATATTGTACCTTTAATTGAAGATGAGGACATTTTACACCAATCAGCTTCAAGATAAGGAATTATGAGCATCAGTAAAAAGGTGATAAACAATGAATATGTTAATTATGCTAATTTACAATGTATAAATGAATGACTGTTTCAATGCAGGGTGTGTTAGCACCCTTTCCTTCACCCAAATGCTAATAAATAGCTAATACCTTGACTCTGTATGTTATTGGCTTGCACACTGGGTAAACGATCCCACGAGTTTGGGGACAACAATGACAGGATATTACAGATGAGACCTCACTTATACCTTGTTTAATGTAATTGACACTCCCCTTTCTCTGCTGCAAATGCCCACCTCCCTGCCTGCCCCAGCCGACTGGATCCCTGTTTGTGGCACAGTGTGTTGTTCCTAGTCCCTATATGTATGACTTACTGTTGTAAGACTATTGAATTTCATCCTTTTTTTTCCTATTACCTTAGCCCTCTCAGGGTTATTCTGACTTTCCACCCCTCCAGTTCAGTAATCAACTCTGCCTCTGGAATACTCTGGTTACCCAATATTTTGTATTAAGGATGTTAGTGATCATGCTTCAGTCTTGCCTCCTGCCTATTGCAAACCAGAGAATTTCCCCAATTGCTCTGTCAGTCTGTGTTGCTGGGCTTCACGTTTCAAATCAGACCCCCTCATTGAACCGTTCACCCTGGTATGGTGCTTCTGGAGCAGTCTGCCTGCAGACAGACATTCCTGACAAAAGCCTGAGCAGCAGGTACAGATATTCCTTCCTGACCTCCAGAACACTGAGGCAGCAGATCTGATTACAGCTCTGCTGCATTTATCTTCTGCTGGAGTACCAGGCACAATAATAAAGATAAGCCCAGCAGATAAAACACATAAACCTTGTGGGCTCTTCTCTTTTGTCTTCTTCCTACTCACTAGTAATGGAAAGCTACAGCCTACTACTGCAGCCAAGAGGAATCTTTTGCCTGATTGCAGGCATCTGGAGCTGGACTGCAAGTACTCAGCACCCACAGCCTAGGCTCAATTCCCAGGACAGTATTGCATGTGGATTACAGATATTTAAACTTCTGAAAAATGCTTACCTGGGGGGATTAAATGCAAATGAAGTACTTAAGGAAATATGGCTTTAGATTGAAGTGAGTTACCATGGCTCTTGTGCTCCAGCAGGGCTTTGAGCATGGACTGGGTGTGTGCTCTAGCTCATCATGAGTACAATGTAAAATGCCTTTCTGCAACACTCCTCACAAATGCTTTTCAGCATTTCAGCTTGCTAAGAACCACCATACAGCCAATTATCACTGCACAATTCAATCAGCCACAGTTCAAGCCCTCAATTTCCACTTGAACGAAACTGCTTTACACTTTATCATCTGCAGAGAGATCTTTGTAGCTAGGAAAGTTGTAAGCAGCTTCCAAAATAAAAAAACCCCACCCTAACCCAACAGAAATGATAGTAATACAGTTAGTAGATTAAAAACTTACTTCACTCCTTCTCCTCTCTGCTCTCCAATCACAACCTGCACCACCATTTTGTACCTGTCAAATCCCTCCTCTGGAGAGAGAGAGAGAGAAAAAAAATAATAGCGAGAGCAACAACTTGTTTAAAATATGAGCTCAAACAGGACCCAGAAAGCTACAGATTTTTGGTTACAAAGCAAGTGTCCTGTACAAGTCCATGAAATTGGCAAAGTGGACATACTGCTTTGTGGCTTCATTTTCCTAGGTACAGAGTACTATGGTCTTATTGGAGTTAGGGGGTGAACAGGGTATTTGGCATCCATCAAAAGATGCATCTAAGGCAGAAGACTCCCCTGAACAGCCACACTGTATGTCAGTATTCCGCTTTGACAGCTTTCAAGAACTGAACACGTGGAAAGAATGTAAATAAGGCTGCTGGTGGACAAAATCCAATTTGAAAAAAAAATTGGCTTATTTTAAAACTGTTCTGATGCAAAGGTATTGCAGAGATTCTTCAGCCATATAGGTGTTTCCTTTGCTTCTGAGCTAGGATAAAAGGCCACATGAAAGCGCGTGCAGGTCTCCATTATGTGTCTGCAAAGATATGCAGTTGTTTTACAATAGTAAAGAAATACCTTGGGGGCACAGGCCAGATCCAGTCAGGCCATGGTAATGTTCCAGAAGCCAAATCAGAGCAAGCATGTTTAAAATAAAATATAGATCCTAATGCTTGTCTCCAACAAAGCAGAAAGTGTCCCAGGAAGACTCCAGTGCAATCTTTCCGCTGGAGGATTGAACACAACATGCTGCGTCTGGTAACATCCACCATGTCAATGCTTTCCAGAGGTGCCAGCTGATAAAACAGCCACAACAGTCCAGCCTCCCTTCAGGCTACTGCAAGTGTGTTTACAGATTGCTGAAGCCAAGTCCTGTGCATATTAGCTCGGCATCAACACGTGCTGGGACTACAGCTGCTGCTGGTTTTAAAGCAGATACTTAACTCTGGGAGAAGCATAAATCCACAGTTCCTGCTGAGAGTGATGGTACATCTGTGGCACCATGTCAGGGCAGCCCAGCAGATGGAGCACCAGCCTGTCCCCAGGAAGAAGGCAAATAAAAAGTGACCGTGTCAACTCAGATCTATGTACTTGTTCCAGCACTGAACACAGGAAACACCTGCTGGAGCCTGAAGTTTAGTTCTTGAACTCAAAAATGTTGGAGGGCATCCTGGGCAGCATCACTACGAACTTTTTCCAGTGCAGTAAGGCTGTAGTCACACCCCTCCTTCACTGTACCCTTTGCTGCTCCCACTGGGCCTTGTTCTGATCTCCCTGCTATTCCACTCTGACCCAACTCTGATCTAACTTGCAGCAGAAAAAAAGCAGAAATGATTCCGTTCATTGAAGTAAGAAGCAATGAGCATGGCTTCTTCCTTCTCTCTAATGCAGCTTCTTTCCCCCTGGCTGACAGCAGCTTCTTTCCCCAAGGCTGGCAGCCCACACCAGCCAGTCTATACAAAACCTAATCTTGTCTGCTTGAATTAGGTTTCTAGTTCCGCAAGCAAGGAACGTATGTATATAGGCCAGAATGTTTCATAACAGTAGACTCCAGTCAGTCAACGGCGAAGAAACATAGATTTCAAGAATAAAGGAGGAAAGAGGCATTTTTTCAAACAAAGAGGACACAGTAATTAAAGAAACATCTTCCCCAGCAAACCTCCTTACCTTTCAGTCTGTCTTTTATTGTCTCTGATAAAGACTTTGTAAGCTGAGGCATTTCTTCTGGGTCATACTGTACGTTGGCCAGCTTCTCCTTCAGTATCGCACGGATGCATTCCTTCACTGTGGATGATTTAAATCTATCAGGGCAAAAAAACAGCAACAGAAGGCCCAGAAAGTTCATGCAATGTGTAGAGACATACATAACCCCATCTGGGAAAATGTAGCTTTCACATAATAAAGACAAATGAAAAACCACGGGGAAAAAAGCCCAGCTAAGACGGAGATCCTTAACCAGCTCTGCCAAAAGCCAAACACCCATAAACATGAATGCGAAACCAGCCCCACTAGAGGTTACCCTTCAGCACCATCCCCTACCTGTGCTCCCCTCGCATCCCCACCCACATCCTCCTACACCTCATATCAAAGTTGCTCTGGGAGCCCAGTTCTCCCCCAGTCCCCAAACCCCCGGGGGCTCCCCCAGTCCCAACACCCCTCCTCTCAGCCCCTATAGCCTCATGCCAGCCCTCCATACCCAGGGACCCCCTCCCCGACAGTCCCACATCCCCAGATCCGCCCCCCGACCCGAAGTCCCCAAGGCACCCCCAGTACCCCCCTCCCTCCCTCCCTCCCTCCCTCCCTCCCCGGAGACACCAGAACCAGGACCACCACCAGTGCTCCAGCCCCCGTCCCCCACGGCTCACCGGTGCTGGACGCCGGGACGCAGGCTGTACGTGTTCCCGGCCCCATCCTCCGGGCCCAGCTCGCCCATGGCCGCGGCCTCCCCAACCCTGCAGGCCGCCCCGGCGTTGGTTACCCCGGCAACGCCCGCTACTTCCGCCTCCCGCCTCCGTCGCGTCACGGCGCACCGCCGTACGTCACGGCGCGAGGCGGTGGTGTCCGTGGCGGCCACCTACTCGCGGAAAATCGCACAATAAAAGAGTTGGTAAATAAATGGTAAATAGTCGCAATAACCGCTGTAATTGCAAATGAAGAGTTTGCTGAGCCCGCTGCCAGGGGAGGCGAGTGTGGCAGGGGGGTCTGATGGGGAGAGGGAGCGGCTCCAGGGCTGGGGAGGCATCGTCACGGTGCTGAGGGGTCCCCAGTGTCCCCCTCCCACCCAAAATTGCCCCAAAAGCCGCAGCACCCCGAGCCCCCACCAGCCCGTAACTCGCCCAGGGCAGGAGCAGCCATGGACCCTGTGTGCTCCAGGTCTGGCAGGGCAGAGGGGTCCCCAGAGGGTGCTCAGAGGTGTCTTTGCAAGCTGTGATGGCTTGAGGAACCCACAACAATTAACTGTCATTTAGACAATTATTCTATCACCTGATGACCCCTCCACATCTGGGAAGGAGAATTGGGAAAAAACAAGGAAGCCCAAGGGTTGAAGATTTAATAGAGTAAGACTAGATAATTAGCAATAATACTAAGGAACCAATATTGAACCTGATACCAACACAGAACTGTGGAATCATCTAGGTTGGAAGAGACCTCATCGAGTCCAACCATTAACCTAAAACTGCTAAGTTCGCCACTAACCCATGTCCCTCAGCACCACATCTCCAGGTCTTTTAAATATCTCCAGGGATGGTGATTCCACCACTTCCCTGGGCAGCCTGTTCCAATGTTTGATGACCCTTTCGGTGAAGAAATTTTTCCTAATACCCAATCTAAACCTCCCCTGGTGCAACTTGAGACCATTTCCTCTTGTCCTATTGCCTGTTACTTGGGAGAAGAGACCGACCCCCCCCCCCCCCCCTTGCTACACCCTCCTTTCAGGTAGTTGTAGAGAGTGATAAGGTCTCTCCTCAGCCTCCTTTACTCCAGGCTGAACAACCCCAGTTCGCTCAGCCACTCCTCCCAAGACTTGTGCTCCAGACCCCTCACCAGCTTTGTTGCCCTTCTGTGGACACGCTCCGGAAGAAATACACAGGGATTATACTCATCCCATTCTGTTAGCAGGAAGCTGTGCACTCCCAGCAGGGGACAGCAAATGCCGGACACTGCGAGCACTATGGCTTTGGGAGGAAGGAAAGGGCTCAGGGGTCCAGTAGCAGGGCAAGAAGTTCTCAGGATGGCAGCCATCAAGGGAGAGAGAGAACTCCTCAGGAAACTTTCTAGTGTATATTGAATGTGATGTTCATGGTATGGAATAATCCTGTTGGCCAGTTTGGGTCAAGTCTCTGGGTCTCTCTCCTCCTCATCCACACACCTGGCAAGGCTTGAAGACATCGAAACCTTGAAACCCCCATACCATATCTGACTATAAAGTAAATATTTTCACAGAATTCAGACACTAGAGTCTTCTAGAAGTGCAGTTTTCCCTAGCATTAGAAGAGACCTTACTGAAAAGTAAAGTTACTGAAAGAGAAATTAGTCCAGTGTCACTCAAAGCAGGACTCAAGCCCATGGCCTCGACCAGAGAGGGGCTGTGTTGGTGTCCCAGCCCCAGGTGACATGCGTCACACCCTTGCACTCTTGTCCCTGCCCGCAGCTGCTGGCTGTCCCAAGGAAGGCTGGCGAAGGACAGTGTGCGTATTACACAGCCCCCTCCTGAGACGCTGACATCCTGCTTCCTCCGCTCTTTTATCTTGATGCAGCAATCTCCGTGATCGCGCTTCCTACGTGCAGCGGGTGACACTGCTGAGAAAGGTCCCAGGGCTTCGAATGGAAACAGCGTGAAGGCGCAGCTGGGGCTGGGGCGGAGCGTGCTGCTGCTGGGGACGGTGGGCTGGAGGGGGCCATCACATGTGGCAGGGCTGGGGGACATGCCGGACTGGGGCTCTGCAGGCAGGGTGCTGCCTGGAGGTCCTGCTCGGTTGCCAGGAGGTCCCTGTGCTGGAGTTTTGCTTGGGATGCACAGATGCATCCCAGATGGTACCATGTCCTGGCCCAACCTGCTTGGGTGGGTTGCTGAGACCCTCATCATCATCATCATCATCATCATCATCTCCCAATTTCCATAGGCTTTAGCAGTACTGCTCGCTAGGGATGGTCCAGCCTTAGTACCACTGGGCTGGGCATCATCTCTGCCCACCAGCAGGAACAGCACCCCACTGCGATGCTGAAGGAGGTGATGGCCCCATGCCATAGCTGTGTGGGACCTTCACGTCATAGTTGCCATTGCTCTGCCCGGGCCCTGCAGATTTCCGCTTGCTAAAGGAACAGTTTCGTGCCTCCGCTCCATCCCTCTGCTTACTTGCTGCTTACTCACCCCCCATTGCTCATGCAAATCATTTGCAGGGGCCCTTCTAATTTCCGAGAAGTATCTGAAAGACCTAAACGCTCTTTATGTTTATTTGCAAACACTATTAACCATTTCCTCTTTTTGCCCCAGCCACATCGCCTCCTGCCTGGGCCAGACCCACACATGTTAATTCAGTTAAACCAGCGGGGGAGGGATTTTTGGGAACCTGTGGGTTTCTCTTTCCTTCTTCTCTTCTTCTCTTCTTTTTGTGGTAATTTGTGTTCCCCATCTCATTTGGGAAGCTTTGCTTTCCCTGAGCTTTGAGGACATTCAGCTCTGGGCTTCATTTGGCTCCATCCGAGGTATGTGGTCTTTACTTTCTTCTTCATCTTCCAAATTGTCAGTGCTCCTTAAATACCCCAGATGCTTTTAAGCCATTTTGAGACTGCTCTCCATCCTTTGAGGTGACTGCTCAGGGTTGATGGCTGTGTGCCCTGACAGTGATGGCCGCAGAAGACTGGGGCCTTGTCTGTGTCCCAGCCATGTTGGTGGGACCTTCACCGACATGTTGGGCCAGCTTCTTGTTGGGGGAAAAAGGGACATTTGTGCTTCAATGAAGTGGTGTGACATATGCTTGCTGAAGTTCCTGTCTCTTAGTTTTGAAGAACAACATGTTTTCTCACTTATTCCCTTTTCTTCTTCCTTCTTAGCTCGTTTCGCTCTTTCGGTGGCCAAATAGAAGTGGACTGCCCCATGCAATTCGCCATATTGCAGCTCACAGAAAGAATTTATTTTTTTAAGCATCAAAGGACATTTGTCAGGCTCCCCTCAGCTAACCCCAAGATGTGCCATCCACCCAATTTGGACTGGAGGGCATTTACCAGCATGAGTGGGAGCCGCAGCACGGCTGGAGCCGGGCTGTTTTCCTTGGTGCTGGAGAAGCTGGTGCAGGAGCCAGCGGGAGCTGTGTTGATCTGCCAGGGTGCAGGCAAGGCACAAAGCCTGCCTGAAGCCTGGGAGCTGCTGCAGTGTCAGAGCCAGGCTCCTCCGTGATGCCAGCACCAGGGGCACATCTTGGCTGGGGCATGGCACCGCTGCTCACCTCGCTTTCCCCCACAGTGGCTTCCTAGCAGCAAGATCGATCTTTTCTTTTATTCTTTTCTTTTCATCCTTTTTAATTTATTTTTTTTTTTTCAGCAAAAAGGGGAAAAACCCCACCATTGTCTCTCTCTTGTGTTGGAGCAAGCTTTCCATCAGAGAAAGAGCCGGGAGACCTCTTGGCTTGCCCTCCCCTGTGGTTTCTGCTGTGAGCTCTGCAAGGTCCCCAGTGCTTCCTGGCCTCACACAGCCTCATCCTGCTCTCCAAGCAGCCTGGAAAGGTTCCGGTGTCGGTGCCAGTGCCCAGCCTGCTGGGGAGCAGGGGGTGAGCGTTGGGGCACGTGTTTCTGAAGGAATCTGAGGATTTGAAAACATTGCTGTATGGTCTGCATCCAGCCACTGCCGGTTCTAGTGGATGTGGCAGCCTGCCTGCCCCAGGTACGCTCCATTTTGAGCGTGCATTGGAAAGTTTGAGCAATTTGTGCTATGATTTTAATCAGAGCCCTCTGCTGCCACATGGGGCGGGAAGGATGAGCCAGTTTTTCCTGCCAATCCCTGGCTCAGTGAGTCGTGATCTCAGCGATGATACCGGTCACATCTTCCACCTCTAGAAAACCAAAACATGTTGCAAGTGCCGAACAAGCCTCCCCACACTTGGCCTGGGTGCTTGGTGTCACCATTTGGGGACAAAAAGTCTTGAGGTGGAAAAGCCTTCTTGCTGTGAGCTTCCATATTTTCTGGAATTCATTTTAGTTTAGTTTAGTTAGGGTTTTTTTAATAAGAATGCAGGAAATTGTGAACAAGAGGCAATGTCCACCTCAGAACGCAGCAGCACCATTGCACATGGTGGAGACTGCTCCCCTTGCCACTCTGCCAGGCGGTGGCCTCTAGCCATGTGGCATGACAAGGTGACAAGAAGGGGACAGCCCCCCAGGTTTGCTCTGCAGCCCAAACCGGGCCAGAAGCTCATGAGAAAGGAGTGATGCTGCAATGCCAGGAAAATAGGATCCAGGACAGGCTGGATTGAGCCACCAATTGAGAGTGAGCCCTGCTTGCCCTGGCTCAGAACCCCTTCCTTGACCATCCTAAATGAGGGGTGGCTCCCCCAGCCCACTCGCCTGCAGGGGCCGTGTCTGAAAGCGAGAGGTGAACAAGCCCCAGCCCCACAGCTCATTTCTGAAAGCTCGGAAAATAATGAAATCATCATGAGAATTGCATCCTTCACCCTCATTATTAATTTTCCCCTGACACTTTCCAAAATTGTGGGGCACCGAGGCTGTGTTCAAGAGAAGCGGAGGAGCCAGCCACGGCGTGCTTTCACCTTTGGTTATTTCCTATGTGAGTATTAGTCAGCAAGGCGAGCGGGGAACATCGCTGGTGGAGAAATTAAATAACTCTGCTGCAAAGACCACCCCAATTACAGCACCTTGTTCCCTGTGAATCTGTCTGTGGAGAAACACAAGTAAGGAGGCAAAATTTCTCCTTCATCTCCTCTTTCTCCTTCTCTTTCTTCATCTCCTCCTTTTTCTTCTCCTTTTCCTCCTTCTCCTTCTCTTTCTTTGCCTTTGCCTTCACCTTCACCTTTTCCATCATGTCCTTCTCCTTCTTTCTCCTTCTTCTCCTTCCTCTCCCATCCATTCCCTGTGGGAGCAGCCTGCCAAATGACACTCAGGGTGCCCCATGGCTGCTCAGACCCTGACCAGCTGCCTGGTGCCACTTAGCCCATGGGTGCTCAGGAGCCCGAAACAGCCCTTTTACTCACAGGGGAGCCGAGGACATGTCCCCTGTGTTCCTTGCCTGCTCCATCCCTGGGAGCTTTTCCCAAAAAGGGTGTGGGTTTAGCGGTGCCTGTCCCCGCTCCTCGGGGTGGGGGGGTGCCTGCTGGGTGCCTGCGTGGGAGCGCTCCGAGAGCGTGCCGGGAGGGGAAGGAGCCAGGCCCAGCTCAGCTGATACCTGCCTCTGTGGGGAGGAAGCTGGGGGCGGGAGGCAGCCCGGGTTTCCCTCTGGGGCAGAGATGGGCACGTTTCATTTCCACCCCAGCCCCTGCCGTACACACCGGAGAACAAGCTGCCGCTGCGGGGAAGGAAGCACGGAGGGAGGGACGGCACAGCACGGCTGCCCGGGCAAGGGACCGACCACCTCGCCATGGCTTCAGGAGCATTGAAGACGATGTGGAGCAGTATGGAGGTGGCCCTGACTGGCCTCTGCGCTGTCCTGCTCTGCTGCGGCCCCATGCTGGCTGGCTGCCGCCGGGGTAGGTACCGGAGCATGGTGCGCTCGCTGGCACAGCCCGTGTTGTTCGCAGCCAGTGGAAAGTGTCTAAGGGCTGGGAGCTTTGTAGTTAAAAACAGCTCTGGCATCAAGAAAGCAAAAACCCCAAAGCTTTCGGGTACGCGCTGCTGAAGCAAGGGAAATGGGGATGCTCAGTGTAAAAGTGGGGTTAAAGGATGGAGAAGGGGACCGGCACCACGTTGTGGGAACCACTGGCCGTGGTCAGGGTTTGGTGTTGAGCCTCTGGGTTTGCCAGCGCCTTGCGGGGTCTGGGGTTTTCTGCTCTGGCTCTCATGGCTTCAGGCTGCACCCTCGGGGTGTTCCTCCTGGTTTGGGCTTGACCCTGAGGGAGCCAGGGTCCTGTGTGCGGTTTTGCTCAGGGTGAAATTTGGGGGAGAAGGGGAGGTGGAGGGGAAGGAGTGAGTCTGAGCAGAGTGAGTGAGAGCCCTGATGAAGCCGTGTTCTCTCTTCCTCACAGGCCAGCTCTTTCTTTGGTGGCTTTGGGTGTTTTCTGCCCCAAGAGTGGGCACAGGGCTGGGCATCTCTTGGAGCAGATGTTACCTCTGGTACTGGGAAAATGCAGGGAAACATGTAAATCCAACCTCTGCTTTCAGAATTTCTCCGAGAGCTTCATTCATTGCTGGCAGTGACACTGGGTAGGAAGCAAAGCCCGAAGCCTGCTGAATATTTCCTGTTAATCACAAGAAACTCAGAACACTGCAAAAATTACATCTCTCTGTCTGTGGGAGCCAGGGCACTTCCCTCCCTCCCTACTCCCATTTGGTCTCATCCCTCATTTCTCAGCCCAGTTTTCTATCTAATCCTGTATCTACTCAAGGAATCGTTCCAGTTCCTTTCTGGTTGGTGATGGTGAGGTCATGGTGCTCTGGCTCAGGCCAGTGTTGGAGAGACAGGAGGGACTTTTCTAACTCTGCCTGCAAGTCCTGGCGCTGCTGTTGGCAGCAATTTCTGAAAAGGCAAGATAAATGTCTTAACGGCAGGAATTTTTCAAAGCATTGACCGTTTGAACCGCTTGGTCAGATAACCCGTGTGAAAAATGCTCTTCCTGCTTTTTATTACTCCGAGCAAAAGTTAATGCAGCAGCTGCCTCGTCCTGCTGGATGGGACTGACGTGAGCCTGACCCACGTTCGCAACATCCCCGCTGCCCGGGCGGGATGAACCCACAGGGATCACGGGCAGGGAAATGTGGTGAAGCGACAGGGCTGGTGCTAAGTGCTGGGGGGGCTCCTCTGTGCTAGGATCAGCCTGACAATCTTGGCCAGGACCCATCGGGTTGGTGCCTGGCTGCCCACATACACGCAAGGAGGGGACAGGCAGCTGGAAAAGGATGGCATCCTGAGCTCCAGGTTGCTCTGCCCTGTCAGATGGTCTCAGGCTGGAGGTGGCAAATACCGTGCCCTGGACACCCCCTGCCTGCTCTGTGCTCCCATCATGGAGCAGTGGGAAGAGCTGGGGCACCCTGGCAGGCAGGCGGGCATGAGATGGGCAGCACTGCGGGGTGCTGCCCTGGCCCGGGACTCAGTCCCTCTGCTCGCTTTCAGAGGCAACATCAGCTGGAGGAAGGATGACTCAGACATTAAAAAACAGCATAGATTTAAAAATAGTACAACTCCCAAAGTCTGTTTTCCCCAATACAGGTGTTCTGGGTTAATTTTAGGTAGCCCAGAGCACATTTTGCTGTACTGAAACCACTTCACGTTACAGTAACTGCCCTGCAACTGGCAGACTCGCACTTGGGAGGGGAGAGACAAGGGGTGATGTACCTCCCTGTGATCCAGGGTGATGCTGTGGACTGGCCCAGCATCAGGCCACCAGCATCGCTGGCAAACCCCAGAGCCTGGCCACAGGTGAGCCGGGTGCTGGCCGTAGCATGGGGCTGGGCTTGTAAGCACTCACTGGCAGGTTTTTGTAAATCCCCGTAGGGGCCTCAGGACCTGGGGATGAAACAGCTGAGGAACTCGTGGAACCTCTGGGTTTGGAATGTAGGAGCCCATCACTTCTCCATGGGATGGGGCACTAGTGGGCGTGGACTATCACCCTCTTTACATCCCTGCACAGCGGGTATGGCTGTTTCTGAGACCTGTGCCCACTGTGACCATGTCTGTTCCTTGTTTCCTCTCTCCCAAATAGTGACCTTCTTCCCAGCCATGTTAACTCTCCCTGCAGGTGGCTCAGCCACCTTCTTCTGCAACATCTCCATGGAGAACAACTCTGGCTCAGAGTACAGCCTCAATTGGTACAAGGAGATCAACCACAGCCAAGCCCAAAAAATTGCTGAAATCAGCCGGAACAACCCCCAGACAAAGACGGAGAAATACCTGCTCACCAACCACACTCCTGCCTTCAAGATCGAGATCCTGAACCTTCACCAGAATGACTCTGGCTCCTACTACTGTGGGCTGATCACCTTCTTTGAACCTGATAAAGTGATGGAGAGCAACCGGTCCCACCTGGTTGTCACAGGTCAGCCTGGGGGCTGAGCTGATGGGGACAGGTCATTGGTGCCGTCCCGTGGTGCTACGGCCCTAAGGCCCCAGAGCACAAGGCAGATCCTTCCCCATGAGGGAGGACCTGGCGTGGGTCAGGAGAGCACAGCTCTGCCCTTTCCCCTCTCCTTTGCATGCCTGCTTGATGCATAGGGACACAGGCTCTCCTCCTGCATCTGCACTGTGGCTGGATGTGGCCCTGAGGCAGGAGGTCTCCATCCCGCTGGGGCTGTCCCCCCAGCAATGCTGTGGGGAGGAGCAAGTCCTTAGCCATAGATGGAGGCAGGAGACCAGTGTAGGGAGCTGCTTTCACCCACGGATGGAAGCAGGAGACCAGCGTAGGGAACTGCCTGCACCCCTGAACAGCTCCTTTATCTGGGGACAGGGCTTGTATTTGGGTGATAACCAGGGCTCACCCCTTTGAACAGCCAGCGTTGATGTAGATACTATTCTTGCAAAACCATGCCCTAGGAGGATCCTGTAGCCCCATGGTGTGGGAGACTGAGGTCTTGCAGGAAGATATGCCATGCAGTTGCTTGGCAGCATAGAGGCTTTGGGGGGCTGAAGACAGCCTTTTATAAAAACGAAAAACACTGCAAAAGTTACTGTCTTTCACAACATCTCCTCCCAACATGAGCTGAAGCTGTGCTGTCCCCAGGACTTGGAAGCAGCTGGGAGGCTTAGGGAAGCCATGTCCTCCATGGGGCTCTGCTGGGCATGGAGTCATGCCATGGGACTGCAGTGCCCTGGCCCCCTGCACCCCAGCTCTCAGCAGTGTGGGATCATCCTCACCACCTGCAATGGGAAGGAAGGGGACATGGCCAAAACATCCCCCATGTCAGCCCAAATTCAGGGTCCCTGGAGAGATGGTGGGGCTGTGGCAGCCTGCCTGGGACTGAGCTCTTCTGGGGACAGCCACTGTGTTCCCCTGTTGACTTTCCCAGGGACTATAGAGGCCATTTTACACTCCTGACCTGCTGTTTTGTACCCCCTTTTTTTGGATGGATATTACAGCAGCCCCTGAGAAGACAAATGCCACTGATGAGCCCGAGATGGAGGAAGGCAATTCCCCGGACCACATCAAGGCTGTGCTCCTGGGCATCCTGCTGCTGGCTGGGGCAGTTGTGCTGCTGATCTTTGGCTACCTCACTGTCACGTACAGGAGAGGAGGTATGATCCGCTGTGGGAGCTGTGCTGCACCAAGGGGCTGGGGACCTGCCAGGGGACCTCATAGGGTGACGCTTAGTCAACAAACCCAGCTTGAACCCAGGGGTAGCTGGATGCTTGCAGCTGGGTATGGAGGCAGAGAGACAGTTGAGTACTTGAGTACACAGGCAGGTTCAACGTGCTAAATGCAGCTGTGGCATGTCCCCATGGCGGGGGTATCTCCGTGCCTAGGGGAGAACAGTGCTTTGGGCCATTCTCACTCTTCACAGAGCTCCCAGGCCACGTGCTGTGGCTCTGAACCACTTGTTAGCACGGTGTCTTAATGCTGCATGTGAGTCCCTCACATACACCTTGCCCGGGCACCTTCAGGGCATCTTCTTGTCTCCTCGCTGCAGCACTGGGCATCGCCTTGCCCACACTGTGGGCAGCCAGGGGGGCACTCCACTAAACCCGATTAACCCTAGACCATGGGCTGGTATCTCACTTGTCCTTGTAATGCTCAGGGTGTTAGATCCTGGGTGGAGAAAGAAGAACCATGGTGCAATGGTTGTGATGTCCACCACTCTTCTGGGACATGGGGGCTTGGTCAGCCCCAGCCCAAGATGCTCACGCTGTCTTGGCACACAAGCAATTTCTAACAAAACGTGTTATTTACTTTGCAGATGTGCAGAAACCACAAAATGAAAACATGCCAGTGGTGAGTTTCCCGTCTCTGATGCCCTGCCATGTTGCAGGGGAGCATCGCAGCATTGCTGGGGTGCAGAGGGTGTAGGGCCTCCCTTTATCAGCCCTTCACAGGCTTCTCGCTTCTCCTGTCTTCTCTGATGCTGCAAGATTTTTTCTGCACAGCTACAACTGCTTTTTTTTGCACCTGCAGCACAGCCCGATCACAATCAAAAAACCACCTGATGGATGGGACTGCTGTAGATCAACCCTTGCTCAAAGCGGGGTTATCTTTGACAGTGGATTGTGTTGCTGTAGAAAATGGGAGAAAATGTTTCCCCCCAATATATTAAGCTAAAATTTCTCTTGCTGCAGCTAGTCCCTGTTTCCTCTCTTCCTTTTGCTGGGCACTTCCAGGAGGAGTCCGGTTCCATCTTCTCTCCAACCCCATTATGTAGCTGAAGGCAGCGAGTAGGTCCCCCCTTGCTCTCCCCTCTCCAGGCTGAACAAAGTCAGTCCCAGGCTCTCCTCATGCGTCCTGTGCCACCTCGGAACCCGATGGAGAAATGGGAAAAGGGCTTCTAGCATGACCCTGACTTCAATAGCCAGGCAGGCAGGGAGCTCCACCTCCCTGAGAGGCAGAGAGCTGAGACCCACACGGCCTTGGTGGTGACCCCAAGGCTCACGGTCTGGTTTCTCTCGGCAAATGCTATCCCAGGTCTGTGCATCTTTCTGCTTTCTATCTCTCTCGCCCTCCTGGGATGCTTCAGAGCTGGTTTTGGCACCCGGTGTAAAAAGGGGGCTTGTGCTGGGGATGGTGGGTACCTCCACGCGATGAATTGCCCTGACGGGTTTTCCTTGCAGAAGGAAGAGAAGCCCCCTGTGGTGTCCGTGTCCACTGTGGACTATGGTGTTCTGGAGTTTCAGTGGGACCAGTGCACCCAGGTGCCCTCCGAGACCCGACCTGTTGATCAGACCGAATATGCCACTATCGTCTTCCCAGAGGAGAAACCCGTCACGCCAGAGCGAGGGAAGAAACACCAGGATGAGAGGACTCG
The DNA here is from genome assembly GCF_964106895.1 of Numenius arquata. NCBI lineage: Eukaryota > Metazoa > Chordata > Aves > Charadriiformes > Scolopacidae > Numenius > Numenius arquata. The sequence continues at coordinate 12,047,371 of NC_133584.1, forward strand.
GCAGCTGCAATTGCAGCCCTGCTGAGGGGTGGGGGGTCCCTCCTGGCTGGGGGGATGTGGGCAGGGACAGGCTGCCCTGGTCCCTTGCTCCCTCCACACTTTGCTGTTGGGAAAAATCCAGCGTGCAAGGACCGGAGTGACAGAGGCGCTGCTGCTGGAGTTGATATTGGACAGTCCTGGCCATGGTGGGATCATGGCTGTGGGGTGGGTACCACAAGATGAGGAAGGTCAAGGTCCCTCCTGGGCTTCGTGTGCCACCTCTTCGCTCAGGGCAGGGATAATGGGCTGGGGCAGAGCAGCAACGCCAACAGGTCTGTCCCAAAGGTGATTTTACATCATGTCTTGGTTTTCTACCTCCACCCGGGGCTCTCCAGACTGGCAATGCTGCTTCCCTCGCCCAGGTCTGACCCAACTAGCAAAGCACAACTGTGGGACAAAACTTTGGAGGCCAGAGCTGGAGTGGATCCTGGGAGATGCTGCTCATGGGACGCCAGGGCTGAGGGCTTCTCCTTGCCCTGGGCAGAGACTGCCTTGTGTACTGCTATTTAAAGAACTCCCTGGGAAGTGGGCAGCTGGTTTTCCTCCTGTCTCCAGGCACTTTCCTCCTCTGCAAGAGGGGAAGTCTACCCCCGTGTCCCTCCCTCCACAGGTGTGAGACGGATCTGGCCCTGCGGGGTGAATAAAGGGTTTCACGTCTAGGGTGTTTGTTGACTCGCAATGGCAAGTGCGTGGGCAGGCAAATAACGGCTCTTGGCAGCGTGCAGGCGAGAGCCGGGAGGCGGCAGTGTCTGTTGTGGTTCCTGGGCCTCTCCATGTGATACGCAAGCCGCTCTTCCACAAAACTGCTCTTAATAATTTAGAGAAGCTGCCGCTCTTTTTCCTCTCGCCCATCAGAGCCAGTCACCCAGGTGCAGCTGCAAAGCAAGACCCCTCTTACCAGGCTTATCTCGGGGGGTCTCACCCAACTTACTGGGGATGAGCATCACTGTCATGCTGGTGGCCTGGGTGCCATCAGCCGGGGAAAAGGTCACGGCATGGTGCTCAGTGCAGCTTTCTGGCTCCCAACTTCCATTTTCCCTCTTGAAAGTGATGCCGGGGCCGTGCTGCCTGCCAGAAACCAGAACGGAAAGAAGCGACAGCTGCTTGAGAGGGGAGAAACCTCAGTAAGGAGTGGCTTTGGAGGCAACAGAGACCTGCCAGGAGATCATGAAACCCAGCGGAAACAGAGAAGAATCACTTGCATCTCGCACCTTGGTGGCACTGTCAGCAGGTTTCTTTTTCCCTTACCTCCAGTAAAACCAGCGCAGCCTTGTGGGAGCCAGCCCAGGACCTGTGTGAAGGGGCGAGGCATGCCAGGCACCACAGTTTGTCCTCTGCAGGGGCTGGAAAGTCCTCAAGAAACCTCCACAGGAGACCAGATGGAATGAACATCCATCTTAGGTGGTTTTCATCCTTTCTCAGAGCAGGAGAGTGGATGTGGTGCCCCTACCTGCCCCCCTGCCTTGGTCCCTGGTGCCACTGAAGAATTCCAGAAGCCACCATGGGCAGTGCTGTAACTCGCACAACATTCACTCGTGCCAATGCATGGCTCAGCCCGGTGGGGGTTTTTGGCAAGCAGGAGCCCTGCTCCTTGCCCCAGTGGCTCCGGCAGAGACCTGCTGTGGCCAGCCGGGCTCGTCTCGCCCGGAAAGCCGAGGCAAGAGGCAGCCACA